>NC_056056.1:74456339-75081339 GCF_016772045.2 Ovis aries | reverse complement strand
GGTGAAGACTCTTGGGAGTCCCTTGGACTGCACAGAGATCCACCCAGTCAATTCTGAAGGAAATCAGTCCTGAATATTCATTCGAAGGACTGATGCTGAAACTCTAATACTTTGGCCACCTGATGAAAAAAACTGACCCATTTGAAAAGACCCTGATGCTGAAAAGGATTGAGGGCAGGAGGCGAAGGGGATGACAGGGGATGAGATAGATTTTTGGCATCACCAACTCAATGGACATGAATTTTAATAAACTCTGGGAGTTGGCAATGGACAGAGAGGCCCGTTGTGCTGCAGTCCATGGGGTTGCAAAGAGTCGGACCAGACTGAGTGACTGAACTGAACTGAATTGTCCCTTGTTTTGTGGAATATCTGCCCTTTTCCCACTAGGGGACAGTAGTACCCCTCCATCTCCCAAACCCACTTCCTCATCAGCACCTGCAACCTTAAAGTACCACTGGTTGAGGACCACTTTCTAGAGAATGAGAACATAGCTTGTTTGTGGCAAAGCTTGGCTTCAAACCCAGCGTTCTGAGGGTTTTAGAGGGCTTCTACCAATGGCACCCCACTCCAGTACGCTTGCCTGGAAAATCCCATGGATGGAGGAGGCTTGTAGGCTGCAGTCCATGGGGTCGCACAGAGTCGGACACAACTGACCAACTTCACTTTCACGCATTGAAGAAGGAAATGGCAACCCACTCCAGTGTTCTTGCCTGGAGAACCCCGGGGACGGGGTAGCCTGGTGGGCTGCCGTCTATGGGGTCGCACAGAGTCAGACACGACTGAAGTGACTTAGCAGCAGCAGCACCCTCTTACCATTTCTATATTAACATAGACTCTCATTTAAAAGAAAAGGCTTTTAGCTATAAAGAGGACAGAGATTAGGATCCTCTGTTCTAAGTGGGTGTGTCTGAAATCACCTGTTGTCACTCAGTGGACTTGTTTCTACACGTTCACGATACCATATGCTCACCAGCTTGGGGCACTGGACTAAAATCTGTATGAGTTTTGTTTTTTTTTATTAAAACTCTGTGACCTTATATTACATAATGAAAGAGTTTAAGATACATCACCACATCACCTCTGCCATGGCTTGGCCTACCTGCTACATTTTGGATAGGTACCCTGTACATCATTTTGCTGATTTCACACTCTGATGTATCTATTCCCCCAAATTAAATTTTAAAATCTGGATGGGTTTTATTAGATCTTTTTTTTTTTGGTGCTTTGATAGACAAATTTGCTTAATTTTTTAGTTGTCTTCCCATCCATATTTTCTTCCTATTATTTTTGGTGATCCGTTTTGTGAAATGTAAGGTTTCTCAGGAACCTGAATATCATGCCATTACTGTTATGACTTGTAGTTTAAAAAAGTAAAATAGTGACAAAAAGCTTATAAAAATAGCCCTAGATTTCTGTCCCCAAACTTCAGAACCTTTTCTTTATCCCCAGTGTGCTAAGATTTCATGATGTGCCTTTTTGTGGGTCCTTTTTCATTCATTTCACTGGTCACTCAGTGGGTATTTTTAATCTGGAATTATATGCCTTTCACTTTGGGAATTTTTCTCATATCATTTCTTTGATAACTCTCCTTTCACCATTTTTTTTTCTAGAACTTCTATTAATACAATGAAAGTGGAAGAAGATTTAAATGAAACTTCCTTAGTTATATAACCCAAACGATAAAAATAGAACTGAAAGTAGGCTGGTGCCAGGTGTTAGCCTAAGAGTTGGCATATATTTGTTGGAGGTTTATAGAAAGCAAGTCTTGCTGTTATTTGTTTAAAATTTTCGAAAAGCTATACAACTTAGATCATTTCAAAACTACATCATTTGCACAGTGTGTTTGAAGGAAGTTAGGCTATTAAGAGTTACTAGGAAAGGATAAAATTAGACTCTATATGGGGAAAATGAATGAGAAAGTTGCATTCAGGGAGTATGCTCTTTACCAGCCAGTGCTGCCACCCCCTAGCTGCTGGGAGTGTGGGCTAATATCTCATAACATCTCCTTCTCCAGAGAATTGTCCTGGCTAACCAGGAGCTGCCTCTTCTGGCAGCTATGCACCTACTCAGGGCTCAGAACTCAAACAATAACTGACAGTTATAAGGGTAAACAGGCTGCGTGTTTGTTCAAATAGGATTAATTTAGTAGGGCAGTGTGTAGTCTGTGTTTTTCACTGTTAAATCAGACTGAAGGAAGTCTCCAATTAAGGCTGGATTCTTGTGTAGGTTACTTGTTCTTTCCTATCCTGGTTCTCCCCTCTCTCCCAAAAGCTCTCCCTCAATCTATCACTAGAACAAGAATCCCCATCTCAGGTTCTGTCTCTGTTACTGAACCAGACTTCAGTCCACTTGCCCTCACGGAGTAGAGCCAATCTACTGATACTAGGCTGTGGTGAAGGAGAGTGCAGCATTTATTGCAGAGCGCCGAACAAGGAGTCCAGGGCAGCTGGTGTTCAAAAATGTCTGCTCTCTTGATAGCTTTCAGAGAGGCTTTTACAGATAGGGTGATGGGGGTGGGGTCTGTTGTGGACATTCTTTTGATTGGTTGGTAGTGAGGTAATCAGGTAATGGGGAGTCAAAATCATCAGCCTTCTGATTCCAACCTCTCTGGCATCTCTGTGTTTATGGTCTGCACACAGTCAACTTACTCCACCTGGTGGGGGTGGGGGGTGGATTTCAGTATTTGCAAAACAGCTCAAAGGACACAGCTCAAAATATCATCTATAGCCCTTGTGCTATGCTTAGTCAGTCAGTCATGTCCAACTTTTTGCGACCCCATGAACTATAGCCTTCCAGGCTCCTATGTCCATGGAATTCTCCAGGCAAAAATTCTGGAGTAGGATGCCATGCCCTGCTCCAGGGGATCTTCCGAACCCAGGGATCCAACCCAGGTCTCCTGCATTATAGGTGGATTCTTTACTGTCTGAGCCACCAGGGGAGTCCAGAGAAGGAACTAAATATCATTGACTTTGTTTGATGGCTAAACTACTATTATTTTCTCTTCCTTGACTGTTTTCCTTTTTTGCTGAATTTTCTTACTTCTTTGATTAAATGTATAATTTGGACCTTGGGGAAGGCCTGGGAGGCTAAAGCCTTCTCCAGATAGGAGGCAGGTAGAGGGCATAGTAGGGATCTGACCTGGGAAGGCCCCATAAGGCCCTGCTCTCGGTTACATTTCCAGTGTAGCTTATCTAAAACAGAAATTACACTTTCAAAATCAGAGCGCTCTCTCCCCAACCACCCTGTATTCCCAGTTATCCTTGTTTATAGTATCCTGTTCTTGTTACACGAATGTGATATTTTAAAAGTCTTGTTCTGTTTCCTGGATCATCTCTATTTTTCCTTTTTATCTGTCTGCTTTGGTCTCTCCTTTACAGTAAAGGCTTTCCTCAAATGTCTGATGATTTTTGTCTATCCATTTCTATTTAAAGTGGGAATACCATTTTAAAGTTTTAGGGCTTCCTTAGTGGCTCTGATGGTAAAGAATCTGCCTGCAGTGCAGGAGATCCAGGTTCTATCCCTGAGTCAGAAAAAAATCCCTGGAAAAGGTAATGGCTGCCTAATCCAGCTGCTCATCCTTGCCCATTTTAAGCTTAATATATTTGCCTCCAGAGCATCTCTGGTTCCATTTTTCTAGAAAATAAACCAAACCATCTTCCTGGCAAGAGTCAGGGGGGAGAAAAAATGACCAGATGTCTGATTCTTATTGCAGGGACTTTCAGATAGGCTTCTGCATTCTTTTTTTCCTTATCACCTTAGTTGTTCTTCCAGGATAGACTTGCTTTTTATCAGTCCCATCACCATTCATGTGGAATAGATCTTTCTACAATATTTTATTTACTTAACAGAAACATATAATGTTTACTAGATGATAGTGCAGGTCTAAGAAAAAAAGAAAGTGAAGTCACTCAGTCATGTCCAACTCTTTGGGACCCCATGGACTGTAGCCCACCAGGCTCCTCCATCCATGGAATTTTCTAGGCAAGAGTACTAGAGTGGGTTGCCATTTCCTTCTGCAGGGGATCTTCCTGACCCAGGGATCGAATCCGGGTCTCCCACTTTGCTGAGCCACCAGGGAATCCCCTGGTGCCTGTCTAAGTACTCTGCAAACAAAACTTAACTTCAATAACACAATGACCTGATGAAGTAATATTGTTATCCCACATTACAAATGAGGAAACTGAGCACAATGTAACTTTCCCAAGTCACATAGCTACAAAATAGCAGTGTCCTGCTTTTTTGAATCCAGGAAATCTGGTGCCATGTTCTGGGCCACCATGTGACTATTTCTCTAATGTTAGGTTACTTGTCACTTTGCCAGACCCTAGTATGGCTTGGGATTACAAATATCTGAGTTTTATTGAAGGTAGGAATTCTCTTTCCAACCTTATTGTTTTGAGGCAAATCTCAAGAGGGGGAACTCACCAGGTTTTTTGAGTTATTTTTGTGGTTAAAATTTTACTAATTAGGCATATTTTCCTTAAAGTTCTAACATCTGGGTAGAAAGATGATAGTATTCGAATACTATAATGAGAAAAAAAGAGAATGAATTACAGCTGCATGGTAAGATTCTGGGGCTTTTGATAGACTCTCTCAGTCTGAGCAAGTCATCTGATATTTTTAAATAGCTTTATTGAGTCATAATAGTTACATAAGTAAATTATAAATATATATTTGAAGAGTAAGATATGGTAAATTTGACTCAAACCATCATCAAAATATAGATAATGATTATATTCATCACACCAATAGCTTCTTTGTGCCCCCTTGGCAATCCATCCCTTGAATCACCCCCAACAAACTCCCCACTCTTGCAGCTCCTTCCCAGAAACAGATCTTCTTTCTGTCACTACTAATTAGTTTTCAGTTTCAAGAATTTTATAAAAATATATTAATGGAATCATAAAGAATGTACTTTCTATTGCTTGTCTTTGTTTTCTCAGAATAATTAGTTTGAGAGTCATCCCTATTTTTATTTTTACATGTATCAAAGATTTGATCATTTTAATTGCTAAGCAGTGATCCCTTTTATGGATATGCCACATTTGTTCATCCATTCATCTGTTGATGGATATTTGACTAGTTCCCAATCTTTAGCTATTATAAATAAAGCTGCTATGAACATTTGTATGTAAGCCTTTTTTATGCCTTTATTTCACTAGGATAAAATCCTGGAAGTGGAATAGATGGAGCATATGGTAGAAACACATTTAACTTTATAAGAGATTGCCAAATTGTTTTCCAAAGTGGACATATTATTTTACATTCTCATCAGCAGTGTAGGAGCATTCTAGTTTCTCTATAACCTCATCAATATTTGGTATGGTCAGTCAGTTTTAGACATTCTGATAGGTTATTTTATTAAGGTTTTAACTTGCCTTTTCCTAATGATGTATGAAGTTCAGCACTTTTTCATGTGCTTATTTACCATACATATGCTTTTTTTGGGTGAAATGTTTAATTTTTTTGCCTAATTATTATTATTTTTCTCATTGTTGACGTTTGAAAATTGTTCCTTTTGTATTCTGGACACAAATCTTTTATCAGATATATGATTTGCAAATGTTTTCTCTCTGTATGCGGTTTGTCTTTTTGTCTCTCTTAATGTCTTAATAATGAAGTTGAATTTAAAAGCTTATTTTATTGCTTACACTCTGGTATTTTATGTAAGAACTTTTTGTCTAACCCAAGTTCATGAGATTCGTATGTTTCTCTAGAAGCTTTAGGTTGTACATCAAGGACTATGATCCATTCTTAACTTATTTTTATGTGTAGTGAGAATGGATCAAAGTTCATTCTTTTGCATATGAATGTCAAATTGTTTCAGCTGTCAATTTTGGTAAAGGCTCTATTGAATTCAATTGTCAAAAATCCACTGAGCATATATTTTAGAGTGTATTTGCCAACTCTATTCTGTTTTATTAATATATTTGTTTATGTTGTACCAATACCTTACTCTTTTGATTATTAAAGTCTTATAAGTCTTGAAGTCAGATAGTGTAAGACCTTTCATTTCATTCTTTTAAAAAAATATTTTTATTATAATAGATTCTTTGTGTTTTCATATAAATTTTAGAATCAGTTTGTTGATTTCTGCTAAAAAAAATCTCTCCTGATTTTGATTGAGATTGTGTTGAAGCTATAGATCAACTGTGGAGAACTGACATAGTAACAACAGTCAGTCTTTTAATCCATGATTTTCCCTTGAAGTCTTCTTTAATTTTTGCCAGCAATATTTTGTAGTTTTCAGTGTAAAGGTTTGATAGTTATTTGGTCAGAATTATTTCTAAGAGTTTCATATTTTTCAGTGTGACTATAAATAATGTTTTTATTTTTAATTTCCAGTTGTTTGTGGCTAACATATAACCACTAAAATTGATTTCTGTATTGATTTTATATTTTGCAACCTTTCTAAATTTACTTATATTTTAGTAGCTTTTGACGTATATATTCCATAGGATTTTAACATAGACAATCAAGCAGTTTGTGAATAAAGATAGTTCTGCTTCTTCTGCTACTGTCACTTTAACCTCAACTACTGTTCAGTCCTGGTCCATAAATTAAGGTATACAGAAACTGATGCTAATCAGTTCTAATCACTATGCTAATCACTATGGGGAAACTGATGTCCAAACAGAATGAATTCACCAAGTTCACGTTACCTTTGAAAGATAGATTCAGAGTTGAATTGTAGTCTCCTGACACCAAATCTACTATATTCACACAAATTAGTAATGTCTTAGGAATAAGATTCTCACTCAAGCTGTCCTAAATAAAAAGGTACTTAGTCTCGTCTCACCCCAAGAGATATTAGAAAAGATAGCCTCTAATGTTCATCTTCAAGTATATTTCTGCTAGTTAATTGCCCACCTTAAAGTACATTTCTGAAACAAATTTTGGGGAAATCTCATAAAGGACTTTGTTTTATCTCAAGCCCCATCTTAGGCTCTAATCGATCTCCTTCCCCACTTTTTTTAAAGGTTTCAAGGAAGTGGGTTTCATCCCACCTTCATCTCCTTTGGAAATTGCTAACACCCCTCTACCTTTTGGGGTCTTTCTCTTGCAAGCCTGCCTGCAGAATATGAAACTACATTTTTGCTTTCTTCTTTCTTAATGTCCTGAAGATAAGCACACAGACCCATTTTATTTTAAGGAGCTTAGTGCTAATCACTATGGGGAAACAGATGGTAATAGCAAAAATAGCATTACCAGGAAAGTTACAAAGGTTCTAGAAATTAAAAAAAATTCTTATGTTTATATTCTCTGACTCATGGTTTTTGGCTCCCTGTAAAGAGATAATGATCAGTCTTTTGTTTACTGTTTTCATTGTTTATGGTTGGGCTCCTTACACACTTCTAACAAAGGAATTTTCTTTTACACTCTTTCACACATGACATTCTTTCTAATCAGAAGATGCAATAAATCTAAAGATTTAATAAAGAGAAGCATTGTATTTCCTCAAGTGGGAAATTCATATCTCTGCAGCTTTTCAAAACTGGTGGCAGTCATCATCCTATCCAAGAAGTGATTGCTTAGAATATTTCTACACTAAGACTCTGGGTATACACAGTTGAATTCACACCAGGAAGTCCTAGTAAATAAAATTCAAATTCAGAGATCTGATTAGGTGAGGTTTCCAGAGGCTAGTAAAACTGGGAGGGCAACTCTTACAGTTCCCAGAAATTAGTGAGTAGGTTTTAGGGTTTTTCTGTTTCGTGGATTTCAGAGAGCAGGTCAGAATAGGGAGACAGTCCAGACTTAAGACAGTGTCTACAGAGTAGACAGTGAGGGGATTAAACATAGATCACTGGAATTGGAAATGAAGTCAGTATTATCTGACTTGTGTCAGAGAAGAGAAGGCAGTAATACGGCAGCAATACTAAAAGCTGAGTCAGAGTGGTGACTCCAAACTGAACAGGAGCTAAGGCAGAATTCCTCTGGTGTCACTGATTATAAAGGGTAGTTTCAAAGAGTCAGGTCAGCAGCCTGGAAAAGTATTCCTGAAGGCTCTTGACATTTAGCTACATCTGGTCCTGACTTTTCTTTCATCTGGTCTGCCTGTAAGATGATATCCTTTGTCAACTGTCCACATGTTCTCAGCTCAATTGAACCTATTGTGTAGATGCTTACAAGTGACATAAACACTGAATGATCCTCTAGTGCAGCCCCCTCACTTAACACATAATGAAAATGATATAAGTTTATGAAAAAAAATATGAGACAAGAGTGACTTGTGATGGTCCATGAGGTATAGGGGAGAGCATGCAAAAACAGATGTCAACAGACCTTGAGGAGATTCCTGCTTAAATCCTCTCTACATTGTGGTTTCATCATCTATAACACTTGTGTTTCTTGGGTAACTACATAGTTTGAAGATAAAATGAGATGAGGCTTGTGCAAGTTCTCTGCAAATTGTGAAGAAAAACAAAGCCCAGGACTCAGACAACACTTTTGATACACTTTTGATATCATACCAGGAACCAGAATTTGGAGAATTTGTGAAAGATTATATGTAGGTACATATAAGGAAAAAATAAATGACCAACAGACATCATAAGCTAGGGGATAAGGACGCAATGATATAACAATAATGATAATGATTACCACTGGCTGAATGAATACAATTTTCTCATCTCATTGCATTCTCTCAGTGACCTTTATTTACCTGATTATCTCTGTTTTATGAATGAGATGGCCATGACCCCGAGAAACTAGGGCAACTCTCCAAAGTCACACAGGCAGCTGAGGCAGGGTTGGGACGATCATTTTGATTATAAGTCCATGTGCTTCACTAATCACACTGCCCTGCCTCTTTAATAAGATAAAAGCACTTGGAAGATGTTTAGGGACATTTTGGAAAGTGATGGTTTCTGTGTTCAGCCTGCTGCTTCTGAACAGTCAGTAGGCCTGACTTCATAACTTAACAAGAGATTACTGAGAGGTAGGTGGGTACTTACCAAGGTGAAGCCCTGGGAGAAAGTGAGTGTTTCAAAGAAGAAAGTAGGCTTTCTAGGGAGATCTCAGTCAAGACATGAACAAACTATCCAATTACCTGCCATTCACAAATTTAAGGAGAAAACAAGAGATTTCCTCTGACCTACTGTTTGGAAAATAGGGTATGAAGTTGCCTCAATAAAAGGGGGCAGGAGAGCCTTTTATTTTACTGATAATTCTTTAATGAGGGCTGCAGAGGTACTGGTCCCAATGTCAGCAAGTAAAGCTAATTAAACTTGGAAATGGCCTTACTGGATTGGAGCAACAAAGAAAACCACTTCTTTCTCCCAAACTGTCGACTCTCATGAAGGAATATTTCATTAACATCAGGGTTCTGATTATGTAAGAACCAAGGATTTGCTGTCCAGGAGAATTTTGAGATTCCAGTGAGAGTAGAATTAAGAGAAATGAGAAATTCCTCTTAATTTTATGGTGGGTTTATGTTGGCTAATAGCAGAAACCAGAACTATCAGATTTTGACAAAAACCAATTTAGACTCCACCACTAGATTTATTAAAGGAAAATCAAATTGAATCTTCTGGAGGTCTGGAGGACCTAGCTTGGTGCTCACATCTCAGAGTGGTTGTGCATGTTAAAAGACTAAGTGAATGGTTCTGAATGGAAGGCTGTTTTACCCTCTGGTCTTCCCAGTGGTAAAGAATCCACCTGGCAAAGCAGGAGATTCAAGAGACTGGGGTTCGATCCCTGGGTTGAGGTGATCCCTTGGAGGATGAAGTGGCAACCCACTCCAGTATTCTTGCCTGGAAAACTCTACGGGCAGCAGAGCCTGGCAGACTACAGTCCATGGGGCTGCAAAGAGTCAAACACAACTAAGCGGCTGAGCACACACTTCTGTCCTTAAGTGTTGCCAATATTTGCCAAAATACCCAAGTAAGAAGGGAAAAATTCTAGATTTCTCCCTCCTTACTTTCCATATCCAGTCAATGATTGTTTCCTTTTATCTCTGTCATATGCTATGTCTGCTCCTTCCTCTCCAAAAGAAATTATTCACTTACACGTCTTGTTACCCAGGATAGACAGTAAGTTCCTTAAGTTCAGGAATATGCCTTATTCAACTTCATAACCACAAAACTAATAAGCAAGGCCACCTATGTCAATATAACTTAACTGTAAAGATAACACTATGAACAAATAAATAAATGCTGTTGTAATTCTGGCAAACTTATTTATTCAGACAAGTTTGTTCATCTGGGCAAATAGTTCTCTTCTTGGCCAACATTCTTCTCTCTGGGGCAAACAGTTCAGTTATCAAACAATTCTTTTTTCATCAAGAAATTTAAATTTTTATATCCACCAGTTTTAAATTATTGTTATGCGTTTTGTCCAATTTTAACAGCATCCCATCTTGAAAGACTCACCTTAAATCATTTGAATCCAATCTTCAAAACCCTATAAATACTTTTCTCTAACTTCTCTTTTGAGACACTAAGACCATGAATGTGGGTTGCCTCCTTGTTGCAGAAACATCTAATAAACTCAGCTTTGCCTGATGAACAAGTTTCTCTGGTGGTTTCTGTGAAGGAGTCATCAAATACAGTTTGTTGGAGTAAATAAATATAGTACAGGAGTAAATAAATATAGTTCATGGCATATAATGGGTTTTTCATTAAGTGAGTAGGCAGAAATTTGGGTAGGGTGTTGTATACGAGAAATGTAGAAGGCAAAGGTGGATACAATACTGGAAGGATGCTACATGACTTGGTAGAAGTATTTCATAGTTCCCATGTGATAAGAGAATATTATCTCATTAACAACAATAAACCCGGGGCTGAAAGTGTGTGGCATGTTTCATTTCTCAATCTGAAATAATTATATCCATGAACTCTCAGTATTCCTTATTTTCACTTTACCCTGGGCCAGAATTCTTTTTGTTCTCCTAATCCATTTTTTGCTTTATCCATCTTTCGCCTCCTAATAGCTCTGCTTCTAAGAACCTAATTGCTTAAGTGTGCAGTCAGGATTAGGAATTTTTATGATGCATTCATTAAGTTGTTATGTTTAATAGGAGATGTTTGATCATGAAAATACCTTAATATTTGGAATAAATAAATGAATCAATGTGCTTTATTGAATGAGCCAAAAAAGGGGTTTATAGAGGGTAGGGGAAGGAAGGCAAATAAATTATACATACATGGATTCTTGATATTTTGAAATGAATTGTCATGAGACCCTAAAACTCTGAATTCACAAAAACTAACATGTTTTGCTATTTCCCCTATGAGTTGTTTACCAGGTAAGAAATAGTGTACAAAGCAAATCCCTACTGAATGGCAGATGCTGACTTGATGAGCAGTCTGCTTGGCTAACTTCCTAGCTAAAATAGTCCCCTTCCAACCTTACTCTCCATACAGATCCCCAACTCTTATGCATCATAATTCAAATCCATGCCTCTGCAATAAACTCTGTTATACCCTGAGTTTAAACTCTGTTAAACTATTACAAACTTTGAACAATAGTAACTGTTAAAATCTGAATATTGAATCTAGGAATGACAAGGTTTGACTCTATGAGATGTGCTCTTATTTACTCAGTTAGCTGATGGCAATCTTTCTGAAATTAATATTCTGAATTTAAAGTGTTTTTATTTTCACCTTGATACAATAGGCATGATGCTGGACACAGAAGATGTTCAAGTGTTTGCTAAAGATATAAATTAGTTTCCCTTGGTGAAGTGAAATATAGAGATGACAATAAGTTTCCTCAGGTCACAAGAGGAGCCAATAGTGGTATATGATGTGGTGACCACACATAGGTTTTTCCTAGGAAAATCCCTATTTATACCTGTTTTCCCATTCAATCTATCTTGAATTTTTGGAACAAAAATATCCAAATTTGGATGGTAAATTGTAAGATCACTTTCTGTCTACCTCTGATCTTCTCTCTCTAGAAATTTGAAACTTATTAATTGGTTGTTTTCATTTTTGTTTGGATTTTGTTTTTCTGAAGTTGAGAAGGTAGTCTTTCTCTGAGAATTACAAAGTACTAAAAGTGAACTCATATTGTAAGAAGTTTTCTCAATCCAGGGGGCACTTTGCCTCATAATTCAGACTCTGAGTATTTCATACCCGTGAATTGCTAGAGTATTTAAAGTAAGTCATTTTGAGTAACAGACTTTTTCTACATTTGCCAATCTTCCCTGCAGATATTTTAATAAATTATCTTTCCTTGTTCTCAATCAGGTTAAGGGAATGGAACTGGCTTTCATTTTTAAGAATCTTAGATCTCAAGAGATTGTCAGTTCATGAAATTGGCCAATCAGTATGTGGACATATGTGTTAGTTTCTGCAGGTTGTCACAGAGAAAGAACAATGAAATTACCTGATAGATTTGCAAGAGAAGTGTGACCCTGCCCACATTTTCTATTCCTAGAGGAGAAAACTTCTATACTCCCAGTTTATGATGAGGCTCAAGATTAGCCTGCAAGGGCCAATGGAAGATAAACATTTATTCATTCATACATTCAGTGATATTTATTTAGTATTTTCTATGTTAACAAGCAGAATTTCAGTTTCTAGCAGACACTGAGATAGATAAAACAGAGTATCAGGTTTCTAGTATCTTTTGATATATGGATGGGGCTGAAAAGCTAAGGTGCTGTTTTCTCAAAGAGAAACAAATTAAAGGAAATAATATTTTAGAGCTACAAAATTTTAAAAGGTCTCATGTTCCTAAATTTTCAGATAATCTTCTGTTGATCCTCAAAGCTATCTATGAAAAGCAAAATCATCTCTCCTGGGGGGTTTCTCTTTATATAGACTCATATTAATTTAGCAAAATATTGTGGCTTAGAAATGATTGTCAATTGCATTTTTATTGCAGAGGAGGAAAAACAAAACTTTTTGTCTAACAGTGGAATAGTAAATAATTCTTGAAATGGAAAATGACTTTTCAGATACCATTTTAGTGTCATTATGACTTTACCAAAGACAGTGTCCCTCAAGCCAAATTATTATTAACACTCTCTAGTGTAGTAAATCCAGATTCCGCTTGGTCACTTACTCCAGCATATAACAGCTTTTAATGGAAGTAAATATTTTTTAGGAACAAATGTTAAATCTCCTTCCCCATGTGAATGCTACATCTGATTCTTTTGCTTTTGGCTCAGTCAAGGTAGAGGTAATCTGGTTGCTCTCCTAGGAGTGTTAAGACTTCCATTAATTAAACCATTGGCACATTTGTTGAGGTTCATAAGATTCTAAGGGCTTCCCTGGTGGCTTAGAGGATAAAGCATTGGCCCACAATGTGGGAGACCTGGGTTTGATCCCTGAGTAGGGAAGATCCCCTGGAGAAGGAAATGGCAACCCACTCTAGTACTCTTGCCTGGAAAATCCCATGGACGGAGGAGGCTGATAGACTATAGTCCATGAGGTCACAAAGAGTCGGACACGACTGAGCGACTTCGCTTCACTTCACTTCACTTAAGACTCTAAATTATACCTTAGGAAATAAAACATGCTTGCAATAAACAGGAAAGGAAAACTTCCAAGCTATAGAAAGGCCAAAAGTATGGTCCAGGCCAAAATATACATTGGGAAGAGGGAGCTAGGAAAAGGATCTTGGAGAGTATGAGACTCTTAACAGGCACTGAAGCAGAGTAGCTGAAGAGAAACTGAACAGAAAAGAGAATCATGGAGGTGAGGAAAGGCATCATGGACAGAGTTCCATAAAAGAGTGATTTTTAAGGCAAAATTCAATTTTATTTATTCCTAATATCAGAGGTCATATGCTACCTAAGAATAGTTATTAAATAATTATAACAATAATATTCTTATTAAAGAAAATGTCAATATACTTAAGATAGGAAGAACAACCAAATTTACCTCTAATCATGCTATACCTTCCCACCCATTATTGATGTTTTAGGGTAGTTAATTCCAGACTTATTCTGGGCATTTTTAAAGCATGGTTTCAACCACATTTTATCATGTTGATCTTTCAAATTAATGCAGTAATAAGCATTGTCTATGTTAATATGCATTTATTTTATTCCATCATGTACATTTCCCATAGTTTTATTCGATAATTCATATATAGTTTTATCTTTGAATAAAATCCCATTCATTATTTTTTTTTTAGTTTTTTATTTTTTAAATTTTAAAATCCCATTCATTATTATTATAAATTGTTTTGCAGTTAACATCTTTGTTAACTGCATCTTTGTATATAACACAATTTTTCAGCATTCAGTCACTTCAGTGGGAAGTACAGAGGAATGGACAAAACACAGACTTTGGAGTTCAATCTAATTTTGATTTTTATTTCTGCCACTTATAGCTTGTGATTTTAGGCAATGTGTCTAACTTCTCCTGAGCCTTGGTTTCCTAAAATATAAATTGAGCATCACTGTAGTTGCTCTGTAGTACTATACTGAAAATGAGAATTAATAATTGCAAAGTGTGAAGTGCTTAGAACAAGTGCTGGAGTGGATGCTCAATTAATAATGTTATTATTTTTAATATAGTTGTTAGTATTAATCTTGATATCATATGGATCCCCTTGAGGATAATGGGGATTACTGACTAAGACTATCTCTTGGAAGGTGGGGGGATCCTGTAAGGAAAACATGAAAAATAAATTCAGAGATACTCATAGCCTGGTTTAGTAGGATCTGAGTGTCTGTTCAAATCCTGCTTCTTCACGTAAGAGGGAGTGCCTCTTAGCTCCTCTTCTAGGAGTTGTTTATGATTCTAAACAAGAGAGTGTTTTAATGAAAGCAATATTTTCAAGAAATCAATAATTCATCTTGCTTTTTCTCCAGGTTAAACAACCCCAATATTATTAACCTTTTCCTAACAGACTTTATGCTTTGCAGACAAATTTCTTTGAATTCTCCCTGTGGCTTTCCACTTGGTAGATATGACTTATATTTAAGTCTGTGATGTGGCTCCTCCCCAACCCAGTCCTGACTCTAATACAGATAACTCCTAGTTTGGAACAGAAAATTAAAAATTTGAATTTGCTAACATCAGAAAAACAAAAACAAAACCTCTATAATTGAATCCTGATTCCATATCTTGGTCTAGCAAAATTAATTAAAAGTCCAAGACTTAAAAGGAGACTGTATAAAGTACTTTGGTAGGTATTTTATTACTAAACTCTTAATATACACATATTCATGTAAGTCCTTCAGAGATTTATTCTCTCAATTACCAATCAAAGAACTCGTAAAGATAGAGGCAGTGGACCAGGCAGGATTAGAGCTGCCTAGGAAGACAGATGCACTCTCTACAGCATCTGAGCTTTAAACAACCTCACCCGCTGCTCACTCCTGGAGCAAATGATGGCTGACAAAGCTGCTCAGGGTGACCCATTTAGACTTTTAAAAAGCTACAGTTCCCTCTTATTAGGATTAATTAAGATTTAGACTAAATGGGTTACTTCTTAAATTTTATTTGTAAGAAGTCAGAAAGTAATTCTTTTAAGGCAGAAAAAAAAAAAAAACCTAAGCAAATACAATATTTAAAAAGTCATTGAGCCATTCTTTGTTTCTTTTCAGGAAAAAAGAAACAGTCAGATAAAGGACATGACCTTACTCGATTGTGGACACTTTTATTGAAATCCATAAACATTGTGACTGCCTGCTTGGAATTGGATTTATTTCACTTTCGTTGGTATGAATGGCAGTTGTGAAGGGTATTTGTTTGTGGGATTTTCTAATATTCTTAAAGAAGGCTTTCAATAGCATTGCACTATCTATATTGATTTGCTTTTCCACAGATATATCAAAACTTTCACTGAAGTAGTTAAAATAATATTTACAGTATTGTTTTACTATGTATGATAATGTATCATGCTCATGCTCGGTCACTCAGTCATGTCTGACTCTTTATGACCCCTTGAACTGTAGTAGCCCACCAGGCTCCTCTGTCCAGGGAATTTTCCAGGCAAGAATACTGGAGTGGGTTGCCACTTCCTCCTCCAAGATCTTCCCAACCCAGGGATCGAACCTGCATTTTCTGCGTCTCCTGCATTGGCAGCCACTGAGCTGGGAAGCCCCTTATGATAATGTAAACATTAAAACACTATGAGCTTAGGAAATTAACATATACAAGTCACATAAAATATCTTCAAATAAAAACACTTTTTCATTTTCCTAATATTGAAATACGACTATATCATTTCCTTCTTAAACTCATCTTCCATTGAAGGTATGTCCTAGAACTTCGGACAGATATGTTTTCCTGGCCTCCAGGATATCCTGCCATCTATTATCAATTATTGGTAAGCAAATATTTGAAAACATTATGGGGATTTCCATTTAAAATTATTCAATGTTGAATTACCTTATAATGGCACCAGCTCCCAAATCACTGCAGATGGTGACTGCAGCCATAAAATTAAAAGACACTTACTCCTTGGGAGAAAAGTTATGACCAACCTAGATAGTATATTCAAAAGCAGAGGCATTGCTTGCTGACTAAGGTCCGTCTAGTCAAGGCTATGGATTTTCCTGTGGTCATGTATGGATGTAAGAGTTGGACTGTGAAGAAGGCTGAGCACGGAAGAATTGATGCGTTTGAACTGTGGTATTGGAGAAGACTCTTGAGAGTCCCTTGGACTGCAAGGAAATCCAACCAGTCCATTCTGAAGGAGATCAACCCTGGGATTTCTTTGGAAGGAATGATGCTAAAGCTGAAGCTCCAGTACTTTGGCCACCTCATGCGAAGAGTTGACTCATTGGAAAAGACTGTGATGCTGGGAGGGATTGGGGGCAGGAGGAGAAGGGGACGACCCAGGATGAGATGGCTGGATGGCATCACGGACTCGATGGACGTGAGTCTGGGTGAACTCCAGGAGATGGTGATGGACAGGGAGGCCTGGCGTGCTGCGATTCATGAGGTCGCAAAGAGTTGGACACGACTGAGTGACTGAACTGGCACCCCATTCCAGTACTCTTGCCTGGAAAATCCAATGGATGGAGGAGCCTGGTAGGCTACAGTCCATGGGGTCGCTAAGGGTCAGACATGACTGAGCGACTTCACTTTCACTTTTCACTTTCCTGGGTTGGAGAAGGAAATGGCAACCCACTCCAGTGTTCTTGCCTGGAGAATCCCAGGGACGGGGGAGCCTGGTGGGCTGCCGTCTGTGGGGTCGCACAGAGTCGGACACGACTGAAGTGACTTAGCAGCAGCAGCAGCTCATCTTTAATAAAGTAAAAGAAAAAGTGAGGAAGAAGGGAGCAGAACAGGACACAGGCCATGTCAAGGGGGAAAGGTAAAGGGAGGGGGCAGGTATTTGAGGACTGGAGTTTGGTTTGATGTTTACAAAGGGCCATAGGTAAGGGATATGCCAATTCTATATGCCAGTGTTTAGTAACCATTTTAAAAAAGTTATTACCTCCTGATTATTTGTTGGTTTTTTTTTTTTTTTTTTTTTTTGCCTTTTAAGGCATTTTTTTTTTCTCTCTCTGTCCCCTCCCTATAAAATTTTAGTACCAAAGATATACTGAGTATCTGCTTTTTTAAAAACTATATATACATCTGTTTTGGGGGGCTTCCTTGGTGGCTCAGAGGTTAAAGCGTCTGCCCGCAATGCGGGAGACCTGGGTTTGATCCCTGGGTCGGGAAGATCCCCTGGAGAAGGAAATGGCAACCCACTCCAGTACTCTTGCCTGGAGAATCCCGTGGAGCTTGGTGGGCTACAGTCCACAGGGTCGCAAAGAGTCGGACACGACTGAGCGACTTCGCCTCACCTCACATCTGTTTTTTAAACTTAAAAAGAGTAAGTTTCTTTTTCCCTCCCACTTATGTTTACTCCATTGGGAGTGATATTGAGAATCCATGCTCTATGTAATCTTCCTGTGAGAATTCATGTTCTATGTGCTTAAGAAATAATTTGTGGACTCAGTGTGGCTCAACAGAAGTTATGTATATCATAAACAGCTGGGAAAAGTCAGGGCTATTTGAATGGAAAAGATAAGAGCCACTGTCCTTCGTTTTGGGTTTATATGGAGGAGGAAACCCCAAGGTTCTTTTGGCAGAAACTACCATGTACCACATTGTCAGCGTGACGTCAGCTTTGAGTTCACCTCGTGTCCATGGAGTGGGACTTTCCTTCTACCCATGAGATTCACTCACTGATTCTACTAATGCTCACTCATCAGCTTCTGTGTTGGATGTTAAGGTGGTGTTTATCACCTGGCTGTGGAAAGTATCCATAAAATCAAAAGTGTGTCATGTACTAGTACCACTAATACAATTTTTCAAATAATTCTACTCATTAGACTTTTGCTGGTCTCTTTTAATATAATCAAGGTCAATTACTGTATCTTTTTAGTAGTCTTACATAGCAGTTTAAAAACTTAGATTCTCAATTTGAGGATTCCTTCATGAGTGAGAGGCATGCTTCAGAGTCTGTGTCTATTAGTTGAATTGTAACCTCACCCCAACCCCCAAAGAGGTACGTTAGAAGCCTAACCCTCATTACTTGAAATAGCACCATTATTTGGTGACAAGGTCTTTACAGTTCAAGTGAGGTCATTGGAGTGAACCCTATCCAATCCAGTATAACCAATTTCCTTATAAAAATCTGGGCAGTCTACTAGTCTTCTTGGACTGCTGAAAGAAAATACTAGAGACTGAGTGGTTTAAAATACAGAAATTTATTTCCTCACAATTCTGTAATCTAGAAGTTCAAGACCAGGGGGGCATCAGAGTAGGTATCTGGTGAGACCTCCTTTGCAGGCTTGGAGACGGCCTTTACTCACTGTGTCCTCCTGTGGCTTTCCTTCTGTGTTCATGCAGAGAAAAATAGATATTTCTCTATTTCTTGTCTTTTCAGTCCTATCAGATTCTCACCCCTATGATATCATCTAACTTCTTATCATTACTTACCTTTAGGGCCTTTCTCCAAATACAGTCACAACGTGAGTTAGAACTTCAACATATGAACACAATTAAGGCCATAAAGACACAAAGACACACACAGAAAAATGGTGATGTGAACCGATGCAGGGAGATGGACAAGCCAAGGACAAAGGCCTGGAATATGGCACTAAGCTTTAGGTGTCTATCCTCCAGAACTGTGAGGGTATACATTTCTATTGTTTAAACCATCCAGCTTGTGGCATTTTTGTCATGGCAGCCCTAACACGTTAATGCAGCATGTGTCCCATGGTCTGGTCTCATAAAGCAGAAGTGGTCTAAGTTAGCCTTGTGGTCATTATATTGAGACACTTGAGGTCAAGCTCAAAGGAACAAAAGAAAAGTAAATTGAGCCCAAGTTTTAGGAATCAAATTGTGAAAGCTTTTATCAAACCGATAACTGGTCCATCATTCTGCTTTCGGCAAATAAATTCAGACTTAGCTGTTCCTGTGAGGTACTGTTCGCTTTCTGGCATTCTGGAACAGTTATTATGAGGACAAAGGAAACTGTGGAAGCTTAAATGGAAAAATCAGATGAGGGTCATCAAAGTCAGAGTGGGGAAGAAAGGGTAGCCCAAAGTATGAGGCTGCGTGAACAGAGTGGGAATTACAGATAAGGTTGCTTTAAGGACACTAGTGAAGATAAAGAACCTTTGGAATGGAGAAATGAATAAGGATCCTGAAAAGTTATGAATTACCTAAAAGAGTTGAAGTGAGAGGAAAATGTATTTTGTTGAAAATTTCCAGAGAGCGTAGGGATCTGGCTGTGCGAACTGATCAGGAATTGGACAATGAGAGATTAGCAAGTGACATATTGCATATTCCTAGTAAAGATTATTTCTTTTGTTACCTTTCAAGAGCAAATGTTCCTAGCTGTCCATGAGGCCAAATTACTGGGATTCTTGGTCTCCCTTTAGTAAAGTGTGTTATTTTCTACTTTAGCACTCTGTTTGGTTAAAAGACAACCTCTTTTACATAAAAACATGGAGCCAGAATTGACTGACATGATAGTGTAGGATTAACAGAAAATGACAACATACAAGGCTTCAGAGATTTGAAGAGGAAACAATATGACTATTAGCCATCTTAATACAACCCATTCTTTTCATAGTAATTTTTAGAGGTCTTTTAGAGGACTCCTAATTCTACTTTTCTATGTCTGGTAGAAAATATTTCCCCTGTATTATTACCATTAAAAAAAGTATTGCCAAAGACCCAGATATCTCCATATTATTGTGCTATGGGACAGCACAGTTTTGGCCCTCTGTTTCAACATGTATTTTCACTATTCAAAGTAGATTTCTTTTTCTATTGTGGTTGTTGTATTAGTATATAATGGAAGTTGTTTGCTTTTGCTAAAGCAGGAGAAAAAAAAATGGAGTGAAATCAACCATGATTTTTTTCAATGCTAATTTTTCCTGCAGAGATTGTTACTGATGATATGGCAGAAAACATATTGCTGTATTAACAAGGTCACTCAGTCACAAAATCCTATTAATGTGGAAAATAACAGAAGCAAGCTGTGTGGTGACAAGGAAGACAAATTCTCACCTTGTATTCTTAAGATTCCTTGTTCACATTCACACGGATGGCAGGGAAGCTGTGAACAGGTTCAGGATGTGTGCATGAGTCTGTAAGAAATAGAATTTATATATCATCAGTATTGACCATTTTCCAATTTTATTTGTTTTTTACTTTTGGCAAAAATAATCATAGCAAGCTAAGTCAAGAAATATTTTCTAATTTATGTTCATATTAAAGACTTATCTACAGAAGTAGAAAAGGAACCTGCTGAGTAGAAAATTTCAAACTAAACATATACATTCATAATATCCCTGACATATTTACTTATTTTAGAAGTAAAATCACCAAATAGTCATTTGCATTTTGAATGATAGCAAATGCATTTCAGATTTAGTTGTCAATTTAATGAAGCCTCAAATATTGATTTTAGCAAAACAGTAAAGTAGGATATAAAATAAAAAAGATCATTATAACGGTACCCCAGAGGGAATAACTATGGTCACTTCAGTCAATGATAAACTCATTTTAGTGGTGTGGACTAGACAAATAAAAATAAAGATTATCTTGATTTAGGTTAAGCTGGAAAAGAAATCTTACAGGTTTATGGCTTCATAAATTGTTCTGAATGTTTAACATCCCATGAAGAAGAAGCAAACAATGAAGATACTTCATTCATGAATACAAAATCAGTATACTCAGGCAAAAGCCTTGTAATTCAGATGTAGCGTCATTATCCATGTTTGCATGACTGAAGGGCCTTCTTTGATTATTCTCAAAGCATTTCCATGCGGACATTACGGACCAGTTAACTTTGTGTTTTAAACACCTACAACTCTGTCTGACTTAATGGCATTGTAGTTAACTGATGCTTTTGTATACTAAGTTATTTGTTTTATGCTTTGACTTTCTGTGGATTACAGATAAATTACACACATATTGAAAATACACGATTCTTACAGAGTGGTAACAACTAACTGAATCCACCAAATACTTTCATTTCTCATTGGAAACAGGAGGAAATTAACATTAGATGTTTTAGAAAAAAAGAAAAAAATTACTTGTTTTATTAACTATAAGAGTGACATAAAGCAGAATTACAAAAGAATTAAGTTTTACATCTATTTCTCAGTAATAAGCATGCCATGGCAAGGTTCTCTTGAAATCCAGAAGTAAGTCAATCTTGTCTTTCAACTGATCTGGAAATTTCTCAATGAATGCAGCATCATGACAGGTCCCACATAGTTAAACCTATGTCAACCCTCTATCTGAGTATTCTATTCAAATAGAATTTCTGGAATAGATAACTAAATAAAGTAGAAGTTTGATACAGGCTTGTCAATGGTTCATTTCATTGACATTCAATGAACTGAATGGTTCATTCAGTAGGCAAATTCTTTGTTGCCTACTGTGGTAAGTTATTTTGGAATTTGGTTCTTATTTCCAGTAAATTCAGTTTACCATGAGAGAAAGAGCTAGATACATATAAAACGTCCAGATTAAGAAATAATATTATAGGTTTAAGGGCAAATGATTGTACTAAATGGATTCAGCTTAAGAAGAGAAGGATGGCATCACTATGACATGAAAAATGGACCATGAAGGACTGTGGAATTTCACTAGTTGAATTTTGAAGAAGACAACAGATTTGATAGAATTAGCATAAAGAAAAGAGTCAGAAAATAACACTAGAGGTTCAGCAAATTAGAACTGTTGGGGGAGTGCATAATTTCCATGGTTCTGTCTCATCACAACAAAAATTTGAAGCGACAGACCAGCATTAAAGCCCTTGGATAGACTATGTCACAGCTCTCAGACAGATCAGTGTTACAGCTCAGTTTTATTTAGAAAATAAAGGAAAATACATCCTTGAGACATGAGGGTATGCTGACCCAAAAGACATGAAGAGGAGAGAGAGAGAGAGAGACAGAGAGTAAGAGTGAGAGAGAGCACAAGAAAGAGACCCCCGCCCCTTTGGCTCCTTTTTATATGTATATTTTTTCTCCCCCTGGGCCTGCCCTATGTAAGTTGGGCTAGCCAGGAGTGCTGTTAGTTCTACCTGAGGTCCTCACTCTGGCCCTTGGACCTCCCTTTGTTCTATTTTTGTGGGCTTTTCCCTTCCGTGTCTTTTAGCCACTGCCATTCTGGACTCCTTTTTCCTATTCTAACTACCTAACATTCCGCCCTCAAGAGATGGGAGGCCCAGTTCTTTGGGAACAGGGGTGTCGAGCTCTTTCTAGCTACTTCCCCCTGAACTGGGACAGTGGAGGGCATTGGGCCTCCCCCTCTTGCTAGTCTCAAGTCTCAGAGTCCTTGTAGCCATGCCCATCTAAGGGTGAGTGGTATTTTCCATGGTCTGCTGTAGTTTTACGTATCTTTGTTGAACTGGTATTGCATGTTGTAGCTTGTTGATCTAGGCAGAGACAAAACAGGTTAGACAATTGATAATACACAGAGCAATCATAAGCAGCATCAACGTGGCATAACAAGGACTAGTAGGGGCATTCAGTTCAGTTCAGTTCAGTTCAGTTCAGTTCAGTTCAGTCCAGTTCAGTTCAGTTCAGTCGCTCAGTCGTGTCCGACTCTTTGCGACCCCATGACTTGCAGCACACCAGGCCTCCCTGTCCATCACCAACTCCTGGAGTTCACTCAGATTCATGTCCATCGAGTCAGTGATGCCATCCAGCCATCTCATCCTCTGTCATCCCCTTCTTCTCCTGCCCCCAATCCCTCCCAGCATCAAAGTCTTTTCCAGTGAGTCAACTCTTCGCATAAGGTGGCCAAAGTACTGGAGTTTCAGCTTTAGCATCATTCTTTCCAAAGAAATCCCAGGGTTGATCTCCTTCAGAATAGACTGGTTGGATCTCCTTGCAGTCCAAGGGACTCTCAAGAGTCTTCTCCAACACCACAGTTCAAAAGCATCAATTCTTCGGTGCTCAGCCTTCTTCACAGTTCAACTCTCACATCCACACATGACCACTGGAAAAACCATAGCCTTGACTAGACGGACCTCAGTCGGCAAAGTAATGTCTCTGCTTTTCAATATGCTGTCTAGGTTGGTCATAACTTTTCTTCCAAGGAGTAAGCGTCTTTTAATTTCATGGCTGCCATCACCATCTGCAGTGATTTTGGAGCCCCCCAAAATAAAGTCTGACACTGTTTCCATTGTTTCCCCATCTATTTCTCATGGAGTGATGGGACCGGATGCCATGATCTTCGTTTTCTGAATGTTGAGCTTTAAGGCAACTTTTTCACTCTCCTCTTTCACTTTCATCAAGAGGCTTTTTAGCTCCTCTTCACTTTCTGTCATAAGGGTGGTGTCATCTGCATATCTGAGGTTATTGATATTTCTCCCAGCAATCTTGATTCCAGCTTGTGTTTCTTCCAGTCCAGTGTTTCTCATGATGTACTCTGCATAGAAGTTAAATAAGCAGGGTGACAATATACAGCCTTGACGTACTCCTTTTCCTATTAGGAACCAGTCTGTTGTTCCATGTCCTGTTCTAACTGTTGCTTCCTGGCTTAGGCAACTCCAAATTCCCATCACCAGGATGGCTCAAGTCCCTCCTTGTTCAGGGATCAGAAGATCTATCTCCTGTCTGTTTTGCAGTACAATCCCTGCCAAGCTGTGTTGGCTCTTTAGAGGTGTCCTGAGATATCTTATCTCCAGAAACTAGATTTTGGGGGTGTTCATTAGAATGGCACTCATTTGTAGTTCTGAATAGATATCTGAGATCTCCCAGGGGCTCACAGGTGTATTGAGTGTCCTCTTCTGTTTTTTTCCACAGCTTGACTCGAGAGTAGTGAATCCAGGAGTCATGTCCTGGTACCTTGACTGCTGTGGGGGTAGAAAGTATTACAGGGTCGGGGCTTTTCCATGTGGGCTGGAGCTGAGCCTTTGGGGACCATCTTTCTAGACTTTAATTAGGACTTAAGTCCCTGGAGCATATAGTGGTGACTCCTTAGAATCTTTTGGGTCCTGGTCTACACCTTACACGTGTATATCCTGTTGGAATTGCCCAATGACCATGGTATAAGATTGGAGGGTCTGAGCTCTGGATCTAGGAAGAGGTCATTGACATAAACAAAAGGTCTCCCATATAGCATCTCGTAAATACTAAGACCAACCTGACCCTTAGGGGCAATGCGGGTGTGCAGGAGAGCTCTTGGTAAAGCCTCCTTCCATCCCAGGGAGATCTCCTGGGTTATCTTTTTTATTGCTGATTTTAAGAATTGGTTGGCTCTTTCTCTTTTTACTGGAGACTGAGGCCTCCAGGCACAATGGGGATAATGAATAATGCCCAATGCTTTAGAGACCCCTTGGGTGAACTTAGAAGTAAATGATATCCCATTGTCACTTTGTAGTGACTTGGGCAGACCAAATCTCAGAATGATTTCATGGAGCAGTTTTTTTTGTTTTTAATTTTTTACCACCTCCTCAGCCTTCTCAGTCTGGGGGGAAAGCCTTTAGTGCATCCTGTGAATGTATCTATCATGACTACTAGGTATTTATACCCTTGAGAAACTGGCATCTGGGTGAAGTTCATCTGCCAGTCCTCTCCTGGGTAGGTCCCACGTTGTTGGACAGGCTGGGCCAGCTGGGATCTTCGAGCTCCTTGAGGGTTGTTTAATTGGCATGTGGGACAAGAGGAGACCACTTGCCTTATAGTTGTTTGGAGGCCTATTCCTCTGAAGGACCTTTCTAGTAATCCCTAAATGAGTGGTGGCATGTAAGGAGTTAACCAACTTCCACTGAAGGTTCCCAGGCAGAAAAAGGAGTCCCTCCTTTTGAAACCACCCCAAATGATCTTCTTGAAAGTCCTCACTCTAAGCTTTAAGAGTCTCACCTTCAGTATAGGAAGGAGTTCCTGGCAAATTAGTCTGTGGAACTATGGTGGCAATTCCTTTTAGGTCATGGTTCTGTAATGCTGCTCTCCTAGCTGCCTGATCAGCTACTTGGTTCCCTTGTGCCACTTCTGTGCTCCCTTTTTGGTGTCCTTTACAGAGGGAGACTGAAACCTCAGTGGGCAGATGGACTGCCTCCAAGAGCCTAAGGATTTGATCCTTAGGGGACCCTTGGGTGGTCAAGTGGCCACTTTCTTTCCAAATAGCAGCATGTGCATGTAGCACCAGAAAAGCATACTTGGAGTCAGTGTAAATGGCCACTCTTTCTCCTTTCCCAGCTCTAAAGCTCAAGTCAGGGCTATGAACTCAGCTAATTGGGCTGAGATACCTGGTGGCAAAGGTTTAGCCTCTATGGTCTCAAAGTTGAGCATATGAGCTCTTCTGTTTCCATCGAAGACAAAGCTGCTTCCATCAGTGTACCAGATTTCCTCAGGATCGGTCAGAGGATCTTTTGGTAATCCCTCTTGGGGTTTTGTCCAGTGGTGCAAGGTTTCTAGGCATGAGTGAAAGGGGAGAGAGCCCTCGGGGGTAGGCAGGAGGGTGGCTGGGTTAAGAACCTCACAAGAGAATATAGTGAGGCTGGATTTTCCATCAGCACTACTTGATAATCTGAGGATTCTTTGATCAGACATCCATAAATGACCTCTCTCATTTAGGAATTGTTTCACTTGGTGGCTGGTAAAAATATTTAGTTTACCCCCAAAAGAGAGTTTTAAAGCATCTTCTATCAGGTTTGCAACAGCTGCCAGATTTCGAACAGAGGGAGGCCAGCCTCAGGCAGTTGGGTTGAGCCTCTTGGATAAGTAAGCTACAGACTTAGGCTCAGATCCCACGAGTTAACACTCCCAAGGCTATTCCTTCTCTTTCGTTGCAATGCTGTTTCTGGGCCTGGCAACCTCAAGGCAGGTGTTTGAGTTAAGGCTTGTTTTAGTGTAGCCTCTGCCTTCTTTTGAGGAGTTCCACACATCACTGGGATTGAATCATCCCGTCGCTTTAAGTTTTCATATAAGGGCTGGGCAATTAGACCATAGTTGGATATCCAGATTCTACAATACCCAGTTATCCCCAGGAAAGCTTGCAATTGTTTTTGAGTCATGGGAGAGGATAACTGGAGGATTCCTTGTACTTGATCAGAGGACAGCCTCCTGGACCCATGAGTAATCTGAACTCCCAGGTAAGTGACCTTTGTCTCGACCATCTATGCCTTAGCATTGGAGACTTTATATACCCTCTGTGCCAAAAAGTTTAGAACCCGAATTGCATATTTTTGGGCAATCTGGAGATTGCTCAATTTTTCTTATCTAGAGAGCAGATTAGTAGGTCATCTATGCATTGTAGTATTTTCCCATTAGGTCTCAGGTCCAGATCTAGGAGATCCTGGCTAAGAGCCTGTCCAAACAGGTGGGGGCTATCTCTGAACCCCAGGTAATAGTGTCCAAGTCATCTGTTGGTGTTTTTCTTCTGGAGCCTCTCACTCAAAGGCAAAAAGATATTGGGATTCTTTAGCCAGTGGTATGCAAAAAAATGTGTCTTTGAGATCCAAGACTGTAAACCACTTGGCACTGGGTGGGATTTCCCCCAAGATTACATAAGGATTGGGTACTGTGGGATGGAGGGGGACTGTAGCTTCATTTATGATCCAGAGATCTTGAACCATTCTCCAGGTTCCATCCTTTTTCTTTCTGAGAGGATCGGAGTGTTACATGCAAATTGGTGGGGACCAATAGCCCACAAGCAAGGAATTTATTTATTAAAGGATGTAAGTCCCTCCCAAGCCTCTCTTCTGAGTGGATATTGTTTCTGGTTAGGAAACCGAGTTAGATCTTAGAGGACAGTGATGACCGGTTCAGCTTGGTGGGCTCATCCAGAAGTCCCCTTGTCCCATACCTGGGGGTTAATTAGAGGAGAGGGTCTATTGGAGAGGGTGTAATGGGTTCTTCAGTAGTAACTAGAAGTTGTAGGGCTCTAGGGGCTGGAAAGCTTCCCATCACAAGGGTGGTCCCCAGTTTAGTGAGTATATCTCTTTCCAACAAGGGAGTAGGGCACTCAGGGATCACCAGAAGCTGGTGAGAAAATATTTGTCCATCCCAGCAACAAAGAAGTGCTTGGGTGAATCTTTTAGTAGTTGTCTTTCCTGTAGCACCCAACATGGTACAGGTTTGGGAGGAGAAGGCTCTGGAGTAGGAGGCCAGGACACAGTAGGCAGCCCCTGTGTCAACCAAGAAATTCTCATAACTACCTCCCACATCCAGTTGCACCCTTGGCTCCAGCCCCGTGATGGTTAACTGTGACAGACGGGCTGGCTGGAGCAGGCCACTTCAGTCCTATTGAACCATCCTGAGGGAAGGCTTGGCACTTGACCCTGAGGCCCTTGGGTCCCGAGGGCAGAGTGCTGCCCAGTGTTCCAGTTGATGGCATTTGTAGCAAGCCGTTTTAGGAGACTTGTCATGGTTTGGACACTCTTTGGCTCAATGCCCCACCTGTCTACAGATTAGGCATTTGCCTCATGCCTTGTCCTTCAAGGACTCTGCTGCTGCTGCTAAGTCACTTCAGTCGTGTCCGATTCTGTGCGACCCCATAGATGGCAGCCCACCAGGCTCCCCCATCCCTGGGATTCTCCAGGCAAGAACACTGGAGTGGGTTGCCATTTCCTTCTCCAATGCAGGAAAGTGAAAAGTGAAAGTGAAGTCACTCAGTCGTGTCCAGCTCCTAGCGACCCCATGGACTGCAGCCTACCAGCCTCCTCTGTCCATGGGATTTTCCAGGCAAGAGTACTGGAGTGGGGTGCTGGTTTGCCACAGGGCTTCCCCGGAGGGTGGCCAGCATCTGGGCATGCCTTGTCTCTTTCCTTCTCTCCCTCTCCTGGGCCTCGGCCTCCCTCTCCTCTTCTCTGTTATAAAAGGTATTGGTGGCTGTCTGGACCATCTCATCTAAAGAGGGAGCAGGGTCCTGCTGCTGTAGCTGTTGTAACTTTATCCTGATGTCTGATGCACACTGGGACAGGAATTTGTCCTTTAAAATCACCTGTCCCTTGTAAGAGTCTAAGTCCAGGTTGGTAAACTTTTGGAGGGCCTCTTTTAGCCTTTCCAGAAAGCTAATGGTATTCTCATTGGGCTCCTGAGTTATTGCTGAGACTGGGCACAGTCCCACAAGTAGTAGGCTTCCTTCTATTTCCATGGGTGGACTTCCTTAGGGCTGAGTCTTTCTGAGGGCTTCCCTGGTGGCTCAGAGGTTAAAGCCTCTGCCTACAATGTGGGAGACCTGGGTTCAATCCCTGGGTTGGGAAGATCCCCTGGAGAAGGAAATGGCAACTCACTCCAAGCTTATCCTACCCAGTACTATTGCAACCTGAGAGCCAGGTGTCCCCGGGTCAGGGTGCAGATCCCCAGGCCAGCTGAGGTGAGACAGCTTCCTGGAAATTGAATCCCCAGGCAGGTCGAGGCATGTCAGCCTCCCAAGAATTGGGTCCCTGGGCAGGTCAATGTGTGATGACCTCCTGGGACCCTCAGACTGGAGTTGGGCATCGCCAATGTCTCCAGCATGACCAGTGCTGGGTAGGATTGAAGGGTTGTAATTTTAATTCATTGCCAGTTTGTTCACCACAGATGGAAATAGATATCATGATGTAAAGCAATCCAAGCCTGTGCCCTGAGACTGGGAACCTGCTGAAGTGGTCATAAGCCTCATCCTTTTACTGCTTTAAGAGATTGTAAGTCACTGATTTCGTCCCCTAGTCCTGCATAAGAGCAGGTTAGGGTGTCTGAAATGGTAAACATTTCATTGTCACAGACCCACTTTATGTAATAACAGAAGTAATGACAAAGGAGCGGGTTATCCGGCCCTGTTAGGAGCATTAAAGTATTTTAATAATAGGCTGGGTCGAGCAATGTTGCCTACAAGGGGGCAGGGTCCTTGTTATAGGAGTTAGTAATTGGCTTAAGAACAAATTGGTAAGAGGCAACAGACCAGATGTTCCATAAAAGTTGAGTGGAGATTTGATCCAGGGGTATGTTTGTATCTTTAGGAGAAGAGTGGTAAGGATTTTGGCCCAAATGGTCTGCAGGGCTGACTCCCAAAGTGGCAAACATTATCCCTGGAAGCCCAATTGTCTTTGAAGGGATGCCCAACAGATGGACTTCCAGCAGGCATCGTGTGCCTGTCGCCTGCCCTAGTGGGTCCACTGAGAGATGCTGTTGTTGCACATATAGGAAACACGGAAGATGAAGGCCTGAATATCTAGAGGGACTGGATATTATACAGTATTTCCCTCCCAAGGGCCAGTTATTTTCTGGTTGTCCCTCCAGAAGATTGTAGAGGCAACATTGTGGGCCCAGATGGGGCTCAGGAAAAGAGCATGAAACAGGAGGGAAGAGGGCAGGGCACAGTTTTTGAAAGAATGACACAGCACAAGGGCATAACATAAACCAATTAAAGTCAAATGGGTACAAGATGACAAGTCAAATTCAAATAAACCTTAATCCTCAATCTGCAAGCTAAATGACACACCCAGAGGTGACAGGACAGCTCCAAGCCACTGTCAAAAGATGGAGGAGTAGGCGGTTCCCCAATCCTGGGGATGATCCTCCCACTCATTAGCATATGAATTCACCCCAATGGTCTAAACACTTGCCCTCTGCAATGGCCCATACCCTGCAGAGTGTGTTTCTCTCTGAATCCTAACAAATCAACCTCTTGCTCATCATTGTGTCTCTAACTGAATTTTTGCAATGAGACATCAAAGCCCGAGCTTCATTAGGTCCTGAAGCCAGGCATCATGGGTTTTGGCTGGGCTCAAGTCCCGGGAGAGAGGAGCTGAAGGATGGGAGGAAAAAGCAGTGGGAAATACATGACAAGGAATCCCCTTCATAGCCTACTGGAAAGTCTGCTAAATACCTGACCTGTGCTCACAGTCTTTATTGGCCTGATCCTTGGCACAAAGAAGATTAAGGACAGAAGAACCCCCACTAGCTTGGGTAACAGCTACTGGGGCTCAGCAGATAGTGCCTTTGGGACATACCTAGGGGTAGCCTTTCCAGAGTCCCTCAGTTTCACCCACTGCCACTTGCCTGTTTGCGGGGGATTCGAGGAAACAAGAAATGAGAGGTTGTAAAGGAATTAAGATTTTGTTAGGCATATGTCCCTCCAGCCATAGGAGCAAGGACCTCCTACATTAGCCAGAGGTCTTCTGGAGTCTGAGACTGAGCTGCGTGAGCTTTCTGCTGAGTTCATTTTTTTGCTGTCCCAGGTTCCAGCATGCTGGGCTTCTTGTCACTTCCCCTGCACTGGGTTTTCTTTGCGTTCAGCTCCCACCAGGGGAGCTTTCACCAAACTGGGCTCCTGCTGTGCTTGGCCTCCTCCTTGAGCAGGCCGCACCAAGGTTGTTTCAGTGAGGTTAAATCAGAGTCATGGCACCATAGATGTTGGGGGAGTGTGTAATTTCCTCAATTCTATTTCATCACAACAAAAATTTGAAGCGATGGACCAGTGTTAAAGCCCTCGGACAGACTGTGTCACAGCTCTTGGACAGATCAGTGTTACAGCTCCGTTTTACAGCTCAGTTTTATTTAGAAAATAAAGGAAAATACATCCTCAAGATGCGAGGGCATGCTGCCCCAAAAGACATGGAGAAAAGAGAGAGAGAGCACGAGAAAGAGAGCGAGAGACCCCCAGCCCTTGGCTCCTCTTTTTATATATATTTTTTTCCCTCCCCCCGGGCCTGCCCTATGTAAACTGGGCTAGCCAGGAGTGCTGTTTCTTCTACCTGAGGTCCTTGGACTTTGTTTTGTTCCATTGTTGCAGGCGTTTCCCTTCCTTGTCTTTTAGCCACCACCATTCCAGACTCCTTTTTCCTGTTCTAACTACCTAACAGAACCATACCCAGAGAGCTGAGAGTAAATAGAATTGGTTGAAATAGATATTAGTTTTTAAAATAAAAATCTATTCAAATAAGTCATGAATTAGAAAAACTGTAAAACTGGTGAATAAATTGAAGAACTGTTTCTTTATGAAGAACAATATTGTAGATAAACCTTTTACAAAGATAATTGAGAAAAAGGAGATGAATTTTTTAAAAATACTAGAATGAGGAAATGGATATAAATCCGATACAAAAGGACTTCTATGAAAAGAAGATACCATCTGCTCAACCAGAAACAAATCAGATTCTAAAACTACAGTAATAAAATGGAGACAAATTGGTACAAGAATAAACTTATGAACTAAAAAAATTGGGGAAAATATCCATAAAGAAGTCCAGATCCCAATATAAATTTAATACTTTATAAAAATGGCAATTCAAATCAATTAGAAAAATTATTCAGTAGCTAATGTCAAGCAACTGACTGATAAGTTAGGAGAAAGCTAGTTAGATATTTTTCTCACACCATACACTGTGTAGGGACATAAGTAAAATCTTAAGAAAAATTTTAAATTGTTAAAAAAAATTATAGTTAAGTATACATTCTTGGTATGGCAAAAAGGCATTCTGAAAATGACTCAGTTTCTACAATCAGCCACTTTATTTTAAACTTAAAAAATTATTAATTTTAATAATAATAAAAAACTAATTTTATTAAAACAAATAAGGAGACAAAAAGCCAATGAAATCTATTTAGAAAACAGCAGAACAAGAACTGCTTTGTATAAATGATTAAGGAAGTAAAATCCATTCATAGCCTCTACTTTTTAGTAGGTAAAAATCTAAACTATGTGGCACTGACATGGTATAGTTACACACATAAACACACACATTTTTGTATTTGAATGTGTTTTTGGATGTGTGTGTGTGTATATGTGAGTGCATGGATACAAGCATGCACATATAATATATACACGCATACCAATATCTCTAAGAGTTTTTATTTACAGCCAAAAAAAAAAAAAAAGATTTGAGGAATGTTTGAAAGGATACCGATTTAATCTCAAATTCCCTAGGAAGCATGAGCAATAAACGGTCTGAATTCAAGTACTATGTGGTACAAATCATACTTAGGAGCCTTCTTCACTGTCACGGTTACCAACCCTCTCAGATCAAACAGAACTCAGTTGGGTCCTTTCATTGCAGGTGCTGCTTGTGAAAATTAAATGAGACCATATTTGCAAGAGCAGAGCAGAAACTTCACTGTTGATCAAGGAATAAACAAAGAAGGGCTCACGCTCTAAAGACTCCTTCTCCCTGAGGGAAAGGAGGCCAGAAACTTATAAGAGGTAAGAGATAGGTGCAGCCATCAGAATTCCAGGAAAGGGGCGGCAATTTCTAGAATAGTTGGGGAGTGCACTTTGGGCTTCTCTGCCAGGGACTAATTAGGGGGAGGTCTTAGTGTGGTAATAAGGCAAAGGCAAACCTTCCCACACTTTCGGTCTCATCTGTGTAGGCGCTACCTTCCTGGTCAGGCTGATTCCTTGGCCTGTTGGGTTCTGGGTGGTTCTGCAGTTTTGCATATGTGGCATCTGCCTTAATTTCTGTTACACAAGCACAGTGGTGGGCATAGTCTAATGGACTGGGGTGCAGAAAAAAAGAAGGTAGGTTAGTCTGTGTGGAAGAGTGGATCTCTTCCCGCTGACTGCCTTATTGCCTCTGGAAATATTCTCACTGCCTCTGCTGAAAAGGCTTCGCCTCTGTCCTTGCTTCTTTGCATCACTTTGGATGAGCCAAACTTGCATTTTGGATCCTTGACCTGGCTACAAGGTAAGTGGAACAGCTACTTGACTGTAGCTTCTATAGTGAGAGGCAACCACGACAGTGACTCCTCTGTCAAAAAAAGAAAGAACTGTGGATTTGCAGGCTTGCATGTGAGAGTGCTGTCAGTGTCTTTATGTCTCTTTGCTTAGGTAGCATTTGATATTATTTTGCTAAGTGTAAATCATATTGTCAATAACTTTGGGTTTAAAGTATCTTACAACAGTGGTTAGCGAAGTATTTTCGTATATACACCAATACATAATTCTGCTGCATGCAAAAGGTTTTTCCCTCACTCAAGAATGTGTAGTCTGGGAGATAAAGCTAGCTTACGTGAAAAACATCTAAGGAATACTGTAAGACAACCTCTATTGTTTTGCAGTTATTGATTCAATTGATGATTGCTGGTGGAAATAGAATGATTTAAGTGATTTGAAGAACTGAGAAGGCTTCATAGAAAAAGTACTATCTTGAAATGGATTTTGAAAGGTGGATAATATTTATTACATATTGTCTACAAGTCAGTGTGTGGACAAATAAGCTTGCACTAGTAATTCTATGTTCATCCAGGTCAAGATGCACTTGATTAGTGAGTTGGTTAGTAAACTGTTTAGCTCATTTTTTGGGTAGACTCAATTTTTCTCAAATAATCCACTGATTTTTGAGCTAAAATAACTCCAGTTACTTATAAATAAACTTTTAATGAGGTAAATGTACATAAAGAGTAGTGTACAAGTTACGTGTATACATCTTGATAAATATTTATGAATTAAACAGACCAGCACACGGATTAGGAAACATACAATTTTCAGTTTCCTAAAAACCCCAGTTGTGGCTCCTAATCACTGCCTTCACAAAGCTAAAGGGTATCTTGATATCTCTTGCCATTAATGCGTTAAAATGTTAATGAATCACACTTGAGCCTGCACCCGCCACCCCCTCACTGCCCTGGGCGTAGTAAAGCCAGTCTACTGACACCTGCTTGCCATGAAGGACCCTGCAGTGTTTATTGCAGGGGGGAGCCAAGCAGGGAGTTCCAGGCAGCAGGTGCTCCAAACAACTAAATTCCCCCATAGCTTTCAGCCACGCAATTTTAAAAGAACAACGAGGGAGCAGAGTTGTAGGGCATGTGATCAATAGGTGGCACAGTTGTCTGATTGGTTGATGGTAAAGTAACAGGGCAGAGTCACAGGGGTTAACATGATCAATCCTCAAGCTCCAGTAGGTTGCCTAATGGTGGTCAAGTAGTTCCCTTCTTCCATTTGGTGTGGGTTTTAGCATCTGTAAAACATTTCAGGAAATGTGCTTCAGATTCTGTTATCTAAATACTTTAGGGAGAAAATAAAGCAGAGGGCCTGGAGAGCGGGAGGGGTCTATCCCAGGGTGACTCCATAGGGTTCTGCTCATTTGCAAAAACACCTTCGCATATGCTTTTGAACACTGGTATATCCTTAACTCGGAGAAGGCAATGGCAACCCACTCCAGTACTCTTGCCTGGAGAATCCCATGGACGGAGGAGCCTGGTGGGCTGCAGTCCATGGGGTCGCTAGGAGTTGGGAACGACTGAGCGACTTCAATTTGACTTTCCACTTTCATGCATATTTTTTGGTGAAATTAGCTGTCCAAATCTTTTGGCCATATTTTAATTTGGTGGTCTGTTGTCATCGCTTTATCATTCTTTCTATATTCTGAATGAGTTCATCTTCTATTATTTGTGTTAGAAATATCTTCTACTTTTTACTTACCTTTTCACTCTCTTGTGTCTTTTAATGAAGGTTCAGTTTTAACGAGGTCCAGTTTATCAGTTTTTCCTTTATGTATGGCTGGTGCTTTTGTGTGTGTGTGTTCTGATTAAAACATATAGATATCCTATTGACCAAGCATTGATGATTGATAAAAACAATCTCACCAATGTACTGTAGTGGAATTTTTTCACACACAAAAAAAGTGACTGAATTTTTGTGGGTCTCATTTTAGTCTTTCTATTCTGTTCAGGTAGTCAGTTTTGTAGACAACAATTAATCAGTTGGCCTAAGAAAGAAATGGAAAATTTTGAGTCAGATTTGAGGATTGTAACCCAGGAAGAGTATCTTAGAAAGCTCTGAATCTGTTCCACTCTTAGAAGTCAAGGCACAGTTATATGAGTTTTTTGAAATAGATGACTGTACGTTAAACAGTGTATTATTGACAGCTTATACAATCCAGATCTAAGTGTCATCATGGCCAATTACAAGATCAAGAGAGAATTATCTTTTAAGGAATTCATGTTGATGCTAAGAGAATGTTGTTCCTTATGTTGCTCTTAATGGTTGAACATATTTTTACCAATGGGGGAGGTTTGGTGGATGTCTAATACAGGTACATACACAAAGCACAGTATGGGGGAGAGAGGAGGCCAAAGGGCATAGAAAAAATTTTATGCTTAAATTTTTCAATCTTGCCATAAAATATACCATTTCACGGTTTGCATGTTCTTGCTCATATAGAAACCTGCTAGCTGCCTCTTTAGATGGCAGAGGATGATAAAGAATCAACTTCCATGCAAAAATCAAGTCCAGGGTGCTCCCAGGGAACATAATGTAAAGATAACTCCAAATTGTGGTTGTAGAATCATTATTCCCCTTTTCTCCTCTAACCTGCTCAGCTCAGTCAGTCAGTTTAGTCGCTCAGTCATGTACAACTCTTTGCAACTCCATGGATTGCAGCGCGCCAGGCCTCCCAGTCCATCACCAACTCCTGGAGTTTATTCAAACTCATGTCCATTGAGTTGGTGATGCAATCCAACCATCTCATCCTCTGTTGTCCCCTTCTCCTCCTGCTTTCAATCTTTCCCAGCATCGGGGTCTTTTCCAATGAGTCAGTTCTTTGCATCAGGTGGCCAAAGTAATGGATTTTCAGCTTCAGATCAGTCCTTCCAATGAATATTCAGGAATGATTACCTTTAGGAAATCTAATCTGTTGTTAAATATCTATTAAGTCCATACTATTTTCTTCATTCTTATTGCCATCACTGATTTGCCCAGGTTAGTTCATGTCTAGGTTATTTCAGTCATCTAATTTTTCTCCCTGCCTCTCCCACTGTTAAAGAATAATCATTCCCTGTTTTAGTCCTTTTAATTACTTTCTTTCTTACAAAGTGTGGCCCAGTTTCTGAATATGAGAAGCAGGGCCATTGCCTCCCCTACTGTTTTCTTTCTTTCCTTTCTTGCATTTATCTCACAGCAAAGTCCGTAGTAGTTGCCCAAACCTTAAGAGTTCATTCCACTTATCTGTGTCTTTACCTTTTGTTGCCTCTGTGAGGAATTTTCCACTCACCTTCTGACAAGCTCTTACTCATTCTTAAAGCTCCAGCTCAAATTATAAATTCTATATGAAGCTATTTCTCACTTGTTCCTGACAGAAGTTAATCATTCACTTCTATTTATTGGGTGAAGACTGATATTATTTTTACTGTATCATATCCATCTTCATATCCCAAATATCTGGCAGAGATTAGATGCTTAATAAATATTGGTTGAATTGAATCAAATTGATGAATTTTGATTTTCCCCTTACATTACTCATCCCCTTCTACACACACAAACACACAAAAGCCAAATGGGGTTAAATATTAAATACTAAAGCTTAGACACAGTACAAGATAAAACGGAATATTAAACTTCAGTATTTAGAAAGTGTAGGAAAAAATCACATAAAGAGAGTGTCTATTTTTAAAATATCTACTATAAAAATTTTCTATAAACCTTTTTAAAGGGAGCACGTTGACTTTTTACATACCTATCAAGATCTTATATTTGCTTGGTCTATCTCTTCTTTACATTTTTTTTTTCCATTTCTGAGGCATCTAAAAGCAAATCAATGGTGACAGGTCATTTCACTTGTACCTCTATCCATATATATTGTTTTAAATGTAAATGTTTTCTTGCAAAACCAAACTGTCATTATCACATCTGACAAAATACACAGTTGTTTTTAAGTGTCATTTAATATTCAGTCTATAACCAAATTTCCATGGTTATCTCAAAAATGGTTTATTATAGTTGTTCTACTCATTGCTTCTGTGCCGTGTCTCTTGAATTTTTTGATTGTCTCTGCAGCCCTCCTTCTTCTCCCTTTCTTCACCTCATGTTCTGAAGTTGTGCAAAAGCAGGTTAGTGGTCCTAAAGAATATCCCACTTTCTGAGTGTGTTTATTCACTTTTTTTTTCCAGTGTCATTTAATTAACTTTTATTTATCTCTTATAAATGAAGTTAGCTGTGAATCTGGATGAGATTTAGGTTCAGGGTTTTTATTTCTTTTGCAACAGCACTTTATAGGTAAAGCTGTGTGTCACATTATGTCACATTTCAGGATCACAATGACTGCTGGTTTCATCTTCAGTGATGCTAAGACTCATCAGTGGATACAAGTCTTGGCAGTCCAACCCAATTATTATGAAACATCTCATAACTTTTAATCTACTGTTTTCATTAATTTATAATCATTGCCTGAATCCATTATTTATTTCGTTAGGAGTTGCAAAAAAAGAAAAGACTGCCTATTCTTTCAATGCTTCTACATTTCTAGCTGGAATTCTTCAGTGAAGGATTTTTTCCCAACAACTAGAGATATCTGATTATCTGGAAATATGTTGAACACAGGAAAGGCAGGCTAATGTCCTTCTTAAAGGGCCAGTTTTCAGAGTTATTGCCTTAGTTATTTCCAATGATGTTCAATGAAGCATTTTGTTGAATTCATAGGACTTAATATAGTCAGTATGTTCTAATTGGCTATATTCACTCAAGTTGCTTTTCCTGGGACTTCCCTGCGATCCAATAGTTAGGACTCTGCTCCTCCAGTGCAGAGGGGCACAAGTTTGATCCCTGGTCAGGGAACTAAGATCCCACATGGCAGCCAAAACATGAAATAAAGTGGTGTAGTGTACAACAACATCAACAACAAACTGCTTTTCCTTTGACCAAAGTGGGCCTCAGCATTTGTCTCTCTCTCTCTCTCTCTCTTTTTTCTTTTTTTTGCATTAACCCATTATTCTTGAGAACGTCCTTGCCTTCTGGCATAGGATGTGCTTGCTTGTGCTCAGTTGCTTCAGTTGTGCCCCATTCTGTGTGATCCCATGGACTGTAGCCCGCCAGGCTCCTCTGTCCATGGGATTCTCCAAGGCAAGAATACTGGAGTGTGTTGCCATGCCCTCCTCCAGAGGATCCTAACCGAGGGATCGAACCTGTGGTGTCTCCTGCATCTTCTGCATCAGTGGCGGGTTCTTTACCACTGAGCCATCCATGAAGCCCTCTGGAACAGGATATCTTAGCCTAATTCTATATATTTCCAGCTCTAGACTTGGAATCAGCTAGTCCTTCAAGGATCTCTGGGTGTCAGATTACTCATTGCTAATGTGTTGTCATTTATTACAGGCATGTTCAGTGGACATAGCTAGAAAATACAGTTTTAAAATGACAAAATAATCAAGAGTCCATAGTCATATGTAACATTATTTTTACTTAATTTTTTAACTTTATCATTGTTTCTATTTTCTTTTATACTAAACTTTTGGCTCATAAAAGTAGTAATTTGATTTCTAATTTGGATTTTCCTATGCATAAAATAGATTTAAAAATTACAATATTACTATAACATAAACAACATAATACAATTTAGTAGATAAATATTAATAATGTAAACATATAATTTTGTTTGTCCCTCAGGAATATATAGTGCAAATTCTGTGTTTTAAAGTCACTTGAAATAATTCTTATCTATGTTTATATTGCCATTTGATATATAGCCAAACTCTCAATCAAGCAGGAAAGAATAATAAAGATATTTTTGACACAAAATAACTCAGGAAATTTACTTTCCATATTCTCTATATTCAGAAAGTTCCTGAAGATTTCCCTCAGTAAAAAAATAAAATAAGAGTTTTAGGAACCATGAAATAGTGCATTAACTTTAAGAACAGAGTGGAGCTGTCCCAAAGTGGCAGACAGCTGGGGTCCTAGAGAACAACCAGTACAGATTGAAAAATAATCCTTAAAGTTTCAGAGAGAGAAAAAGTAGTAACAGAAGTATCTATCCCATGCACAGTTCAGTAGAATGCTTGAGATATTGGAATAGCTTAAAGATATAATAAAGGTACCATGTAGAAGAAATTGAGAGGACACTTAGAGCCTATAAGAAGGGAAATGTGATTACATTACTTTCATTGGTTCTGCAGTGAACCTCCCAAAGTGATGCTAACTTGATGACTTTCAACTTATCATCCATGTATGGTGAAGGCAATGGCACCACACTCCAGTACTCTTGCCTGGAAAATCCCATGGATGGAGGGGCCTGGTGGGCTACAGTCCATGGGGTTGCACAGAGTCAGACACGACTGAGTGACTTCACTTTCACTTTTCAGTTTTGTGTACTGGAGAAGGAAATGGCAACCCACTCCACTGTTCTTGCCTGGAGAATCCCAGGGAAGGGGGAGCCTGGTGGGCTGCCGTCTATGGGGTCGCACAGAGTCGAACACGACTGAAGCGACTTAGCAGCAGCAGCAGCATGGACTAAGCACAGAAGGTTTAATTATTGTTATGAAGGAGAATATAAATATTAATGGTATTGATTATGTAATAATACAGGATACAGAATTTAGAAGGTAGAAGGGATGGGGGAGGTGGGCAAAGACAGAGCAAGTGCTTTGATAGCTCCCTCGTACACAGAATGAAATCAAGAGCTTCTAACTATGAAGCAAGAATTTTAGTGTATTATCTGAATACACAGAGGAAACATATAATCATAAAAATAACTGAAGCAGAAACTATTAAAATGGGTATTCTTTGGGAAGAGCATTAAGACTGAGGTGTATAGGGTTGGGGTAGGTAACTTACATTTTTCGTAAACCACTGTATAGTAATAGATTTATTTTAAAATGTAATGGAACACGATGATTCAAATGTATAATAGTAATATTTACAATAATAGTTTTAGATGGCAGAATTAGCACTTCAAGAAGTGTATCTCACAGTATGAGGCTGCGAATAGTCTTCAGGATGCCAACTGAAGTTTAAATTATTGAAAGTAATGACAGAATAATGGCCAATATGGAAGCCGGAAAATAGAAATACCACCGCTGAGTAATTCAGCTCAGTTCAGCTCAGTTGCTCAGTGGCACAGTATCTGACTCTTTGTGGCCCCATGAACCGCGGCACACCAGGCCTCCCTGTCCATCATCAACTGCCAGAGTCCACCCAAACCCATATCCATTGAGTCAGTGATACCATCCAACCATCTCATCCTCTGTTGTCCCCTTCTCCTGCCCTCAATCTTTCCCAGCATCAGTGTCTTTTCAAATGAGTCAGCTTTTCTCATCAGATGGCCAAAGTATTGGAGTTTCAGCTTCAACAACAGTCCTGCCAGTGAACACCCAGGGCTGATCTCCTTCAGAATGGACTGGTTGGATCTCCTTGAAGTCCAAGGGACTCTCAGGAGTCTTCTCCAACACCACAGTTCAAAAGCATCAATTCTTTGGCACTCTGCTTTCTTTATAGTCCAAATCTCACATCCATACATGACCACTGGAAAAACCATAGCCTTGACTAGATAGACTTTTTTTTTTTTACCTAGTTTTTATTTTATTTTATTTAGTTTTTTATTTTTTAAATTTTAAAATCTTTAATTCTTACATGCGTTCCCAAACATGAACCCCCCTCCCACCTCCCTCCCCATAACATCTCTCTGGGTCATCCCCATGCACCAGCCCCAAGCATGCTGCATCCTGCGTCAGACATAGACTGGCGATTCAATTCTTACATGATAGTATACATGTTAGAATGTCATTCTCCCAAATCATCCCACCCTCTCCCTCTCCCTCTGAGTCCAAAGGTCCGTTATACACATCTGTGTCTCTTTCCCTGTCTTGCATACAGGGTCGTCATTGCCATCTTCCTAAATTCCATATATATGTGTTAGTATACTGTATTGGTGTTTTTCTTTCTGGCTTACTTCACTCTGTATAATCGGCTCCAGTTTCATCCATCTCATCAGAACTGATTCAAATGAATTCTTTTTAATGGCTGAGTAATACTCCATTGTGTATATGTACCACAGCTTTCTTATCCATTCATCTGCTGATGGACATCTAGGTTGTTTCCATGTCCTGGCTATTATAAACAGTGCTGTGATGAACATTGGGGTACATGTGTCTCTTTCAATTCTGGTTTCCTCGGTGTGTATGCCCAGCAGCGGGATTGCTGGGTCATAAGGTAGTTCTATTTGCAATTTTTTAAGGAATCTCCACACTGTTCTCCATAGTGGCTGTACTAGTTTGCATTCCCACCAACAGTGTAGGAGGGTTCCCTTTTCTCCACACCCTCTCCAGCATTTATTGCTTGCAGATTTTTGGATCGCAGCCATTCTGACTGGTGTGAAGTGGTACCTCATTGTGGTTTTGATTTGCATTTCTCTAATAATGAGTGATGTTGAACATCTTTTCATGTGTTTGTTAGCCATCCGTATGTCTTCTTTGGAGAAATGTCTATTTAGTTCTTTGGCCCATTTTTTGATTGGGTCGTTTATTTTTCTGGAATTGAGCTGCATAAGTTGCTTGTATATTTTTGAGATTAGTTGTTTGTCAGTTGCTTCATAGATAGACTTTTGTTGACAGAGTAATGTCTCTGCTTTTTAATATGCTGCCTAGGTTGGTCATAACTTTCCTTCCAAGGAGTAAGCATCTTTTAATTCCATTGCTGCACTCACCATCTGCAAAGATTTTGGAGCCCCCCCCAAAATAGTGTGCCTAAAAAAGAGATAAAATTATATAAATAGGAGCTGTATTCAAAGAAAGAAGAAAAATGTCTGTACCTGTGAGAACTCTGGATCAAAAGAAATGGCTTGCCCTTTACAAGAAAAAAAAAAAAAGATAAAAAGCAATACTTAGACATATCTGCAGATCAGACAAAGTTATGAAATTTAAAAAAGAGAAAGATTATAATAGACATGCAGTTAGACTTCCTCTTTAAGTTAACTTGTAGAGACAAAGACATGGTGCTGTCTTAGGACTTCAGTTTCCCAATATATGATCATCTGTATAGGGTTAGATAAACAAAAGCAGTGACCCAGGAATTTGAGATAGAAACAAATTGTTGTTCTCATATGAAAAGAGCAAAATAATTTCTCAGATAATTAAGGATTCAGAAAGTACCCCACCAATGAAAACCATATTCTAAAGTGAACCCTTAAAAAGAAGGCGGTGTGGTGTTGACATTAAAAGCAAGCTTTTGAAAGCATATTTCCTAGTTCAAATGTTAATTCATTTCAGTTTTGGTTGCAGGAGACTAATTTTCCATTTCTGGAATTTCTAGCTATTGGCCAGAAGTGAATAGAATTCCTCTGTGCAGAATAATAGCATTATACTAAGCCACACCATATCTCTAAAACTTTCATATGAAATATTAAACACGAGATTAGACATAACGAGAATAAATCATGAAAACATTCACACAAAATAAAGGTACATAGAAAAACCTAACAGAAATGTCAGCTCAGTTCAGTTCCGTTGCTCAGTCGTGTCCGACTCCTTGTGACCCCATGAATCACAGCACGCCAGGCCTCCGTGTCCGTCACCAGCTCCCGGAGTTCACTCAGACCCATGTCCATCGAGTCAGTGATGCCATCCAGCCATCTCATCCGGGGTCATCCCCTTCTCCTCCTGCCCCCAATCCCTCCCAGCATCAGAGTCTTTTCCAATGAGTCAACTCTTCACATGAGGTGGCCAAAGACTGGAGTTTCAGCTTCAGCATCATTCCCTCCAAAGAAATCCCAGGGCTGTTCTCCTTCAGAACGGACTGGTTGGATCTCCTTGCAGTCCAAGGGACTCTCAAGAGTCTTCTCAAACACCACAGTTCAAAAGCATCAATTCTTCAGTGCTCAGCTTTCTTCACCGTCCAACTCTCACATCCACACATGACTACTGGAAAAACCATAGCCTTGACTAGATGGACCTTTGTTGGCAAAGTAATGTCTCTACTTTTCAATATGCTATCTAGGTTGGTCATAACTTTTCTTCCAAGGAGTAAGCATCTTTTAATTTCATGGCTGCAGTCACCATCTGCAGTGATTTTGGAGACCCCCCCCCCCAAAAAAAAAGTCTGAAACTGTTTCCACTGTTTCCCCATCTATTTGCCATGAAGTGATGGGACCAGATGCCATGATCTTCATTTTCTGAATGTTGAGCTTTAAGCCAACTTTTTCACTCTCCACTTTTACATTCATTAAGAGGCTTTTGAGTTCCTCTTCACTTTCTGCCATAAGGGTGGTGTCATCTGCATATCTGAGGTTATTGATATTTCTCCCAGCAATCTTGATTCCAGCTTGTGCTTCCGCCAGCCCAGCGTTTCTCATGATGTACTCTGCATAGAAGTTAAATAAGCAGAGTGAAAAGATACAGCCTTGACGTACTCCTTTTCCTATTTGGAACCAGTCTGTTGTTCCATGTCCAGTTCTAACTGTTGCTTCCTGACCTGCATATAGATTACTCACGAGGTAGGTCAGGTGGTCTGGTATTCACATCTCTTGAAGAATGTTCCACAGATTATTGTGATCCGCATAGTCAAAGGCTTTGGCATAGTCAATAAAGCAGAAATAGATGTTTTCTGGCACTCTCTTGCTTTTTCGATGATCCAGCAGATGCTGGCAATGTGATCTCCGGTTCCTTTGCCTTTTCTAAACCCAGCTTGGACATCAGGAAGTTCATGGTTCACATATTGCTGAAGCCTGACTTGGAGAATTTTGAGCATTACTTTACTGGCATGTGAGATGAGTGCAATTGTGTGGCAGTTTGAGCATTCTCTGGCATTGCCTTTCTTTGTGATTGGAATGAAAATGGACCTTCTCCAGTCCTGTGGCCACTGCTGAGTTTTCCAAATTTGCTGGCATATTGAGTGCAGCACTTTCACAGCATCATCTTTCAGGGTTTGAAACAGCTCAACTGGAATTCCATCACCTCCACTAGCTTTGTTCATAGTGATGATTTCTAAGGCTCACCTGAGTTCACATTCCAGGATGTCTGGCTCTAGGTGAGTGATCACACCATCATGATTTTCTTGGTTGTGAAGATCTTTTTTGTATAGTGCTTCTGTGTATCCTTTCCCCTCTTCTTAATATCTTCTGCTTCTGTTAGGTCCATATCATTCTGTCCTTTATTGAGCCCACCTTTGCATGAAATGTTCCCTTGGTGTCTCTAATTTTCTTGAAGAGATCTCTAGTCTTTCCCATTCTGTTATTTTCCTCTATTTCTTTGCATTGATCACTGAGGAAGGCTTTGTTATCTCTTCTTGCTATTCTTTGGAACTCTGCATTCAGATGCTTTTATCTTTCCTTTTCTCTTTTGCTTTTGGCTTCTCTTCTTTTCACAGCTATTTGTAAGGCCTCCTCAGACATCCATTTTGCTTTTTTGCCTTTCTTTTCCATGGGGATGATCTGATCCCTGTCTCCTGTACAATGTCATGAACCTCTGTCCATAGTTCATCAGGCACTCTATCTATCAGACCTAGGCCCTTAAATCTATTTCTCACTTCTACTGTATAATTATAAGGGATTTGATTTAGGTCATACCTGAATGGTCTAGTGGTTTTCCCTACTTTCTTCGATTTAAGTCTGAATTTGGCAATAAGGAGTTCATGATCTGAGCCACAGTCAGCTCCCATTATTGTTTTTGTTGACTGTATAGAGCTTCTCCATCTTTGGCTGCAAAGAACATAATCAATCTGATTTTGGTGTTGACCATCTGGTGATGTCCATGTGTAGAGTCTTCTCTTGTGTTGTTGGAAGAGGGTGTTTGCTATGACTAGTGCATTTTCTTGGCAAAACTCTATTAGTCTTTTCCCTGCTTCATTCCGCATTCCAAGGCCAAATTTGCCTGTTACTCCAGGTGTTTCTTGACTTCCTACTTTTGCATTCCAGTCCCGTATAATGAAAAGGACATCTTTTTTGGGTGTTAGTTCTTAAAGGTCTTGTAGGTCTTCATAGAACCTTTCAACTTCAGCTTCTTCAGCATTACTGGTTGGGGCATAGACTTGGATTACCGTGATATTTAATGGTTTGCCTTGGAAACGAACAGAGATCACTCTGTCATTTTTGAGATTGCATCCAAGTACTGCATTTTGGACTCTTGTTGATCATGATGGCTACTCCATTTCTTTCTTTTTGTGTGTGTGTTTGTTTCTTAATATATGCTTTATTTGTTTGTTTGTTTTTGTCACAATTCTCTGTGTCAGTTTGGTTGATCTGAGGCGACTCAGGCCTCAATCAGTTGTCTTGGCTGCACTTGCTTATGTGCCTGTAATCAGTGGATAGCCTGGCAGAGGACTGGCTGGTCTTGGATCACCTTAGGTCCTCATAGGTCTCATAGTCCTGCAACAGCCTTGCCTGGCTATATTCCTCTGCCAGTGTCGGAGTTGTGATGAGAGAGTTGGTGGAAATAAGCCTGCATTTTCAAACTTCCACTTGCATCCCATTGGCTTCCCACTGGCCAAACCGGTGTCACAGCTACTCCATTTCTTCTGAGGGATTCCTGCCCGCAGTAGTAGATGTAACGGTCATCTGAGTTAAATTCACCCATTCCAGTCCATTTTAGTTCGCTGATTCCTAGAATGTCAACATTCACTCTTACCATCTCCTGTTTGACCGCTTCCAATTTGCCTTGATTCATGGACCTAACATTCCAGGTTCCTATGCAATATAGCTCTTTATAGCATCGGACTTTGCTTCTATCACCAGTCACATCCACAACTGGGTATTGTTTTTGCTTTGGCTCCATCCCTTCATTCTTTCTGGAGTTATTTCTCCACTGATCTCTAGTAGCATATTGGGCACCTACTGACCTGGGGAGTTCCTCTTTCAGTGTCTTATCATTTTGCCTTTTCATATTGTTCATGGGGTTCTCAAGGCAAGAATACTGAAGTGGTTTGCCATTCCCTTCTGCAGTGGACCACATTCTGTCAGACCTCTCCACCATGCCCGCCCGTCTTGGGTAGCCCCACAGGGCATGGCTTAGTTTCATGGAGTTAGACAAGGCTGTGGTCCTAGTGTTATTAGATTGACTAGTTTTCTGTGAGTATGGTTTCAGTGTGTCTTCCCTCTTGCAACACCTACCGTCTAAGTTGGGTATCTCTTACCTTGGAGGTGGGGTATCTCTTCATGGCTGCTCCAGTAAAGCACAGTCTCTGCTCCTTACCTTGGACGAGGGGTATCTCCTCACCACCTCCCCTCCCGACCTTGAACATGGAGTAGCTCCTCTAGGCCCTCCTGCGCCCACGCATCCACCGCTCCTTGGACGTGGGGTCGCTCCTCCTGGCCTTCACCCCTGACCTCGGACGTGGGGTAGCTCCTCTTGCCACGCTCTGCATGCGTTGTCACAGCAAGAACCATTAGAAACCCAAAACAAGATAAATACTGGATGTTTGGGGCTGGTGCACTGGGACAACCCAGAAGGATGGTACAGGGAGGGAGGAGGGAGGGGGGTTCAGGGTGGGGAACACGCGTATTCCTATGGTGGATACATGTTGATGTATGGCAAAACCAATACAATATTGTAAAGTAATTAACCTACAATTAAAATAAATTTTAAAAAAAGATAAATACAAAGAAAAGAACGCTTAGCTTGAGCATAGTAAAACTGTAAGACTGCCAAAAGCCAAAGTGGAAGGAAAAAACCTTAAGGAGACCAGAAAAAAAGGATATAATATGTATAGAAGGAAAGAAAAAGCCCATCAGCTAGTATCTCAAAAGTTACCTTGGAAGGCAGATGATAAGATTTTGTCTACAAAGTAGCTGATAGAAAATAGTTGCTAATCTAGAGGTCTGTGCCCAGCAAATGTACCCTATAATTTCATAGTGAAAAAAACATACTTTCAAGCACTCTCAAATTTTAAGAATTAACCACCAGCAAAGAGATCAGCTCTGGGATTTCTTTGGAAGGAATGATGCTAAAGTTGAAACTCCAGTACTTTGGCCACCTCATGCTAAGAGACTCTGATGCTGGGAGGGATTGGGGGCAGGAGGAGAAGGGGATGACAGAGGATGAGATGGCTGGATGGCATCACTGACTCAATGGCCGTGAGTCTGAGTGAACTCCGGGAGTTGGTGATGGACAGGGAGGCCTGGTGTGCTGCGATTCATGGGGTCGCAAAGAGTCGGACATGACTGAGCGACTGAACTGAACTGAACTGAACTGAATTTTCAGCAAAGAAAACATACTCCAGGCAGAAGAAAAATAATTCTTGGTGCAAACTTGAAGGTACAAGAATGAATACAAAGCAATAAGGGTAAATTTGGATAATTCTAAAAGAACTTTATATATATAGAATCATCATCATCTTTTGTGGAATTTAAAATGTAGAGAGAGTTAAAACTCCACAGTCCATTACTATTATTTAAATAACACTGACCCCCAGTTCCCAAGAGAGCCAGCCTATTTCTTTATATTTGTGCCAGACGTATAGCCTGTCAGCACTTCCCTTCTAGGTGACAACTGCATTTCAGTTTTTGTCCTCTTAGAGCCTTGCATCTAACGAAACAATCTTCTTCTGCCTTTCAGCCACATCTTCTAGGATCAGTAGGTGCTCCAGGGGGATAAGAGGTTTCACTGCCTTGGTAGTGGCGCTGATTCTTCATTTTATCTTTTAAAATTTGGTCCAGCTTTTCTAGGTGTTTTCTGTAGGCAGTTGGTCTAAATCATTTGGTCTGCCATTACTAAAAATGATATGTATGTTTTAAAATTTAATAACTACCCTTTTCTATTAGAATTTATCTTATTTATTTTTTAAATTTTACTTTATTTTACTTTACAATGCTGTATTGGTTTTGCCATATATCAACATGAATCTGCCATGGGTGTACACGTGTTCCCAATCCTGATCCCCCCTCCCTCCTCCCTCCGCATACCATCTCTCTGGGTCATCCAAGTGCACCAGCCCCAAGCATCCTGTGTCCTGCATCGAACCTAGACTGGCGATTCATTTCTTATATGATATTATACATGTTTCAATGCCATTCTCCCAAATCATCCCACCCTCTCCCTCTCCCACAGAGTCCAAAAGGCTGTTCTATACATCTGTCTCTCTTTTACTGTCTTGCATACAGGGTTATCGTTACCATCTTTCTAAATTCCATATATATGTGTTAGTATACTGTACTGGTGTTTTTCTTTCTGGCTTACTTCACTCTGTATAATCGGCTCCAGTTTCATCTACCTCATTTGAACTGATTCAAATGTATTCTTTTTAATGGCTGAGTAATATTGTGGTGTTGGAGAAGACTCTTGAGAGTCCCTTGGACTGCAAGGAGATCCAACCAGTCCATTCTGAAGGATATCAGTCCTGGGATTTCTTTGGAAGGGATGATGCTAAAGCTGAAACTCCAGTACTTTGGCCACCTCATGCGAAGAGTTGACTCATTGGAAAAGACTCTGATGCTGGGAGGAATTGGGGGCAGGAGGAGAAGGGGACGACAGAGGATGAGGTGGTTGGATGGCATCACTGACTCGATGGACATGGGTCTGAGTGAACTCTGGGAGATGGTGATAGACAGGGAGGCCTGGCGTGCTGCAATTCATGGGGTCTCAAAGAGTCAGACCCGACTGAGCAACTGAACTGAACTGAATACTCCATTGTGTATATGTACCATAGCTTTGTTATCCATTCATCTGCTGATGGACATCTAGGTTGCTTCCATGTCCTGGCTATTATAAACAGTGCTGCAATGAACACTGGGGTACACGTGTCTCTTTTAATTCTGGTTTCCTCAGTGTGTATGCCCAGCAGTGGGATTGCTGTGTCATAAGGCAGTTCTATTTCCAGTTTTCTAAGGAATTTCCACACTGTTCTCCATAGTGGCTGTACTAGTTTGCATTCCAACCAACAGTGTAAGAGGGTTCCCTTTTCTCCACACCCTCTCCAGCATTGATTGCTTGTAGACTTTTGGATCGCAGCCATTCTGACTGGTGTGAAATGGTACCTCATTGTGGTTTTCATTTGCATTTCTCTGATAATGAGTGATGTTGAGCATCTTTTCATGTGTTTGTTAGCCTTGTGTTCAGTTGCTCAGTCATGTTGGACTCTGTGACCCCATGGACTGTAGCCCACCCTAGAGTGTGAAATAAATGTAGAATACAAACTCCAAGAGACACAAACTCCAAACTCTGAAACAACAAGGCAACATAAGAGTAAAAGACAATAAGCAAAATAGTTGAAGTAGTTAAAAAAAAATGATATCTGATAGAATAATCAGTATGAATTGAAAAAATGAAGGGAAAAAATGAGCAGGTAGGATTAAAAAAATTAAGCTAAATATTATTTACAGGAAGTACACATAAAGAAGCATAATTCAGGAAGTTTAAAAAATTAAGAAATATAAAATATACACATGCAGTTAAAGAATGGAAGCTTTGATTTTTCTTAAGATGCATGATGAAAAATAAAGTATTAATCAATTAATGATCTATATGAATGATTTATCTGTGATAAACATAGCTATTAAGTCACATAACTGTGTGAAATATTTAAGGAAAAATGCATAAGTGACAAAAAAATGACTAATGTAAAATTAGTGGGTGATTTTAACATGCTTTCCTCTGTTTTTAGGACAAAAATAAAAGATAACACAAAAAAGGCTGTGGAACTGTGATCGTACCTCAGTGTACCTGCATCAGTCTGGGAGCTCTAAACGTGCACATATCTGGACCCAGATACACAGATTTGGTTCCAGTTGGTTTAAAGTGTTTTCCAGGCACGGTTGGTTTATAAAAGCTTCCTGTGAGATTGCAGTGTGTAGCTGAAGTCAAAATCTGATAACATAGAGGTAGAGAATCTGAATCTTATTCTGGTAGTTAATATCACATATTTATTAAATTCTTTATCCTACAGAGAATACCTCTTTAGAAAAATAGTCACAAATTATTTATAAAGATTGCTGACATACAAAATCACAAAGACTCCTCAGTAAAACCCATAATGTAAAAATGTATAGTCTATATATATATATATATATATATATAGTCTATATTCTCAAGGAATAATATGACGAATTTACATTGGAAATAAAAAGTATATTTTAACAACTCTGACTCAAAGAAAAAATCTAAACTATTATTTAACACAATATTTAGAAAATAGAATAGTGATAAAATATAATTATTATATTACTATAACTTTAATTATAATATGAGCATATATCATAGCCATATATTACTGTATTTCTTAGAGAAAAATCAATATTGCTGAATTATTTCATTCCTAAATGGGATAGAGAGTGGAGAGAAAGAACTAAAGCACTAGCTTGTGACTTATGCACTTCTTTTAGTGCAGGAACATTCTCAGAGGGTAGGAAAAATAATGTCAGTGTCAACTAGACTTCTGGATAAATGGACTAAACTTGCTAAGAGGAAGATCTTATGTATAGATTTCCCTTAGGAGAATATCACTGACTCAAGAGTTAGAGTAAATAAAATAAAAATCTATAGAAATACGAGCCATGGCTCACTGGAAAATGGCATGTAAGCTATACAACTCTTGGGTTATAAAATAGAGATTTTACCTAATTTAAATGTTCCTCCTGCTATGTGACCATCATCATTATTCTGGACCAGAAAATGCATGTTTGGTATGGGAAGGAAACATCTGAGAAAACACCTCAATGTCAGACATTATCTACTTTCTGAGCTCTTTGGAGTATTTGTGTTATCAAACTCAGGTTCTGCAGCTTGAGGCTCAAAAGCCAATACTTGAGAGACAAGTGTTGGTTGGAAAAGGAGAGGTTGCACCCTGGGGAGAAGGTGGATTGATTAGTGTCCCAGATTCTGCTCAGTGATAAAATCTGTTCCCAAGAATCTGCTCAGTGATAAAGTTTTTTAAAGGGAAATAATTTCAGTTAGTCATTAAGATTAAGTTAGATTGTTCACAGTTTTCCGCTGAATGCAAACTTGGCTGTCTTCTTGTGATCTTCCTCTAGATGCTATCTTGTTCATATAGTTTGCTGGCAGGATTGCCGAAGGGAAGGCTGGGGAAAAGATGTAGTCATCTCTTAATTACTTATTCTTTATTCCTGCTTCTTTCAGAAAAGAATTAACAAGTTAGAATAGGCATTGTGTGATCAAAAGATTTGAGAAGTGTGCTTGGGCTGAAGATTAGTGAAGTCTGGGGGCACCTGGTATGATGGTTAAGGTGAAATATAGCTTGGTGAAGTTTATTTTCTGCTAACTTTCTGGGGCTGCTTACAAATACCCACTGCCAGACATCATTCCATTTCTATGGAATCAGGGATCAAGGTGACTCTTCTGCAGCTGCTTTAGGCTGACAAAGGATGACAAAGTCTTTGAGTGGAAGATGTTATCAAGGGTCTGCAGCATCTCTTTGTTAAGAACATGAATGGCCTGTTTACATGTACAGGAAGAACAAGGCACACTTATTTGATGTCCACAAACATACAGATTATTATGACCTATAGTGTTAATCCCATTCTCTTGAGGCCACTTCTTGACTGTGTAAGCCATAAATTCAGTACTGCTCAAGATGGAGCAGCTTATGGCATGACTGCTGACTGGTCATCACACAGTTATCTCCTTCCCTCTTGTGGCAGTTACAGTATCTTATCTATAGAACAACTCAGTAACATAGTTATCTGTGTCCTTTAGGGAAGGACTAACAATTCTGTGACTCTAATATCCTAATCATTAACTGCTTGAATCTGCTCTTTTGTGACTCAGGGGAGGTATGGGAGACTTCAGCTTTTCTCAAACCAGGAAAAGGACATGGAGGTTGGTCTTTTGTACCTGAGAGAGCCCTGCAGGTTCCTGCTGGGTTTCACTCGTAGCATTGAAATTATTAGTACGGTGTGATGCTGAGCAAGAACTTTGGTCTGTGGGCATCAATCCATATATTTGTATTAGCTCAGAAAATAAATGAAGTAATATTGTCTCCAAGATATTGAAAACAGAATAAAATAATAAATTTAAGGAAGATAGAGAAACTAATTATAAAGACAAAATTTAAAAATTACTAAGAAAACAAATTAGTTCTACTGAGAAAACCAAGAGTTATTCTTTGAGGAAAATACCCAAATTAATGAAGAACCAACTAGTCTATTTACTGAACCCAGAGGATTACTGTGGAGCTCTTTTTCTGTGTGGCTCCCTTCTTTCTGCTCCTCAGATCTCGGCTGCCTCAGCTTGCCCAAGTTGTGACTTTTCTCTCCTCAACTATGTCTGGTGTGATCTGGAAATTCTCTCCAATGCATTAAACTGGGGCCATCACAGAACTCACCCCACTTACTTACTTTTCCTCCCAGAACTTAGTCCTGCTGTCCAGTGTCTGAAAACAGATGTTTTGTTTGCTTTACTCAGTTTATGATAGAAGGACAGATCTGGTACCATTTACTTATTCATGGCATAGAAAGGTATATTTAAAAGCAAGAATAACATAAAAAGAAAGGAAGAGAGCAGGAAAAAAAGATAGTTTGCAGAAAGGGAAAATGAAAAAGATACTCAAATCCTGTGATGAGTAAAGTGATTAATACTCATATTCCAATGCAATTAAAGGAGTAATAAATGTTGTCAAAAACACAAGAGTTGTTTTAAAAATTCAACTCAAAATGCAGTGTAAAAACTAACAAAAATAGATAACCTACTACCTAGTTCCACACACACACACATACACACAACACAGAAAAAGATTTAATTTAGAAAGAGACTAAATTAAAGGGGGGATATTACATTTTACCTTTTAAATATATGAGAAATATTTTAACAATTCTATAATTATACACTTAAAATATGAATGTTAATTTCTGTAAAAATGCAAATTGCCAAAAATTAACTCAAGAAGAGGTAAAAGAAACAGTAATCATAACCTTGCAAGATACTGCAGATATTCTAAGAAATAAAAGAACAGAATAGCCTATGTTCTTATCTTTTCCATTTCCTCAACCTGATGATCCCAGATAATTTTGCAGACTAGTTCATTAAACCTACAAAACAAGTATAAATCTTAATTAACTCAATCAAGTGAGCAGAAAATGAATGAAAACTCCAGGATTTCCCTGGTGGTCCAGCGGTTAGGAATCTGCCTTGCAATGCAAGGGACACCAATTCAATCCCTGGTCCAGGAAGATCCCACATGTCCCGGGGCACCTAAGGCCATGCATCACCTCTGCTGAACCAACACACCACATCTACTGAATCTTTAGCATCCTAGAACCCATGTTCTACAACAAGAGAGGCCACTGCACTGAGAAGCCTGCTCACCTTAACTCGAGAGTAGTCCCTGCTCATTGCAACTAGAGAAAAGCCCATGCATAGCAACCCAGAACAGCCAAAAACAGATAAATAAATAAAAATGTTCTTTAATAACCTAAATGAGGGAAAAAATGAAAAAAGGATAAATACTTGAAAAACAAAAAAGAATGAATACTCCAAAACTTACTTTTGAAAGCTTATATTTATCTGATGCCAAAATCAATAAAAGAAAATGGCTACCTAGAATTCATGAACAGAATAAATATAAAAGTTATTTGGGAAATTTTACCAAAATAACAAGGTTCAGGAAAAAAAAAAACACTTATAGTTCTGTAATCATAAGTACTACCTATAAATGTCAGAATAGACTACACAAACTCATTAATAAATCAATATTGTTAATCTTGAAAGATATAAAAGTACTTGTAGTAAATGATAAAAGTGATATTTTGAATAAAAGTGAATTATTAAAAAATTATTTAAAAGTAACTAATCACAAAAACAGATATAAAAAACTCATTCTACACATACTTTACCACAAAACTCCTAGTGATTTAAAAGCTATATTTTAAAATGGACTTATGGAAGCCTAGGAAGCTTCTGCACAGGAGAGTGATTTCTGAAAGGGAAATTGCTTAGGTTTTATTGCTTACAGAGAGTTGCCAGGTTGAAAAAGCAGGAAGAGGAAATCTGAACAGAGCTTCGTGGTCGTCTTGGGTTTAGAAAATGGTTGCATATTCAGGGAGAACAAAGCAGCCAGAATTCACAGGGCAGAAGACTGGGGAAGAGAGAGCCACACGGGGAAGGAGCCTCAAGAGACCAGAGATCCTCTTGAGTGTGCCCTGGTGCCCTGATAGAACAGGTTTGTGAGGAATTGCCCAAAGCTGGGGAACAACTGCTCCAGAGGAATTGTGATGACACAAGTCCTAAAGTTTTCATAGGTCTAGACATAATTCATTAACACCCACAGTGAAAAAGATCTACTAATATTCAGAGTATCACAGTAGACTCCTCTGCAGTGGAGACAAATTCGCTGTAGACACAGGGCCATTCTGTTCTGCCTATCAGAGATTAGAAGCTAACCTATAAGGTTCCACTTTTCCAAGTAACATCACTGTGTACTAGAATAAAACTCAATATTTAGAAATTATTTTTTAAGTTAAATAATTAAAAAATATTCTTAGTTACATATTAACTAACTTCTATAGACTGCTTTACAGTTCACAAAATAATTTTCACATTCTCTCACTTTGGGTCTGGCTTCCTTGTATGACAAAAGCAAATATATAGGTGAAATAGGATAAAGGTGACCCTAACAGCTGACAGTCCTCACACACAGGAGAGGAATCCTGGTAATCTTGCTTGTAAAACAGTTTGGAGATGGGTCTCTTGGAGGTGGATTGACTAATATTTACATAAACTTCTGTGACTGAAAAAAAGAAGACTTTTGTTGGAGAAGACTCTTGAGAGTCCTGTGGACTTCAAGGAGATCAAACCAGTCAATCCTAAAGGAAATCAGTCTTGAATATTCCTTGAAAAGACTAATGCTCAATCTGAAGCTCCAAATCTTTGGCCACCTGATGCAAAGAACTGACTCATTGGGAAAGACCCTGGTGCTGGGAAAGATTGAAGGCAGGAGGAGAAGGGGATGACAGAGGATGAGATGGTTGGACGGCATCACTGACTCAATGGACATCAGTCTGAGTAAGCTCTGGGAGGTGGAGATGGACAGGGAAGACTGGTGTGCTGCTGTCCATGGGCTCTCAAAGAGTCAGGCATGGCTGAGCAACTGAACTGAACTAAACTTGTGACTGAATAAAGCAAAGGATGTATTTATGACTTAGACTTGTCTCAAAACTCATCCCAGAAATCAAGGTTGCACCAATAGGGGCACTAATTATTCAAGAAAGTAATAAACACTTTTGGTAGTTTAATTTGGTGACAGATCTCTTTTGTTGCAGGATGCTTTACACTAATATACGAATAGCTGATCAATTGTTTTGTTGCCTGCCAACTGTGCTAGTGCCAAGGTCAACTGACTAATATAGTTAGGAGTAGGGGAAGTAGAAAGTGAAAGTGTTAGTCACTCAGTCCTGTCTGACTCTTTGCAACGCTATGCATGTAACCTGCCAAGCTCCTCTGCCCGTGGGATTCTCCAGGGCAAGGAGAGAACATCCAAAACCTTAGGAAGTTGCTTTTGGGGAAGATAGTTTCGATACATGTGCAGTTGTTCAATGATCAAAAAGAAAAATGGCAGATGTCGCATAAGTGCTTGGAGGTTTTAGTGTTTATTTAAGGCCCATTTAATGGTCTCATTAATTTAAGCAGTGAAATAAAACACATTCATTATTAATAGAAAAAATTTACCAAAGCATTAATATGTGCAAGGAATACCTAAATAGATTCTACACAAAGTGTAAAATAAACCAGGCTGGGCTACAGAAGGTCACACTCCTGTAAATTACCAGTGAATCTTTTCAAAAGTTAACTCCTTCCAAGTATTTAAGTAGTTTTCATGCTATCAAATTGCCTTTTTTACATAATATCATGTGTTGTTAAATAATGTTATGTTTGATATTAATCACTGGTGGTTAGTTTTTTGCCTTGATAGTCATAGTAGTTTTACTTTATTTAATGCAATGTAAACTCTGCCTTCTTGCTTAACAGAGACTTATCTCAGTGAATCTTTCAGTCACTCTTCAAAAGGGCACAAGATCAATTTTTTAAAAGAAAATATTATATAAAACACAACTACATGTGGATAAGAAATAAATATGCTCTAGCCTTCAATGGCACCCCACTCCAGTACTCTTGCCTGGAAAATCCCATGGACAGAAGAGCCTGGTAGGCTGCAGTCCATGGGGTCGCTACTAGTTGGACGCAACTGAGCGACTTCACTTTCACTTTTCAGTTTCATGCATTGGAGATGGAAATGGCAACCCACTCTAGTGTTCTTGCCTGGAGAATCCCAGGGACAGGGGAGCCTGGTGGGCCTCCATCTATGGGGTCGCACAGAGTCGGACACGACTGAAGCGACTTAGCAGCAGCAGCCTTCTTGAATAACAGACTTAATGATTATACACATTATTCTTCTTCATGCTATAATTCTTCTTCTTCCTAAGACTAATCCTTTAATACCAAACTTATGACAAAGATAATTTTGAAAGACAGTAAACTCATTGATTTTTGTCATTGAGGAAACTGAAAGTGAAAGTCACTCAGTTGTGTCTAACTCTGCGACCCCATGGATTATACAGTCCATGGAATTCTCCAGGCCAGAATACTGGTATGGGTAGCCATTCCCTTCTCCAGGGAATCTTCCCAACCTAGGGATTGAACCCAGGTCTCCTGCATTGCCAAGCAGATTCTTTACCAGCTAGCTACAAGGGAAGCCCAAGAATATTAGAGTGGGTAGCCTATCCCTTCTCCAGGGGATCTTCTTGACCTAGCAATCAAACCTGCATCTCCTGCTTTGCAGGCAGATTCTTTACCAACTGAGCTATCAGGGTAGACCATCTTTGATTAAGTTCAGTTCAGCCACTCAGTCATGTCCAACTCTTTGTGACCCCATGAATTGCAGCACGCCAGGCCTCCCTGTCCATCACCAACTCCTGGAGTTCACTCAAACTCACATCCATCGAGTTGGTGATGCCATCCAGCCATCTCATCCTCTGTCGTCCCCTTCTCCTCCTGCCCCCAATCCCTCCCAGCATCAGAGTCTTTCCCAATGACTCAACTCTTTGCATGAGGTGGCCAAAGTACTGGAGTTTCAGCTTTAGCATCATTCCTTCCAAAGAACACCCAGGACTGATCTCCTTTAGAATGGACTGGTTGGATTTCTTTGCAGTCCAAGGGACTCTCAAGAGTCTTCTCCAACACCACAATAGCATCAATTCTTCAGTGCTCAGCTTTCTTCACAATCCAACTCTCACATCTATACATGACTACTGGAAAAACCATAGCCTTGACTAGATGGACCTTTGTTGGCAAAGTAATGTCTCTGCTTTTGAATATGCTATCTAGGTTGGTCATAACTTTTCTTCCAAGGATAAGCGTCTTTTGATTTTATGGCTGCAATCAGCATCTGCAGTGATTTTCGAGCCCCCCAAAATAAAGTCTGACACTGTTTCCACTGTTTCCCCATCTATATGCCATGAAGTGATGGGACCAGATGCCATGATCTTCGTTTTCTCAATGTTGAGCTTTAAGCCAAACTTTTCACTCTCCTCTTTCACTTTCATCAAGAGGCTTTTTAGTTCCTCTTCACTTTCTGCAATAAGGGTGCTGTCATCTGCATATCTCAAGTTATTGATATTTCTCCTGGCAACCTTGATTCTAGCTTTGCTTCCTCCAGCCCAAAGTTTCTCATGATGTACTCTGCATAGGAGTGAAATAAGCAGGGTGACAATATGCAGCCTTGATGTGCTCCTTTTCCTATTTGGAACCAGTCTGTTGTTCCATGTCCAGCTCTAACTGTTGCTTCCTGACCTGCATATAGGTTTCTCAAGAGGCAGGTCAGGTGGTCTGTATTCCCATCTCTTTCAGAATTTTCCACAGTTTATTGTGATCCACACAGTGAAAGGCTTTGGCATAGTCAATACAGCAGAAATAGATGTTTTTCTGGAAATTTCTTGCTTTTTCATTGATCCAGTGGATGTTGGCCATTTGATCTCTGCTTCCTCTGCCTTTTCTAAAACCAGCTTGAACATCTGGAAGTTCACAGTTCACGTATTACTGAAGCCTGGCTTGGAGAATTTTGAGCATTATTTTAACTGGTGTGTGAGATGAGCGCAATTGTGTGGTAGTTTGAGCATTCTTTGGCATTACCTTTCTTTGGGATTGGAAAAACAGCCAATCTAATCACATGGACCACAGTCTTGTCTAACTCAAGGAAACTAAGCCGTGCCATGTGGAGCCACCCAAGACAGGTGGGTCATGGTGGAGAAGTCTGATAGAATGTGGTCCACTGGAGAAGGGAGTGGCAAACCACTTCATTACTCTTGCCTTGAGAACCCCATGAACAGTATGAAAAGGCAAGATGATAGGATACTGAAAGAATTCCCCCGGTTGGTACGTGCCCAATATGCTACTGGAGATCATTGGAGAAATAACTCCAGAAAGAATGAAGGGATGGAGCCAAAGCAAAACAATACCCAACTGTGGATGTGACTGGTGATAGAAGCAAAGGTCCGATGCTGTAAAGAGCAGTATTGCATAGAAACCTGGAATGAGTCAAGGCAAATTGGAAGTGGTCAAACAGGAGATGGCAATAGTGAACTTCAACGTTCTAGGAATCAGTGAACTAAAATGGACTGGAATGGGTGAATTTAACTCAGATGATCATTATATCTACTACTGTGTGCAGGAATCCCTTAGAAGAAATGGACTAGCCATCATGGTCAACAAAAGAATCCAAAATGCAGTAGTTGGATGCAATCTCAAAAATGACAGAATGATCTCTGTTTGTTTCCAAGGCAAACCATTCAGTGTCACAGTAATCCAAGTCTATGCCCCAACCAGTAATACTGAAGAAGCTGAAGTTGAGCGGTTCTATGAAGACCTACAAGACTTTCTAGAACTAACACCCCCAAAAAGATCTTTGATTAAAGATGTGATCAAAACCCATCCTGTATTCCTGGCAGTTTTATCAACATCTTTATGTGTATTCTTCTCTGTTCAGGTTTACTGACTGTCATTAATGAAGTTTTTGGGTTTTAAGGTTTTTGTCTTATCTGAAAATAAGCTCAAGAAACATTCTTGCCACAAGATAAGGGTTTTGTAGAGACAGTGCAATTGTTCATTGCTTCGCATTTCTCCTTCTTTGTAATAGTTACAACAGAAAGAGATATTAGAAAACAAAGCAAAAATAAAGCCCTTTGATGCAGAATGAGATCAGATTAACTGACTAGGGGTCTTCCTCTTGTTTCTATAAAAGTATTTTTCCTCCCAAACTTTTCAAGAAATGTATCCCTCAAATAATCTATCCCTGCTTCTGATATGTCAGACTCAGAATGTGTTTCTTGCAGTGAGATATGCTGTGGAGATTGAAAGTTAGAATTAATTGGAAGCTAGGAGAGAAATTAATATTTTTGCTTCAGAACATTCATAAAATCTTTGTTTCTTACCAGAGTGGTGAAATAATAGTTTTATTTCAATGAATAGGAATCTGATAAAACCTTTGAATTCCTCCATCCATGGACATTCTCCTGGCAAGAATACTAGAAGGGCTTGCCATGCCCTCCTCCAGGGGACCTTCCTGATCCACGAATTGAACCTGTGTCTCATGTGGCTTCTGCACTACAGGCAGATTCTTTACTGCTGAGTGACTGGGGAAGCCCCCTTAGAAACAATAGAGAGGGCATAGCCATCCATCATATATGACCCACAGTAAAACCTTTTGAGGTAATAGTAAGAGCTTTTGCTCAACCAGTCATCTGAGTGGAAGGTGGAAAATAGAGACTTAAATTGATCACTTAATAAATAAGAGTAATTGTTGGACATCAACGTTTTGAACAGCCAAATACCTTTCAAACAAACCAAGTCTCTGGAAGATTACTTCAGAATTAAGATCTGACTATTAACTTATATGCAGAGTACATCATGCAAAATGCTGGGCTGGATGAAGCACAAGCTAGAATCAAGATTGCTGGGAGAAATATCAATAACCTCAGATACACAGATGACACCACCCTTATGGCAGAAAGTGAAGAACTAAAGAGCCTCTTGATAAAAGTGAAAGAGGAGAGTGAAAAACTTGGCTTAAAAGTCAACATTCAGAAAACTAAGATCATGTCATCCAGTCCCATCACTTCATGGCAAATAGATGGGGAAACAATGGACACAGTGAGAGACTTTATTTACTATTATTATTATTTTTTGAGTTCCAGAATCACTGCAGATGGTGACTGCAGCCATGAAATTAAAAGATGCTTGCTCCTTGGAAGGAAAGCTATGATCAACCTAGACAGCATATTCAAAAGCAGAGACATTACTTTGCCAACAAAGGTCCATATAGTCAAGGCTGTGGTTTTTCCAGTGTTCATGTACAGATGTGAAAGTGTGACTATAAAGAAATCTGAGTGCCAAAGAACTGATGCCTTTGAACTGTGGTGTTGGAGAAGACTCTTGAAAGTCCCTTAGAGTGCAAGGAGATAAAACCAGTCAATCCTAAAGGAAATCAGTCCTAAATATTCATTGGAAGGACTGATGTTGAAGCTGAAACTCCAATACTTTGGCCACCTGATGTGAAGAGCTGACTCATTTGAAAAGATCCTGATGCTGGGAAAGATTGGGGGCAGGAGAAGGGGACGACAGAGGATGAGATGGTTGAATGGCATCACCGACTCAATGGACCTGGATTTGGGTAAACTCTGGCAGTTGGTGATGGACAGGGAGGCCTGGCATGCTGCAGTCTATGGGGTTTCAAAGAGTTGGACATGACTGCCTAGACCAAACAAAAAACCAGTTAGTAGAAAACCCAGACCATATGAAAATAGTACAATTTTAATACCACTGCAACACAAGTAAAAAAAAGTTCCACAGAAGGAAAATTCATTAAGTCCCTACATGTCTTTCAATTAATTGCTTATCATGAAAAGTGCATTACACTGTCAAAACGTTCTTTGAATATAAAGCCTCAACTTTTATTGAGGGCAGTTTGGCAATATTTAGATAATTTATGCCTTTGCTTTTTGACATAGCTGTCCCATTTCTAAGAATCTACGCCAAGTTACAATGGGAAATGTATGAAGAGACGTGTTTAAGTGTATTTTCTGGCATTATACATATAGTGGAAGATTGGAAACAACTCAAATGTGCAAGAAATAGACAACAACAGAGCAAATTATTGCATCTCAATACACTGAAATACTATGCAATGTTATAAAAGAATGAAGATTTCTCAGTATAGATATGGAATGATAGCCATTACATAGTATTAATTAAATAGAAGCAAGGCAGAGACTTCCTGTGGTCCAGTGGCTTAGACTCCATGCTTCCAATGCAGGGGACCTGAGTTCGATCCCTGGTCAGGGAACTAGATCCCACATGCCACCTAGATCTTGCAGGCTGCCACTGAGATCCAGCAATGCCAAATAAATAAATGTTAAATAAAAGACTCAAGATTTTCTTAAAAAAAAAAAAAAAAGCAGCAAGACATAGAATAGTATATGTGAAATATGTTCCCTTTGGTGAAAGTAGAAAGTTATATATAAATACAGATAAGCCTCATTTTATAAAAAGAAACTAAAAAGCATATACCAAAAATTGATAAAAATGTTTACTTATAGAGAATAGCAAGAAGTAGGGTGGAGGGGACACATAAAGACTTTAGTAGTGTTGGCTTCATAAGTGTTTTAAACACCTAAAATAAAAACTAGGAAACAAATCCAAAAATTAAAAACTAAAGGAAAAAAGATTAATTGTAATAAAGCACACAGAGATAAAACTTTTTAAAAACAAATTTAGAATACATTATTTTCACTATATGGGGTTATTGTAAAATACTCATGGACAAATAGCACTACAAAAAAAACCTTGGATTTTAATTGATCTAAGTGAGGGTGATCATATTATTATTATTTTGAAGCTGTGTTATAGACTAATGAAAATAAGCGATTTTTCTGTTAAAAAAAAAAAAACAAATTCAGCTCAAGAGAAAAAAGCTGCAATTGTAAAATCCAAGTGTTGAATGAAAGCACTATAGTATTACATTTGAAATGGAAATGTAAGTATGAACTCTTGATTTTTTCCTCATCAATGCCTATTTCTTAATAATTCCTTAAAGTAATGACTACTTCCAATAGCAGTGAGCACATCTAATGCCCAGATCATGACCCTTAAATACCATAAGAAGCCAAAGCTCCTTGAAGTAATGAATGATTCCATATCTAATGCAAAAAAATATACAAGATGACCTTTGAATATCTAGTTGTAACAGAAAGCAAGAAAACTATCAAAGATAAATGGATTCTGTCAGAGGGATACAGGAACAAACATAGAGGAAATCTCTTGGCCAAATTTGAGACAGTTTGCACATGAAAAAGAATAATGAATGCAACTGATTGTAAAAGATTGAATATATAAAAAGCCATGTGTTCGTAATGTTACAAAAGGGAATGGAGAAGACAAAATAGAAAACACAACAACCAAGGATACAATTGGAAGCACCTAGGAGATCAACCCCTTAATCAGAAAATTAACAAGGAAAAGTTTAAATATCTTATATATTTATTTATGCTGTCTTTCCTTTATAAATTGTATTAATATTTCTTAGTAACCCAGTATCCTGAGCTAACGAGGGACTCCAAATACGTGTATATACAAAGAATAATAAGGCTATGTGGAAAGAATAGTAGAACTAGAAAACACCATTTTCAACCTCTCATGAAATCATTAGTCATTACTAATGGAAGAAAAAATATGAAGAAAATTGATAGTGAACTTTATAATGGTGAGATCAGTCTAGCACTACCTGAATCTTCTAATCAATCTTAATATTACTGAAAGTGGGACAAACCGATACTGCTTCTCTCTTTATATGAGACAACATGAAGTACATAGCATCATTTTTGAAGATTTCTTGACATTGCCCATACCACCCTCCCTTCGAAAAAGTAAACTTGACTCTAATTAAGACTCACTCACTTATTTCTACTTACAGGAAATATAAGGAATAGGGAAATCATTAAACCACACTGAAAGAAAGTTAACAGAAAAATCTAAATCATTGACACTCAATAGGAGAACTGATTTCTGCTTCTGTAAAAAGTTAACATGAAAGAAAAAAAGGAGGGAGGCATCAGCTTTTGGTTAAAAAGTCTTGAGGGACATGACACTCAAAAGTGAAGTGCCAAGATTATTTTCATCCCAACTGGAACAATCCAACTCTGACAACAACTTAAGAGACTAAACAACAGCTATAAAAAATACTGTTTTCTTAAAAATGCTATAGAAATATGGGCATGAATTGCATATTAATGTCAAGAAATTACCATTTTTATGTTGAGAATAGCATCATTTTTATGTAAGAAAGTAGCCTCATAGAAGAATGTGTGGGTAAAATGTATGAAGCTTGGAATTTTCTTTAAAGTACTTTGGCATAGAACAAAAGAAAGGCAAATGAAGCACATACAGCAAAATCTTCTTAACTGTTGAATCTGAGTTACAGTTATATAGGGGTTAACTGCACTATTCTATTATTATATATATTTAAAAACTTTCATAGTAATTTAAGTTGCATAACTTTAGTACTTCCTGACTATGCATTTAATTAGTAATTAAATTCCTGGATTTGAAAAGCAAATGTGTTTATAGATATGTTTATCACCTGATGTGAAGAACTGGCTCATTGGAAAAGACCCTAATGCTGGAAAAGATTGAAGGCAGGAGGAGAAGGGGACGACAGAGGATGAGATGGTTGGATGGCATTACTGACTTGACGATGGACATGAGTTTGAGCAAGCTCTGGGAGCTGGTGAAGGAAAGGGAAGCCTGGCATGCTGCAGTCCATGCCAAAGAGTCGGACATGACTGAGCGACTGAGCTGAACTAAAATGGGTAGATATTGCATGTCATCTTTTTTCACTAGTTTTGAAATTTTTGCATATTGAGACATCTTCTAAACACATTTTTAAAAAATCACCTTTTAATGAAAATATATCACATGATAAATACCTAACCTTTCTCACACACATTTAATGTAAGTTTTGTTATTGTTCAGTCACAAAGTCATGTCCAGATCTTTGCGACCCCATGGACTACAGCACTCCAGGCTTCCCTGTCTTTCATTATCTTCTCGAGTTTGCTCAAATTCATGTTCATTGATTCAGTGATGCTATCTAATTATCTCATCCCCTCTGCCAACCTTTTCTCCATTTGCCTTCAATCTTTCCCACCATCAGGGTCTTTACCAATGTGTCGACTTTTTGCATCAGGTGGCCAAAGTATCAGAGCTTCTGCTTTAGCATCAGTCTTTCCAATGTTTATTTAGGGTTGATTTCTTTTGGATATGACTGGTTTGATCTCCTGTCAAGGGTCTTCTCCAGCACCACAATTCAAAAGCATCAATTCTTCGGCGCTCAGCCTCCTGTATCATCCAATTCTTCACATCCATACATGACTAATGGAAAAATCATAGTTTTGACTATAAGGCCTATGTTGACTGTAAGGACATCACTTTGTTGGCAAAGTGATGGCTCTGCTTTTTAATATGCTTCCTAGGTTTGTCATAGCTTTTCTTGCAAGGAGCAAGGGTCTTTCATGGCTGCAGTCACCATCCTCAGTGATTTTGGAGTCCAAGAAGAGAAAATCTGTTACTGTTTCCACTTTTCCCCCTTCTATTTGCCATAAAGTGGTGGGACCAGATGCCATCATCTTCATTTTTTGAGTGTTGAGTTTTAAAGCCAACTTTTTCAATCTCCTCTTTCACCCTCATCAAGAGGCTTTTTAGTTCCCCTTTGCTTTCTGTCATTAGAGTGGTTATCATCTGGATATCTCAGGTTGTTTGTATTTCTCACGGCAATCTTGTTTCCAGCCTGAGTCATCCAACCCAGCACTCTGCATAGAAGTTAAGTAAGCAAGGTGACAATATACAACCTTGTCCTATTCCTTTCCCGGTTTTGAACCATCAGTTTTTCCACATAAGGTTTCTCAGGAGAAAGTAAGTTAGGATGGTCTGGTATTCCCAAGTGTTTAAGAATTTTCCACAGTTTGTTGATTCACAGAGTCAAAGGTTTTGCATAGTAAATGAAGCAAAAGTAGATGTTTTTCTGGAATTCTCTTGTTTTCTCTATTATCCAACAAATGTTGACAATTTGATACCTGGCTCCTCTGCCTTTTCTAAACCCAGCTTGTACATCTGAAAGTTCTCTATTCATGTACTGCTGAAGCCTAGCTTGAAGGATTTTGAGGAAAACCTTACTAGGATGTGAAGAGTGCAATTGTGCAGTAGTTTGAATGTTCTTTAGCACTGCCCTTCTTTAGAATTGGAATGAAAACTGACATTTTCCAGTCCTGTGGCTGTTGCTGAGTTTTCCAAATTTGCTGGCATTTTGAGTATAGCACTTTTACAGCATCATCTTTTAGGATTCTAAATAGCTCATTTGAAAAAAATGTAAGTTTATCTTTGCATAAAGTAGATTTTCTTAAGTTGGGGCCACCTCTACTAATAGTTTAATAGGTTATTTGCTTAATTTTATAACTGTGAATAATTCAAGATAAGACTGTATGTTTCTATATTCACATAAAGTTGTAGGATATTAAAAAAGAGTTGTCCCAGTACTGAAAATAATTGTTAAATATCAGAAGGCAGTGTTCCAGAGGTTAGTTTTCTAACCAAGTAAAGCTCATATCCAAAGATACTAATTGATATGATTGACTATCTATTTCTTTAAGATATTAATGTGAGATTTTAACAAGGAGACATTTAGTTATGAGGTAAAAAGTCATGAAGTGAGAGGTTGTTTTTTACATTATGGAGAAACATTTGTAAGCAAATGTCTGTTTTCTATTTTACTCTAATATATTTATTCTCTATTTTATTCTAATTCTGTATCCATTTATTCATTTATTTGGCTGCACCAGGTCTTAGTTGCAGCCTGCAGGATCTTTAGTTGTGGCATGTGGAATGTAGGTGGTATATAGGATCTAGTTCCCTGACCAGGGATCGAACCCAGATTCCCCACACGGAAGTGCTGACTCTTTAGCCACTGGACCACCAGTGAAGCCCCTGTATCTATTTCTTATTGTTGATTGTAACACTTGAAATACCCTGTATATTTCTTAAGTTGTAGGCCAATTCAAAGAAGGCATTCAAGCAATGGATTTTCTGGCCTCTGCCCCAACAAATTGGCCATAAAATGAGGTTGATGACTGATAGTTTTACTTACTCCATTATTCGTAGCATTCAATTCATGATGGGAGTATAATAGTTGAATATGTATTCCTTTGAATTAAAGAATTTAACAGGCTCATTTAACATCATTGCTATAGAGAAAAGCATAACTATTCATATAAATGTTTTTTAAAAAACTCATTGGATTGATATCAACGATTGAAAACATCAACAAAAAGTAAAAAAAAAAAAAAAAAATTGATGGCTTATAGGAATCCAGCTGGGGAAGAAGATGGAGAAGCAAACATAATAAAGTTAGTACACTGAAGCTCAAATAACTTTTGTGGTTTTTTAATTTTATCTTTGGTTTGGTATATAGGTGTGCTTTTAAAATTTTATACAGTGCTTTCAGGAATGGTTTTAGTGCTTTAATATGGAAAGCCTGTGGCCTAAGATGAAACATCTACTAATGATAAAATAGTGGGTTAATTTCAAATGAACCTCATCTTGAGTGTGAGATAATATGTTTTGCTGCATGCAGAGGCAATTACAGGTTTAATAGATTTGGTGTTGGGCATCAATCTTCCTAAATCAATCATTGTAAATTATCTCACAAACATACTTGCAATTCAATGGCACAGTCTCAAGTGGAAAACTACCAAAGTTCACCCAACAAAAGTGATGCACAGATTTATTTTGTTGTTGCTTGAGAAGGATTCTCAAAGAATTTTCAAAGTGCAGATATAATGATAAACACTCATTACAGTAAGCCTCCTGTGCCTCTCACAGGACATAATAGACTCAGTTAAGATTTGCTAGTATATGATTTTTTAAAAACCTGTTGGTCTTGGCCCCACTTATGGTATTATGGTATCTTCATTTCAGAATTCATTCAATGTAAGTTTTTGAAATATCACTGCATCCTGATAGGCAGAGTAATTTTATACCCCTCTGAAATACAAAGTATTGTATTTCTATAGACTTCCATTCTAATGAATCTTGTATCTTTTACATTTTTACATGATTTTTAAAGGTTACTTTCCATTTACAGTTATTGCACAATATTGGCTTTATTCCCCATGTTGTACTTTATGTCCTTGAGCCTACCCTACACCCAATAGTTTGTCCCCCTCCCTTCCTCAACCTTGTATTGCCAATCCCTCTTCACCCTCCCCACTAGTAACCACTATTTCTTTCTGTGAGTCTGTTTCTTCTATGTTATATTTAATAGATTGTTGAATTTTTTAGATTCCACATATAAGCGATATCATACAGTATTTATCTTTGTCTGACTTATTTTACTTAGCATCATATCCTCCAGGTTCATCCTTGTTGCTACAAACTGCAAAAATCTGTCTTTTCATGGCTGAGTAGTATCCCATTGTGTATGTATACCACAGCTTCTTCATCCATTTATGTGTGGATGGACACTTGTTTCCATGTCTTGGCAGTTGTAAATAGTGCTGCTATGAACATTGGTGTGTGTGTATCTTTTCAAATTTGTGTTTTTGCTTTTTTCCCCTCTGGATATATATCCAGGAGCGGAATTGCTGGGTCATATGGTAGTTCAATTTTTAGTTTTTTTGAGGAATCTCCACACTATTTTCTATAGTGGCTGCACTATCTTATACTCTCATCAACAGGGACAAAGTTTCCCTTTTCTTCATGTTGTCACTAATATTTGTTATTTATAGACTTTCTGATAATAGCTTATCTTACTGGTGGGAGGTAATACATCATCATGGTTTTAATTTGCATTTCCTTGATAATTAATGATGTTGAGCATCTTTTCATATGCCTGTTGGGCACCTGCATTTTCTTGTTGGAAAAATATCTGCTTGGGTCTTCCACTCTTTTAAAATTGAGTTGCTTGTTTTTCTGATGTTGAGTCATATGAATTGTTTATATATGTTGGATATTAACCCCTTAAGGGTCCTATCATTTGCAAATATTTTCTCCCACTCATTGGTGTGCCTTTTTGTCAGTAGTTTCCTTTGCTATGCAAAAGCTTTTAAATTTGATTAGGTTCCACTTGTTTATTTTTTGTTTTATTTCCTTTATTTTAGGAAATGGATCAAAAAAATATTCCTTTGATTTATGTTGAAGAGTGTTCTATGTTTTTCTCTAGAAGTTTTATAGTATTCAGTCGTACATTTAGGTCTTTAATCCATTTTGAGTTTTTACCTATACATGGTGATAGAGAATGTTCTACTTTTATTCTTTTACATGTAGCTGTCCCATTTTTCCAGCATCACTTACTGAAAAGACTGTCTTTTCTCCATTGTATATTCTTGCCTTCTTTTCTGCTGCTACTGCTAAGTCGCTTCAGTCATGCCCGACTCTGTGCGACCCCATAGACGGCAGCCCACCAGGCTCCCCCGTCCCTGGGATTCTCCAGGCAAGAACACTGGAGTGGGTTGCCATTTCCTTCTCCATTGCATGCAAGTGAAATTGAAAGTGAAGTCACTCAGTCGTGTCTGACCCTTAGCGACCCCATGTACTACAGCCTACCAGGCTCCTGCATCCATGGGATTTTCCAGGCAAGAGTATTGGAGTGGGTTGCCATTTATTGACGATAAGTGCTTGGGTTTATTTCTGAAATTTCTATCCTGTTCCACTGATGTATGTGTCTGTTTTTGTGCCAGTTCTAAACTGTTTTGATGACTATAGCTTTGTAGTATAATCTCAAATCAGGATGCATGAGTCCTTCAGCTCTGTTCCTTTGTGAGATTCTTTTTTTTTTTCTATTTGGAATCTTTTGTGTTTACATAGAAATTATAAAATTATTGTTCTAGTTCTGTGAAAAATTCCATTGGTATTTTGATAGTAATTTCCTTGAATTTGACATTTGCCATGGGTAATATGGTCATTTTACTTAGTATGGTCATTAATTCTTCCAATCCAAGTATATGGTATTTCGTTCTATCTGTTTATGTAGTCTTCAGTTTATCAGTGTCTTGCAGTTTTCCAGTAATGAATATTTTAATGGTGGATAAAGAGTTTAAGGATCTCTATGATACATGGAAATGATAAGGATCTCTATGATACATGGAAATGATATAAGCACAACTCTTTAAATTTATTGAAAATTCAAGAGGAAGAAAGCAGCTTTTTCTGAAAATGGAAAGATCTTCTTGTCTCTCCACTTCAGGATTCTTTTTGCTTATTTCTTAGTGGTACCATTCTGATTTTGAAACAAAAATCCTAATCTAAGTCATTTCTGTTGTAAACAATCTTGTTACATAAGTAGAAATTTCTGACTAATGTTTCCAAATAGCAAGATAGGAGAAACCCTTTCACAACTTATACATAAATCATCACAAGGTACACTTAAAATATCTTAAAATTTTATTCATTAGTTATATCTCAATAAAGCTATAAGAAAATATTTGAGTTTTTAAAAATATGAAAATTGAATATGAAAATATGAAAACAGTTTTCCATCTGTTTACTGTATATATTGATAAATATGTATCAAATATATTTCTCTCAATAGATATGTAGATAGTTATGCTATTAGTCTAGCAAATGTTGGCTTTCAATTCCTTATCTTTAGTACTTATAATTAAACAAAAGTGGGCTGATTTCAATAGAAGAGATCTTTCAGATACTGGAATGAATAAGATTTGAATCCTACTACTACTACTAATTTCAACTACTTTTGGCTTGAAAGAAAAGGCTTGGTAAAAGAATGTATATTCAAAGATAGTGAATCTAGATATGCACATATATCGTTAGACTTGAAATTTCTATTTTCCTAATGTATAAATCTCAAAATGTAAAGAAAATAGGAAATATAGCCCTCCCTTGGTATACTTATAATATAAATGCTAAAAGATAATTGCAGTAATACTATAATGAAAGACACCTTCTTTGATCAACATGCTGACATATTCTGGCTAAATTAGGCACTGTTCATGCGGTTTCCATTTGGAGCTGGTTCCTCTGTAAGTCTTTAGTAGTATTCTCTGGCTGAGATCATGCTCCTCCTACGTTTCAAATGGTCATCTAAAATGGCTACATAATGGGCCAGCCTGATGACTTCTGGTATGAAAACTTCTTTCAACCTATTGTAAGCTAATTTTAGCTAATAGGCTTTCATATCACTGCTTCTCTAAGCTGCACTTTCCCTTCTTTGCCCACCTGCAGCCCTGAATCCAAGTTCTCAAATATTTAAAAGCATTTTGAGCTGATTTGAAATTACTTTCATTTTACTTTGGTATAAAACTCATATGGACAGCCTACCCTCCAAGTTTGGCTCCAGACACTCTCATAATAATGTACAACACAGCTAAACAAGAATTCCAATGTTTCTAACTGGACTTCATAGGGAAATGAAGTGAGGCTTTCAGCCTACTAAATTATTCAGTGGTAGTAGGCATTCTCTTGACTTATTACTCTTGGCTGCTCTGTGGTTTTAAACGTAAAATAAATGCTAGAATCTGAACTAAAAATGCAGTAAATAGAACTGTCTTTATCAACTGTAGCTATAAAGAAAATTCCATTTTCATAATTCACTGACAGTGACTATATATCATCAAATTTATTTTGATAAAAAGTTTTAACAAATAAAGTGAGAGAAACAGATCTAACTAAAATAGCATCCGGTACTCTAACTTCAGGGTCATGGGAGGGCAAGTAATTACATATTTTTGGTTAATTGCTTCACACATATTCCTGTTTTTAACACTTCTGCAGTAAATTAGACAAGACTACTAAATGTGTTATAGAAGTTATGTCAAAGATCACATATTACTCCACTTGGTTTTTGCATTATTATGGCCTATAGGAAAAAGATAAGCAAGAGTAATATATGTAAAACCAGATGCAAAAAACAATTTTTTAATTTGTCCATTGCCCTCGCCCATTTTTGAAATTATTACTTCAGCAACTAAATTATGTTTTATGTAATCCATCAGTTTCTCTGTCCTCTCCATACTTTCTATCACTGCATACTTTGACATGGTTGTCTTCTCTTGTGAGGCTTTCAGTAGGCTTACTTAATAGTAGTGGTGAAATGCAACAGTATTAATTTAAAAAACTGTAAAGACCATTTATTGAGCATTTAGTATGTATGAGGCATCATGCCGAAAGCTTTATCTGAATCACCTTTTGTAAAATCTTCACAACGTCCCTGTATAATTACAATAATTAACACCTTTCTACACGTGAAGAAACAGACCTGGAGGAATTAAATAATGTGGCAAATGTCCTAGGACTAGAAATTCATATGCAGGCACCTGGCTCCAGGGGCACACATCTAGCATTTAAAACGTGTCAGGTGCTATCCCCTGCTCAGAAGTGTTTATCAGTTTCTCATCACACTTAGAAGAAAATCCAGGCCCTTGCCACATCCTACAAGATGGTTTTATTTTTTTCCTCTTAATTTCTTTTTAATTGAAGGATAATTGCTTTACAGTATGATGTTGGTTTCTACCAAACAGCATGAATCAGCCTTGGGTTTACTCATGTCCCCTCCCACTTGAACATCTCTCCCACCTTTCTCCCCATCCCACCCCTCTAGGTTGTTACCGAGCACAGGTTTGAGTTCTCTGAGTCATAGAGCAAATTCCATTGGCTATAAGGGGTTTTATGATCTCAACCACTGTTTCTCCAGTCTCACACTTATGCGTCTTTCTTCAGGTGCAATGGCTTCCTTGATTCTTCAAACTTGTGATGCACGCTCTGACCTCAGGGCCTTTGAACTGCTGTTACTTCTGCTTGAGCCAGTTTGCCCTCGTGCATTTGCTTGACATTTCCTTATGTCATTCAAGTCTCTGTTCAAATGATATACAAAGTGAGATTCATTCAGTATCCCTTCTAAAGTAGTGCAGACTTGCTCAGTTGTGTCTGACTCTTTGTGACCCCATGGACTGTAGCCTGCCAGACTCCTCTGTCCATGGGATTCTCCAAGCAAGAATAATGGAGTGAGTTGCCATTCCCTTTTCCAGGGGATCTTCCCAACCCAGGGATCAGTGCCAATCTCTTTCATCTCCTGCATTGTCAGATGGATTCTTTACCACTGAGCTACCTGGAAAGACCTCCATTATGTTACATATGTATGTATGTATTGTTTCCTTCCTCACCACAATGGAAACTGCAAGAGAGCTGATAGATACTTTGTTCTGTTCACTGATGTATCCCTAATACCTGTGATGTGTATGACACATGATGAGTTGTCAACTAACAGTTGTAGAAGAGAGGGAGAGAAAAAGAGGAGAAGCAAAGGAGGGAAGGAAAGAAATTCAAAATCACAGCAGAATACAAGTTCTGAAGCCTGACTCTCTGTTCCCAACAAATTTCTAACAAGATCAAACACACATCAAAACAAAAAACAGAAAAACAAAAAGCATGACTGTTGTTTAGGTTAAGGAAAAAGAAACAACAATTTTTTCTCAAAGCACATTATGATTAGATATTATAATGAACGCATATATAACATCACATCTAGCTTAAAGGAAAAATATGAGATTTGTAGTTATTTAATTTTATAATTCTAAGCATTCCTGGGAATTGTTCACTTTATTCTGTTTTGAAATTGATTGCAATTCTACACCAGGGTTGTGCATATACTATGCTAGACATTTACTTGGAAGTCATGATATTTAATCACTATCCAGATGTTTTTAAAGAAACAACCCAGATGGTAGACATTGTGCCTGAAAGATCCAATGTGGGAAATTTTCAGAATTTTTATTAAGCTTAAACTTCTATTGAATGCATAAAGCCTGACTTGCATTATTAGCCTGACTAATATTCCATTTTTGTTTTTCTACCTGCTCTTGATGCTTTTTTTCTTTCTCTTGCCACCACCCTAAGTTAGCCTTCTCAGATTTCCTGGGTATTATTGCAATGAATAATCTCTCACAACTCCTCCCATTATCATTCCTAATCAACTCTGGTTACAAATGGAAGATCTACTGTCTTTGTTTACAAAACTTGCAGGCTCTTCATTGCTTATAAGATAAATTAAAAATTCTTTTAATTGGCTTTAAGGACTCTCATAATCTTGTCTACCATCCTATTGAATGTTATCTTTCAGAATTATCCTCTACCCATAAAGAAGCAACAGTATTCATTGCTCCATATAATCTGAATGGGAAATAAATTCTAGCTGGCTTAAAGTAAGTTGTTATAAAAAAAAATGCTCACCTCCAAATCCAAAAAGGTATGTTTTTCATTCAGGTCCCATGTCCCTCATGGGTCAGCATGGCTGTACTCCACCATACTGTCACTGTGGGGCCCAGGCTTCTAGCACCTTCTTAAACATTTCAGAGTGCAGGTCACATGGAATGTGCAGGTTACAGGGTCAAGCCCAATGGGAAAAAGTATCCACTACCCGAGGGAGAGGCAGAGAATAATTTGAACAATAATACAGTCCAACACAAAGAAAAGTGCATTCTTTCTGTTTAAAAGGAATATATCAAATTATTAAAACAGTTACTCAAGAAACTATAAAATTCTCAGGCATCTTATTCCTGAGGCCCAGCCCTTTTAACGCAAGAAACAAATTCTCATCTTCCTTGCTGGGTTCTTTAGTTCTCTGACTTTTTCTTCCTGCCCTTACCCTGCAGCCCCTAGAACTGCATTTCCACATAACAAACAATCCAAACATGTTTCCAAACTGGAATGATTTTACATTCCAGCTCATGGTAAGATACTGTATGTGGAAAGTATACTCTTGTTATTTTTTTTTCCTTTCTCCTTCCTGTCTTCCTTCCTTCCTTATTAATTTTCCCCTAAAGGTAATAACTTCTAGAAATCAATAAGAAAGTGAAAATGATACTTTATAAATAAAAACAAATATGACCAATGAGTTCACTTAAATTTTAAAAGGACAATAAACTTAAAAATGCTCAGCTATGATTGTTATTAAACACATTGAGAACAAATTGGGATAGTTTTCTACCTTTAAAAATCATCAAAAATTAAAAAATTAAAAACCCATTGTTGGTGTTCAAATATTGGTAAATATGACTAATTCATATTTCATTTACTTTGACAATTTTCTCAGTTTCATTAATGTGCGTTTGTTCCTTAAGTAAACTGAAGAGTAATTAGAACAATGCAGATTTCATTTTAAGTCCTACAATATGCTGACAGTGAATCCACTGAGCTTATTACTTCAACAAATATAAATAATAGTTAAGAGAAACAAGAGTTCAGTTCAGCAGCTCAGTTGTGTCTGACTCTTTGCGACCCCATGAATCGCAGCACACCAGGCCTCCCTGTCCATCACCAACTCCTGGAGTTCACTCAAACTCACCTCCATCGAGTCAGTGATGCCATCCAGCCATCTCATCCTCTGTCGTCCCCTTCTCCTCCTGCCCCCAATCCCTCATGGCATCAGAGTCTTTTCCAATGAGTCAACTCTTCGCATGAGGTGGCCAAAGTACTGGAGTTTCAGCTTTAGTATCATTCCTTCCAAAGAACACCTGGGGCTGATCTTCTTTAGAATGGACTGGTTGGATCTCCTTGCAGTCCAAGGGACTCTCAGGAGTCTTCTCCAACACCACAGTTCAAAAGCATCAATTCTTCGGCACTCAGCTTTCTGCACAGTCCAACTCTTGCATCCATACATGACCACTGGAAAAACCATAGCCTTGACTAGACGGACCTTAGTCAGCAAAGTAATGTCTCTGTTTTTTCAATATGCTATCTAGGTTGGTCATAACTTTCCTTCCAAGGAATAAGCGTCTTTTAATTTCATGGCTGCAGTCACCATCTGCAGTGATTTTGGAGCCCCCCCAAAATCAAGTCTGACACTGTTTCCACTGTTTCCCATCTATTTCCCATGAAGTGGTGGGACCAGATGCCATGATCTTCGTTTTCTGAATGTTGAGCTTTAAGCCAACTTTTTCACTCTCCACTTTCACTGTCATCAATAGGCTTTTTAGTTCCTCTTCACTTTCTGCAATAAGGGTGGTGTCATCTGTATATCTGAGGTGATTGATATTTCTCCCGGCAATCTTGATTCCAGCTTGTGCTTCCTCCAGCCCAGCGTTTCTCATGATGTACTCTGCATAGAAGTTAAATAAGCAGGGTGACAATATACAGCCTTGATGTACTCCTTTTCCTATTTGGAACCAGTCTGTTGTTCCATGTCCAGTTCTAACTGTTGCTTCCTGACCTGCATACAGATTTCTCAAGAGGCAGGTCAGGTGGTCTGGTATTACCATTTCTTTAAGAACTTTCCACAGTTTATTGTGATCCACACAGTCAAAGGCTTTGGCATAGTCAAGGAAGCAGAAATAAATGTTTTTTTTGGAACTCTTGCTTTTTTGATGATCCAGAGGATGTTGGCAGTTTGATCTCTGCTTCCTCTGTCTTTTCTAAAACCAGGTTGAACGTCTCGAAGTTCACGGTTCACATATTGCTTAAGCCTGGCTTGGAGAATTTTGAGCATTACTTTACTAGCATGTGAGATGAGTGCGATTGTGAGGTAGTTTGAGCATTCTTTGGCATTGCCTTTCTTTGGGATTGGAATGAAAACTGACCTTTTCCAGTCCTGTGGCCACTGCTGAGTTTTCCAAAGTTGCTGGCATATTGCGTGCAGCACTTTCACAGCATCATCTTTCAGGATTTGAAAGAGCTCCACTGGAATTCCATCACCTCCACTAGCTTTGTTCATAGTGATGCTTTCTAAGGACCACTTGACTTCACATTCCAGGATGTCTGGCTCTAGGTGAGTGATCACACCATCGTGATTATCTGGGTCGTTAAGATCTTTTTTGTACAGTTCTTCTGTGTATTCCTGCCACCTCTTCTTAATATCTTCTGCTTCTGTTAGGTCCAGACCATTTCTGTCCTTTATCGAGCCCATCTTTGAAATATTCCCTTGGTATCTCTAATTTTCTTAAAGAGATCTCTAGTCTTTCCCATTCTGTTGTTTTCCTTTATTTCTTTGCACTGATCACTGAGGAAGGCTTTCTTACCTCTTCTTGCTATTCTTTGGAACTCTGCATTCAGATGCTTATATCTTTCCTTTTCTCCTTTGCTTTTGCATTACAATTGGTAGGAGTGCAGCCAAGCCAACTTACTTGAGTAAATGTGATTACCACTTGAAACCAGAGATTTCTGATGAATAAAGATAATTATGAATAATACTGCACACCTTGCCTTGGTTTGGAGCATATGACAGTGCTTCTGCATTGTCAGGAAAATAATGTTTCTGCCTGCATATATTCCAGTGTTTCACTCAGGAGCTTTACCTACATGTGACTCACAGAATCACAAGAAGGGCTTTGCTACACCATGCTGACTTAATTCACTGCAAAGGCCGTCATTCTAAACAAAATCATCAGGAGTTGCATAGAATTAAATTTTAATCTGATGCTGGAACTGTAAAAGCAGTTCAAATACATACAGTATTTCTAAAGACCATGCTTTTGTGCACTCATAAATATCAAATGCTAACAGGCAGCATGATTCAGTTGGTGGAATTTCTCCCATGAAATTATTTGAGATTTTTTCAAAAATGTATATTTTCTGACTGATTATTATTATTTGTAAATAATTTTTATTTCTAAGTACAGGTTTCTCCCTGCCATTAGGAAGTATTCACCTTGGAGAGGCAAATTAACTCTTTGATTTTTCCTATTCAGAACAGTGAAGTGAAATATTCGCTACCTCCCCTTCTCTGCTTCTTCTGAATCTTGCTCTCAGTGTAACTCCTCCTTCTAAGAATCTAATATCCTCAAATGTCTCAATCCTCTACCATCCCCAGTAGGCAGGATTTCACTCTGGCAATGCTTCCCTATCTTTCCCAATCACTAGTACCATATCAAAATGTTACTATTCTCCCTCAGATTCCCCAGATTCCCCTCATTAAAAAAATAAACAACTCATTTTATCCAGCAATGACAAAATTGTGAGTGAAAGATTTAACCGATTATTTTTCTCCACTAGCCTGTTATTGTTATGATACTGCTGCATAGCAAACTACTCTCTGAAACCCATTGTCTTATAACAATAAGCACTTATTTTTCTGACTCACAGATCTGAAGAACAGCTAAGGTACTCTTCTTCAGGGCCCAGGGATGGAGGAGCCCAGTGGGCTGCCATCTATGGGGTCACACTGAGTCGGAGACGACTGAAGTGACTTAGCAGCAGCAGCAGCTGGGTTTGGCTCTAGGCTCTAGATGGGTTTAGATCTGCCTCACTGAACTCTTTCTGGGGCTCAGGCTAAAGGGACAGTGGTTTTCTGAAACATACTTTTTTTTTTTTTTTAATGACAATCAGAGGAACACATGAGATCAAGCCAAATTGTGCACACATTTAAGACTTCTACTCACATAGTGTCCACAAGTATTTTTTAACAAAAGCAAGTTGCATGACCAAGTTTACTATGGATGGGATAGTGAAATATACTCTATGCACTGAAGTATACTGCAAATATGATGCTGAAGCTGAAACTCCAGTCGTTTGCCACCTCATGCAAAGAGTTGACTCATTGGAAAAGATTGTGATGCTGGGAGGGATTGAGGGCAGGAGGAGAAGGGGACGACAGAGGATGAGATGGCTGGATGGCATCACTGACTCAATGGACATCAGTCTGAGTGAACTCTGGGAGTTGGTGGTGGACAGGGAGGCCTGGCATGCTGCAATTCATGGGGTCACAAAGAGTCAGACACGACTGAGCAACTGAACTGAACTGATACTGCAAAATCACATAGTGAAAAATAATGAAGAATTGAGAATCAGTATAGCTTCCAAGGATATACATTTGCTCCTTAGTGTGAATTTCCTATAAATAATACAGTAGCTTAAGTAAAAGTAGAATTTGCATTGGTATAAAATGTTATAATTCTTATAATTTAATGTAATACCCAATGAATCACATACAATAGAATTTCTTTTATTCTATTGAACATATAAGAAAAAATTCTAATACTTATTATATGCTAGGCATTGTTTTAAGTACTTTACATATGTTAATTCACTTAATTACCTTAAAATCCTATAAATTAATGACTATTCTAATTCCATTTGATAAGTTAGGGGACTGAGTCACGCAGACATTTACCCACTGCCCAAGGCAACACATTTAGTAAGATGCATATTTCAGCTCCACACCCAGTGCTTTTAATTGGGAAACTGAATATGCAAGTAGACAATGACTTGTCTGTATATAAAAGCAGAACTCTGACCCACAGTTTGCAACAGGCTATACAGGAAACCAACTGGAAGCCATCTTGCTATAAATCAGATTTATAGGAAGTCAGATTACTATCTCTGGCAGGAATCCAGGAAGCCAAACTATAGCCCCTATAACAGTTAACCCAAGAATCTTTGACTTGACAACTTCCTAAATATTTATTCCCACTTTGGACTTAGAGCCAAGCAGAGAAAGCCAAATAATGTACCCTAACCAATCACATGGGATGCCCAACTTCAAGGTGGTGTACCTACAGCTTCTTCTTTCCAACAGCCTCCAATCAGGGCATACCTGAAGCATTCCATTTTACCATTGTAAAGCTTTCCCATTCCACTGCCTGCCTTTGAGTCTCTGCCAAAACACAAGTGATAGTGACTAACTTCCTGGCTGTAGCAAACTCTGAATAAAAAGCTTTTGCTTTTCTCATTTGGTTAATCTTCATTTATCTCCATATAACCAAAGCAATATCTATCATATCTAGTGCAGTTGAATTTGTTTGTATCTAACATAAATACTAACACTGTAGTTAAAACTGCTTAAAAGCCAATAATCAGCTCTTTTCAGTGTTTAATTTTCTTAATATGGCCCCACAAATTCTTGGTATTTAGAGAAGTTTATAGATATATCTATAGAAAGTCCAAGTTAATGATAATTGTGCTAATAACAATAACAGAAATTACAAATCAATGATAAGAACAACAATAGCAGCTATTCTATTAAAACTATCACACACATTACAAAAAAAACATTACTTTAGATTTCTTTGTTGCATCCTCAGATTAACAAGTTGAGCTGATTACTGGAAATCTCTCTATTTTGCCAGTGGGAAAGAAGAAAGTGAGCCACTTGCTGATACCTACATTGTTTGGGAAAAACATACACGCAAACATTAGATTTTCTGTTTAGATAAAAACGTCTTAAGATCATACATTCACTTTTCCTCGAGGGTTCAGTTTAACTGTGTGCATGATGTAACCATTCAATCAGTGCTGAAGAGAAACAGACCCAAGATTCTATGTTACCCACTTGCTTCTATGCCTCATGAATCTACCAGAGATTATTGGTAGCATAAGCTCTGGCCTATCACATCTCCAAGTCAAAGGTCTTCAGTCTCTCTATTAAGCAGCCATCAAATCTTGGCTGACTACTATGTATGCAAAAAGTTATGGCTAGGAAGTGATTTCCTGACAATCAAGACTCATAAGTATTCTCTTAGCAATGAAATGAAAATGACTTGTTTTTCAATTCTTCAGCGGGATGGCTATTGATATTATAATGCCTAGTGCATATGAATTAGAAGGTACAGCCAACTTAAACCTTAAAAAGTTTGAGATCCACTGTAAAGTGACAGTGAAATGACTTAAGCTTCATGATACACAGCAATGATACAAGGAATGTATACTAAGTTGCTTCAGTCTTGACTCTTTGTGACCCCATGGACTGTAGCCCACCAGGCTCCTCTGTTAACGGAATTCTCCAGGCAAGGATACTCGAGTGGGTGGCCATTTCCTTCTCCAGGGGATCTTCCTGACCTAGGGATCGAACCTGTGTCTATTATGTCTCCTGCATTAGCAGGCGGGTTCTTTACCACTAGTGCCACCTGGGAAATTTAATGAGGAATGGATTCAAGAAAAATTTACTTAAAGATAAAAAAAATTGCAGACAGTGAGTGCAGCCATGAAATCAGAAGACAATTGCTCCTTGGCAGGAAAAGGATGACAAACATAGTGTGTTGAAAGCAGAGACATTACTCTGCTGACAAAGGTCCTTATAGTCAAGGCTATGGTCCAGTTATGACCAATCTAGATAGCATATTCAAAATCAGAGACATTACTTTGCCAACCAAGGTCTGTCTAGTAAAGGCTATGGTTTTTCCAGTGGTCATGTATGGTTGTGAGAGATGGACTATAAAGAAAACAGAACACTGAAGAATTGATGCCTTTGAAATGTGGTGCTGGAGAAGACTCCTGAGAGTCCTTTGGACAGCAAGGAGATCATACCAGTCAATCTTAAGAGAAATCAACCCTGAGTACTCGTTGGAAGGACTGATGCTAAAGCTGAAGCTCCAGTATTTTGGTCACCTGACAGGAACAGCCGACTCATTGGAAAAGTCCTGGATACTGGGAAAGATTGAGGGCAGAAAGAGAAAAGGGTGTCAGAGGATGAGATGGCTGGATGGCATCACCAATGCAGTGAACGTGAACTTGGGCAAACTCCAGGAGACAGAGAGGGACAGGGAGGACTGGTGTGCTGCAGTCCACGGGGTCACAAAGAATCAGACATGACTGGGTGACTGAACAAAAACAGCAAAAGGATTGCAAGGAGAAATTATGATTTGCAGTTATGAAAAATTAAGAAGGGACCATTCCAATTGTGGGACATAATATGGCCAAGGGTACCACAGTAGGTAAAATAGGCTTTAGAGGTACATGATCTACTGTGAGTCCAGTGGGAAAAAGAGAGGGCTTATGTAAGGAGATAGTGTACCTCTTCTCTGTTGTTCCTTCAGTTTATATGAAGAATGTCTGACCTTTAGTAGAAGACCAAAGTGTAACAGGAAGTAACACAACTACTTAGTTTGGAACCAAAACTTCCAAATGGCAGTTCTACCATTTACATTTTTAGGGGCTGAGCTACAGGATTAAATGCCATTTTTCCTTCATATGTGGTGATGCCTGTCCGTGTGAAAACACAACATTTTATAAATAACACTTTGTACCATCCTTCATGTTTTACAGGAAATATGCCTGCTGTCCACTCAATTTCTTTCTTGGTATCTCACTGCCTTTATGCCTTAATAAATTGTATTCTATTCCAAAGAATTATACTGACACCTTTTTTCTTTTCCCCCAGAATACCAAGTAAACCATGGAACTCCAGTCTTCTTTTCTGAAGATTCAAGAGTAAGTTCACACCCCATATTATTATACCATGCGAGGATTTTTTCACCTCTCTGCCATTTACTGACACACTGAGCTTATCCCTTTATTAGTCTTTTCTGCCTTTTTTTTTTTTTTTCCTACTTAGGCTATGACATTTCTCACATCAAGCACCTCTCTATCATTTTCTCCAGTTTTGTTATCTGGATTTTCTTTTTTCAGTCCCTGGCACTTATCTACCTCAGATACATGAACATCTGTGGGATATTTCCAAAGACCTGGCATTTGACTATGAAAGAGCTCTCTCAGGGAATGGAGACAGTGCAGACCCTGGAGGACTAGAGCTTGACTTGGTCTCCTCCATTCATGCAGCGTGTGTGGCAGAATGGAGTCAGAGAGAATTTGGGGTCAGCTTATCACATCCTGTAAATAGTTTCACTGGACAGTTATTAACTAACGGCCATTTTTCACAAGGCCTTATTTTTCACAAGGTACTGTGTGGCTTGTCGTTAGTTGCTAAGTTGTGTCCAACTCTTTTGCGACTCTGTGGACTGTAGTCCTCCAGGCTCCTCTGTCCGTGGGATTTCTCAGGCAAGAATATGAGAGTGAGTTGCCATTTCCTTCCCCAACTGTATGGGTACCAGGATGGCAAAGATTCTGTTCTTGCCATCAAAAACTTGTTATCTAACATATAAGATCAGATCCTAGTTATGTCAGAAAAGTAATGGGTGGTTGTAAGAACAGTAAGAGATAAAGGGCAATGAAAGAGAAGAGGAAGATCCTTGCTTACTGGCCAAGGGCCAATCATGCTTTCTGAAAAAAAAAAAAAAATGCAATAATTTACCTTCATCCTAATGATGAGGCAGGAAGCACATTGCAATAAAACTGTACAGCTATGCACTTTAAGCTGTAGAGAATTGGTCAATATCATCTGTCACAATCAAACCCTCTCTTCTCCTTCCTAGAAATGGTTCTATTTAAGTCTTTGTACCTGATCCCAAGGAGCTCAGGCAAATGCACATCAGCAGTATAAAATGGCCTGTTTGATTGTTAATTTCAGTGTTTTAACTTTTGCCAACATTTCCTACAACTGTTGCATTCATTTGGATAACGGTAGAAAAATAGCCTAGGAAATAAGTAATGGTGCCAAAGTTTCCTTTCCACCACGGCATTCTAGTCTTCTCATTTCATCATAAATCTTAAATTTGCTTTAAGACTCTAACTCACTTTAATGAGCATGAGATGTGATTATAATTATGAAAGTAACTGGAAAAGAACGTATGTTATTTTAAAATATAAGTACTTTGGGATGGGGCAATCTATAACTTGGAAATGCAAAAATTCTTTGAGGATGTAAATTTCATTATCGAGCTGCTGATTATTGTTTCTTTTTTTCTTTTGTTACTTCTCTTTTATGTTACATGTCTATATTGTGAAATAGCCTGCATTTTTCCAATTCAAATTTTCTAATACATGAGAAGTAATTAACCTTATAATAGACCTAATTCTAAATGCCCAAATGGTCCTTTTTCTCATTAGTTATTTTAATTGGTCTAACATGTACTGGGATCCTGACAATAAGCAGTCCAAATTTTAATTTAATAGACTGTAATCTGTTTGGAACTGAAAACTGTCTAAGTCTGTTTGGAAGAGAAAACTGTCTCAATCTATAATAAAACACTGTAAATTTTTTTTCTTTTTTTTAATTTTTAAAATTTATTATTATTATTATTATTTTACTTTACAGTACTGTATTGGTTCTGCCATACGTTGACATGCATATATTTTTATTGCTGAGTGACATATTACTGTGGTTCACCCATCCATGATCATTTTAAATAAAAAGTTACTGGTTTTTAAAATTTTCTGTTCAAAAGTAAAAAAAAAGTTACTACCATTATTCCCTGTATTATAAAAATATCACCCAAAGTACATTTTTTTTTTCTTTTTCCAGCTTTGTCGAGATATATTTGGCATATAATACTGTATAAGTTTAATGTTTATAACATGCTTATATACTGCAAAATGATTTCCATCATAGCATTAGCTATCACCTGTCTCTTCACATAATTACCATTTCTTTGTGATAAGAACATTTGAGATCTGCTCTTTTAGCAGCTTTCAAGTACATAATACATATTGATAACTAGTCACCATGCTGAATATTAGAGCCCCAGAATTTATTCCATCTTAAAACTTAAAGTTTAACTAATATTTCCCCTTTCCCCCAATCCTCCAGCCCCTTGTAATCACCATTCTAGTTTCTGTTGGGCTTTTTAATAAGATTCTACATATAAGTGATATCGTGTATTTGTCTTTCTCTCTCTTTTATTTCAGTTAGTATAATGCCCTTAATGTCCATTCATGCTGTCACAAATAGCAGGAATAACTTTTTCTCTTGGGTGAGTACTATACCATACATATAAAACATCTCTATCCATTCATGCACTGATAGACACTTAGGCTGTTTCTGCATCTTGACTATTATGGAAAATGCTGCAGTACATCTCTTTGAGTGCAGATATCCCTTTGACATCTTTTGTATTTCCTTTGGACATGTACCTAAAAGTGGGATAGCTGATACGTGTAGTTCTTTTATTAAATTTTTTAGGAACCTCCATATCGTTTTCTGTAATGGCTATACCAACTTACGTTCTTACCAGTAGCACACGAGAATTCTCGTTTCTCTTCATTGTTACCAACACTTGTCTTCATCTCTTTGTTACAGGTGTTCCATAAAGTATGAGATGATGTTTCATTGTAGTTTTGATTTTTATTTTCTGATGATTAGGAATGTTGAGCACCTTTTCATGCACCTATTGGACATTTGTATGTCTTTGGGAAAATGCCAATCAAGACACTCTGCTGCTGCTGCTGCTAAGTCACTTCAGTCGTGTCCAACTCTGAGCGACCCCATAGATGGCAGCCCACCAGGCTCCCCCGTCCCTGGGATTCTCCAGGCAAGAACACTGGAGTGGGTTGCCATTTCCTTCTCCAACACATGAAAATGAAAAGTGAAGTCGCTTGTGTCTAGACACTCTACCCATTTTTAATTAGATCGTTTGGTTTTATTATTATTGAGTTGTATTGAATTCTTTCTATATTTTGGATATTAACCTCTTAACATATGGGTAATGGCAAATATTTTCTCCCAATCCATAGGTTGCCTTTTCATTTTGCCAATGGTTTTATTTGCTGTGCAGAAGTGTCATAGTTTGATGCAGTTCAAGTTGTTTATTTTTACTTTTGTTACCTTTGCTTTTGGTTTCAAAAAAAAAATTATTGCTCAAAACTGAGGTTGAGGAGCTTATCTTCTATATTTTCTTCTAGGAGTTTTATATTTTCAGGATGTACATTCAACTCTTGAGCTCATTTTGAGCTGATTGATTTGGTGTACATTCCAAGATAGGAATCCAGTTCCATTCTTTGGCTTATGGCTTTCCAGTCTTCACAACACTTTTTGAAGAGATTATTCTTTCCCCATTTTACATTCTTGGCTCCTTTGTCATAAATTAATTGACCATATATGCATGAGTTTATTTCTGGGTTCTAAATTTAACTTTGATTGATTATTATCTAAGTATAATGTGCTGTACCACAGAGTTTTGTTCATATGTCAGTGCCTCTAATTTATTCAGCATTTCCTGCAAAGGTGGGAGTACATTTAGGATTAGCTCTTTATTCACATGAAATTACTATACTAGCAAGATAGAAGCATGGAAATAAATTTATTTCAACAGGGAGAAATTAATCTATTTATTGGTATACATTGCATAAAAAAACTGTTTCCTATGAAAAAGTGATCCAGAGGGAGCTGAAAGGTGTATTGAAAGCTAATTTTTCAAGTGTTCACATAAAATACTCTCACATATTAAAAAATCTCTATGATTACAAGGAGAAAAAATGTTTCTGTTACTTTGAATAAAATGAAAAGTAACAAGGATCTTAAGCTATTAATATATGTGCTGTTCAAGAATTACTACATGGGCTATCAAAATTATGGTAATTTGCAATCCTGAGGTTTTGTTTCTTAAATGTATATTTTAAACAACAGCTAGGCACATTTTATAAACTGCATCAATGAGAAACCATCTGTACATTTTTATGTAAGCCACTTAGATTTTGTTGAATTTGTCAGCTACTGAGCTGTGGTTTCTCAAATCTTTGTAAGGTGGCTCTTGAGATCTAAAGCCCTATGGTTGTAGGTGATACTATACCCAGTGCCTGTTGCTGCGTTAATATGCATTGAAAGCAAATAAAAGCATAACACTGTGAAGAGGTTGTGTCTACACATAGTTAAAATATCTCACAAATGTGGAGGATTTAGTTAGTCAACTAGCCAAAATGCTCCTGTGACTTATAAACCACCAAATTTTGGAGGGTTAGCATTACTTTTCACATTCACTTTCAAATGGTATTTGGTAAAAGTCATCCCCCCTCCACCCCAACCCCACCATATGCTTGAGTGTCCCTGGCTGGTGCATTACTAGGAGTATTTGATTTGTTGTTATTTTAGTAACTCAGCCATGTTTGACTCTGTGACTCCATGGACTGTAGCCTGCCAGGCCCCTCTGTCCATGGGGTTTTCCAGGGCAAAAATACTGGAGTGGGTTGCCATTTCCTCCTCCAGGGGATCTTCCTGACCCAGGGATTGAACCTGCATCTCCTGTGTTGGCAAGTGGATTCTTTACCATTGAGTCAACATGGAAGCACAGGAGCACCTGCTAGGAGTTACCATTTTGTATGAAATTAGCCTAGGACACATGGATTATCCTCTTCGGCTTGTACTTACCATAGTCGGCTGTTCTAGTATCAGCTGGCCTTTGAAATGCTTCTCTTCTGTCAGGGATACAGGCCAACAAAGTTTCTTGCTCACCTGGCACTCAGCTCCACATGAATTTTTCTTTTGTATGTGGCCAGGAACCTTAGTCCTGTCCAGGATGTCTAGCAAATCATTTCTAAGCTTTTAGTTTAGACAGCGTACCTTAGTGAAAATTCACTGAGGTGTTTTTGGGGGGGACGGTGGGGAGAGAGGCTATTACTTATCTTTTCCCTCTTTATTTTGTGTCATTATTTCTTATTGTTAATATTGTCCTTTGGAATGAATTGTTTCATCTAATATAAATGGCAAATAGCAGCACCAACACTAATAAGGAGTAACCTATACTGAACTTATGTAATATATGTATATGATTTCTTTTCTGAGCTATTTGAGGTTATGGTGCAACTCCTAAGTACTTCAGTGTGTGATTGTTAAGAATAAGGACAGGTTCTAATTATAGAAAAACTATCAAAATCAGGGAATGGACATGAATACAAGCTATTGTGTAATTGGCAAGCTTTGAATTTCACCACTTTCTCCCACAATAGCTTTTGTAGTCAGTGTTTCCTTACCCGCCCCTTCAAGTTTCCATCTAATATCCAATTCAGGATCACTTATTGCATTTAGTTGTTATGTCTATTTCATTTACATAATCTGGTACATTTTCATTTTCTCAGTTTTTTCCCTTTTATGATTTATTTTTTATATTTTTTAAGAGTAAAGACCAATTCTTTTATAGTATGTTTGGGTTTGTCTGATGTTTCTATGTAACCAATTTTAGGCTAATAAATTTTGTGGTCAGAAATAAGAGAAGAGATGTTTTTTCCTTCTCAGTGCATTATTTCATGGGTTAGAGGGTGTCATTTTATCCCATAAGTCGTGATGTTAATCTGGATTACTTGGTTAAGGTAGTATCTGCCAGGTGACTCCGCTGAAAAATTCCTATTTATTTTCTTTGTAATTAGTAAGTATTTTGTGGAAAGATACTTTGAATCTGACTTATAAAAGGCAGAGGAATCAGAGATCAAATTGCCAAATCTGTTGGATCTGTTGTTCACTGACTATGCTAAAGCCTTTGACCATGTGGATCACTGCAAACTGTGGAAAATTCTTAAAGAGTTGGTAATAGCAGACCACCTTACCTGCCTGCTGAGAAATCTGTATGCAGGTCAAGAAGCAACAGTTAGAACGGGACATGGAACAGACTGGTTCCAAATAGGAAAAGGAGTACGTCAAGGCTGCATATTGTCACCCTGCTTATTTAACTTATATACAGAGTACATCATGCAAAATGCCAGGCTCGATGAAGCACAAGCTGGAATCAAGATTGCCTGGAGAAATATCAATAAACTCAGATAAGCAGATGATACCACCCTTATGGCAGAAAGTGAGGAAGAACTAAAGAGCCTCTTGATGAAAGTGAAAGAGGAGAGTGAAAAAGTTGGCTTAAAGCTCAACATTCAGAAAACTAAGATCATGGCTTCTAGTCCCGTCACTTCATGGCAAGTAGAGGGGGAAACAGTGGAAACAGTGACAGACTTCATTTTTTTGGGCTCCAAAATCACTGCAGAATGTGACTGCAGCCATGAAATTAAAAGATGCTTGTTCCTTGGAAGAAAAGCTATAACAAACCTAGACAGCATATTCAAAAGCACAAACATTACTTTGCCAACAAGGTTTGCCTAGTCAAAGCTATGGTTTTTTCAGCAGTCATGTATGGATGTGAGAGTTGGACCATAAAGAAAGCTGAACACCGAAGAACTGATGTTTTTGAACTGTGGTGTTGTAGAAGACTCTTGATTGTCCCTTGGACTACTCAGAGATGCAACCAGTCCATCCTAAAGGAAATCAGTCCTGAATATTCATTGGAAGGACTGATTCTGAAGCTGAAATTCCAATACTTTGGCTACCTGATGTGAAGAACTGACTCACTGGAAAAGACCCTGATGCTGGCTAAGATTGAAGGCAGTAGGAGAAGGGGACGACAGGGGATGGGATTGTTTAATGGCATCATGAACTTGATTGACATGAGTTTGAGAAACCTGAGGGAGTTGGTGATGGACAGGGAGGCCTGGTGTACTGCAGTCCATGGGGTTGCAAAGAGTTGGACACAACTGACCAACTGAACTGAACTGAACTTTGAATCTGTTTATATATGTTCTGCCCTCATCTAAATATTACTTAGTAGTTTTAGCATCCTTTGATGATTTTTGCCTGAATCATCAATTTTTACTGTGCTGATGCCCACTGTGAATTTTTTCCTATATTTATCAATCGGTGTTCTATTGAAAAAGCTGTTCTTACTCCATTTGTCTATATAATTATATCAGTATAGGTTCTTGAACTCCTTTTCATTCAGTGGATTATATTTTATGTGAACATAGAAATGCACCACTCAAATCTCCTGTCACAGGAATGTATTCTGTGGATGTGGGCATCTCCACAACAACCCACATCAACAGCAACCTCCAGCTGCTACACGTTCAGATTCACTGCCATGTTCAGATCAAAGCCGTGCTCTCCCAGGGCTCCTTCTGATCAGTTCCTGAGCATGGCACAGGTACTACAGTTAGGCCATTTACACCCAGTGATGTTGTTGTGTAGTCGCTAAGTCATATCCTACTCTTTAGTGACCCCATGGGTTGTCGCCTGCCAGACTCTTCACCTTGGGATTTCCCAGGCAAGAATACTGAAGTGGGTTGCCATTTCCTTGTCCAGGGGATCTTCCTGACCCAGGGATAGAATCTGAAGTCTCCTGCATTGGCAGATGGATTCTTTACCACTGAGCCACCAGGGAAACTCCGAAATAGGTTTAAAATAAGACTTATTATAAAATAAGTCATCTTAGTCTGTTTTTCAGTAATATCTTATTATTCTTGACTTTCTGTTTTTCTGTATGAATTTTATAATCAGCTTGTCCAAATTCATTAAAATTCCCATAAGGATTTCTTTGGGTTTTTATTGAACATATACAGTATTTTAATGAGAATTTCTATGTCTATGATACTGAAATTATTAATGAATATAATATTTCTTTTTTATGTAAGTCATTTCTAATGTGTTTCAATAAAGTTTTATAATTTTCTCCTTAAAAATCATGAGCATTTTTATTTCTACTTATAAATTTTTATTTTTGATGCAGCTACCAGTGATATGTTTTTTAAATTACATTTACTGTTATTGTTGGTATATAGAAATACCATTTATTTAATATAGGTCTTATATACCTGGTGACTTCTCATTAATTCTAATCATTTGCCTGTACATTCTGTTGCAGTTATCTGTGTAGGCAATCATGATATCTGCAAATAATGGAATTTTTGTTTCTACTTTTTTTTAGACCACAGGCCTCTTATTGTATTATTGTGTTCTTTTCTTTCACTTTCTTTGAATATGATGATAAGAACACCTAGCATATTATGAAGTAGAAGTAATAATTGCAAGTGTCTTTATTTTATGCTTGCTATTAAGAGGATGGCTGATTCTTCCAATGTTTACGTTATAATTAGGATTTGTAAATGCTCTTTATTATGAAAAGAAAACTTTTCTCATTATTTTCCTAACTTCTTGTTTTCTTTTTATTTGTGAATTAGTGTTGGATTCTGTTCAGAGGTTTTGTTGTCAACTATTGAGATGATCATGTGTATCTTCTCCTTTAATCTATTTATATAGCAAATTACATTTAATAGATATTTAAATCTAAATTCAACTTTTCATTTCCAGGATAAAATCCATAGAGTTTAAAATGTATTCCTATACATAAAAGTGAAAGTCACTCAGTCATGTCCAGCTGTTTGCAACCCCGTGGGCTATACAGTCCATGGAATTCTCCAAGCAAGAATACTGGAGTGGGGAGGTGTTCCCTTCTCCAGGGGATCTTCCCATCCCAGGGATCGAACCCAGATCTTTCACATTGCAGGCAGATTCTTTACCAGCTGAGCCACCAGGGAAGTTTATTCCTAGATATAATAGCTAATATTTTGTTAAGCAGTTTTGCATAAATATTCATGAGTGATATTGACTTGTAAATTTTCATTTTTAGTTAGTACTACTCTCTTCTGCTTTAGTTTCAAAGTCATATTAGCCTCAGAAATAATTAAGAAGGTATCCTCTTTCTATTTGCAGTGACCAAGACAGCCTTAGTTTGACTATAATTTAGAAAGATTTATTATTTATTGTTGGTCCCTGATCTCCCTTCTCTTAGAACAGTTATTTAGGAAGTTGCAACTATAAATTGTTTGCCCCTTTGAGATGTAAATCCTCTACAACTTAGGAATGTCTTTTCTAGGAACCCAAGAGCCATCTCTGAAATAAAATAAATAATAAGCATATATTGATACTTCTTCAGTTATCAATTTTCAACTTTTTAAGTTAATCTACACAAACTTCCCAGTGTTATTTACTCATATCACCTCTCCTATCCTCTCAAACTTATATCAACTTCAGGGAAGTAAAATTTATTTAAGTTTTATGTGTTTAATTAATTAGAATTTATTTAATTTCTTTATTAATAATGGCCAAACATCAAGTAAACCCCTTTTTATGGGGGGGGGGGGGAATCATGTCTTCTAGAGTCTTCCATCCTCTTGTTCCTATCTCGTTTGATTGGTTTTTAGGTCAAGTGTATAGCTGACATCCTGGGTTATCTTCCTTTCCCCAGTGTTGTGCATTAGGGACCCTGTATATTAGGTTCCTATATTTTTCTCTTCTTGGTTTATTCTTTTTATTTTTTCACTTTAATTTCTTGAACATCACTTCTAGGATGTGAGGGAGATAAAATGTTAACGTCACAAATGAGAAAAAAATCTATTGTATCTTATACTTGGTTTACAGGTTAATTAAATGTAGAATTCTGAGTAACAAATAATTTTTAGTCAAGTTTTTGAAGGCTTTGTTCTATTACTTCTAGTTTCAGATGTGACCACTGATATTTCTGAAGGCACAGGAAATCTTAATTCTTTTCCTTTATAATGTGTTTTCTACCTCCTAGAATATTTTAGTCTTTATGAGAATTTTAAAACTCAAGATGTTTCTCAGTGGGAATTATATTTGTGCCATTTATTTATTTATATTCATGACACTACCCAGCAAAGGGCTTGCTGTTGGAAGCATGTATTTGCCAATGCCATGGTACTAGATTTTAAGAAAATAAAAACTGTTATTGCAAGGTTGACCAGCAAGAGCACAGGGAAAATGAAATGACTCCAGTCTTTCTCCCTGATCAAAGGTTGGATCAAACTTTTGTGAGTTAGGGAAGAAGGGTTGGTATTGGAAGCACTGGCAGGCAGATTTCAATTGGAATTTGGCCATACTTTGGTTTTAGGTATTGTTTGAGGTCAAAATTTTCTCCTCTGCACTTGGCTTTGGTTATATGACTTGTGGTTTTGTACTGTTGTCTCTGAAAGACAACTCACTATTTTATTAGAAAGAGGATAAGGTCGGTTTTGAGCTGGTTCTGAGCTGGTCCAGTGGTTACAATGATTCTAGACCCTTAGAGAACCCTCTAAATCTAGAAACCCAAGCTCTTTGATTCTAATAAATATTTTGATTTATTAAGCTTATAATTTTCTCTATTCCTTCTCTTTTTCAGAAAATATTATTTTTCTGTATCCAATTGAATCTCTGTCTCAATCCAATCTCTATCTTATTCCTCTGTTAGAGTAATAAACCTCTAATTTTGATATTTCTCTCCCTCTTTTAGCTATTCATCTCTTCATATATTTGTTCTAATTTCTTGAAAATGTGCTCAACCTGTTAAATTGTTCCCATCATATATTCGCATATGCTATTTCTTTTTTTCTACTTGTCCATTGTCCTGATTTTGTTTTATGTATAAAATAACTTATCTCTGATTATATAAACTGTACTTCTTTTTTAAAAATTTCCTGTCACCTTGCTTGTTTTTCCTCTGTCCTTTATGCTAATGATTTCCTTAAATGGCCTATGATTCTTGGCTGCCCTTCATATCTAAGAATGAGACCAAAGCACTGAAACTTTGATTGGAAAATGTGTGCATAACAAGGATTTTGACAAGAGAAATTTAGCAAAGAGTGAGCCTAACATCAGGTATGCAGATGACACCATCCTTATGGCAGAAAGCAAAGAAGAACTAAAGAGCCTCTTGATGAAAGTGAAAGAGGAGAGTGAAAAAGTTGGCTTAAAACTCAGCATTCAGAAAACTAAGATCATGGCATCCGGTCCCAACACTTCATGGCAAATAGGGAAACAATGGAAACAGTGAATGACTTTATATTTTTGGACTCCAAAATCACTGCAGATGGTGACTGCAGCCATGAAATTAAAAGACACTTTCTCCTTGGAAGAAAAGCTATGACCAACCTAGACAGCATATTAAAAAGCAGAAACATTACTTTGCCAACAAAAGCCCATCTAGTCAAAGCTATGGTCTTTCCGGTAGTCATGTATGGATGTGAGAGTTGGACTATAAAGAAAGCTGAGTGCTGAAGATTTGATGCTTTTGGCTGTGGTGTTGGAGAAGACTCTTGAGAGTCCCTTGGACTGCAAGGAGATCCAACTAGTCCATGCTAAAGGAAATCAACCCTGAATATTCGTCGGAAGGACTGATTCTGAAGCTGAAACTCCAATACTTTGGCCACCTGATGCATTTAAAAAGACCCTGATGCTGGGAAGATTGAAGGCAGGAGCAGAAGGGGACAACAGAGGATGAGATGGTTGGATGGCATCACCACTTGATGGGCAAGAGTTTGAGTAAGCTCCAGGAATTGGTGTGGACAGGGAAGCCTCATGTGCTACAGTCCATGGAGTCACAAAGAGTTGGACAGGACTGAGCAACTGAACTGAGCCTTCAGGGGGCTCTGGAATATCATTGAGAGATCCAAAATATCTGAACCTATAAGTAATATCTCTATAGTAATTATATTTCTTGAGATAATAGCCCTCCAGTCTTTTGCTTTGATAGGGGACTGATTACAGGCCTACCTGTAGATGAAAGAGACCTGGAGGTTATCTCACCACTCATTATAAATGACACAATTATTGTAAAAGAGTAGAAGTCAGTAGGGTATAATCATAAGCAATTTTGTGGGGCACATTTTGGTTGCCCCCTCACTTGGAACCTGTCCTTACGTAGACAATAATGCTGATATGTCTTGTTTTCTAGCAGTTACTTTTACGTCCTCTAGCAAACCCTGCATTTCTGGCAATCCAAAACCTCCTTGTAGATCTCATCAGTCTGGAGTAGGACCCCAGGCCTATACCTACTGTGGGGTCCTCCTCTGGTCCTGATACTATTCCCCTTTGACTCACCATCTAATGACATGGATCTACTCTCTAATGAGTTTGCTGTTTTGCTATTCAGAAACTGACATGGTTCTGGCACCAGTATCTGCATCCTAAAAAGTCCAGCTAAGGTAGTCCAGCAATCTTTAAGGAGTTTTCCTGGAGCTCCCTTCAGACTTCTTAAGGTAATTGTTAAGCAGGCCCCTTCCATTTCCCACAGGAGAAATACTGCAGAGAGAAAATTTCTCTGAAAATACAACTCCTTCTTGGCATGTCAAATCTCTCTTACATATCCTCAGGGTGAAAGTTGAGCCAAGGAGGACAAACTCGTTTTCTAATCACTTCCTTTCCAAGTCTTGCTTAGGTGGTCCAGCACCTGGCTATTAGATAGAGGACTTGCTCTAGGCATGCAAAGTCTCAGACAAAACTGAAATAGAATCTTATTTTAGGATCACGTTACCTTCTCCTTTACCTTTTAAATAAATTATTCATAACTGGAAGAAAACATTGCCTATGGCTTAGATTCTGGCCAGAGTCCTGTGTTTTTTCACATTATCCTGAGGTTTATTATTCTGGTTCTGTTTTTGTTATGTTTAAACTTGATTAGACTTTTAATACTTGTGTATCTCACCTGTGTTACTTCTTTTATGTCAGGTTTAGGGTAGAAAGAATCCCACTTTAGTTCTGTGTCATATGGAGACCTCCTGGAGCTCAGAATCTCCATGAGCTCAGCATGACAGCTTTCCGGGGCTCATATTTCTCTGATGCTCCACGATCTGGCCTCTCCAAATTACTGTCTGCAGAGAGCAAACTCTTTTTCTGACACAGTAGAAGCATTTCCATCTTGCTGTGTCTGTTTGGGAGGAAATGCAAAACAATATCTCTTTAAACTGACCCTTAACTTTACTCAGAAGACTTAATTCACATACATCTGGTGCTGTCACGCTGGTATTGTCACACCAGTATCACCTTACAACTTCTGTCCTAAACTAACCATTCCAGACACAAACTTAACTCATTTACAAACAAGCTAGTTATTCAATCTCATGTTACAGATTTTATTCCCTTTAAAAATTTATCAAAATAATATTTGTCCAAGGTGGTGTTGAGTAGCCATTCATATTTTGAAGAAAAATTAATACACATTAACTTTTCTACACTTTTGAGAAAAATATATTTCTTCTGATCATGACTTCATTCCCTTGAAGGATTGGTCAGTCCTTCACACACAGTTCATGCTACTTACATATTCTCAGTTGCCTAGAGTTGTTTGACTGTATTTTAAACCTAATGTGTTGTTTCAAGTCCAGTTCTAACTGTTGCTTCTTGACCTGTACACAGATTTCTTAGGAGGCAGGTAAGGTGGTCTGGTATTCCCATCTCTTCTAAGAATTTTCTACAGTTTGTTGTGATCCACACAGTCCAAGGCTTTGGTGTACTCAGTAAAGCAGAAGTAGATATTTCTCTGGAACTCTCTTGCTTTTTCAGTGATACAACAGATGTTGGCCATTTGATCTCTAGTTCTTCTGCCTTTATTAAATCCAGCTTGAACATCTGGAAGTTCATGGTTCACGTACTGTTGAAGCCTGGCTTGGGGATTGAGCATTATTTTGCTAGCGTATGAGATGAGTGCAATTGTGTGGTAGTTTGAGGATTTTTTGGCATTGCCTTTCTTTGGGATTGGAATGAAAACTGACCTTTTCCAGTCCTGTAGTTACTGCTGAGTTTTCTAAATTTGCTGGCACATTGAGTGCAGCACTTTCACAGCATCATCTTTTAGGATTTGAAATAGCTCAACTGGAATTGCATCACCTCCACTAGCTTTGTTTGTAGTGATGCTTCCTAAGGCCCACTTGACTTCACATCCAAGATGTCTGGCTCTAGGTGAGTGATCACACCATCATGATTATCTGGGCCATGAAGATCTTTTTTGTATAGTTCTTTGTGTATTGTTGCTACCTACCTCTTCTTAATATCTTCTGCTTCTGTTAAGTCCATACCATTTCTCTTCTTTATTGTGCCCATTTTTGCATGAAATGTTCCCTTGCTATCTCTCTGTTTTCTTGAAGAGATCTCTAGTCTTTCCCATTCTATTGTTTTCCTCCATTTCTTTGTATTGATCACTGAGGAAGGTTTTCTTATCTCCTGCTATTCTTTGGAACTCTGCATTTAAATAAGTATATCTTTCCTTTTCTCCTTTGCCTTTAGCTTCTCTTCCTCTCAGCTATTTGTAGGGTCTCCTCAGACAACCATTTTGTCTCTTTGCATTTCTTTTTCTTGGGGATGGTCTTGATCACTGCCTCCTGTACTATGTCACAAAGCTCTGTCTATAGTTCTTCAGGCACACTATCAGATCTAATCCCTTGAAACTATTTGTCATTTCCACTGTATAATCGTTAAGGGATTTGATTTAGGCCATACCTGAATGGTCTAGTGGTTTCCCCTACTTTCTTCAATTTAAGTCTGAATGTGGCAATAAGGAGTTCATGTTCTGAGCCACAGTCAGCTCCCTGTCTTGTTTTTGCTAACTGTATCGAGCTTCTCCATCTTTGGCTGCAAAAGAATATAATCAATCTGATTTTGGTATTGACCATCTGGTGATGACCATGTAGAGAGTCTTCTCTTGTGTTTTTGGAAGAGGGTGTTTGCTATGACCAGTGCGTTCACTAGGGAAAACTCTGTTAGACTTTGCCCTGCTTCATTTTACTCCAGGTATCTCTTGACCTCCTACTTTTGCATTTCAGTCCCCTATGATGAAAAGGACATCTTTCTTGGGTGTTAGTTCTAGAACGTCTCATAGGTCTTCATAGAAGCTTTCAACTTCAGCTTCTTCAGCATTACTGGTTGGGGCACTGAGTTGCATCACTGTGATATTGAATTGTTTGCCTTGGAAATGAACAGAAGTCATTCTATCATTTTTGAGATTGCGTCCAAGTACTGCATTTCGGACTCTTTTGTTGACTGTGAGGGCTACTCCATTTCTTCTGAGGGATTCTTGCCCACAGTAGTAGATATAATAGTCAACTGAATTAAGTTCACTCATTCCAGTACATTTTAGTTAACTGATTCCTAAAATGTCAATGTTCACTCCTGCCATTCCTATTTGACTACTTCCAATTGATGCTTTTGAACTGTGGTGTTGGAGAAGACTCTTGAGAGTCCCTTGGACTGCAAGGAGATCCAACCAGTCCATCCTAAAGGAGATCAGTCCTGAAAACTCATAGGAAGGACTGATTTTGAAGCTGAAACTCCAATACTTTGGCCACCTCATGTGAAGAGTTGACTCATTGGAAAAGACTCTGATGCAGGAAGAGAAGGGGACAACAGAGGATGAGATGGCTGGATGACATCACCGACTCGATGGGTGTGAGTTTGAGTGAACTCTGGGAGTTGGTGATGGACAGGGAGGCCTGGCGTGCTGCAATTCATTGGGTCGCAAAGAGTCAGACATGGCTGAGTGACTGAACTGAACTGAATTTACCTTAATTCATGGACCTAACAGTCCTGGTTCCTGTGCAATATCGTTCTTTACAGCATCAGACTTTACTTCCATCACCAGTCACATCGTCAACTGAGTGTTGTTTTTCCTTTGGCTCTGTCTCTTCATTCTTTCTGGGGTTATTTCTCCACTGATCTTCGGTAGCATATTGGGCATCTACTGACCTGGAGTGTTCATCTTTCAGTGTCCTATCTTTTTGCCTTTTTATACTGTTCATGGAATTCTCAAAGCAAGAATACTACAGTGTTTTGCTATTTCCTTCTCTAGTGGACCACGTTTAATCAGAACTCTCCACAATGACCCGTCTATCTTGGGTGGCCCTACACAGCATGGCTCATAGTTTCATTGAGTTAGACAAGGCTGTGGTCCATGTGGTCAGTTTGATTAGTTTTCTATGATTATGGTTTTCATTCTTTCCGCCCTATGATGGATAAGGATAAAACGCTTATGGAAGCTTCCTAATGGGAGAAACTGACTGAGGGTAAACTGAGTCTTGTCCTGATGGGTGGGGCCGTGCTCAGTAAATCTTTAATTCAATTTTCTGTCCATGGGAGGCTGTATTCCCTCTCTGTTATTTGACCTGAGGACAAACTATGGTGGAGGTAATGAAGATAATGACCTCCTTCAAAAGGTTCAGTGCATGCAATGCCACACTCAGTGCCCCAGACCCTACAGCAGGCCACTGCTGACCCATGCCTCAGCCAGAGACTCCTAGACCTTCAGGGCAAGTCTTGGTCAGTCTCTTGTGGGGTCACTGCTCCTTTCTCCTGGGTCCTGATGTGCACAAGGTTTTGTTTATGCCCTCCAAGTGTCTGTTTCCCCAGTCCTTTGTAATTTCTGCCAGCTCTGTGGTGGGGTTAATGGTGACTTCCTCCAAGAGGGCTTATGGCACACCCAGGTCTGCTGTACCCAGAGCCCCTGCCCTTGCAGCAGGCCACTTTTGACCCGTACCTCTGCAGGAGACACTCAAACACTCAAAGGCAGGTCTGGCTCAGTCTCTGTGGGGTCTCCTTGGTGCATACAAGGTTTTGTTTGAGCCCTCTAAGCGTCTCTGACGGGTATGGGGTTTGATTCTAAGTCCAGTTTTGCCCCTCCTACTGTCTTGCATGTTTGGATGTGAGAGTTGGACTGTGAAGAAGGCTGAACGCCAAAGAATTGATGCTTTTGAACTGTGGTGTTGGAGAAGACTCCTGAGAATCCCTTGGACTGCAAGGAGATCCAACCAGTCCATTCTGAAGGAGATCAGCCCTGGGATTTCTATGGAAGGAATGATGCTAAATCTAAAACTCCAGTACTTTGGCCACCTCATGCGAAGAGTTGACTTATTGGAAAAGACTGTGATGCTGGGAGGGATTGGGGGCAGGAGAAGGGGATGACAGAGGATGAGATGACTGGATGACATCACTGACTCAATGGACGTGAATCTGAGTGAACTCCAGGAGTTGGTGCTGGACAGGGAGGCCTGGTGTGGTGTGATTCATGGGGTCGCAAAGAGTCAGACACGACTGAGCGACTGAACTGAACTGAGCTGTCTTGCTGGGGCTTCTCCTTTGCCTTTGGACATGGGCTATCTCTATTTTTTGGTGGGATCCAACATTCTCCTGTTGAAGGTTGTTCAGCAGCGAGTTGTAATTTTGGAGTTCTCACAGGAGAAGTTGAGCACAGATCCTTCTACTCTGCCAGCTTGATTCTACTGATTCCAACAGAAGCTGGAATCAAGATTGCCAGGAGAAATATCAATAAACTCAGATATATAGATATCACCACCCTTATGGCAGAAAGCAAAGAAGAACTAAAGAGCCTCTTCATGAAAGTGAGAGAAGAGAGTGAAAAAGTTGGCTTCAAACTTTACATTCCGAAAACTAAGATCATGGCTTCTGGTCCCATCATTTCATGGCAAATAGATGGGAAAACAATAGAAACAGTAACAGACTTCATTTTCTTGGGCTCCAAAATCACTGCAGATGGTTACTGCAGCCATGAAATTAAAAGATGTTTGCTCTTTGGAAGAAAAGCTATGACCAACCTAGATAGCATATTAAAAAGCAGAGATGTTACTTTGCCAGCAAAGGTCCATCTAGTCAAAGCTATGGTTTTCCAGTAGTCCTGTATGGATGTGAGAGTTGGACCATAAAGAAAGCTCAACACTGAAGAACTGATGCTTTTGAACTGTGGTGTTGTAGAAGACTCTTGAGAGTCCCTTGGACTACAAGGAGATCAAACCAGTCCATACTAAAGGAAATCAGTCCTGAATACTCATTGGAAGGACTGATTCTGAAGCTGAAACTCCAATACTTTGGCCGCCTAATGCGAAGAACTGACTCATTGCAAAAGACCCTGATGCTGCATAAGATTGAAGTCAGTAGCAGAAGGGGATGACAGGGGATGAGATTGTTGGGTGGCATCATCAACTTGATTGACCTGAGTTTGAAAAACCTGAGGGAGTTGGTAACGGACAGGGAAGCCTGGTGTGCTACAGTCCATGGGGTTGCAAAGAGTCGGTCACGACTGAGCGACTGAACTGAATTGACTGAATGTGTTTTAAGTATCTACTGGCACAATAAATTTTTGTGAACCAAGCAGCAGAACTTGCAATGGCTCTGCCAAAGCTTGATCCACAGCAACTAAGAAGCTTTTTTAATCTTCCATAATTTCTTTAGGAAAGGTTGCTTGAAACCAAGAAGAAACTAATTCTTCACTACTGACCTCCGAAATGATCTTGGGGAGAATTTCATTTGCACATCTCATGGGCTGCCAGCATATATTAGTTCATTAGCCTTCCATTGTTTCCCTCTGCCCTGGAGATGTGTATTTCAGACTGGGTTTAAATTGATCATTTCCTCCTTTAAGCCACCTCAGTTCTAATACTAATTATAGCTGGAACCAAGGGATTATAAAATTATAAAGTTAAAAGTGAAGGGAGTCAATATTTACTGAATATCCACTATGTGCCAGGCACTCTCCTAGGTACTTCTCAATATTCATTTAAATGAAGTAATATTCAAACAGCCCAAGAAGTAGGTATTTTTCTAATTTTTCTAATGAGAAACTGTTGGCTGAAAGAGCAGGGAGTTACAGCTAGTAAGTTGTGGTTCAAGTATTAAAATATGTTTCTATTACTTTAAAGCTCATGTTTTGTCCTTCTGATAGCCCTGCATCAAAGTCAACATGGAGTGAAACATTCTTTAATTTCACTGGTAACCTCTTGAGATCTGACCAATTTTTACAATCTGCTCATGGCTTCTTTTGGGAGAGCTTTGGCTTCTGAATGAAATGAACCTTAATTTATTTGCCTGAACAGATAAAGAAGTTATAATACAATTTGTAAAGGTTGCCAGAGAACTAAAGAAAAATTTGACAAAAACACAAACATACATACACAGGTAAACAATCACATTATTCCACAGAACAATTCCATTATTACAGATTCGAATGGGATCTGCTGTCAGTTGTAAAGGCCAAAAATAAAGGCACTTTGTAGATTTTAGCTGCGACCAGTGAAATAGATCTTGTGTCATTATTTTGTGTTTAAGAATCAGTGTGTAATATAGACTTGTCTCTCTGCTTAGGTTTAAGTCACAGCAAATCTTATAATCAACTTTTCAAGTCATTACATGGATTTCAGCAAGCTGGAAAAGACAAAAATCTTAAAAAGAGTGTGTGCTATTTACAAATATTATCAAATTATTACATACTAATGCTGATTTTTTTTCAAGGCCTTGATGGGATATTGTAAAAATTCTTTTTTTAGTAAATGAACATATGAAAATGTATATACACATTATTTATACATTATTTATTTATATATATGTATTAAGGCTTCCTAGGTGGCACAGTTGGTAAAGAACCTGCCTGTCAATTCAGGAGACACAAGAGACATGGGTTCGATTCCTGGATTGGGAAGATCCCCTGGAGAAGGAAATGGCAACCCACTCCAGTGTTCTTGCCTGGAGAATCCCATGGACAGTGGAGCCATACATATTATTTATTAATAAATGATTATTTTAATAGTCTAAATGCTTTTATTATTCAACTTCTCAGTTCCTGGAAATGCCAAGGAATACATTATTAATAAATAAACCTTCTCTTTTTCTTCAAATCTGCCCTAAAGCCCTGAAGATCTTTGGCCATCAAAGCAGGTGTTTTTTAAAGCCTGGATGGTCCAGTAAAAGATAACTTAGACCCACTTTTAGTAAATAATTCTGCAGAGATAAATACATCAAGAATGAGAAGTTAAGTTGATTATCCATATTTTGTTTTATTTTTGGTGGAGGAACAAGAAATATCTACATGTCTTTTTGTTTTATCTCTGCTTTAATTAGGTGACAGATTTGAACTATCTACATGATGACAATGTGTTATGTAAAAAATGCTCTGAGTTCACCTTCTTTAACTATGAAGGAAAGGCAAACATATAGACACACAAACCCACAAAGGCACAGACACAAACATGCTTAACATTTAAGTCAAAACTAAAGTTGTAAAGTCAGAAATGAAGGAAAATATAGTTTAACAGAATTTCCTATCAGGGACAGTTAGAGCTGCAAAAACTACAAATACTTAATTAGTTTAATAAGAACAATTATTCTGTAGCAGTCTTCCTTTTACTACTGTAAAAATTTTGTAATTTTTTAAACATTCTTCTATTAATGTCACTCAATTTAATAATCTGATCTCAGTTTTTCAAAGAACAGAATATTCTTTCGGTCAAGAGTGAAATTAACTTGGAAATAAATAGCACTATATATACTTCACATTCAATTTAATCTGTATAAAAAGATAGCAATTTGTAAGATATCACTACAACTTTGGCCACTAAGATGTGTTATATTTATGTCCTGCTTTAAATCTTCAATCAGTCTCTCCCATCTGTCAAAATTTTATAGCTACTGAAAGATAAAGGCTTTGTTGCTATGGCAATTATTCCATTACCTAGGTGACACTGTTTGAATGATGTCATTGTTAAAGTGATCTAACTCATGAAATATTTTTAATTTTTAGTATGGTTAGACAGAGAGCAAAACTTTCCAGTGATACAAAATAAAGAGGGCTAGAAGAATACTGCTAGTCTTAATAAATTGGGTGCCCACAAGTGACCATTAGAAGGTTAATGTTCAAATGAATTCTTCCAATGATTTCTGTTTTTAGTTGGGTCAGTTCTCTCATCTGCATTTTCCAAAGGTGAATGAAGGAGTGTATGTGTGGAGAAACATAAAAAGAAAGTAAGGTGTTCTAGTGGGAGAATGGTGGAAATTGCATTTCATTTAAAAAATATTTTTCCGTAATTATCTCTTTAGTTAAACCTTAAGCTTGTTACCAAGAAAAAATATGTCATGCCCTTTCATTTTGGTACCATGATCTACTTATTAACCAGAGAGCTGTATACAAAGAGAGATGGAGAAGAATATAGAGGAGAAAAAAAAAACAAACAAACCAGAAATTAGGTGAAGAAAACAGAAAAGACCAGAAGCTTGATTGTGGGTCACTATTCAAATTCAAATGAAAGAAGGGTGAGAGAAAAAGTAGCAAGAAGTATGGACAAGAGTTTAAAAAGTTTTTCAAACTTCAGCAGGACTTGTCAGGAGGTGACTGCCTTGTGGCTATGCTATTTCTGTCTCATCTAACGGACTTTTAAGTGTTGGCAGAGATAAGTGATACAGCCCCCACTAAACTTATTATACAAGTTATATGGAAAACGTTCTTTGAACTCAGAAGATTCTATAGTCAGTCATGCTCTAATGACCCCAGATGAATTACTGCTCAGCAAATAAGTCATATGAGCATCTCCTTTATGACAGTGATGAAGTGTTTCTTCAGAGATCTCTCTCTTCTCCTCTCCTAGTGTCTTCTCCCCTGTATGAGCCCACTCTATCCTTTCATGCAATAGGAGTTGAATTTCAAAGCTTGAAGTGCTTCCCTGTGGCTCAGTAAAGAATCTGCCTGCAATGCAGGAGATGCAGATTCAGTCCCTGGGTTGGGAAGATCTCCTGCAGAAGGGAATGGCAACTCACTCCAATATTTTTGCCTGGACAATACGTGGATAGAGGAGCCTTGGTAGGCTACAGTCCATGGAGCCACAAAGAGTCAGACCTGACTGAGTGACTAACTGGTCCTTGTTTTGTACGATAATGAAAACTCAGAACTGTAAGAAAAGTGTACACATTTAATGGTCTAATACCAATTCAAGTCCTGAGCACCTGTTAACAGCCTCTAGTCTCTCACTCAGAGAAGGCAACGGCAAGCCACTCCAGTATTCTTGCCTAGAAAATCCCATAGACCTAGGAGCCTGGTAGGCTGCAGTCCATGGGGTCTCGAAGAGTTGGACACAACTGAGCGACTTCACTCCTCACTTTTCACTTTCATGCTTTGGAGAAAGAAATGGTAACCCCCTCCAGTGTTCTTGCCTGGAGAATCCCAGGGATGGAGGAGCCTGGTGGGCTACTGTTTATGGGGTCGCACAGAGTCAAACATGACTGAAGTGACTTAGCAGCAGCAGCAGCCTCTCACTATGACACTTCACCATGGAACAGTTCAGTACAGCTTGAAGGCAGTCCGTTACACTTTGGCCAAGTTGATGTAATTAGTTCAGGGCAAAAGAATTACATAAACCTGTCAGAACTTATGGTGTCAGTCTCCCATAATATTTGAACTTTCCAACAGGTGCTTGGAGAGAACAGAATTATTTCCACAGCTCACAGGCCAGAATTCCAGACACTTATGGTATTCAAGCTGATGTTTGGAGGACAGATATGGGGAAGAGGAAATTCTCCCACAGATCACACTACCTTGGGCTACTATGTTCTTTATTAATGTGTCACTCTAGTTTGGGTTCATTTTTTTCCTTTGGGATGTGCTTATACACTGTTTAGATACACATTTTCTAGCCACAGTATGAATCAGGAAGAATAAGAACTGATAATGAGCTACAGACTAAACCAAGCAAGCAGCAGCTGTTGGGGCATCACCCCACTTTGCGGAAACAGGTAATAGATCCATTAATCGTGATTTTTAGGAAACTTCCAGAGCTAATGTAGAAGGCATTTCTTGATTAACAATTAGTCTTTATTATTTAATTAACAGCTTTATGTACCTCGTTCTTGACATGGATTACATGACGTGGCATTGCACCTAGCAGGTAGTTTTTAAAAGAAAATGTGGTCTGTGAACAGTGTGATGTTTCAGTGCCTGTTGGTTTCAAATTCTGACAAATTTCTTTCTCTTCCCAAGGGGTGAGGGAGGACATACCAAAGGCTGGAATGTGAATGTCTGAAACCCCAAATAGCTTGTCAGACTGAACCACCGGTATCATAAATCAAGCTCATTAACAGTATCTGATCAAGCTTATCTGCCTCATATCATCAGGGAGGCACTTGCTGGCAGGGTCTTTGCAGATAGAATTTTCAGCAGATATCATCATTAGAGCTCAGTGAAATAGCCATCCACTGGAACAGCTTGCAGCAGTAGCTTCCGTATCATAATTACAGAAATGATTACAGTGGCAAATATTAAAAAGAGTACAGTTATGCATAATTCCTACAGCACGTAATCTAATTTGCCAGCAGTAAAAACAGTAATAAAAGCATTGCCTAGTGATGGTACAAAGCAATTTTCAGTCAAGATTCCTAAAAATAACGTAAGTTTTCTTACAGCTGGATTCATTCTTAACATTGTTTGCTTAGCATCCTGCTTGAGGGAGCTTAATCAAGACCCGGGTGATAACCATGTTAGCAAAAGCACAATGCTAATGGACTTTTCACAAGGAATAATGTGACTTCTGGCTTCTTTGAAAAGTTACAGCTTTGGCAAAGTCCATCCATGAAGGATAATAGTCTCAGAAGGAAGGTACCATTTTCTTATTCCTTTGAACCCCCATTTTCCTACGCGACACTTTAGGTTCTTGGCACTCACCTACTTGTTATTCTACTTATTTGTATTCATACGACTCCCCATCTGCATCATAGTTTAAACTCTTGGATGCAAGAGACTATAACTGATTCATGTTCTTAATCTGTTCCTCCCCAGAGAGTCTGTCACCACACTAAACACAAAGTAAATGCTTGATATGTTTTTCAAATTAAACTGATGAACCTGGGATATCAAATTGTTCAATACAAATAAAATATTACTCAGAAATGCCACAATAAAGAAAATGCAATCTGTAATACCTGAGCTCTCATAGAATTGAGTTGTTTCATTCAAAGTAATAATTCTCATCACTGGCTGGTCGTTATATCATCTGTAAGGCTTTAAGAAAAACCCAGTTTCTAAGTAGAAAAATTTAATTTCTAAGTACCACTCAGGGTCATTTAAATCAGAATTTCTAAAAATGGGTCTGGGCATAGGGATTTTTAAAGCTCTTCCAGGAAAAACCAGAGTTGATACTCATTTATTTAAAAAGTATGAGTGAGAACACAATGAGGAGATAAGCATGGAAAATATCTGATGTATGATATGAAGCCATTTTGCTTTTTTGTATTTCTTTTCCATGGGGATGGTCTTGATCCCTGTCTCCTGTACAGTGTCTTAAGTCTCCGTCCATAGTTCATCAGGCACTCTGTCTATCAGATCTAGTCCCTTAAATCTATTTCTCACTTCCATGTATAATCATAAGGGATTTGCATTTTCATGCCTGAATGGTCCAGTGGTTTTCCCCACTTTCTTCAATTTAAGTCTGAATTTGGCAATAAGGAGTTCTTGATCTGAGCCACAGTTAGCTCCCAGTCTTGCCTTTGCTGACTGTATAGAGCTTCTCCATCCTTGGCTGCAAGAATATAATCAATCTGACTTCAGTGCTGACCATCTGGTGATGTCCATGTGTAGAGTCTTCTCTTGTGTTGTTGGAAGAGGGTGTTTGCTCTGACCAGTCCGTTCTCTTGGCAAAACTCTATTAACCTTTGCCCTGCTTCATTCCATACTCCAAGGCCAAATTTGCCTGTTACTCCAGGTGTTTTCTTGACTTCCTACTTTGCATTCCAGTCCCCTATAATGAAAAGGACATCTTTTTGGGGTGTTAGTTCTAAAAGTTCTTGTAGGTCTTCATAGAACCTTTTAACTTCAGCTTCTTCAGCGTTACTGGTTGGGGCATAGGCTTGGATTACCGTGATATTGAATAGTTTGCCTTAAAAATGAACAGAGATCATTCTGTCGTTTTTGAGATTGCATCCAAGTACTGCATTTCGGACTCTTTTGTTGACCATGATGGCTACTCCATTTCTTCTAAGGGATTCCTGCCAACAGTAGTAGATATAATGGTCATCTGAGTTAAATTCACCCATTCCAGTACATTTTAGTTTTTTGATTCCTAGAATGTCAACATTCACTCTTGCCATCTCCTGTTTGACCACTTCCAATTTGCCTTGATTCATGGACCTGACATTCCAGGTTCCTATGCAATATTGCTCTTTACAGCATCGGACCTTGCTTCTATCACCAGTCACATCCACAGCTGGGTGTTGTTTTTGCTTTGGCTCCATCCTTTCATTCTTTCTGGAGTTATTTCTCCACTGATCTCCAGTAGCATATTGGGCACCTACTGACCCGGGGAGTTCCTCTTTCAGTATCCTATCATTTTGCCTTTTCATACTGTTCATGGGGTTCTCAAGGCAAGAGTACTGAAGTGGTTTCCCATTCCCTTCTCCAGTGGGCCACATTCTGTCAGATCTCTCCACCATGACCCATCCATCTTGGATGGCCCCACATGGCATGGCCTAGTTTCATTGAGTTAGACAAGGCTGTGGTCCATGTGATCAGACTGGCTAGTTTTCTGTGATTATGGTTTCAATGTGTCTGCCCTCTGATGCCCTTTTGCAACACCTACCATCTCACGTGGGTTTCTCTTACCTTGGGCGTGGGGTATCTCTTCATGGCTGTTCCAGCAAAGTGCAGCTTACCTTGGACAAGGGGCATCTCCACATGGCCGCCCCTCCTGACCTTGAACGTGGAGTAGCTCCTCTCAGCCCTCCTGTGTCCACGCAGCAGCCACTCTTTGGACATGCAGTTGCTCCTCTCCTATGGAAATGAAATGCAAAAAAGCAAAATGGCTGTCTGAGGAAGCCTTGCAAATAGCTTTGAAAGGAAGAGAAGTGAAAAGCAAAGGAGAAAAGGAAAGATATAAGCTTCTGAATGCAGAGTTCCAAAGAAGAGCAAGGAGAGATAAGAAAGCCTTCCTCAGTGATCAATGCAAAGAAATAGAGGAAAACAACAGAATGGGAAAGACTAGAGATCTCTTTAAGAAAACTGGAGATACCAAGGGAACATTTCATGCAAAGATGGGCTTGATAAAGGACAAAAATGGTATGGACCTAACAGAAGCAGAAGATGTGGCAAGAATACGCAGAAGAACTGTACAAAAAAGAGCTTCACAACCCAGATAATCATAATGATGTGATCACTCACCTAGAGCCAGACATCCTGGAATGTGAACTCAGGTGAGCCTTTGAAATCATCACTACGAACAAAGCTAGTGGAGGTGATGGAATTCCAGTTGAGCTATTCCAAATCCTGAAAGATGATGCTGTGAAAGTGCTGCACGCAATATGCCAGCAAATTTGGAAAACTCAGCAGTGGCCACAGGACTGGAAAAGGTCAGTTTTCATTCCAATCCCAAAGAAAGGCAATGCAAAAGAATGCTCAAACTACCACAAAATTGCACTCATCTCACACGCTAGTAAAGTAATGTTCAAATTTCTCCAAGCCAGGCTTCAGCAATACATGAACCGTGAACTTTGAGATGTTCAAGCTGGTTTTAGAAAAGGCAGAGGAACCAGAGATCAAATTGCCAATATCCACTGGATCATTGAAAGAGCAAGAGAGTTCCAGAAAAACATCTATTTCTGCTTTCTTGACTATGCCAAAGCCTTTGACTGTGTGGATCACAATAATCTGTGGAAAATTCTCAAAGAGATGGGAATACTGGACCAGCTGACCTGCCTCTTGAGAAACCTGTATGCAGATCAGGAAGCAACAGTTAGAACTGTACGTGGAACAACAGACTGGTTCCAAATAGGAAAAGGAGTACATCAGGCTGTATATTGTCACCCTGCTTATTAAACTTCTATGCAGATTACGTCATGAGAAATGCTAGGCTGGAGGAAGCACAAGCTGGAATCAAGATTGCCTGGAGAAATATCAATAACCTTCCATATGCAGATGACACCACTCTTATGGCAGAAAGTGAAGAAGAATTTAAAAGCCTCTTGATGAAAGTGAAAGAGGAGAGTGAAAAAGTTGGCTTAAAGCTCAACATTGAGAAAACAGAGATCATGGCATCTGGTCCCATCACTTCATGGGAAATAGATGGGGAAACAGTGGAAACAGTTTCAGACTTTTTTTTTTGGGGGGGGGTCTCCAAAATCACTGCAGATGGTGACTGCAGCCATGAAATTAAAAGACGCTTACTCCTTGCAAGGAAAGTTATGACCAACCTAGATAGCATATTCAAAAGCAGAGACATTACTTTGCCAACAAAGGTCCATCTAGTCAAGGCTATGGTTTTTCCCGTAGTCATATGGATGTGAGAGTTGGACTGTGAAGAAAGCTGAGAGCTGAAGAATTCATGTGGTGGTGTTGGAGAAGACTCTTGAGATTCCCTTGCACTGCAAGGAGATCCAACCAGTCCATCCTAAAAGAGATCAGCCCTGGGTGTTCTTTTGGAAGGAATGATGCTAAAGCTGAAACTCCAGTACTTTGGCCACCTCATGCGAAGAGTTGACTCATTGGAAAAGACTCTGATGCTGGGAGGGATTGGGGGCAAGAGGGGAAGGGGACAACAGAGGATGAGATGGCTGGATGGCATCATCGACTTGATGGACATGAGTTTGAGTGAACTCCAGGAGTTGGTGATGGACAGGGAGGCCTGGCATGCTGCGATTCATGGGTTGCAAAGAGTCAGACATGACTGAGTTACTGAAGTGTACTGAATTGATGGTATGAAGATTTCACTTCCTTTGCTGTGTTTCTCTGGGCATGTATTTCATTCTCCAGGCCTCATCTGGTTCCACTGTAACACGAAGGGAACTAATTACGTACACCTGGAGAAGGGCATGGCAACACATTCCAGTATTATTCAGGCTTCCCAGCTGGTGCTAGTGGTAAAGAACCTACCTGCCAATGCATGAGACATAAGAGACATGGGTGTATATATGGGTTGGGAAGATCCCATGGAAGGGGGAATGGCAACCTACTCCAGTATTTTTGCCTGGAGAATCCCATGGACAGAGGAACCTGGCAGGCTACAGTCGATAGAGTCACAAAGAGTCAGACATGACTGAAGCGAGTGAGCACAATTATGTATACGGTGATCCCTAAACTATTTTTCATAACAAATTACATGAATGCATACCATACTGACACCACCAGGCCAATATCCACAACCACAGACTCACCGAGTCACAGTTTCCAGCAATGGGACTAGGAGTTTGTATTTTTAAAAAAGCTGTCCAAGTCACAACTGCTCTTTGGACAAAAATGACAGGACAGGATGACCTTTGTGGTTTGCTCTTAGAATACAAGATAAGCAATGGAAAAACCAAAGTGTTTTCAAAAAGCATTGTAGTACAGATTTGATTGCTTAATATCATTCTCTAACACAAGAGCCCAAGATTCCTTGAAGAGATGGCCAATTCTAAGGCAGGGAAAGAGATTTTACAAGATGAGTTTGGAGCACCTTCTAGGGTCAGAAAGTAATGAAATGTTCAAAAAGCAAAATTATGCAGGCATGCCAAAGGGAACAGGGGCCAATCTGAGAGTCCCCAGTGGCCAAAGGTGAAACAATCTGAGCCAAAAATAACATTACTATTAAATTATAATGCAATGTATAAAATAAATGTCCATGAGTCCTTACTGATATAAATGTTTAAACAAATAAGTGGGGGTGGTTGTTTTTCAAAGTAAGAAATGGCAACCCACTCCAGTACTCTTGCCTGGTGAGTCCTATGGACGGAGGAGCCTGGCAGGCTACAGTCCATGGGGTCGCAAAGAGTCAGAGATGACTGAGCAACTACACTTTTTGTGTGTGTGTGTTGTTGTTCAGTCACTGTCATGTCTGACTCTCTGCGACCCCATTGAGTTGGTGATACCATCTAAGCATCTCATCCTCTGTTAACCCCTTCTCCTCCTGCCATAAGTGGAGGAGAAGAGACAAATCTCCCTTTAAAGAGAATTGTAAGTAATTTACATAGGTATTTCTTCCTCCAGGAAGTAAAGGATAACTTCCCATATCTTGGGTGTGGGCTGCACTTAGTTCCTCTTCTGAAGAACAGAGTATAGAAAGCAAAGATAGTGGAGAATCATGGCAGACACCACCTTAAGCCATCCTGGCTAACATGCCCAGTGATGAGTCACGTTGTTGTCATGTATCCCTTGAAAGGATGACAAATATGGGCACTCTACCCCTGTGCTCCTCCACCCCAAACCACAGTCTCAATCTGATCATGAGAGAAACATCAGAGAGTACTCCTCAAAATAGCCAAGATGATGAGAAATAGGAAAGACTGAGAAACTGCCATAGAGTAGAGGACACATAAAGATTAAATGCAATGTGGTATCCTAAACTGTGTCCAGGAACAGTAAAAGGACAAGTGGAGAAATGTGAAATCTGAGTAAATGCTGTAGTTTACTTAGTAAAAATACACCAATGTTAATTCCTTCATTTTTGCAAATACATCATGGTTAGTATAAGATATTAACTAACATCAGTAAAATGGATTATGGATACATGGGAACTCTGTACTGTGTGTGTATGTATCTTTTCTGTAGATTTTAAAAGTTCTAAAGTAAAAGTTTATTTAAAAATTATATACAAGGAAATCAAGTGTAGGCATGGAAAGAAAATATAAAAGTTTCTTGCCTTGTGATTAAAGATATTAAAATATCATGAGACAGAAAAACTTTACTACTATTTCCTTGTTAACCTGATCAATAATTAATATATGCTTGCTTAATATATATTTAACATATTCATAGTTAATATATTACATATTCAACTTTAATAATTCACACTTCTCATTAAATCAGTCTGTACATAAAACCACCAGATTGAATTAGCAATGTGTACATTGTAATGGCAAGTGTGTACTGATGTGGCACCAGAGTACCTTCCTGTACTAATTCCTGGGATCGAAGTAGTGGGAGGCACGTTTCCTCATTAAAAAAAAAAAAAAAAAATCATGTCAAGTACATTTAATTAAGGGCCCAGAGAGGTATCTTTTCTGCATGGACTCACTGTATGGCTGCAATGTGCTGTGAACATGGCATAATTATTTACATGATGCATTTATCTTGAGGCCTGAGTCCTATCCCAGGGCAAGATTGTGCTTACTAGTGAAGGTTTAGTATATTAATATTAGTATATTAATCTTGTATCCTGCTACCTTGCTGAGTTCATTTCTTTAGTTCTAGTAGTCTTTGTATGGAGTCTCTAGGGTTTTATCTATCGAGTATCATGTCATCTACACATAATGGCATATAATCCCTTTTGATTTGGCTACCTTTTATTTCTTTTTCTTGTTTGATTGCTGTGATTGGGACTATCAGTACTATCTTGAATAGAAGTACTGAGAGTGGGTACCTTGCCTTATTTGAGAAATTTAGCAGGAAATCTTTCAACTTTTCACCAATTAATATTATGTTGGCTGTGGCTTTGCCATAGTGTTTATTATGCTCACTCTGTACCTATTTTGGTGAAAGTTTGTTTGTTTTTTTTAAATCACGAGTGGGTATTGAATTTTATCAAATGCTTTTTCGTCATCTATTGAAATGATCATGTGGTTTTTGTCTTTTTGTTGTTGTTGATGTAGTACCACATTAATTGATTTGAGTATGTTGAACCAGCCTTGTGACTCTAGAATGAATCCATCTTAATCATGGTATATGATTTTTGTGTTGTTGAATCCTCTTCACTAATATTTTGTTGAGGCATTTTATACATCTATTTTCAGCAAAGATATTAGCCTGTAATTTTCTTTTTTGGTCATGTGCTTGTCTGGTTTTGGTATCAGGGTGATGGTGTCTCCATAGAATGACTTTAGGAGTTCCCTCCCCTTCAGTCTTTTGGAAGAGTTTCAGAATAGTATTGAGTTCTTCTCTTTGTGCATTTGGTAGAATTCCTCAGTGATACCATCTGGTCGCCGACTTTTTTTTTTAAGGGAATTTTGTTTTGTTTTTTAATTACAAATTCTGTTTAACTTCTAGTGACTGGTCTGTTCAGATTATCTGCTTCTTTTGTTTCTATCCAAGTCAGAAACCTGGGAGTCATCTTAGACACCTCCCATTCACTCACCCCCTCATCACCAAGAGCTAAATTTTACCTTTTCCCTAATTTCTACACAAATAGAAATGGCAGTTGGATACTTTCTAGTGTTGGCAAAGTGATCCAATGAAAAATAGCTCTTTGAGAAGATATGCATTTAGGTAAAATTCCTCAAAAAAAAAAAAAAAAAAGAAAGTTTGCGGGGGGGAGCTAAGGATGGAGACCAGGTGAACACCAAGACTTAAGGAAAGAAAAGAGAAAAAGGAATCCTAAATGATCAGTGAGAAGGCTCAAACAGAAGGTAAGATAAAGTGAAGAGAGAGTAGTAGAGTGGAATCCAAAATATCAACATAAATAACAATTTAGAAAATCAAAGACGTGTAATCAACAGTGCCGAAGCCATAGAGAAGTTAAATAAGGTGAAAACTATTCCCTATTGATATGATATTTATAACCGTTTACTTTGTTTATATAAAAAACATAATGGGTATTATTCAGATTTTGAGATGGGTTTTAATTTGTTATAAATAAAGGTCTTGGTGACTAAAGAAGGAATTAATGTTATTACTTTTCTCACTCACTATAATTGGAAGACTTAGTTTGGTATTCCCAGTGTTGGTATGTGAGAAATCATGTAATTCCAAATCCTGACTTCTATGTGTTATGTATTAAAAGGGTCTCTGCAGAGGCTGAGAAGGAAACATATACATTTCAGAACATTCTAACACTAGGATATGACCCCTTCTTTTTTATTAACCATTTCAGTTAGGAAATTTACATTCTAGACCTGAAGATATTATTAACTAATTATGTACAACAGGAAAATCACCTACTCCCTTTGGACATTTTCATTAATGGGTAAATTTATAGGATTAAGCTCTTCTACTATGGATGAATTGAGATAAATCATAGTCTGGAAGATCTAAACCATACTTCTTTATTGATCATCTCTACTGAATTTTCATCAGGAAGACACATCCTTTCTTAGCATTTATTTCCCAGTCTTGGTGGGAATGGGCCCTTTTGTCAATACCTTTTATACAGTCTACCTCCTAAATGTCTGTTTCATCATTGCTTTACTTACTTCCTATTCTATTAGGCAGAGGTCCTTCTTCCTCTGTACTTCCAAAATATATTAGATAAATCTTTACTATAGCATTTATTGTAATTTACCCTAATTATAAGATAATGTGGTCCTTGAGGCACAGACTTAGTTATATTGAGTGAGTATCCCAAACATAACACATGTCTGACACAAACCCTTGTTTAATAAACATAGACTTGTTCAGGCAGAGGAGCCAGGCATCTCATGGTGTTTTCTGATCAGTGGGGAGAGAGATTGTTTAGCTCAGTTTGCCCAGAACTCTGAATGAAACTGAAAGTCTATGGATCTGCAGTTCTGTACAGAGTGGCAAGAGCCCATGTGTCTGGGGACTCCATAAATGGTTTCCAGAGAAGCCTTATTGGGAAGTGCTATTTAGTTAAGTGGTGAGGCAGGATCACTGACAATGAGATCCTGGAGGGCAGCCAGTCTATATACTTTGAAGCAAAACATATTGAAGCATAACTCTTCTGGGTAGGATATATGGAGAGATGAATAATAACTGAATAGCTAAACAACTGCCAGCTGATTGGCTCAAAGGCAGTAGGAGAGGTGCTTTATTAGGTGCCTGCCACAGCACAATTACAAACAGGGCAGAACCAAACTGCACACAGAGAGCAGTGGTAGAAAGCTGGCTTACCTAGGGAAGGTCTGAATGGCACTGTGGAAAACCCCCCATCCCAAAATGAGACCTGCCAGCTTAAGCAAAGCCAAACATAGCAGGCACATGGTATTTTGAGGTCACTCATTTCCTGGCAATTCTGTGGGACCTTAGCTGATGGATGGACACATCTTTGTGTGTAGTATTGTGCATTGCTGTGCCAGTATCAAGCTGTTAATAAGTGTCTATGATCTATGATATATTGATCTGTTTTATAACCCATTATATAAGTGGATAGTAAACTTAAAGTGCTCTTTTCAGATAAACAATAGATACTGAATAGATATGCCTTATAGGATACAAGCTGTAAAACAGATTTTTTTAAAAAAGATATTACTTCTAATTCTTGATCCTTTCATCAATTAGAACTTCATTTACCAATACACTAAAATAGCCTGACCTCCTTTCCTCTCATTAATATTCTTACATATCTCAGGTTTGCTTTGGTTTTAATTGGAAATCTAGTTACAAGTATATAGTTCTTTATTTGTAGATATGGTAGGCTTGACTTTCACTTATAAGAGGAATTCTTAAGCAAAATACTGTTAATCTTCTTTTGAGATAAAATTTATGATAATAGAGTTTTCTATAAAAATCTTTAAAACATGAATCATCATTATAAAAGTAAAGTCAATCCAGAAATAGACACAGTCAAATCATTTAATATATCTTGAGCATCTACCATATGCAAAAGACTGTGTAAATGCAGGAAAAATATGAGAATATCCAGAGAATAAAATGACCTCAGTATTTAGTAAGGAAGAAAAAGCTGGGGATATAAATAACTGGTAAAAGATAGAATGGAATCTGTGTGACAAAAGCTATAGCCTTTCCTAAATAAAATGTATGCAACAGTGGTTATTTGAAGTAGTATAATTAGGAATTGGGCTTCACTGGTTCAAACAGTAGAGAATCTGCTTGCAATGCAGGAGATGTGGGTCAGGAAGATCCCCTGGAGAAGGAAATGGCTACCCACTCCAGTATTCTTGCCTGGAGAATTCCATAGATGGAGGAGCCTGGCAGCCTATAGTCCATGGAGTCACAAAGCTGGACATGACTGACCGACTAACACTTTCACTTTCAATTAGGAATTGGGTAATGATTACTAGTTGAGTAAACTTTTCCAAAGAAATGCACAAGATTTTGTGGTGAAATACAGACAAAATATATGAGACTTATCCTTCAGAGGTGAATTTATCTTACAAGGTCCATTTTCATTGAGTTGAATCCCCATAGAGTAGCTTGGTGTTCCAGAATCCCAGAAAATGGTGCTTTGGTGTTTAAATATAAACAAAATTTATTGAATATTACTTAAGCCAGAAATTACACTTAATTTCTTTAGTATTAACTCTGAAACTTGTTTATATAAGTATTTAAGAGAAAAAATTAAAATAGAATTTAACAGGAAGTAACTAAGTGAAACTTGTTGCTCTGGATATGAATTGAAAATATTAATAAATATAAAAAGGGACTTAGTTTTCTAGAGCAGTGTACTTTATAGCCATATGGCAGTAGAACAAGATTTCATCAAGGGAACATTGCTTATCATTACCTCCCATTTTCCTATATCTCAAACCACACTTTGTGAAGGAAAGTACCACCCAGCACTAATATACTTGCCCTTTGTTGCTAATGATCTGTGGAGTTTCAGCACTAAAAATCAAACAGGGAACATTTTTTTGGTTATTAAAAAAAAAATGGTGACACTTCTACCTCTTCCTCAGAGCATTTCAGCAGCAGAAAAAGACCACTTCAGACTGAGGGAGTAACAATTACCACTTCTAATCTTTTGACAGTCCTGCTACAGATAAAATGACTGCCATAACTCACTTTATGGCTGCAAGGTGGGAGGTTCTCATACCTGTCTATACTCAAGCTGTGCTACATGAAAACCCAGGATCTTGAAGCAACCTGGAAAATACAGTCAACAAAGCAGATGTTTCTCTATGTGTTATGAAACATCTGGAAGTGTGAAGATATCATCAAATTAAGACAGTTTTTTCCAAGTGCAGATCCCTGCCCTCCCATCTCAAGCATTTCGGGGACTTGCTAAAAATACTGGTTTCTAGGTTTCATCTCATTTTTACTAAATCAAGTGTTTTCAAGACAGAGATCAGGAAACTAGAATTAATCTTCTCTAAATGTGTAAGTTGGGGAATGTTCCCATGGAAAGATAAAAAACACAGAAAATAATTGGAAAATTCAAATAGTGTTGACAACAAAGCCTATCAAGTATAAATTATATGCTAATAGCAAGCAGTTAACATTTGAGTGTTGTTCATTTAGAACAATGCTACATTGTTCATTGTTCTTAGGGTCATTGTCATAGACATGATCCCCCTTGTTACACTGCAGACAAACCAAATTGAGAAGGGCTTCCTGGGAGAGTCATGCATGTGAAATACAGCACTGTCAGACTAAAGGAACATGTTAGATGGTTTCCTCACATAAATCACAATTAATTACTACATCAGAGCCTTGAGTCGTTTGCAGATGAAAAGAAAATGTAGCAATAATCCAGTACTTTACAGAGCCTCCTTTTGAGACAGCCAGAGCTCACCTGCCAGGCCGCATCTCTATCTTCTCAATATCCTACTCTTTATATCCATGCTGGAGCCATCAGCTTCTAGAGGTGACATATGACTGTTGCCTGCTGTGAGCCTGTGATTGATTCACAAAGAGTGTATGGAACACTGAATTGTAAAACTTAACAGTGTTTATGAATCACTTTTGAAAAATAAGAATTTCAAACTATTTCTGACTATCCAGGAATAAATTTCCCTCATGACACTGAGAAACAGAAAATGGGAACAGGTGACTATCTCACCACATTTTAGCAAAACCATGCTAGGTAAAGGCTATCTGGACAATGCAAACTTGACTATATATAGGTCTCCTGCATTGGCAGGTGGATTCTTTACCACTTGTGCCACCTGAGAAGCCTGTACACACACACACACATACACACACACACATATCTACATATATATTTGTTTTATAGGGAATAAAGAGAAAAGGAAAAACAGCAACAACATGGAGTAGGTGGAAGATTTTGTAATAAATAAATGAGGGAAGTTGTAAAGGATAAGCATACTGGAGAAAAGGATCTACTACAAAAAACCAAAAGACAATTTTAGATTGTGTGTCCTCAATTAAACCAGACTAATAAATAAGACCCACAAAGTTAGATTAAGATGGAATTGTCATAGTTAAGAAAACAAAGTGGGGAAAGCCAGAAGCACAAAAGGCAGAATGATGTGCCCTGACTATGTTAAGAGGGAATTTTTTTATTAGAAAAAAAAGTAAAGAAAAACTCGATCTTTCTAAAAATATGAAAAAAAAACCTTTTAGAAATGCATTTGTTCTGGGATATAAACACACCATGTATCTTTGAGAGATCAACCACACCAAACATAAATAAAGGAAAGGATGGTTACAAATTATGAGAGGTCTTCTGCTCTGCAGTGTTATCTTGACATACTATAGTCTAGGGGTGGCAAACTGAGATGAAATCCATATTGCCACCTGTTTTTTTTTTTTTTTAAGTTTTGTTAGAACACAGTCTCGCTCATTTTTTTTTTTTTTTTACTTATTGTCTGTGGTTGACTGTATATTACAGTGGCAAAGCTGAGTAGTTGTGACGCAGCCCATATGAACCGGAAAGCCTAAAATGTTTAGCATCCGGTTCTCTATAGAATATGTTTGCTGAGCTCTATCCTAGATCATTGGATACATAGAAATGTTAATAAGCCAGCAGATCCCTGAGTTTTTATGGCCTTTATATGTTATTCTGTCATACGCTTTTTACAAAGCCATCTAAGGTATTTGTTACCTATTTCTCACCAGGTTCAGTCAGCATTTCACTGAGGTGGAAGATAAGCATAATATCCTTCTGGATTGTAAGAAGGATTCTTTTGAGACAGGATCACATGGAGTGGAAGAGTTGGCGTAGCTCTGAGGTAAAGCAGGGAAGATAAACTGCTATTTCTGCTAGTCAAAAGCAGATTATTTCAGGTCGTTTATTTTTATTTTTTTTTCTTTCTAATTGGTATAGAGAAAAAGTGTATATTCAGACAAAGAAAGGCAGCTTCAATTGGAGACACTTTCTATTTGAGTCTGTGATAATCAATGATCACTCTTTAGGAGTTTTCTACACTGGAGAAATGGACATATTTGATGAAGATGTTTGAGGAACCATTTATATATGTGAAGTTTTGATGAAAATATTTGCAGGGATATAAGTAGTTTGGGTTAAATTATTGTTATGATTTCTTCCAGGGAATGTCTTCAGCAAAACTGGTGGAACAGGAAACCCTATAACTCTCCTCTCGTGCTGCCCACAGAAACTCTGACTCAATTGTTTTTATTGTTGTTCAGTCCCTAAGTCATGTCTGACTGTTTGTGACCCCATGGACTACAGCACAGCAGGCCTCCCTATACTTTACTATCTCCCAGAGTTTGCTCAAACTCATGTCCATTGAGTGGATGATGCTATTCAGCCATCTCATCCTCTGCTGCCCTTTTCTCCTTTTGCCTTCAATCTTTCCTAGCATAAGGGTCTTTCCCTGTTCACATCAGGTGGACAAAATATTAGAACCTCAGGATCAGTCCTTCCGATGAGTATTCAGGGTTGATTTCATATAGGATTGACTGGTTTGATCTCCTTGCTGTCCAAGGGACTCTCAAGAGCCTTCTCCAGCACCACAGTTTGAAAATATTAGTTCTTCGGCACTCAGCCTTGTTTATGGTCCAATTATCACATCTGTACATAACTGGAAAGATCATAGCTTTGACCTTATACAGACATTTGTTGGCAAAGTGATGTCTTTACTTTTTAATATGCCGTTTAAGTTTGTCATAGCTTTCCTTCCAAGAAGCAGGCATATTCTAATATCATAGCTACAGTCACCATCCATAGTGATTTTGGAGCCCAGAAAGAGAAAATCTGTCCCTGTTTCCACTTTTTCACCTTCTATTTGCCATGAAGTGATGGGACCAGATGCCATGATCTTAGTCTTTTTAATGTTGAGTTTTAAGCTAGCGTTTTCACTCTTTTCTTTCACCTTTGTCAAGAGGCTCTTTAGTTCCTCTTTGCTTTCTGCCATTAAAGTGGTGTCATCTGCATATCTGAGGTTGTTGATATTTCTCTCAGCAATCTTGATTTTAGTGTGTAGCTCATCCAGCCTGGTATTTTGCATGATGTACTCTGCATATAAATTAAATAAGCAGGGTGAAACTATACAGCCTTGTCATACTCCTTTCTTTTTTATTTTATTTTATTTTAAATTTATTTATTTTAATTGGAGGCTAATTACTTTACAATATTGTAGTGGTTTTGTCATACATTGACATGAATCAGCCATGGGTGTACGTATATTCCCCATCCTGAATCCCTCCTCCCTCCCCATCCCATCCCTCTGGGTCATCCCAGTGCACCAGCCCTGAGCACCCTGTCTCATGCATCGAGCCTGGACTGGTGATCTGTTTCACATATGATGATATACATGTTTCAATGCTATTCTCTCAGATCATCCCACCCTCGCCTTCTCCCACAGAGTCCAAAAGACTGTTCTATACATCTGTGTCTCTTTTGCTGTCTCACATGTAGGGTTATAATTACCATTTTTCTAAATTCCATATATATGCATTAGTATACTGTATTGGTGTTTTTTCTTTCTGGCTTACTTCACTCTGTATAATTGACTGTATGGATCACAACATACTGGAAAATTCTTAAAGAGATGGGAATATAAGACCATCTTACATGTCTCCTGAGATACCTGTATGTGGGTCAAGAAGCAAGAGTTCCATGTAAGATTCTAACTCTTGCTTCTTGATCCACATACAGGTATCTCAGGAGACAGGTAATATGGTCTGGTATTCTCATCTCTTTAAGAATTTTCCAGTATGTTGTGATCCACACAGTCAAAGGCTTTCAGGTAGTCAATGAAGCAGAAGTAGCTGTTTCTCTGGAATTCCTTTGCTTTCGCTATGATCCAGTGAACATTGGTGAAGGATTTTGAGCATAATCTTGCAATCATGTGAAATGAGTGCAATTGTACAATAATTTGAACATTCTTTGGTATTGCCTTTCTTTGGGTTTGGGATGAAAACTGACCTTTTCCAGTACTATGGCCCCTGCTGTGTTTTCAAAATTTGGTGGCATATTGAGTGCAGTAATTTAACAGCATCATCTTTAGGGTTAGAAATAGATCAGCTGGAATTCCATCACCTCCACTAGCATTGTTCATTGTAATGCCTCCTAAGACCCATGTTGCTTGTACTCCAGGATGTCTGACTCTAGGTGAGTGACTACACCATTGAGGTTGTCCCAGTCATTAAGACCTTTTGTGTACAGTTATTCCATGTATTCTTGCCACCTCTTCTTAATCTCTTCTGCCTCTATTAGATCCTTACCATTTCTGTCCTTTATCATGCCCATCCTTGCATTAAATATTTCTCTGATATCTTCAATTTTCTTGACGAGATCTCTAGTCTTTCCCATTCTGTTTTCCTCTGTTTCTTTGCATTGTTCATTGAAGGAGGCTTTTTATCTTTCTTGGCTATTCTCTGGAACTCTGCATTCAGCTGGGTATATCTTTCCCCTTTCCCCTTGCTTTTCACTTCTCTTCTTTCCTCATCTATTTGTAAGGCCTCCTCAGATAACCACTTTGCCGTCTTGCATTTCGTTTTCTTTGGGATGATTTTGGTCACTGCCTCCTATACAGTGTTATGAACCTCTGTCCATGGTTCTTCAGGCACTCTGTTCACCAGATCTAATTCCTTGAGTCTGTTCATCACTTCCACTCTATAATCATAAGGGATTTGGTTTAGGTCATACGTGAATGGCCTAGTGATTTCCCCCACTTTCTTTAGTTTAAGCCTGAATTTTGCAATAAGGATCCAATGATCTGAGCCACACTCAGCTTCCAGTCTTATTTTTGCTGACCGTATCAAGATTCTCCATGTTTGGCTGCAAAGAATGTAATCAATATGATTTTGGTATTGACCATTCGGTGATGTCCATGTGTGTGCTCATCTCTTGTGTTGTTGGAAAATGATGTTTTCTATGACCCATGCATTCTCTTAGAAAAACTCTTTTAGCCTTTTCCCAGATTCATTTTGACTCCGAGACCAAATTTGCCTGTTACTCCAGGTATCTCTTGACTTCCTACTTTTGCATTCCAGTCTCTGTGATGAAAAGGACATTTTTTTGTGTGTTAATTCTAGAAAGTCTTGTAGGTTCTCATAGAAGTGGTCAGCTTCAGTTTCTTCTGTATCAGTGGTTGGGGCATAGACTTGGATTACTGTGATATTGAATTGTTTGCCTTGGAAATGAACCAAGATGATTCTGTCATTTTTGAGTTTATACCCAAGTTCTGCATTTTAGACTGTTGTTGGCTATGAGGACTACTCCATTTATTTTAAGAGATTCTTGCCACAGTAGTAGGTCATCTGAATTAAATTTGACTCCCATCCATTTTAGTTCATTTATTCCTAAGATGTCAATGTTTAGTCTTGCTTTATCCAGCTTGCACGTCTAATTTACCTTGATTCATGGACCTAACATTTCAGGTTCCTATGCAGTGTTGTTCTTTACAGCATCAGATTTTACTTTCACCACCAGACATATCCACAACTGAGCGTTGTTTCCACTTTGCTCCAGCCACTTCATTGTTTCTAAAGCTATTACTAATTCCCTCTGTTCTTCCCCTGTAGCATATTGGACACCTTATAACCTGGGGGCTCATTTTCCAGTGTCATATCTTTTTGCCTTTTTATCTTGTTCAGGGGGGGTTTTGCGGCAAGGATACTGGAGTCGTTTGCCATTCTGTCCTCCAGTGAGAATTTTTCCAACTCAACAAGTACATGAACCAGTTCCCTTTATGATAAAGCAAAAAACATTAAAATAAGACTGGGAGCTGACTGTGGCTCAGATAATTGTATCCTTATTGCAAAATTCAGGCTTAAACTAAAGAAAGTGGGGGAAATCACTAGGCCATTCAGGTATGACCTAAACCAAATCCCTGTTAAAGTGACTCTTTGGTTTCTGTTTTTTCTGAATCTAAGCACAGATAGGAAAGGGTGCCAGGTTAGAGGTTACTAAGAATAAAGGTGATGGTTTCAACTGGCACTCATGTAGTAGCCAGTTTACCCTCCACCCTGCTACTCAGCATAGAATAAAACCATTGTTTCTCCCTGGACAGAGAAAGAATTATAAGTCCAACATTCCATCCTCTCAGGGGGATTCTGAGGGACTTGTTTCTGTCATGCCTGTCTCAGAGTTCTAATTGGACCCGGTATCCTCTCACTGCCCAGGGTCCACTGAGAATAATAGAGAGTTGGGTGAGTTGGTGCTATCCCAGATTTGCTGAAGACATTAGCAAGAATAATTTGGAAAGGTAATTAACAAAACAATCCCATTTACAATCACATCAAAATTAATAAATGCTTAGAAATAAAGGAGACAAAAGACTTGTACACTAAAAACTAAAACATTGCTGAAAAAATTAAGAAAGACATAGATACATGGAAATAATTTCTGTGTTCATGGGTTGGAGGTTTTAATATTGTTAAAAATGCCCATATTGCTCAAACCAATCTGTAGATTCAACTCAAGCTGTACCAAAATCCCAGTGGCATATTTTTGCAGACATAGAAAAATTGATTCTAAAACTAATAGAGAAACATAAAGGACCTTGAATACCCAAATTAATCTTGGAAAAAAAAAAAAGAACAATGCTGGAGGCCTCATGCTTCTTGACTGCAAAACAGATATCAAAGTTATAGTAATCAAAATGTCATCCAAGCAGCCCACGAGAGCTGAAGGACCCTTGCTTTGATTTATCTCTGTGTTTGTTTCAAAGCACCCAATATTTGGCAGATGTTTTGCAGCTGTGCTTTCAAAAAATACAGTGGTCAACCACCCTAAACTGGCTCTGACTTGACCACGAAAATGCACCTGCTGCACAGATGAGACCTGGAGGTGTCCAGATGTTATTGTGGTTGTTCAGTCATCTAGTCGTGTCCTACTTTTTGCAACCCCATGGACTGCAGCACACCAGGCCTCCCTGTCCCTCACCATCTCCCAAAGTTTGCCCAAGTTAATCTTCATTGCATTGGTGATGTCCAGCCATCTAATCCTCTGACGCCCTCTTCTCCTTCAGCCCTCTGTCTTTTTGAGCATTAGGGACTTATCCAATGAGTCAGCTGTTTGCATCAGATGACCAAAGTGCTGAAGCTTAAGCTTCAACATCAGTCCTTCCAGTGAATATTCAGGACTTATCTTCCTTAAGATTGACAGGTTTGATCTCTTTGCTGTCAAAGGGACTTTCAGAAGTCTTCTCCATCACCACAGTTCCAAGGCATCAACTCTTTGGTGCTCTGTCTTGTTTATGGTCCAGCTCTCACAGCCATACATGACCAATGGGAAAACCATAGCTTTGACTATATGGATCTTTGTTGGCAGAGTAATGTCTCTGCTTTTCAACACACTGTCTAGGTTTGTCATAGTTTTCCTGCCAAGAAGTAATCATCTTCTGATTTCATGGTTGCAGTCACTGTCCACAGTGATTTTAGAGCCCAAGAAGAGGAAATCTGTCACTACTTCCACATTTTCCCCTTCTATTTGCCATGAAGTAATGAGGCCAGATACCAAGATCTTAGTTTTTTAAATATTTAGTCTTAAAATGGTTCTTTCACTCTCCTCCTTCACCCTCATCAAGGTGAAGGAAACTTTGGTTCCTCTTCACCTTCTGCCATTCGGGTGGTATCATCCACATATCTGAGGTTGTTGATGTTTCTCCCACCCACTTGATTCTGGCTTGTAACTCATCCAGCCTGACATTTCTCATGATGTGCTCAGCATATAGATTAAACAAACAGGGTAACAGCATACAGCTCTGTCATACTCCTTTCTCAATCTTGAGCCAACCAGTTGTTCTATATAGGGTTCTGACTGCTGCTTCTTGACCCACATACAGGTTTCTCAGGAGACAGGTAAGATAGGCTGATATTCCCATCTCTCTAAGACCTTTCCATAGTTTGTCATGATCCACATAGTCAAAGGCTTTAGCGTAGTTGATGAAACAGAGGTAGATATTCTGAAATTCCCTTGCTTTTTCTATAATCCAGGGAATGATGGCAACTTGATCCCTAGTTCCTTTTCTTTTGATGAACCCACCTTGGACATCTGGAATTTCTTGAGTCACATAATGCTGAAGCCTAGCATGCAAGATTTTAAGCATGACCTTAGAAGCATGGGAGATCAGTGCAATTGTTCAATGATTAGCACATTCTTTGGTACTAAGTATCCAGATGTTACCTTTGCTTTATTATCATGCAAAGATCTCCACCCAAAGTGGGAGGATTTGTAATCTGCTCAGCACAATGCATTGATGCCCTGTGCAAAGAAGTGTCAAAGACTGCCCATGCCCCAGCTGCCCCTGGAAGTTTCCGCCCCTTTCCTGGTCCCTGATGATGTGTCTGCCTCCTACCCTTTATTATTATTATTTTTAGTTTTATTTATTTATTTACTTTACAATCTTGTATTGGTTTTGCCATACATCAACATGAATCTGCCATGGGTGTACATGTGTTCCCCATCCTGAACCTCCCTCCCACCTGCCTCCCCATCCCATCCCTCTGGGTAATCCCAGTGCACCAGGCCCAAACACCCTGTATCATGCATCAAACCTGGACTGGCGATTCATTTCACATGTGATAATTTACATGTTTCAACCCCATTCTCCCATATCATCCCACCCTCACCCTCTCCCACAGAGTCCAAAATACTATTCTATACATCTGGGTCTCTTTTGCTATCTCACGTATAAGGTTATTGTTACCATCTTTCTAAATTCCATGTATATGCATTAGTATACTCTATTGGTGTTTTTCTTTCTGACTTACTTCACTTTGTATAATAGGTTCCAGTTTCGTCCACCTCATTAGAACTAATTCAAATGTATTCTTTTTAATGGCTGAGTAATATTCCATTGTAAATATGTACCACAGCTTCCTTATCCATTAGTCTGCTGATGGACATCTAGGTTACTTCCGTGTCCTGGCTATTATAAACAGTGCTGTGATGAACATTGGGGTACACGTGTCTCTTTCAGTTCTGGTTTCCTCAGTGTGTATGCCCAGGAGTGGGATTGCTGGGTCATATGGCAGTTCTATTTCCAGTTTTCTAAGGACTCTCCACACTGTTCTCTATGGTGGCTGTACTAGTTTGCATTCCCACCAACAGTGTAAGAGGGCTCCCTTTTCTCCACACCCTCTCCAGTATTTATTGCTTGTAGGCTTTTGGATAGCACCCATTCTGACTGGTGTGAAATGGTACCTCATTGTAGTTTTGATTTACATTTCTCTGATAATGAGTGATGTTGAGCAACTTTTCATGTGTTTGTTAGCCATCTGTATGTTTTCTTTGGAGAAATGTCTGTTTCATTCTTTGGCCCACTTTTTTATTAGGTCGTTTGTTTTTCTGGAATTGAGCTGCAGGAGTTGCTTGTATATTTTTGAAATTAATTCTTTGTTCATTGCTTCGTTTGCTATTATTTTCTCTCATTCTGAAGGCTGTCTTTTCACCTTGCTTAGAGTTTCCTTTGTTGTACAAAAGCTTTTAATTTTAATTAGGTCCTATTTGTTTATTTTTGCTTTTATTTCCAATATTCTGGGAGGTGGGTCAATGAGGATCCTGCTGTGATTTATGTCAGAGAGTGTTTTGCCTATGTTCTCCTCTAGGAGTTTTATAGTTTCTGGTCTTACATTTAGATCTTTAATCCATTTTGAGTTTATTTTTGTGTATGGTGTTAGAAAGTGTTCTGCTGCTGCTGCTGCTAAGTCGCTTCAGTCGTGTCCAACTCTATGCGACACCATAGATGTCAGCCCACTAGGCTCCCCCGTCCCTGGGATTCTCCAGGCAAGAATACTGGATTGGGTTGCCATTTCCTTCTCCAATATATGAAAGTGAAAAGTGAAAGTGAAGTCGCTCAATCGTGTGTCCGACTCTTAGCGACCCCATGGACTGCAGCCTACCAGGCTTCTCCAGCCATGGAATTTTCCAGGCAAGAGCACTGGAGTGGGGTGTCATTGCCTCTAGTTTCATTCTTTTACAGTTGGTTGACCAGTTTTCCCAGCACCACTTGTTAAAGAGATTGTCTTTTCTCCATTGTATTTTCTAGCCACCTTTTTCAAAAATAAGGTGTCCACAAGTGTGTGGATTTATCTCTGGGCTTTCTATTTTGTTCCATTGATTTATATTTTTGTCTTTGTGCCAGTACCATACTGTCTTGAAGACTGTGGCTTTGTAGTAGAGCCTGAAGTCAGGCAGGTTGATTCCTCCCATTCCATTCTTCTTTCTCAAGATTGCTTTGGCTATTCGAGGGTTTTTGTATTTCCACACAAATTGTGAAATTATTTTTTCTAGTTCTGTGAAAATACCGTTGGTAGCTTGATAGGGATTGCATTGAATCTATAGATTGCTTTGGGTAGTATCCTCATTTTCACTATATTGATTCTTCTGATCCGTGAACATGGTATATTTCTCCATCTATTTGTGTCCTCTTTGATTTCTTTCACCAGTGTTTTATGATTTTTTATATATAGGTCTTTTGTTTCTTTAGGTAGATATATTATTACGTATTTTATTATTTTTGTTGCAATGGTGAATGGAATTTTTTCCTTAATCTCTTTTTCTGATTTCTCATTGTTAGTGTATAGGAATGCAAGGGATTTCTGTGTGTTGATTTTATATCCTGCAACTTTACTATGTTCACTGATTAGCTCTAGTAATTTTCTCATAGAGTCTTTAGGGTTTTCTCTGTAGAGGATCATGTCATCTGCAAACAGTGAGAGTTTTACTTCTTCTTTTTCAATCTCAATTCCTTTTCTTTCTTTTTCTGCTCAGATTGCTGTGGCCAAAACTTCCAAAACTATGTTGAATAGTAGTGGTGAGAGTGGGCACCCTTGTCTTGTTCCTGACTTTAGGGGAAATGCTTTCAATTTTTCACCATTGAGGATAACGTTTGCTGTGGGTTTGTCATATATAGCTTTTTTATGTTGAGGTATGTTCCTTCTATTCCTGCTTCCTGGAGCTTTTTTTTTTTTTAATCATAAATGGATGTTGAATTTTATCAAAAGGCTTTCTCTGCATCTATTGAAATAAGCATATGGTTTTTATTTTTCAATTTGTTAATGTGGTGTATTACATTGATTGATTTGCGGATATTCCCACTTGGTCATGATATATGATCTTTTTAATATGTTGTTGGATTCTGTTTGCTAGAAATTTTTTTGAGGATTTTTGCATCTCTGTCCATCAGTGATATTGGCCTGTAGTTTTCTTTTTTGTGGCATCTTTGTCTGGTTTTGGTATTAGGGTGATGGTGGCCTCATAGAACGAGTTTGGAAGTTTACCTTCCTCTGCAATTTTCTGGAAGAATGAGTAGGACAGGTGTTAACTCTTCTCTAAATTTTTGGTAGAATTCACCCGTGAAGCCATCTGGTCCTGGGCTTTTGTTTGCTGGAAGATTTCTGATTACAGTTTCGATTTCCGTGCTTGTGATGGGTCTGTCAAAATTTTCTGTTTCTTTCTGGTTCAGTTTTGGAAGGTTTTACTTTTCTAAGAATTTGTCCATTTCTTCCAAGTTGTCCATTTTATTTGCACATAGTTGCTGACAATAGTCTCTTATGATCCTTTGTATTTCTGTGTTGTCTGTTGTGATCTCTCCATTTTCATTTCTAATTTTGTTGATTTGATTCTTCTCCCTTTGTTTCTTGATGAGTCTGGCTAATGGTTTGTCAACTTATCTTCTCAAAGAATCAGCTTTTGGCTTTGTTGATTTTTGCTATGGTCTCTTTTGTTTCTTTTGCATTAATTTCTGCCCTAATTTTTAAGATTTCTTTCCTTCTACTAACCCTGGGGTTCTCCATTTCTTCCTTTTCTGGTTGATTTAGATGTTGAGTTAAGTTACTTATTTGACTTTTTTCTTGTTTTCTTGAGGTATGCCTGTATTGCTATGAACCTTCCCCTTAGCACTGCTTTTACAGTGTCCCACAGGTTTGGGGTTGTTCTGTTTTCATTTTCATTCATTTCTATGCATATTTTGATTTCTTCTGTGATTCACTGGTTATTCAGCAGTGTGTTGTTCAGCCTCCATATGTTGGAATCTTTAATAGTTTTTCTCCTATAATTGATATCTAATCTTACTGCATTGTGGTCAGAAGAGATGCTTGGAATGATTTCAATTTTTTTGACTTTACCAAGGCTAGATTTATGGCCCAGGATGTGATCTATCCTGGAGAAGGTTCTGTGTATGCTTGAGGAAAAGGTGAAATTCATTGTTTTGGGGTGAAATGTCCTATAAATATCAATTAGGTCTAACTGGTCTATTGTATCATTTAAAGTTTGTGTTTCCTTGTTGATTTTCTGTTTAGTTGATCTATCCATAGGTGTGAGTGGGGTATTAAAGTCTCCCATTATTATTGTGTTATTGTTAATTTCCTCTTTCATACTTGTTAGCATTTGTCTTACATATTACGGTGCTCCTATGTTGGGTGCATATATATTTATAATTGTTATATCTTCTTTTTGGATTGATCCTTTGATCATTATGTAGTATCCTTCTTTGTTCTTTTCACAGCCTTTGTTTTAAAGTCTCTTTTATCTGACATGAGTATTGCTACTTCTGCTTTCTTTTGGTCTCTATTTCCATGGAATATCTTTTTCCAGCCCTTCACTTTTAGTCTGTGTGTGTCTCTTGTTTTGAGGTGGGTCTCTTGTAGACAACATATAAGGGGGTCTTGTTTTTGCCTGGAAAACCTATGGGGCAAAGGAGCCTGCCTCCTACCCTTTAAAATTCTCTTACTCTCCTCCCTTTGGAGAGAAGGTATTTTTAGAGCAAAGCTCTCCCTTCTCAATTCCGTGATCCTGAATAAAGTTTCTGCTCTGCTATACTAAACCTGGTTTCATTCAATTTGCATTTGTGACTCCAAGCAAAAGACCCATTGAGGAGTCACCAATTCATTATGGGTCAGTAATGGAAGTACAGAACTGGCATAAGATATACACATGTGCATGCTAAGTCACTTCAGTTATGTCTGACTCTGTGTGACCCTATGGACTGCAGCCTGCAAGTCTCCTCTGTCCATGGAATTCTCCAGGCAAGAATACTGGACTGGATTGTTGTGCCCTTCCCCAGAAATAGACAGTAAACCAATGGAAAAGACTAGAGAACCCAGAACACAGTCAAATGCTCTTTGATAACACTGTGCAATGGGAAAAAGTCAGTCTCCAACAGATAGAGTTGGGAGAATTTGGTATCTATGTGTAAAGAATGAACTTGGACCCTTATCTTATACCATCACAAAAATTAATTCACATGGATTAAAGGCTTAAGTATCTAAGACCTAAAATTATGGAACTCATACAAGAAACCATTGAGAAAGGTTCTATAACAATATTGGCAAGATTTTTTGTATATGACATCTAAAACACAGACAGCAAAAGCAAAAATAGACAAGTAGGACATCAAAGTAAGAAACTTCTGTGTGGCAAAGAAATAGAAGAGTGAGAGGGAGCCTACAGAACAGGAGAAAATATTTGTAACCAATGTATCCCAAATATGTTAATATCCAAAATATATGAATATATTTTAATATATTTATAAATATACACAACATTTATAAATATATTAAATGTATTAATATATAATAAGGAATTCATAGAACTCAATAACAGGAAAAACAAATAACTTGATTTAAAAATGGACAAAGGACCTGAATAGGCATTTCCCCAAAAACAACAAACAAAGTCCAACAGGTGTTTAAAAAGATGCTGAATACTGCTAATCATCAGAAAAATGCAAATCAAAACTACAAGATATTACCTTGGACTTGTTTATTGATCATGATCAAGAAAACAGAAAATAACAAATATTGACAAGAATAAGGTAATATCAGAACCCTTGTGTACTGTTGGTAGGAATGTAAAATGGTGTAGCCACTGTGGAAAATCATCTGGAGTTTCCTCAAAAAATTGAAAACAGGACTACCATAGGGTCTAGTAATTCCACTGGTTGGTATTTATACAAAAGAATTAAGATAATTGTACTCCTGTGTTAATTGCAGCATTATTCACTGTATCCACAAGGTGGAACCAACCTAAATATCCATCAGAAAATGGGTGGATAAAGAAAATCTGGTTTATATGTATTATGGAATATTATTCAGCCTTGTAAAAGAAGGAAGTACTATAACATGGATAAACCTTGGGGACATTATGCTAAAGTGAAATAAATCAGTTATAGGATGAATAATCCATGATTCCACTTAGGCATCTACAGTAATCAAACTCATAACAGCAGAAAGCAGAATGGTTGCCAGGGGTTGGGGAGGAGGAAAGGAAGGGTTGTTGTTCAATGATTATAAGAACACTTTAGTTGTGCAAAATGAAAATGTTCTAGAGACATGCTTTACTGAAGTGTGCGTATAATCAGGTGCTTTACTGTGGATATAAAAATTTGTTGAGAATAGATTCCATGTTGTGTGTTTTTTACACATTAAAAAAAAAGTGGACCCCATAGATCCTAGTTCTGGTGAATACTATTAATGGTTAGCTGTGGGGAGGTAAGTGACGTAATGTACTGCAGTACAGAGTATTTTTAATTTTTACTCTCTAGATAATGATATTTCCCATTTTTTTTTAAAAAAACAAGGTTTTGTATTAACTGGTATAAAATGGAAATAAAACATTATGGTCCCAGTTAAGAGTATTCTTTTTTTAAATGATGGCTGGCATTTTCTTTCTTTCAGTTAAGTTCAGTTCAGTCACTCAGTCGCATCCGACTCTTTGCGACCCCATGAATCGCCACGCCAGGCCTCCCTGTCCATCACCATCTCCCGGAGTTCACTCAGACTCACGTCCATCGAGTCCGTGATGCCATCCAGCCATCTCATCCTCTGTCGTCCCCTTCTCCTCCTGCCCCCAATCCCTCCCAGCATCAGAGTCTTTTCCAATGAGTCAACTCTTTGCGTGAGGTGGCCAAAGTACTGGAGCTTCAGCTTTAGCATCATTTCATCCAAAGAAATCCCAGGGCTGATCTCCTTCAGAATGGACTGGTTGTATCTCCTTGCAGCTAATTTATTAATTAATTTGGCTGTCTCAGATGTTAGTTGCAGCACATGAGATTTTCCTTGTGTCATGCAGGATCTTTCTTTGTGCCACCTGGACTCTCTAGTTGTGGCACACTGGCTGCTGAGCACATGGGCTCAGTAGCTGTGGTACAAGGGTTTAGTTGCTTTGCAGCATGCATGACACTAATTCCCTGAACAGGGATTGAATTTGCATCCCCCCCCTGCCCCCCCGCATTGCAAAGTGAATTCTTAACCACTGGACCACCAGGGAAGTCCCACTTCCAGAGTATGTTATTGGTTCTTTCTTAGCAGCCTTTACCCCTCAGGTCAATGATACCATGTAAGGATTCTCTTCATTGAGTATGTTTTGGATGCTTCTAGGAATTGAGGAGATAACAATGAAGTGCTGTTGCAGTTCACAGGATTAACTGTGTAATAAATTTAGGCCAAAATTTTGCTTCTGTCCTGACTTCCATAAGCCTACTCTCTGATTGGTAGGCCACAGAAGTCTTTTTGTTTTCCAAAGTTTATCTCAGTTCAGAACCAACATCACACCCTAAAGAAGTCTGTTTTCCTCCTTCTTGGATACAATCAACTTGGTAAGGAGTTGCAGGTCCCTTAGTAGAAGGATAGAAAGAAATACTGGATATACTTAAGGCAGCAAAAATCAGACCTCTCTTTGGTGCACCATGTTTCAGGTCTGTGAATGGTCTGAGGTCTTAGAAGAGATGCTGAGATTCTCTATTGTGAAGCAAAACTGTTCTCTTCTCAACCCAGACCTTTAATTTTTCACTTATATAGATTCTGAAAAAATACATTTGTTAGTTTCCTAACATTAAATCAATTGTCATTCCTAGGATAAACTCAGCTGGGTCATAAATTATTATACCTAGCATATCTTGGAAATATCTTTAGAGTTATTTTCATCTGTATTCACAAGTGAAATTGAAATGTCCTTTTTACTCACAAAATGATCTTGTCAGGTTTGGTACCAAAGTAATGCCAGCTTCGTTATGTGACTTGAGTAGTTTGTGTTCCCTCTTTACTTATTCACTAGAAGAGATATAGAGATTTTGATTTTCTTTCTTAAATGTTTGATAGAACTCTCTGAAGAACTTACCTATGCCTTAACTTTCCTTTGTGCAAACATTTTTGACTAATTCAGCTTTTTAATGGTTTAGGTCTGTGAGCTTTTTCATTTCTTGAATTAATATTGATGTTAATTTCTCTAACAATATGGTCATTATTTTTGGGCTTAAAGCTTACTGGAATGACATATTTCATAACATGTTCTTATTACTCTTAATACATGCAAATATCTACTATGTCTAAACAGTAAATTTTGATATGTATTCATGTCTCCCTTCTCTATTTTGCTTAATCAATTTTACCACAGTTTTGTCATTTATAAGAAACAACTTTTGACTTAGTTCACCTCTTCTATTATTTTAGGTTATTTTCTATCTAATACATGTCTCTTCTCATTTTTATTTCCTTTCTTCTACTTTCTCTTTATTCATTTTGGATGTCTAGGCAATTATTGAGAAATATATAAATATCTCTATTCTTTGATCCCTCTTATTGCAAATATTTATGAATTTGTGTGATACAGATGGTACCTAGAAGAGCAATGCTAGCATTTTAAAAAAAGCAATCTGAAGTGTGCAGCTCTCTTTTCTGTGATTGCTGGAGAGGCTGCAGGGTGGTAGACCTTTCCTATGCAGACGCATGCTTCATTACACAGTTGCTTGAGATACCTTGGAAAGCAGACCTGCAACTAGAGCTTATAACTACAGGAGATTTGGTTGGAAACCTTTGGAATATCTCTCTGTGATAGATTCTTTTTGTTGATTTATTATTATTATTTTAAGTTCTGTCAGTGATACAGCAGTATAGGCTAGTTGGAACAGGTGGCTCTGAAGAGATAGCCTATGTAGTAGGTAAGACTGTAACCTCAAGTCTCTCCCAAGCATTTCCTATTAAGAGTTTTCAGGGGCAGGAGAGCTTCAAGAGGGAGAGCATCAGTCAGTTCAGTCATTCAGTTATGTCTGACTCTCTGTGACCCCATGGACTGCTGCACATCAGGCTTCCATGTCTATCACCAGCTCCCGGAGCTTACTCAAACTCATGTCCATCAAGTCGGTGATGCCATCCAACCATCTCACCCTCTGTCATCTCCTTCTCCTCCCACCTTCAATCTTTCCCAGCAACAGGGTCTTTTCAAATGAGTCAGTTCTTCACATCAGGTGGCCTAAGTATTGGAGTTTCAGCATCAGTACTTCCAATGAATATTCAGGACTGACTTCCTTTAGGATGGACTGGTTGAATCTCCTTGCAGTCCAAGGGACTCTCAAGAATCTTCTCCAACACCACAGTTCAAAAGTATCAATTCTTCGGTGTTCAGCTTTATAGTCCAACTCACATCCATACATGACTACTGGAAAAACCACAGCTTTGACTAGGCAGACCTTTGTTGGCAAAGTAATATCTCTGCTTTTTAATATGCTGTCTAGGTTGGTCATAACTTTTCTTCCAAGCAGTAAGCATCTTTTCATTTCATGGCTGCAGTCACCATCTGCAGTGATTTTGGAGCCCCCCAAAATCTGCCACTCTTTCTGCTATTTCTCCATTTATTTGCCATGAAGTGATTGGACCAGCTGCCATGACCTTAGTTTTCTGAATGCTGAGTTTTAAGCCAGTGTTTTCATTCTCTTCTTTCACTTTCAACAAGAGGCTTTTTAGTCCCTCTTCACTTTCTGCCATAAGGGTGGTGTTATCTGCATATCTGAGGTTATTGATATTTCTTCCGGCAATCTTGATTCCAGCTTATGCTTCATCCAGTCCAGCATTTCTCATAGATGTACTCTGCATATAAATTGAATAAAGCAGGGTGACAAGATACAGCCTTGACATACTCCTTTCCTGATTTGGAACCCGTGTGTTGTTCCATGTCCAGTTCTAACTGTTGCTTCTTGACCTGCATACAGATTTTTCAGGAGGCAGACCAGATGGTCAGGTATTCCCATCTCTTTAAGAATTTTCTACAGGATCTACACCATCAAAGTCTTTGGCACAGTCAGTAAAGCAGAAGTAGATGTTTTCCTGGAACTCTCTTGCTTTTTTCATGATCCAGCAGATATTGGCAGTTTGATCTCTGCTTCCTCTGCCTTTTCTAAATCCACCTTGAACATCTGGAAGTTCATGGTTCATGTACTATTGAAGCCTGTCTTGGAGAATTTGGGGCATTACTTTGCTAGAGTGTGAGATGAGTGCAATTGTGCAGTAGTATGAGCATTCTTTGGCATTGTCTTTCTTTGGGATTGGAATGAAAACTCACCTTTTCCAGTCCTGTGGCCACTGCTGAGTTTTCCAAATTTGCTGGCATATTGAGTGCAGCACTTTCACAGCATCATCTTTCAGGATTTGAAATAGCTCAACTGGAATTCCATCACCTCCACTAGCTTTGTTAGTAGTGATGCTTTCTAAGGGCCACTTGACTTCACATTCCAGGATGTCTAGCTCTTGGTGAGTGATCACACCATTGTGATTATCTGGGTCATGAAGATCTTTTTTGTACAGTTCTTCTGTGTATTCTTGCCACCTCTTCTTAATTAATATCTTTTGCTTCTGTTAGGTTCATATCATTTCTGTCCTTTATCAAGCCCATCTTTGCATGAAATGTTCCCTTGGTATCTCTAATTTTCTTGAAGAGATCTCTAGTCTTTCCCATTCTGTTGTTTTCCTCTACTTCTTTGCACTGATTGCTGAGGAAGACTTTCTTATCTCTCCTTGCTATTCTTTGGAACTCTGCATTCAAGTGGGTATATCTTTCCTTTTCTCCTTTGGTTTTCGCTTCTCTTCTTTTTATAGCTATTTGTATGGCCTTCTCAGACAGCCACTTTGCTTTTTTGCATTTCTTTTCCACGGGGATGGTCTTGATCCCTGTCTCCTGTACAATGACATGAACCTCCATCCACAGTTCATCAGGTACTCTATCAGATCTAGTCTCTTAAATCTATTTCTCACTTCCACTGTATAATCATAAGGGATTTGGTTTAGGTCATACCTGAGTATTCTAGTGGATTTCCCTACTTTCTTCAATTCCAGTCTGAATTTGGCAATAAAGAGTTCATGAACTGAGCCTCAGTCAGCTCCTGGTCTTGTTTTTGCTGACTGTATAGAGCTTCTCCATCTTCGGCTGCAAAGAATATAATCAATCTGATTTCAGTGTTGACCATCTGGTGATGTCCATGTGTAGAGTCTTCTCTTGTGTTGTTGGAAGAGGGTGTTTGCTATGAGCAATGCATTCTCTTGGTGAAACTCTATTAGCCTTTGCCCTTCTTCATTCCATATTCCAAGGCCAAATTTGCCTGTTACTCCAGGTGTTTCTTGACTTCCTACTTTTGCATTCCAGGCCCCTATAATGAAAAGGACATCTGTTTTGGATATTAGTTCTAAAAGGTCTTGTAGGTCTTCATAGAACCTTTCAAGTTCAGCTTCTTCAGCATTACTGGATGTTCCCTTAGTATCTCCAATTTTATTGAAGAGATCTCTAGTCTTTCCCATTTTGTTGTTTTCCTCTATTTCTTTGCATTGATCACTGAGGAAGGGATGGCATATATGTATACACATAGCTGATTCACTTCGTTGTTCAACAGGAACTAACACAAAATTTTAAAGCAACTGTATGCTAATTAAAAAAGGAAAAGAGAATTTTGAACCTGAAAAAAAAATATTTTCAGCCAGGTGGTGAAAATGAACTCAAGGGCATAAATCAGATTAAGATGTGGGGCTCTCCATCCATTAAGGATAGAGTAAAAGAGTCTAGTAAATTAAAGATCTCAGGGTATTTAAGAATAAAACATCTTTTAATGACTTTGGCTTATGATTACATGGAGACAAAATTAACTAGAAGCCTACTAATTTTTTTTGTAAGAAATTTGTATTTCCAAAGAATTACAGGCTGCCTACAAAAGCTTGTCATTTTTCTAACCTTGTAGCAAAACCCTGGCCTCAAATCTGTACCATCATAATGTGGACTGCACAAAATATCAAGCTTCTACAAAGAATATAATCTCCAAAGTTTTGACTATGAAGGATTTGAACAAGGAAAATCTCCCAAAGGACAAAACCAAGGACTACAGTGACAGTATCCAGGGGCATTATAATGAGCTACCATATGTGTTAACCAAGGAACTTAATTCAGTGACAAAACAGATTTTTCACCACTGTTGCCCAGTGGGATTTGATGGTTGCTATAGCTGAGTGACTGATAAGAATTTCCAATGCTTCCTCCCAACAGAGTTTTAAATGCATTTGTGCTATTTCTATTCCACCCTTTTATATTGATGTAAGGGTGGGAAAAAAATCTATTCCTTTTATATTTTAATGTTGTGAACATGATAAGCCACCTTAAGAGGAATTGTTTCCTTGGAATATTCACTTCCTCTAAAAGGGAGACAATCCCAAAATTGCATCCACTTCAAAGTCCATCTCCAAGAGATGTGCAGTGCTCTCCATCAGATCTAGGTGTGACTCTTCCTGCTGTGGTTTGATGTGTGAGAAGAGGGATTTGAACTTTCAGGGGAGAGATAAGCTGTGGACTGTGGCAAAGACTGATAGTTGCCCCTGTGATGGCTATTCTAACCTTCTGTAGGAACAGACTTTTACTGAGGCATATGACTGCACAGCTATAAAGACAATTTCCAGCCTCTCTCACACCCAGTGTGCCTGTGCCCTGGCCAGTGGGTTCTAAGTCAAAGTAATCATAACTTCTGGGATGTGCCTTTGAAAGAAGCATCATGCTTATCCCTTCCCCTTTTTTTTTTACCTTTTCCCTCTGGCTGGCTGAATGTGAATGGCTTAGCAGAAGTTGAAGAGAAGTTATCTAAGATTGGCAGGTATGCAATGAGGGTAATTTAGCCACGGTAAAGCAATGGACTTTGTCCTTGATAGAGTAATACCATCATTTGAGTCCTAGGACATTTATTTTCGTTTGCTATGTGAGGGATATACAAACTTCTATTTTGACTTTCATTATAAGAAAGGAATCTATATCGTAACTAGTATAAGGCAGAACTAATTATGATGTCATTGAGTATGTATCTGAAAAGTTCTTTCTACACGTGTAGAATCCTATTATTTGAACTTTGAGCAGCTTTTGAAGCTACTGATGAAGGTCAACTCTGCTCCCTTTTGATGTGAAATAGATATAATGTAAAAAAAATCCCCTAAGATTATTCCTTATAGTAACTGTTCAGTTCAGTTCAGTCAATCAGTCATGTCCAACTCTTTGCAACCCCATGAATTGCAGTATGCCAGGCCTCCCTATCTACCACCAACTCCCAGAGTTCACTCAAATTCATGTCCATCAAGTTGGTGATGCCATCCAGCCATCTCATCTTCTGTCGTCTCCTTCTTCTCCTGTCCCCAATCCCTCCCAGCATCAGAGTCTTTTCCAATGAGTCAACTCTTCGCATGAGGTGGCCAAAGTACTGGAGTTTTAGTTTTATCATCATTCCTTCCAAAGAAATCCCAGGGCTGATCTCCTTCAGAATGGACTGGTTGGATCTCCTTGCAGTCCAAGGGACTCTCAAGAGTCTTCTCCAACATCGCAGTTCAAAAGCATCAATTCTTCGGTGCTCAGCTTTCTTCACAGTCCAACTCTCACATCCATACATGATCACTGGAAAACCATAGCCTTGACTAGACAGACCTTTGTTGGCAAAGTAATGTCTCTGCTTTTTAATATGCGATCTAGGTTGGTCATAACTTTTCTTCCAAGGAGTAAGCGTCTTTTAATTTTATGGCTGCAGTCACCATCTGCAGTGATTTTGGAGCCCCCCAAAATAAAGTCTGACACTGTTTCTTTCCCTGGCATTCAGAGATCCCTGATACTATTTGAGTTTATGTTTTAGTGGTTATTGTAGTTGTTGTTTTCTGCCTTATCTCCCTGAATTTAGTAAAATCTCTGTAGTCCTCATAGTACCGAATATGATAAATCACATCATACTCAAGCTATCTGGGAACTAAACCACTGGCATTTAAGATAATAAATTCCACAGCAAAGCCGTTTGCTCATCTCCCGCTCATCTTTTTGCCTTCCTTGGTTTATGACTAGTTGGAAATAATATTGTTTTGGTATTGAGATTGCAGAGGATACAGAAATTCAAACTGTAGCCGATAAAAATAAATTTTATCAGGAAAATGAGAAAATGTCTTCATATAATGAACTGTAGATACCTGTAGAAAGATAATCTGGGTATTTAGCTGGGAGATGAATACTTAGATTTCTGTGGCAGACCAGCAGAAGAAACTGGATTTTTTCTCTATTGGATTTTGTCTTACATGTAGAATTTCAAAACTCTTGACCTGCACAGGCCTCCCAAATGCATTTTCATACCTGAGGATTTTATGTGGCTTATTCTGCGTCTAAGAACATTTGTACTTTTTAGGTAGATGAACAAACTGAGTTTGTTCATGGCATGTACAAGGTCATGTTTTGAGTCACTAGTGAAACCTAGACTAAATTTTTAGTGTTGCTTAAGCCAGTTTAATGCAAATTTTACTGCACTGTATATGCTGGAAAATTTTTAATACTTTTACATAAAGAGTTATTTTGTGTGACTCCCAGATTTTCACATTTTTCTTACCCTGTTTTTTAGTTGACCATTTTCTTTTTTCTTCTAAACTCAGACTAACCTTTGGCATCACTTTTCTAACCTCTCGGCTGTATATGTGCATTGTGCAGCTTATCACTTTTGAGGTACAAACACGTGGTGTATTCAAACCACTGAAACTGTTTGAGTATGTCACTGTGAAGTGCTGTAAAAGTGGAACAACCTAAAGAGATTATTCCTGACATTAGTCAGCCTAGGTGGGTCCTTTATAGATGTGTTCTTTGTAGATACTATGTAATAAATTTAAGGGGCTATTTATGTGTGGTAGATAAACGGCAATAAACTAAAATGAGGTATTCACTTTCATTTAAATCAAGTGAAAACCCATTTTATAAGCCAATCAGCTTGCTGTAGATTGGGTAATATTAGAGCATCAATTCTTTTTCCTGAGAATATAGTAACATATCTTGCATTTTCTTTGATATCGTACTTTTTCAGGATTTGGCTATTCTGAAAAAGTAGCCTGAGAGTAGACTTCTCTTTATTATTTCCCCAAATAAAGCTTTATTTATCATACTTAAAGAAAACAGTTCAGTCATTTCCCAACTCGTTTCCATCAATGCCTGAAGAAAAATATGTTCTCAGAAGTGCCAGTCAAATTAGAAAGAGAAGAGTTTGCCAGTAGTAGCTCAGTGGATCAATCCATCAATACTGTACACCTTTTCAAATTTATAGTATGTTGAAGTATTAGGAAATAATTAAAGTATTGTTACAACTAGTAGTACCACTATTACAGAAATGTCCAAGCAGATCAACATGATGAGCCTGACACCAAGTTATTTGTTTTATTCTTTATCTGTTCCTGCCTTTCAATAACTGTTCAACCACTATTTAGAAGATTGACTTCTATGCTTTTCAGCTGTATTTGTACATAATAATAAATTACAAAATATTTTACTGCTGATTACATTAGTAAAAATCATCATTTTTTCTTTACTGAATCTGAGTCTGCTACCTTTTAGACTGTTATCTCATTGTCCTTTAAATTACTTAACGCTAGAAAACTTTTGAATGTTCTATATTCCTTTGCTACATGTATAATCTGTGTGTGTGTGTGTGTGTGTGTGTGTATGTGTATGCCTGTGTCTGTATGTTTTTGTGTGTTTGTATTCTCTCCCTGACCCCTAGGCTTTCTCTTTGTAGACTGTCCTGATTTCCCAGAATTCTTTTTCCTTATTATTTGGCCAGTTTCTTTGATATCTACTTTTGTTTATTTAGCTTTTTTTATGCTGAGACTTTATATAAAGCTTCAGCCAAATATATGTAAGCATCCTGTATGATATAAATTTATAAGATCATAGAAGGATTCCTTCTTTTTTCTCATCTTGCCAAGGTAACTAAAAATAGATCCTATAGTTTTGTACATCCTTTCCCCATGAGAACTATTATACCTTTAGTTTTGGCCATTTCCAGCTTCTATTCTGACTTCCAAATAATTCCTCCCATTTCTGATTTCTCCCCACTCTTATCCTAGGCACCAGAGTGATTTCAAAAATGCAGATTTGATCATGTTATTACCCTGTTCAAACCCCACATTGCCTTCAGTCTCCTTAGCATGGTACCCAGTGTCCTTTACCACATGACTGAAGCCTACCTCATCAGCCTCAAGCCTACCTCATCAGCCTCATCCTTACCACTCCTGGCTGCTAGATTTGCGTCATGTAGCATTGTCTCCTAGTGCACTTTTCTTTGAGGATATCTGTTTGGGAAAGTATTGTGGAAAAGAGAAACCAGTAAGACCACTATTTTGATTCTTAAATTTAATAAAATACATCTCTCCTTCTCCCATCAATGCCTATTAAAAAATTAAAGAATGTGCCAATTTCAAGATATTGCTAGTACCATGAATTTGACTGTGGTAGAATCCTCTAGATCAATTGTTTAAGATACCATAAGTATACATACATAAAAATAATTGCTTCCATCTTGAAAGTTTTTAAATTCCATTTTATAACCTGTTTTAGATGCTATTATTCAGAAAACACACACACACACCCCTTATCAATGCTTTGTTCCCCTAATTACTTCCACAGTAATTCAACTGTGACTACATTAGATTAGATAATTAACTTGAGAATGTCTTCTTTGGCATAAATGCTTTAAGTATAATATTATACAGAGCTATTTTTTCTCTCTAATTCTCTAAGAGTTTGACTTTAACCTTGGCTTTAAAAATACTAGTGTTTCAGATAAATTTTGCGTTAAAAGCCATCCACAAAATCACATTGGACACCTCTGTTTCTCCAGGGTCACACAGAAGAATGTGTTCAGTTTACTTTTCTGGAAGGCAAGTGAATAATGCAGACAAGATAAACCAACACATCAACTTTCAATTAACTGATAATTTACTGTGTGTAAGGCATAAAAAGGGTAGAAAAAACAATTGCCAGCCAGACACCAAATTCTGTGCTATCTAGAGAAGAATAAACTTATCCATGTAAAGAGAATAAATGTGCCCATGTGAATGATGCAGATATCCACACATAAGTATAACAATAATAATAAATGATCATGATTAATGTTTATGGAGTGTTTATTGACCCTCTATGCCAGGATCTGTGATAAACTTCTTTAAAGCACTACATCACTGAATCTTCATAGAATCTCTGCAAGGCATGAACTATGGTTAGCCCCATTTTGCAGAATGAGAAGGATTCAAAAAAATTATATACACACTTGGCTTTAGTCATCTAGTGAGAAGTAGAGCTGAAACTGTGGGTTTTTTTTTTTTTTTTTTTTTTTAGTTTCTAACTTCATACTACTCTAAAGGGAGAGTTTACTTTTGTCAGTGGCCTCACTAATATGGTAAAATTAAATGATGAATAGAATCAGATATACTCACTACAAAATAATTTTTTAAAATTTATTTATTTTAATTGGAGGCTAATTACTTTACAATATTGTGGTGGTTTTTGCCATACATTGACATGAATCAGCCATAGGTGTACATGGGACGGGGCAACACATGTACAAAATAAATTTTAAAAATCTTAATATATCAGGTCACAATTAAGATACAACTTCTTTGTGTTATCAGCTCATAGGAAGACAGGGAGTTTTATCCAGGGATTAAAGTTCACCTTTGGTTAGAAGTGGCACTCAGCCAACCTTATTTCCTTGTTTTGAAGTCTTGATGTATTAAGCCATAAATAGCAGAAATATTGATAAATCAAATGTGATGTGAGATTTCAAGTTTTAAAAGACTTTTTGTATAATTGTTGTTGTTCAGTTGCTAAATTGTGTTCGAGTCTTTGTGACTCCGTGGACTTCAGCACACCAGGCTTCTCTGTCCTCCACTGTCTCCTGGAGTTTGCTCAAATTCGTGTGCATTTTGAGTCTAACCATCTAACCGTCTCATCTAACATTTAACCATCTCATCTTCTGTTGCTTGCTTCTTCTTTCTCCATTTACTTTCTTCTGTGTAACCAGATTAAAAAATTAAAGCACTGCTCCTTAAGATTACAGAAATTACCATGGTACATTTCAAGTCATAATTCCAAAATGGCATCAGCATAAATGATCATGTTACTAATTGAGTCCATATGTAGAATGGAACAGGGTGTACACATAAAGATCTACTTTGATAAATGAAATCTGTTTTGAATAAACAGCAAACAATATCTCTTAAGTTGTCATTACTGTGGTATTCAAATGAAGGGAGATTCATGAATGATTATGGAAATTTTGAGAAACACATTCAAAATGCAGTTTAAAAGCAGTGTGCATAACATGAAAAGATTTTTATTTCTTGTTTTCTTAGCTGAGTTAATCTACTTGTATTTCAGAAATCTAATATTTAAGGAGGAAGAAAATGGCAATTTAGTTGTCATTGGCACAGATATAATGATGGGAAATTCCTATAAATATTTTTAGTCAGTTAGGGTTGGCTAGGAAGTTTGGATATGCATGATACAAACAACAATTCATAGGGAAAAAGACAAAATGGATTTTCAAACCATGAGACAGTACATAAATTAAAGAGATAAAATAAAGGAATATGAGATTCATTCATTCATTATTCATTCATCCAATAGGTTTGTATCAAGCACATTACTGTTCCAGATACAGCAGTGGACAATAGCCTGTGTCCTCATGGGCACATTCTGGTGACAGGTCCAGAAATTTTAAGACTAATAGTCCAATTCACTATTTAACAATTATGATAAATGCTTTAAGGAGACATTAGAGTGAACTCTGAATGTAATAAAAGAGCTTGATTGAGTGGGTGGGAGAAAATGAGGACATGGCAGGCACATCAAAGACTGATTCATTAACAAAGCAACATTTTGGCCGAGGTCTGAATAATTAGTCCAGTCAACTAGTGAATGAGGCAGAAAGGCAGATAATTTTGTGAAGTACATGCATACAGATCCGTGGTGGATGACATGGGATGGGTATCAATGATAACAAAACCTCTAAAACTTGTATAGTAGTATCTATGTGCCAGACATCATGTTTAGGGCTTAACCTATATTTACTCAGTTACTTCTCATAGCAACACCCTGAGGTTAGTTTTATTATTATCTCATTTTTAAGGATAAAGAACACAGGCAGAATAACTTTCTAAGGATCACAGTGCTAGTCTGTGGTAGATCTGGTTCAACCCAAGGTCATATAACTTTAAAGAATGCACTCTTGGCCACTGTCCACCCAGATTATGCATTCATCTGTAATTGTCCAGCATCAGTGTGAGCTTCTATACCAAGCTTTTTCATAGTGTGGTTGATAGTTGTCAGAGAATTGAGAGTGACTCTGAAACTCCAGTACTTTGGCCACCTCATGCGAAGAGTTGACTCATTGGAAAAGACTCTGATGCTGGGATGGATTGGGGGCAGGAGGAGAAGGGGACAACAGAGGATGAGATGGCTGGATGGCATCACTGACTCGATGGCTGTGAGGCTGAGTGAACTCCGGGAGTTGGTGATGGACAGCGAGGCCTGGTGTGCTGCGATTCATGGGGTCGCAAAGAGTCGGGCACGACTGAGTGACTGAACTGAACTGATGTCCAAGAAAAATGATATATTTAGAAGCAGTACAATCAAGTGAAAGAGGAGAGTGGAAAAGTTGGCTTAAAGCTCAATATTCAGAAAACAAAGATCATGACATCTGGTCCTATCACTTCATGGGAAATAGATAGGGAGATGGTGGAAACAGTGTCAGACTTTATTTTTGGGGGCTCCAAAATCACTGCAGATGGTGACTGCAGCCATGAAATTAAAAGACGCTTACTCCTTGGAAGAAAAGTTATGACCAACCTAGATAGCATATTCAAAAGCAGAGACATTACTTTGCCAACTAAGGTCCGTCTAGTCAAGGCTATGGTTTTCCAGCAGTCATGTATGGATGATGCGAGAGTTGGACTGTGAAGAAAGTTGAGTGCTGAAGAACTGATGCTTTTGAACTGTGGTGTTGGAGAAGACCCTTGAGAGTCCCTTGGACTGCAAGGAGATCCAACCAGTCCATTCTAAGGAGATCAGTCCTGGGTGTTCTTTGGAAGGAATAATGCTAAAGCTGAAACTCCAGTACTTTGGCCACCTAATGTGAAGAGTTGACTCATTGGAAAAGACTCTGATGCTGGGAGAGATTGAGGGTAGGAGGAGAAGGGGACGACCGAGGATGAGATGGCTGGATGGCATCACTAACTCGATGGACGTGAGTCTGAGTGAACTCCAGGAGTTGGTGATGGACAGGGAGGCCTGGCATGCTGCAATTCATGGGTTTGCAAAGAGTTGGACACTACTGAGCGACTGAACTGAATAATCAATATATGATTGGTAAGTTTACTTTGGAATCAATCAGAATTTGACTCCCTTCCTTCCTTTTGTGCATATGTTGGACAAGTTTCTTGAACCTCCCAAATACCAACTAATAGCTTCAAAATTGAGTTAATAATTATGCCTTTAGTACAAGCTTGCTGTGAGGTTGACATGAGATAATAAATATTCAGTATATCCTTGGCACAGAGTAATTGCCCTGGGCACAGAGTAACTGCCCTGTAGTGTTGGTCACTCAGCAGTGTCCGATTCTTTGCGGACCACATGGACTATAGCTCACCAGGCTCTCTCTGTCCATGAAATTATGGAACAGATTATACTGGAGTGGGTAGCCATTCCCTTCTCTAGGGAAACTTCTTGACCCAGGGAATGAACCCAAGTCTCCAGCATTGCAGGCAAATTCTTACCTCCCAAGCCACCAGGGAAACCCAGTATATGTTAGCTATTATTATTAGCAGAAAAAAAGATTGATAATGAACATCAAAGAGGACTTTTAGTGCCTTGCATAAAAGGGTGTATGTTATTTCACAAGCAGCAGGAAGTCACTGACATGTTCTGAAAAAGTACTACTTCAGCATACATAGTAAATTATTAGTGATAATCTGTAGTTTACAAAATGGTTTTGAATGGATTATTTAATTCCACTTAATCTCATAGGGATGATATTTTGATTGTAATTTTACAGATAGACTAAAACTTAGAGATCTTAAATGACATGTCCAAGAGCTCATACGACAGTACAGGAGCTGTAATTTTGATTCAGTACTTCAAGTAAAAGGTCATTTTTGTTTTCATCATACCACAGTTTGTGAGTAATTTTAAGAGGCATGGTTAAGTTCCATTGAAACATGTATAATACCGTATAAGAAATGAATCGCCAGTCCAGGTTCGATGCAGGATACAGGATGCTTGGGGCTGGTGCACTGGGAAGACCCAGAAGGATGATACAGGGAGGGAGGGGTGAGGGGGGTTCAGGTTGGGGAACACGTGTACACCCGTGGCGGATTCATGTTGAGGTATGGCAAAACCAATACAATATTATAAAGTAATTAGCCTCCAATTAAATTTAAATTTAAAAAAAAGAAGTTCCATAGAGAAATTAAGGGACAATATTGTTTTGGTTATTCTGAGTTTGAGGTTTTTAACTTTTCAGTGTTGATGGAAGGAACATAGGTACCTGAAGAAAGTCTGAGAAGCTGGAGAATTTGGTGTTAGTCCCATCTCTGGCACTTCTTGACTTTGTGACAAGTTGTAGACAAGCCACTTAACCTTAGTGTTTGTAGGTTTCCTCAGTTGAGGAAAGCAAAATATAATCCCATTTATTGGGGCTTTTCAGTGGATCAAATGACACACAATCAACAAAGCAGAAAGCTCAAGAAACATACACATTTATTATATTCACTTCATAAACAGAAAAGTTTCTATCTTCTGGTAGCTCACCTAGTAAAGAATCCATCTGCAATGCGGGAAACCTGGTTCAATTCCCGGGTTGGGAAGATCCACTGGAGAATGGAAAGGTTACCCACTCCAGTATCCTTGGGCTTCCCTGTTGGCTCAGCTGGTAAAGAATCTGCTTGCAATGTGGGAGACCTGGGTTCGATCCCTGGCTTGGTACAATCCCCTGGAGAAGGGAACGGTTACTTACTCTAGTATTCTGGTCTGGAGAATTCCATGGACTGTATATAGTGCATGGGGTCACAAAGATTTGGACACAACTGAGCCACTTTCACTTTCCCCAACCATGAATTTAAAACCTTGTAGGAAAAATACAGTCAGAACCACTGGAGTTGAAGGAGAATCTGTCAAAATTTTTATTATTAAAATGAAATCAAATATCTAGAAAACTCGATATTCAGTGCCATTTAATACATGTTAACCCATTAATATGGCAACTCTTCTTTTTTCCATTTACTGGCTCTACTCACCAGAAGTCTTTTGGGTTCTCTCTCTCTTCCAGTTTGAATTGTGAACCTGCAGATCTGTCTTGGCTTGTTGCACATGTCATATGTATTGAGGGACACTTTTCCAAGTGTCCCTGGTGGCTCAGACAGTGAGGCATCTGCCTGCAATGTGGGAGACCTGGGTTTGATTCCTGGGTTGGGAAGATCCCCTGGAGAAGGAAATGTCAATCCACTCCAGCGTTCTTGCCTGGAAAATTCCATGGACAGAGGAGCCTGATAGGCTACAATCCATGGGGTCGCAAAGAGTCGGACACGACTGAGCGACTTCACTTCACTTTCCAAGTCTAGTCCTTTATCCAGATATTAAAGATATTTTTGTTTTTATGGCTTTGCTTTCTATATCCCATAATATTTTCAGACATATACTCTGCTTCTTTAGAGAAGCAAGAGTAAAAGTCTAAGGTTCTGGTGTATTCTTCCCGACTTCCTTTATCATTTGCAAGATCCCTTGAGATCCTTTTTCTTTTTTGCAGGGGATGGTGAGAGAGTTGGAACTTTCTACTTTTCCCTTCTTTTCCTATTCCAGCCTTGTGATTTCGTCTCCTTCTAATTATCCTCAATTGATTTTATACCAATTCTATCTGATGGAAATTTTTGAGATTTTGAAAATGTCATGGGATATAATGTCACACATACTAGACATTTCCATAGCATAACTCATATTTTTGGAGTTTAATATAATAACCACCAATATAATATAAGCCTTTATAAAATTACTGCTTGAAGAACAATGGGGCTCTGACCTGTATAACTTTTGTAAAAGCTAGAATAGCTGAAATAATCTAACTGCTTGAAAGAATAACTTATTAAGAATTTTCCTCCTCCCTCCATCCCTTTGGCTTAAGTTAGATAATCTGATATTTTCCTAAACAAGATAATACAAGTCCAATGTGAAAAATCTTCACATGAAAAAAATATTCTAATAGTGTTGAGATAGTAGATTGAAATATGTTCAGTTCAGTTCAGTCACTCAGTCATGTATGACTCTTTGTGACCCCATGAACCACAACACGCCAGGCCTCCCTGTCCATCACCAACTCCCCGAGTTCACTCAAACTCATGTCCATTGAGTCGGTGATACCATCCAACCATCTCATCCTCTGTCATCCCCTTCTCCTCCCACCTTCAATCTTTCCCAGCATCAGGGTCTTTTCAAATGAGTCAGCTCTTTGCATCCAGGTGGCCAAAGTATTGGAGTTTCAGCTTCAGCATCAGTCCTTCCAATGAACACCCAGGACTGATCTCCTTTAGCATGGACTGGTTGGATCTCCTTGCAGTCCAAGGGACTCTCAAGAGTCTTCTCCAACACCACAGTTCAAAAGCATCAATTCTTCAGCACTCAGTTTTCTTTATAGTCCAACTCTCACATCCATACATGACTATTGGGAAAACCATAGCCTTGACTAGATGGACCTTTGTTGACAAAGTAATGTCAAATATGCTGTCTAGGTTAGTCATAACTTTCTTTCCAAGGAGTAAGCATCTTTTAATTTCATTGCTGCAATCACCATCTGCAGTGATTTTGGAGCCCCCCCAAAATAAAGTCTGTCACTGTTTCCACTCTTTCCCTATCTATTGTCATGAAGTGATGGGACCAGATGCCATGATATTCGTTTTCTGAATGTTGAACTTTAAGCCAACTTTTTCACTCTCCACTTTCACTGTCATCAAGAGGCTCTTTAGTTCTTCTTCACTTTCTGCCATAAGGGTGGTATCATCTGCATATCTGAGGTTATTGATATTTCTCCTGGCAGTCTTGATTCCAGCTTGTGTTTCTTCCAGCCTAGCATTTCTCATGATGTACTCTGCATAGAAGTTAAATAAGCAGGGTGACAATTATACAGCCTTGACATACTCCTTTTCCTATTTGGAACCAGTCTGTTGTTCCATGTCCAGTTCTAACTATTGCTTCCTGACCTGCATATAGGTTTCTCAAGAGGCCGGTCAGGTGGTCTGGTATTCCCATCTCTTTCAGAATTTTCCACAGTTTCTTGTGATCCACACAGTGAAAGGCTTTGGTATAGTCAATAAAGCAGAAGTAGATGTTTTTCTGGAATTCTCTTGCTTTTTCCATGATCCAGTGGATGTTGGCAATTTGATCTCTGGATCTTCTGCCTTTTCTAAAACCAGCTTGAACATCTAGACATTCACAGTTCACATACTGTTGAAGCCTGGCTTGGAGAATTTTGAGCATCACTTTAATAGTATGTGAGATGAGTGCAATTGTACAGTAGTTTGAGCATTCTTTGGCATTGCCTTTCTTTGGGATTGGAATGAAAACTGACCTTTTCTAGTCCTGTGGCCACTGCTGAGTTTTTCAAATTTGCTGACATATTGAATGCAGCACTTTCACAGAATCATCTTTTAGGATTTGAAATAGCTTGGTTTTGTTGGAGTGTTAGAAGCAGCACTCCTTTATATGCTTATGAGACAGCTTAAACCACATGATAATGTAATCTGTATGATAGGAAAACATATGAAAGAAGTTTACTATTCTACAGAGGTAGTTTTGATTTATAACTTTTATTTGCCATGCCAGCAGTAACAATGCTTTAAGAAAACTAGAATGAGAATAAGCATTTGAAACCACATAGTTCAATATCCTTATTTTAGACAGGAGAATGCTGGACTTAGAAGAAGGTGAAGTGGTTAATTAAGATCATACTGCTGGACAGAGGCTCCAATGGGCACCCTGATACACTAATCCCATTGCAGTGCTCCTATGTGAATACTTACCTTTTCCCCAGTGTGCTCCATGTTTTGTGCACTTCAAAACAGAAAGACAATCTGGGACTGAGTTTTCACACATAGCCAAAAACAAAGCAAGCATTTAGCCTAGCTGCCAGCACATGAGCCAATTTCAGGCAAATTGATGTATGCCAGCAAATGATACTATTAAGAAAGGGATGTATTGTAGACCAAAGAAATGACCTTCACACAAGTAGAAACTGAAGCAGTGTTGAATGCACTGTAAGATGGAAGGGCAAATGAATTATATATAAAGATAGTTCAAATTGATTGTGGCAGCAAGAGGCCAGTCAAGGACATTCACAGGCAAACTTACTCAAATATTTCTCCATCATTCCTCAAGAAAATATTCTGAATCCTTGACCTGGAAAAGAAATGAGATCTGGATAGAGAACTCCTAACCATCACGCTTTGTCAATCCCATTGCTACTAAAACCCACCAAAATTTAAAAACTTAAAAACAGGTAAATATGCTAAATAGGGCTCAAGTGACATTATGGTGAGGCAATAGAGGCAGCATGGATGATGAATGCAGGGACAGATTACAGTTTGAAAATCTGCATAATGAATGCTTCTTCACATTCACAGCCAAAGCAAAGGGGAGAGAAAGCAATCCCAAACTTAGGAAGGCTTCCCAGCAGAATGTACGAGAGAAAGATGCTGCCAATTTATAACTGCCAAGTTTTCTATGGCAGGGGCTGAAGGGCACTGGGCAGTCATAGTGAATAAAGAGTGACATGCTATGTTAGAATTTGCTCTCATGGGAGAATACTAGCTGGGAGGTGGAGGGCTGTTTTCACAAACATAAAGAAAAAAAAAAGTTGATATATGTTTTACTGAAATGGAAAACCTTGAAATCAACTCCTAGGATACCTGGAATGGTCTTCCTCAGTGCTTATATTTTCCTCCAATTAGACACCTCCACATCATCAAGCAAATGATAATCAACCATCAAAGGCTTAGGAAGTAGTACAGCATGATCAAAAGTCACTCCACTACCTCACTGTCCTCCTGTAAATATCCTCACTGAAGTGGAATTTCATACTGGAAAGGTTCTCATCACCCTCATCCTATAGTTATCCATGACCTCTGAAGCCTGTCTTGCATTTATATCATCACAAGTAAAGTCTCAGTAAATAATGGAGGAAGAGGAAACAGGTGAAGTGTAAGGACCACCTGTTGAGCAAAGAAGATGAGCAAAGAAATCACCAGGGCAGCTGAAGGGAAACACATTTGTAAGTCCTAAGAGAAGCCAAGAACGAAAGGGCTGTATATTTCCCCCAGGAAGTATGCAAACAGTTTCTATCTACCACCAAATGTTCAGTGGAGTGTTCAGTGTTTGGGAAATGGCAGTAAATCCACTCTGGTAAAACCACTTTCCTGATCATGGTGTCTCCATAAGCAGATAAGGCAAGAAGCAGCAGTTCTGGGAGGTGTATAGCAGAATAAGTCCTTTTTGGAGGTCCCTGAGTAACCCTACTATAGAGCCTGTATACTCCAGGATGGAGTCGCCTCAGGCCAAACAACTAACAGGGAGGAAGTACAGCCCCACCCATCAGCAGACAATTGGATTCAAGATTTACTGAGCATGGCCCTGCCCACCAGTGTGTGTGTGTGTTAGTCACTTAGTGGTGTCCAACTCTTTGCGACCCTATGTACTGTAGCCCACAGGCTCCTGTGCATGAAATTCTCCAGGCAACAATACTGGAGTGGATTGCCATTCCCTTCTCCAGAGGAACTTCCCAACCTAGGGATCGAACCCTGGTCTCCTACATTGCAGGCAGATTCTTTACTGTTTGAGCCACAGGGAAGTCTTAAGAAGACATGTTGTATGTCATCTTGACCACCAGAACAAGACTCAGTTTTCCCCACAGCCAGTTCTTTCCATAAGGAAGCCTGTACAAGCCTCTTTTCCTCATTCATTAGAGGGCAGACAGAAGGAGAACTATAATCTCACAACCCCCAGAAGGAAAACCACAGTCTAGGAAAGCTAACTAAACTGATCAAATGGATTGCAGCTTTGTGTAACTCTGTGAAGCTTTGAGCTATGTCTTACAGGGCCACCCAAATGTGGTCCACTGGAGAAGGGAATGACAAATCATTTCAGTATTCTTGCCCCAAGAACCTCATGAACAGTATGAAAAGGCAAAAGATAAGACACTGGAAGATGAGCCCCTCTCAGGTTGGTAGGTGTCCAGTATGTTAGTAGAGAAGAGCAGATAAATAATTCCAGATAGAATGAAGAGGCTAGGCCAAAGCAGAAATGATGCTCAGCTGTGGGTGTGCCAGTGGTGAAAGTAAAGTCTGATGCTGTAAAGAACAACTTTGCATAGGAACATGGAATGTTAAGTCCGTGAATCAAGGTAAGTTGGTTGTTGTCAAGCAAGAGATGGTGAGAGTGAATATCAACATTTTAGGAGTCAGTGTACTAAAATGGATGGGAATGTGTGACTTTAATTCAGATGATCATTGTATTTACTGTTGTGGGAAAAGTGAAGTTGCTCAGTTGTGTCTGACTCTTTGCGACCCCATGGATTGTAGCCTACCAGGCTCCTCCATCCATGGAATCCTCCAGGCAAGAGTACTGGAGTGGGTTGCCATTTCCTTCTCCAATTGTGGGTAAGAATCCCTTAGAAGAAATGGACTAGCTCTCACAGCCAACAAAACTCAAAAATGTAGTATTGAGTACAGTCTCAAAAAAGACAGGATGATCTCCATTCTTTTCCAAGGCAAGCCATTCAACATCATAGTAATCCAAGTCTATGCTCCAACCACTAATGCCAACAAACCTGAAGTCAAACAGTTCTATGAAGACTTATAAGACCTTCTAGAACTAACATCCAAAAAAAAAAAAAAAAAGATGTCCTTTTCATCGTAGGGGATTAGAATGCAAAAGTTGGAAGTCAAGAGACACCTGGAGTAACAGGCAAGTTTGGCCTTGGAGTACAAAATGAAGTAGAGCAAAGGCTAACAGAGTTTTGCCAAGAGAACGCACTGGTCAAGGCAAACACCCTCTTCCAACAACACAAGAGACAACTCTACACATAGACATCACCAGATGGTCAATACTGAAATCAAGACAAAAAGAACGTGCTTAGTCATATCTGACTATTTGTGACCCCATGGACCGTAGCCCGCCAGGCTCCTCTGTCCATGGGTATTCTCCAGGCAAGAATACTGGAATGGGTGGCCATTCCCTTCTCCAGGGGTTCTTCCCAACCCAGGGCTTGAACCCAGGTCTCTTGGATTGCAGACAGATTCTTTACCACTGCACCACCTGGGAAGCCTACATGTAAAAAGCTGTGAGAGACTAGCTCTGTGGATAGAGGAGATGTAGATAAAAGGAGATGATGAGGTACATAAAGCTGAGATGAACATACTATTAATAGCTGAAACTATAATCTAGCCCTGAATTTTATGGAAGGGCTCTTTTGTGAAAGAAAAGGAGGTCTATGCTTTAAGGACTATTTGGAGCATGGGTGGGCTCCCTGGTGGTTTAGATACTAAAGAATCTGCCTGTAATTTAGGAAACCTGCGTTTGATCCCTGAGTCAGGCGATCCCCTTGAGAAGGGAATGGCTGCTGACTCTAGTGTTCTTGCCTGGAGAATTCCCTGGACAAAGCCTGGAGGCTACAGTCCATGGGGTTGCAAATAGTTGGACATGACTGAGTGACAGCATGCATGAACACATACAGTCTATAAAAATTTATACAAAAGGGTGACTCTAATCTTAAGCATTTTTTATGACTGAGGCATGCATATCAGACTCACTGATGACTGCTTTATTTGTCCAAGAGGGTCCAAAATGTGAAGGGGACAATGAACAATCACCTCCCTTTCTATTTCTAAGGTGCTTTGCACTTTTCCAGCATGTTTGTACTCTGTAAATTGTTGACTAATAATCGTTCATTAATAATAATGTCTAACCCTCTTGCACAAAATAATATGAATCAGTTACTTTCTTCAATCAATTATGTTTGAATATTCAGAATATATTAAAGAATTTTGACAGATTCTGGGTTTGTTTTTTTTTTCCTTGTAGGAGGACAAGCTTAATACTGAGCATCTAACCAGAGGATTAAGGTAGACTAGTATGTGTGTGGAGAAGTTACAAATAAAGCTTTCAATATTCTCCTTGCAAACGATCAAGTATCTCTTGAGGGAAAGAGAATCCAGATGACAAAGTTTATCTCAAGGCAGAGTGCTCCAGGTTCCATCCAGAGGCAGAGCTCAGAGTCCATCATTCTCTTGCGACGTGGATTTAGAGTGGGCTGGAAAAAATAGGCAACAGAAACAAAAGAAAGCAAATTCACTGTAAGCTCTGTGGACTGCTTGTTCAGGTTTTAGAGGGAAGGGTCAATGAATTACAATCATTTTCCCTTTCCAGAATTCAAAGCCAATTGAAAGACAGACACGAGAAGCAGACAAAGATCTAAAAAGCAAACAAAATCCTTTATTATGAATTAAACGTGGAACGGAGGACAAGATTTCTCAGTGTAGCCACAAAGGGCATTGCTAAGGTTTTAATCCATGGATTGGGCAAGCGGTCCCTGACTCTGCTGGACCACTATAGAATACACCTGCAGAAGAGACCACTTGCTGCATTTCAGAGAACAGACCAGAAAGCAGCCTCAGAGATGCCTTGGCAGGGGCTGAGCCACACAATCCCACTTCCTTCTGCCAAACTCACTCATCAAGCAATATACTTCTCTTCCCTAAAGAGAGAAATTGTGTTGGGGGCATGAGGAGTGGAGCTGCAATGTGCTATGCTATCCTTTCCTTCCCAAGGAAGAGTGATGAGTGGGGAAGACATGGTCCTACCAGCAATACATAGAATACAGGGAATCAGGAGCTGAGGGGCTAGAAACAGGAGGAGATGATGGAGACAGAGCTGTTAGGAGACTTAATACTCACCATGTTGATATAAATACCTGTCGCAAAGGCCTCAGCTAACGGTGTTAGAGTTTGATTTTATCCTCATCCTCAGATATGGCCTGGAAGATATGGTGCTCATCCAACATCCATAGTATCCTGAAGTATGTGCTTAATATTAACTAAATATAAAGTAACATTACAAATTTTTTAACTCTTATAGGTAGATAATTATATGCAACTGACAAACACTGTAATCAGCGTTACGTTATAACATTAGTAACTTAGGTTACTAAGTTAATTAGAATATCAGTTATTCTGTATGTTTCCCCATCCCATTTCAACCATTTTGAATCAATGAGAGAGTTATTTTATTGAATAAACATTCTATTTATTAAAGATCCATTCTTTTCTTTTTTTTTTTTTTTGGGCCCCAAGCTTAGCAGTTTATTATTGTCGTTGGACTGGTTCTCACTGTCTGCAGAAGGATGGATGGCACTCAGTAGTCAGGTGCCCCATCTCCCCTCTGAATTCAGTCTGCTCTGCCCACCAGGCTCATCTTTAACGCTGACCACTCATAAGCTCTGGGTACCAAACTTCACTGAACCTGTCCTCTCCTGGTCTCAGGACCACAGAGAGATCTGCTGGTGACCCAACTACAGGAAGGATCCTTGATTTGGAAAGTTAGGCTAATGCTTGTTAGGAACCGTCCAAGGTGACTCCTGAGGCCCACAGCCTGGGGAGCCATTAAGAACTCAAGCAAACGTCACCCACCCCCAGCCTGTGCTCTCTTCCTCCAAGGCCTGAGATGCAGTCTCCCACTGGTGCAACTCTCTCTCCTGGGAGCCCAAGCCCTAGCCGCCTGTGTCTCCCCTCTATCTGAGACAGTTCTGTCCCCGCTGGACACAGGTGAAGCCTCACTACATGGGGAGCGGGTGGGGGGTTTCTCGGTGTAGGAGACCCATAGTGCAGGAAACTCGAGCAGCAGTGGTGTGTGCATGAAAGCAGGACAGTGCCGCGACTATGGCTCTGGCGAGGGGCCCACGAGGCCTAAAGGACATCCATCTCCCGCTCAGTCCCCACGTACTTGAGGCATCAGCTTGGCTGTACCTGTAATCAAAGAAGAGCTCTTCACCAGCTTGAATCGCCCTCTTGGCAAAGATACGAATTCGATGATCCCCATTCACCATGACCACTTTGGCATAACAGTTGGGGTTTACCGAATGGTTTGCAAATCCAATTTTGTTGCCTTTCCTGGTAGCATCCACTACAAAATCATTGTTGAGGTTGAAGAGGAAGCTGGATATGTACAGATCCATTATTTTCTAAGCACTGTCTTGATAACAGACATAGAGAAATGAATTAGATATGTCCCTTGCCCTGTGAAGTTCATGTCACTGTAGAATTTACAGCAAAAGTGTATTCATAAAGGCAGTACAGAAGTAGCGAAAAAGTGTGTTCATATCTGCCAAGACTTCAGGGAAGCCTGGGATTTGAGTCAAGGGTGAAAGCATTATTTAATAGGCTCCCAAAAAATAAGTGATATGTCACAAGATGAGCTTAGGAGAGAGGACATTCTTGGTAGTAACTGGAGCAATTCTCACAATAATAGGAGGCTTTGTGAAATTACGGATAATGCTATTATTGAAAAGTAGAATTCAGCTGTAGCATTGATAAGAGTTAAAAGTTAAGATGTATGTTGAGGCAAGCTCTTACAAGTTAAGGGTCCTGCTTCTGTTGTTGTTATGTTTTTATTGCTTCTGCTTGTTTTTGTTATTTCTTTAGCCATGAATACTGCCCTTTCATGTTAAAGAATAGGTGGAGACTGGCTATAACTTTGGAATCACTGAAGTTTACCATATTTAGAAGGGGAAATGAATGAGAAAACAGATCTCATCTTTCTGGGAGAAAAGGGTAGTCTCACTCTGAGAAAGACATATCACTGGGCTTGGTGTTTATAGTCTGTGATGTGCTAGACGTTGGACTGAGTCTTCCCAGCATGCACAGGATTGATTTGCATCCTAAGAGCTAATGTGCATGATAAATAAATACATTTATAGATCTGTAGTACTTTCTTGAGGGCCTATGATTGGTCTTGTTGTTAAGAAATAATTGTCCCCCCATTACTGTTACAAAATGACTTGATCCAGAACTGATGGCAGCTGCAAGAGATAAAGAACCTACTTTCACTACTGACTTTTGGATCCAAACAATAAGGTCAGGCCTACCTATTGGGGAAGTGCCCCATCATTTGTAGGACTTCCCTGATGGCTCAGCAGTTAAAGGATCCACCTGCAATGCAAAAGACATATGAGATGTGGGTTTGAGTCCTGGTCAGGAGAATCCCTGGAGTAGGGCATGGCAACCCACTCCAGTATTCTTGCCTGGAGAATTCCATGGACAGAGGAACCTGGCAGGATACAGTCCATAGCATAGCAAAGAGTTGGCACAACTGAACGACTTACACACACCCATCATTTAGCTCAAATCTCCTGCAGAAAAAATGTAATTTCTCTATTCTGCCAGAAAGATTCACCGTTTCTGAGCTGCTTAGGTGCAGCAGCAGTTGTCAGCAGTAACTGATTATCCTTCTCATGGCGTCCCATTAGGCCAAGGAGATCAAAAGAGTTCAGTTCTAATGTCTTTAGCTAGCTCTGCTGGCACCTTTCCATTAAGCATATCACTGAGGAGTAAGTATCCCCCCTCATAATACTTGTTACTACATATGATCACTTCCCTCATTCATGCGAAATGCTGGGCTGGATGAAACACAAGCTAGAATCAAGATTGCTGGTAGAAATATCAATAACCTCAGATATGCAGATGATATCATCCTTATGGCAGAAAGTGAAGAAGAACTAAAGAGCTTCTTGATGAAAATGAAAGAGGAGAGTGAAAAAGTTGGCTTAAAGCTCAACATTCAGAAAATGAAGATCATGCCATCTGGTCCCATCACTTCATTGCAAATAGATGGGGAAACAGTGGCAGACTTTATTTTGGGGGGCTCCAAAATCACTGCAGATGGTGACTGCAGCCGTGAAATTAAAAGATGCTTACTCCTTGGAAGAAAAGTTATGATCAACCTAGACAGCATATTAAAAAGTAGAGACAATACTTTGCCAAGAAAGGTCTGTCTAGTCAAAGCTATGGTTTTTCCAGTAGTCATGTATGGATGTGAGAATGGACTATAAAGAAAGCTGAGCACCAAAGAATTGATGCTTTTGAACTGTGGTGTTGGAGAAGACTCTTGAGAGTCCCTTGGAGAGCAAGGAGATTCAATCGGTCCATCCTAAAGGAGGTCAGTCCTGAATATTCATTGGAAGGACTGATGCTGAAGCTAAAACTCCAATACTTTGGCCACCTGATGTGAAGAACTGACTCGTTTGAAAAGACCCTGATGCTGGGAAAGATTGAAGGTGGGAGGAGAAGGGGATGACAGAGGATAAGATGGTTGGATGGCATCACTGACTCAATGGACATGAGTTTGAGTAAACTCCAAGAATTGGGTGATGGACAGGGAGGTCTGGTGTGCTGCAGTCCATGGGTTTGCAAAAGAGTCAAATGCGACTGAGCAACTGAACTGAACTCATATGTAGATGTAGTATGTAGACGAGGCTTCTCTCATAGCTCAGTTGGTAAAAAATCCGCCTGCAATGCAGGAGACCCTGGTTCAATTCCTGGGTTGGGAAGATCTGCTGGAGAGTGGATAGGCTACCCACTCCAGTATTCTTGGGCTTCCCTGGTGGCTCAGCTGGTGAAGAATATGTCTGCAATGCCAGAGACCTGTGTTTGACCCCTGGATTGGGAAGATCCCCTGGAGAAGGGAAAGGCTACCCCTTTCAGTATTCTGGCCTGGAGGATTCCGTGGACTATACAGTCCATGGGGTCACAAAAAGTCAGACACGACTGAGCAACTTTCACATGATCACACTGTTTCCTAACAGATAACTGCTATGGGAAATGGGATTCAGTCCATTTCTTTGCTTAGGACACAAATTGTCAAGCTAGTGAAGGGTAGCTGAATATGTCACCGCAGAGCATGCTCCTTGGGCATATTGGTTATTTTGACTCAAGGACTTAAAAAACAGCTAATGCAAGGAGGCACTGACTTCCTATCTGCCTAAAGACAGATCCTGCAAAAGGAACTCAATTATCAGAAAACCTCTCCCAGAGAGTTTCATCAACCAGGAAAAACTAGCTCTTGCCACAGGAAAGAAGACTAGAAGCTGATGCCACACCATATATGCATACATGAGGTATATATGTTAATACCCTTCTGTTTGTTTTTCTCTAATCTGCCTTTTATTATAGGGGTCCTAGCTTAGAACTCAGAAGGGTTTAGGGAAAGTTATTTTCCCTGAAAATCACTGATCCTCTGTCATCCAGTCACTGCATTCAGTGTAATGATATTGGACTGATCACTCAAGGTACATATAAGGACCCCTGTCAAGGGGATGGAAGGGAATAGCTTAGGAAGAAGGAATGCTGGACCTTTAGATATCTTGCTATTACCCACATAGGAAAATTAGCCAAGGATTTTGTGCTTTGGGGAAAGAATGAAACAGGATTTTGAACTCCTATGGCCTGTAGGGCCTCATGCTGGTTTTATGAAAGCGTTTGAGAGAGGGATGATCCATGTTTCTAATCAAGGGGGGATGGATATGATCAGATGGATATGCTTTGTAGCAGTCGTGCTGGCAAAAGTAAGGCAGAGGACCAGAAGGGATCCTTGAACTAGATGACCAGCAAGAAAGCTGCTGCAAATATTCAAACCCAGACAGAGAGAGGCAGTAGTGATGGAGAGAAGAGAAATGCCCGGAGCTCCTCACTGAGTGTATCCTTATACTATTAATGCATTTCTCATTTTAGGACATTATTTCTCAGGAGACATTTATTGCAATCCCAGTGCCACAGGTTGGTTTATGGTTCAATGTATCATTTATGTGAAGGAAATGGATTAGGCCATGTCCAACCATTAATGATTTGGTTTAGAGCCTTGCTCCCCAGGGAATGTCAGCTACCAGTCTCTACCTGACCTTAATGACTTTTATTTATTTGTTTTTTAACATTTTATTTTATATCAGGATATTGCTGATTAACAATGTTGTGATAGTTTCAGGTGCACAGCAGAGTGATAACAGCCATGCATATACCTGTATCCATTCTCCCCCAAACTCCCTTCCCATCCAGGATGCCACGTAACATTGAGCAGAGTTCCCTGTGCTATACCGTAGGACCTTGTGGGCTATCCATTTTAAATACAGCAGTGTGTACGTGTCCTTCCCAAACTGCCTAACCATCCCTTTCCCCTGTCTTTCCCCACCTCTCCGATAACCTTAAGTTCATTTTCTAAGTCTGTGAGTCTGTTTCTGTTTTGTCCATAAATTCATTTCTATCCTTTCTTTTTAGATTCTCCATGTAAGTGATATGTGATATTTCTCTTTCTCTGACTGACTTCACTCAGTATAATAATGGCAGAATGCCATTCTTTTTAATGGCTGAGTGACATTCATTGTATACATAGGTACCACATCTTCTTTATCTATGTCTATCTATGGACTTTTAGGTTGCTTCCATGTCTTGGCTACTGTAAACAGTGTTGCAGTGAACACCGGGGTGCAAGTATACTTTCAGACCATGTTTTTCTCCAGATATATGCAAAGAGTCGGACACGACTGAGCGACTGAAATGAACTGAACTGAACTGATGCCCAGGAGTGGGATTGCAGGGTCATATGAAAGTGAAAGTGAAAGTCACTCAGTCATGTCCGACTTTTAATCCCATGGATAGTCCATGGGATTCTCCAGGCCAGAATACTGGAGTGGGTAGTCTTTCCTTTCTTCAAGAGATCCTCCCAACCCAGGGATAGAACCCAGGTCTCCCACATTGCAGGCAGATCCTTTACCAGCTGAGCCACCAGGGAAGCCCAAGAACACTGGAATGGGTAGCCTATCCTTTCTCCAGTAGCTCTTCCTGACCCAGTGATCGAACCAGGGTCTCCTGCATTGTAGGCGGATTCTTTACCAACTGAGCTATGAGGGAAGCCCCACAGGGTCATATGGTAGCTCTGTTTTTGGCTTTTTAAGGAACCTCCATATTGTTTTCCATTGTGGCAATATCAATTTACATCCCTACCAACAGTGTAGGAGAGTTCCCTTCTCTCTACACCCTCCCCAGAATTTATTGTTTGTAGATTTTTTGGTATTAGTCATGTTGACTGTGTGATGTTGATCTCTTAGTACTTTTGATTTGCATTTCTATGACTTATATTTAAAGCTGAATCCTCTTCCAGTGTAAAGGTGCCTTACCCCTGCCATCCTCTTTCCTGTGTGAAGAGTCTGGGTTTTCATCTTGAAAGAAATACCAGGTGCTGGCTCTGTGTATAGAATAAGTTGCTGCCAAGATAGAGAAGTTGCCTCGAAGCAATAATTGAAGGGGCAGACAAAAATGATGTCAACCATCTAAATTATGTTCTTATAAAATGCTTAGGAGTGCCTGGTAGTTAGGAAGAGTTAAGGCTGAAGGCAAAAACCAAAGGTGTATGTAGTCTCGAATTTCATCCATTGACTTTGTCTAGAAGAGCTGATTGTATGTATTTCCTTTAGTATCCAATATATTTTGTGGCAGAATATTTTTCTGAGGCAAAGGATATACTTGTAGGAAAAAGAAATGTAATCATTTGTTTAAAAGTATATTTTAAAGATAAAGTAGCTTTAACCATTCATTGGAGTGAAGAAAGGGTGAATAAATAGCTGAGGAATTTTAGTTTGAAAGTACCCAAGAACCACATCATAGTATTTTCATTGTTTCTGAAATTATATGTCTTATAAAGGAACACTGTTCCAATCCACTGCTATCAGAGATATAAAACAAACAAGAAAAAAGCCCAACAAAAAGTGTAAAATGTATCTCATTCTCAAAGGGATGAATAAGGCCCAGCAGCCCCACAAAAGCTTCTAAATACAGTTTCAGTGTAGACATTAGGCTGACATTTCCTCAGCAGAGACTTCAATTAGAAGTACTCTGTAGGCGAAGGGTGGGAAAAGATGAGCAGATGAAATTTAACTTACATCTCCAGTACATGCTGTGAAAGCTATGTTCTCACCTCCACAAACCAGCGAATCAAAGGTACTGAGGATTCAAGCATTTTTCTTCCAGCAGTGGGTGGCCCAATGCCTCAATTCAGCTGTCTTTTTATATTAGAAGGAAAGCTGAAATCATTGTTGCTCGTATTATATCTTATTTGTTCTGCTGCTTTCACTAAATTTTCTGAATTTTATCTGAGGTCTCTCTCCTACTAAGAAGATGAAACTGTGGCACAATTTCTCTGCTTAAACTGTGGTATAACTCCTCCTTTCAGAAAAGAAAAGGGGAGAAACATTGCCTTTTACAAAGAAACCTGGCTTTGGGAGACTATCTTTTCATTACAGAAATAAACTGTAGATTATTAGATTGTTACATTTCATAAATTTACTCTGTAAATCTTAAAACAATTTCTCTTGTTTTTATAAAAAATGATTTATCAGCTGTCTTCTTTCAAGGGTGGCTAAATCATATGATTGCAAGGGACGTTATGCAGAATGGCCAACTATTCGGCAATAAATTCCAGTGACATATTCCCTGTGAGGGCGGGCATTCTTTCTGTATGGGCAATCTACTTTCTATTAAGTGGTTTTTGCAGTTCCCTGACTCCCCATCTGGGGGATAAAAAGGCAGTGGAGGAAGTAGAGCTGGAGGGAAAAATGGAAATCATCTCACTTGGAATTCTGGGGTTATTCAGAAAAGTATTTTTAAAATCATTAGGCATAGATTGACTTTCTGTATTTCAGAACTGTGCAGGGCGGGACTGGAGAGAGGTATAAAAAGAAATTTAAGAAGATATTTTCTCCTAATGCAAGACTGTTTGAAGGAAACGATTTAGTTGAAGAAATTAACAGTATGTAATACATATAATAAATGTGGGTGGGGAGGAGGGAGAGAAAGACAATCCATAAAGTCTTCCAACTTTTCCCTCTTCTCCTCTCCATCTTGGTGTTTATAATTCCTGCCCTCATAGGATCTCTTTATACTAGAAATATTAATTAAGATTCTTTCAGTTAGGGAATCTCTGGCAGTTCAGTGGTTAAGACTCTGCACTTGCATTGCACAGGGCACAGGTTCAGTTCCTGGTTGGGGAACTGAGAACCTGCAAGATATGGGCGGGCCTCTCCTCCAAAGAAAGGCTTTCAGTTAAAAGACACCTTTTTGCAAAAAGGGAAAGGAATTCTGAAAGCAAGACAGTATATAATGGAGTATAAAGGACACCTGAGTTTGGTTGGGTCTTATGCAGGAACCAGGAAAACCAGAAACCTCTGTGTTTCTCTCCCTGTGTGTCTCTCTTTCCTTTGTTCTTACAGAAAATCTTGACCACCCACACATTCCAAGTTTATGTTTGGTGCCAGTGAAACTCACAAATGAATGACTGACTCTTGTTCAATCTCAGTTCTGTTTCTGGGAGTGAGAATTTGATTATCTCAGCTAGGGTGTTCAGCTCTGGCCAGGAGATTCTGGGTCACATAGGTTAAATTTGGCCATGAGGTGAACTGAACTATGACTGATAGTTCAATTATTGGAGAAAAGCAGATGGTTTTTGAACTGAAAAGGTATCCCCAAAGAGTGTTTACTATCTGAGTTGAATAATTTACCAGAAGAAAATGCCTAAAATGCCATCTTTTAAAAGGAACGTCATATACTTCTTCTCTGTGACATTTCCAGGAAATAGAACTATATCATTCTGCAATTGAAAAGATACACTGTTTTTATTTTTCAGTGAGTGTGCATGTATGTTTAAGACAAAATTCTTTCTTGACTTCCTTCTGTAGCAGAAAATGGAAAGGCAGTCAGCCCCAAGTCAGCTAGCTTCTTGTCCCTGACTCTGCACTGTGTCTACAAAATTCTTTCGCCATATGCTCTCTGCAGTGTTTCGGCAGATCTATATTATAGGGGAACCATATGTTGACTTTGCAATAGCATATTTTCTACTTTCCAGATTTGAGCCCTCCATATTGTGGACACAGGCAGTGGGAACCTCAGTGTCTCTTATTTGAATGCCAAGATGGCATTAAACGTGTGCGAATGGTGCAGCTAGCCATGAGATTGCTTGATTTGAGTAAGTGAATGTGGGTCCATGACAGGTGATTTCCTACCATGTTTAGAATCCCACAGAAACATTTTGGAATTCAAAACAAAAGGGGAGGTCTTCCTTCATTTCGGGGATTCTTCACTATACCTGGATCTTTTGTTTAATGGTTCTTACTTTTCCCCCATGTTTTACATCTTGAAGATGTTTGGAATTGACTTTCAAAAATGGCAGTTTTCTGGTGTTCTTGGTAGAAAAGTAAAAGCTTACTCTCAAACTGTTTTATATAGGAACATATTTCATACATACATACATATATATATATATATATATATATATATATAGTGAGTGAAAGTGAAAGTCACTCTGTTGTGTCTGACTCCTTGAGATCCCACGGAGTGTAGCCTGTCAGGCTCCTCTGAGAATCCATGGGATTCTCCAGGCCAGAATACTGGAGTGGGTAGTAGTTCCTTTCTCCAGGGGCTCTTCCCAAGCCAGGGAGTGAACCCAGGTCTCCCATGTTGCAGGCAGATTCTTTACTGTCTGAGCCACCAGGGAAGCCCAGGAATATTGCAGTGGGTAGCCAATGCCTTCTCCAGGGTATCTTCCCAACCCAGGATCAAACTGGAGTCTCCTGCATTGCAGGCAGATTCTTTGCCAGCTGTATATACACACATATATATGTATGCTAATAATTATTATCTTTGTTTTCATGTGTTTAATGTGTATCTTCCATATATTTGCATACTTTTAACTACAGTAAGAGTAATTTCTTTTATAGAAATAAAGTATTCTGTTTTGGTTAGGCACCTAAAACAAAACCACTCTTCTGTACCCTAAAGGGTGTATCTCATGAACTAGTATGGAACATTGAGCTTTCTATTCGCTTTTTAAAGCAAAAGAAGGTAATTCACAGAGATTTTTTTAAAAGGTCTTTTTTAAGTTTTTTAGAGAACTTGTTAAAAAACACCCACAACCATATTTCAAGCCACATTCCCTCTCCTGTGTCTTCTCCCCACAAAATGCTCAGAATGCCAATTTAAAGGAAAAACACAGTCAAGCCAGATAAAAAGCAGCCAAATGAAGAGAAGGTTAATCATGGATGGCAATGGAGGTGGTCCAGACAATCTGTTGATTTCTTTGGCATGACTGCATTTAGCCTTTTCTTCCCCAAACCCCTGAGACATGAAGGCTGACATTCACTAGTTCCTAGGCTCCTGGTTATTACTGTGTTCATCCACAAATGTAAATCTTCCTCACTGTCAACCTTCTTCTGACCTAAGAGTCTTGGAAGAGGAGCCTGAGAGACACATAGATAAGAAACTAAGCAGAAATTTGAATAGAAACATAACAACTGGACGCCCTGGTTTATCAGTGTTAAGTAATAGGCTAATCCAAGTTAATCCAGGAAGAGAAATAATTTTTTTATGTGTTCACCAAAGGCAGTTTTCAGCTTCATTTTTAGCTTATGGCATGATAGCCTGGAGAGTTGTCATGACAAACAAAAACGAAAATAAAATATAAGTTTCAAGCTGTGTAATTGTTTTTTAGTCCTCCCTTCTCCCTATGTGATCACAAAAACCAGGCCTGCTTTCTGAATTACGCTTTCATCCCTGTGGCTACTCATGATTATCATAGCACACAAACTCCCAGTGTCATTATCTGTAAAATGGGAATGATGATGGAACTTCACAGGATTCTTGTAAGGATTGAATGAGACAATGGATATATAATACTTAGTGCAGGGTCTGGCCTGTAATAAGAGATCAAAGAATGTTAGCTATCCATAAGTTTATAACTTTCGTTAGAAAGAAGAATTATGTACCTCTGATGTAAATTTATAATTAATTATATTTTGTTATGAAGCAGAAGACTTGGGTTCCAGTACTGGCTCTTTAACTGAGAACCTAAGAGTCCTTAAATCAGCCCAAAACCTCTGATCTAGGCTTATGAAATAAAAAGTTTATATTGGTTGATTATTAAGGTCACTTCTGGCCCTAATCTTCAGTGTTTGACCTTCCACAGCAGCTGTTTTCTATGTTAAGGCTAGCTGGGTTAAGAGCTGATCTCTGCAACACAGTTCTCTTTTTAAAGATGCACAGATCAGGAGTGAGCACTCCTTTGAGGAATCTGTTTCATGATCAGAACTGACTAAAGCATTCTTGGAAATTTCTGAGCCCAGAGGAGAAAAAATAATTTCCTTACCATTGAATATTTTTAAGAAAATATATGGTATAAAAAAAGTACTCAATAAGCAGTTGATCAGTCGCTAAGTTGTGTCTGATGTTTTGCTGCCTCATGAACTGCAGCATACCAGGCTTCCCTGTCCTTCACTATCTCCCTGAGTTTGCTCAAACCCATGTCCATTGAGTCAGTGATGCCATTCAGCCATCTAGTCCTTTGTCGTCCCGTTCTCCTCTTCCCTTCAATCTTTCCCTGCATATGGTCTTCCAGTGAGTCTGTTATTCACGAGGTGGCCAAAGTATTGGAGCTTCAGCTTCAGCATCAGTCTTTCCAGTGAGTATTCAGGGTTGATTTCCTTTAGGATTGACTGGTTTGATCTCCCTGCTGTCCAAGGGACTCTCAAGAGTCTTCTCCAACACCACAGTTCAAAAGCATCAATTCTTAGGCACTTACTTTTCTTTAAGGTCCAGGTCTTACATCTGTACATGACTACTGGAAAAACCATAGTTTTTTATTTTTTTTTTTTGTTTTTTTTTTTTTTTTTTGAAAAACCATAGTTTTGACTATGTGGACTTTTGCTAACAAAGTGCTATCTCTGCTTTTTAATACACTGTCTAGTTTGGTCACAGCTTTTCTTCAAAAGAGTAAGTATCTTTCAATTTTGTGGCTGCAGTCACCATCTACAGTGATTTTGGAGCCCAAGGAAATAAAATCTGTCACTGTTTCCATTGTTTCTCCATCTATTTGCTGTGAGGTGATGGGATCAGATGCCATGATCTTTGTTTTTTGAATGTTGAATTTTAACCAGGTTTTTCACTCTCCTCTTTCACCTTCATCAAGATGCTCTTGAGTTGCTTTCCGCCATTAAAGTGATATCATCTGCATATCTGAGGCTGTTGATATTTCTCCCAGCAATCTTGATTCCAGCTTGTAAGTCATCTAGTATGGCTTTTCATATGACGTACTCTGAATATAAGTTAAATAAGCAGGGTGACAATATACAGCCTTGATGTACTCCTTTCTCAATTTTGAACTAGTTTGTTGTTCCATGTCTGGTTCTAACTGTTGCTTCTTGTCATGCATACAGGTTTCTCAGGAGACAGGTAAGGTGGTCTGGTATTCCCATCTCTTTAAGAATTTTCCGCAATTTGTTTTGATCCACAGAGTCAAAGGTTTTAGTCAGTGAAGCGGAAGTAGATGTTCTTTTTTCGAATCCCCTTGCCTTTTTTATGATCCAGTAGATATTGGTAATTTGATTCCTGGTTCCTCTGCCTTTTCTAAATCCACCTTGTACATCTGGAAGTTCTCAGCTCATGTACTGTTGAAGCCTAGCTTGAAGGATTTTGAACATTACCTTGCTAGCATGTGAAATGAGTGCAACTGTGCAGTAATTTGAACATTCTTTGCAATTGCCCTTCTTTGGGATTGGGGTGAAAACTGACCTTTTCCAGTTGTGTAGCCACTTCTGAGTTTACCAAATTTGCTGGCATATTAAGTGTAGCACTTTAACAACATCATCTTTTAGGATTTGAAATAGCTGAGCTGAAGTCCATCACCTCCACTAGCTTTGTTTGTAATGCTTCCAAAAGCCCACTTGTCTTCACGTTCCAGGATGTCTAGCTCTAGGTGAGTGACCACACCATTGTAGTTATCTGGATCCTTAAGATCTTTTTGTACAGTTCTTCTGTGTATTCTTGCCAACTTTTCTTAAAATCTTCTGCTTCTGTTAGGTCCTTGACATTTCTGTCCTTTATTGTGCCCATCTTTGCATGCAATGTTCCCTTGCTATCTCCAATTTTCTCGAAGAGTCTTCTATTATTTTCCTCTAGTTCTTTACATTGCTCACATAAGAAGCCTTTATTTCTCCTTGCTATTCTCTGGAACTCTGCATTCAGTGAGTATATGTTTCCCTTTTCTCCTTTGCTTTTCACTTCACTTCTTTTCTCAGCTATTTTTAAGGCCTCCTCAGACAACCACTTTGCCCTCTTGCATTTCGTTTCCTTTTGGATGGTTTTCATCACTAACTCCTGTACAATGTTACAAACCTCTATCCATAGTCCTTCAGGTACTCTATCAGATTTAATCCCTTGAATCTGTTTACCACCTCCACTGTGTAGTCATAAAGAATTTGATTTAGACCGTATCTTAATGGCCTAGTGGTTTTCCCTGAGTGGTTTTCCCAATTTGACCTGAGTTTTGCAATAAGAAGGTCCTGATCTGAGCCTCAGTCAGCTCCAGGTCTTGTCTTTGATGACTGTATAAAGCTTCTCCGTCTTCAGCTTTAAAAAATATATAATCAATCTGATTTCAGGATTGACTGAAATAAGCAGTGGAGTCCAATAATTACATTCCTTCTATGATGTCTAGGCACCAGATGTGGTTTTGGCTATGGAAGGGCCCAGGATGCTGAAAGGATATTGACAAAGAATGGTAATGAGAGGGGTTGTCTGAACATGTTGGTCAGAAACCAGATGGGCAGGGCCTTTCATCAGGAGAGTTGTCCACAGGAAGCTGACAAGCAGGCATGAATATGTTTCAGGATCAGGGTAACTCAAAGCAAAAGCCCAGTCCTGCAAACTGCAGCAACATGGGCATGAATGAGAAACAAATTTAGGGGCAAATTCCTGGACTCCATGGATCACCATTGTTGCAACTGAGTCTGCAGCTGCAAAGAAGAGAAAACAAGCTGGAGACACCCCTTATTTGAAGAGGCCACTCTAACGGAAGTCCTCAGGAAAAGCCCCATATATCAGAACACCATCCACGGTCATAAAAATAGCAGGGCTTGGAAACAGACGGACAGGAGTGCAGTATGCAGACTTGCTTTGGGTTGGTTAAAGGAAGAACACCATGAAGCATTGATCTTTATCTGACCTCTGCCCCAAGCCTGTTCTTTTGCCCTGAAGCCAGCAGAAAGTAGACTGAATAACATCTTGTGTTGTACTGTGCTTAGTTGCTCAGTTGTGTCCAACTCTTTTCAACCCCAGGGACTGTAGCCCGTCAGGATCCATGGGAATTCCCCATGGGAATTCTCCAGACAGGAATACTGGAGTGGGTTGCCATGCCCTCCTCAAAGGGGATCTTCACAACCCAGGGATCAAACCCAGGCCTCCCACATTGCAGGCAGATTCTTTACTGTCTGAGTTACCAGGGAAGCCCTGAGTAACATCTTTAAGAGGCTTGCCTTTTTTCTGAATCAAGGTTTCAAATAGCACTGGCATTCAAACAGTTATGGTGGCCCTGTCACAATTACCTGCATGTGGACATCTCAGCAGGATGCTTGATGTCCAGGTTGAAACCAGATAAATTTGAGGGAAAGCTAAAAATCCTAGTTGGACGGAGACCATGAAAGAAAAGAAAAGCAGAATTGGTAGCAACCCCAGGCAAAAATGTGGCAGGATGAAGGAGAAAAAGGAAAGACATGGGGATCAAATGGGAAATATGCAAATCCTCCATTTCCAAAATAAACTTTTCACTATGTTAATATGGGGGTAGTACACTTCTTTCCATACCTCCACTGATCATTCCAAATAGAAACATGCACCTCAGTAAACCTAAGTGTCTTACATGGAGCCCATAGTAAGTCCTTCTATTTATGGGAAAAGAGTATGGGAGGAAATGTACTCACCAAATGGAGAGAAAACCAGAACCACTTATGTTTATAATTAATATAGTTCATTATCCATAAATATTAACACACAACCAATGAACCTCCAACATTTGATAAAAAAACCAACGACACAAATAAGACAAAGGACCAAGATGAACAAGTGGAAAACTAACCAGAGGAGTGAAAACATTTAATTAATGGAAGAAAAAAGGACATTTTAAAAATTCCATTTATTATCCACCAATTTAAATTAAATTAAATTTTAAGCAAATTGCATCTAAATAAATAAAAGCAGGTTGTCATCTTGTATCTTAACAGATAATAAGAAAGTGTTCTTAAAAATGAAAAATATACTTGCTTAAACACAAAGCCTGTAAAATAACTGTTCTACAAATCATGATTAGAGAAATGTGCCAAAATAAAGAACAAATACACAAAGCTTGAAAAAAATAACATGGAAAAATGCATCCTAAAAGAACAATATCTACTGATAAGAGGTCCAGGACGGGAAAGCTGTGGAAACAGATGGGAAGGAATTATCAGAGGGGAAAAAAATGAGCTAAGGTTAAGTCCAAGAACATGTTCAGATTGAAAGGGTCTGCTAAGTGCTTAGGAAAATGAAATAACGGCTAATGTTTCCCTAGTTCTTTAAATGGGTTGTTTTAATTTTTGCAACAGTGCTATGATATATTTGTAACTAACGTAAGGGTCAAATGCTCATTATTTTTATAACTGAATAAAGTGAAAGATTCAATTTTTAACTTACAGGAGGTTCCACAATTTAGGGGTACACTCAGCTCCAGAACATAGTCCTCTTAGTCACAAGTTGTGTATGTAGAGAGAAAGAAATTACACCTGGATAGATTGTTATGGGTATCAAAGTTAAAGAGATGATATTAACAGGCTTGTGTTGACCATGTATGTTGCCAATGAAAGGATAAGAATCTGAAATCAGAATCTGAAATCAGTGTTCTTGTTGACATACTTAATGCTGCTATGGAATTCTGAGCAAAAATGACTTAGCAGCCAGGAATTACTTCATGCCCAAGCAAACGATCAAGAAATTTAAGACAAAAACATATTTTAAAATCGGCAAAATCTAAAAAAAAAGTTATCTCCTATGTACTATTTTTTAAAAACAAAAAAATCAATGCAGCAAAATTAAAGATGAATCCAAGAAAGACATGGGGTTTAACAAACAGAAGTAACTTAGGGGTTCAGTGGATCTAGAATTAGAGTTTTTTGGGAAAGCCAGAAAGCATTGATTTACATGAGAATGAAGAATATCTTCAAGAATAAAGTGAATTCTAATTACTAGAAAAGTGGAGGGTCTTAATATCTCTTCTACCCAAAACAGAAAAGATAGGCAATTAAAAACTTTGCCAAAAAGTGCAATGTGGTAAAATTATGGTTTTGTAAAAACAAACTATAATATTCAACACATTTGAGCAAGTTTTTTGGAGCATTGAGTTAGAGAAATCACTGGATCTTGATGCTTGGACATTCTTCAAGTGGCAGAGATTTAGTGACATGAGATTATATTACTTTTCCTTCAGATACCAACCATCATACTATTTGGTTGCATGATTAATCACTCCTAGACAATTATATAATGCATTCTAATAAATGGTATTCAAGGTACAGAATATAACTAAAGACACAGAGAAGACATATTTACAGAGAAGAATATGTATTATAAAACTTGGGCAATATTAAATGATTACATAGCTACAGAGTCAGGAGGTAATGAAAGGAGGGTATAGAGATGTGGGTATGCTAACTTTTTTCATCTTACAGTGTGGAAATCCAACTGATAGAGAATAAAGGTAGTAAATACAGAAATAGAGGGTTAAGAATATTATTGAACATATTAAGGGTTAACATGAGAAGAATTTAAAGTAAGTTGGAGAAGTGGGGAGAGGGTGGTAGAGTGTGTATAATCATCATATTTTATGGATGAGAATCAACAGAATATCTAGAGGTGATCAGTCAAGAATTAAGAGAAAAAAAAACACCTTCTTTATCAGAAGTGGAGAAAGAAGGAGGAACAGAGGTCAAAAAAGGGAGATTTTTACTTTTCTTTTGGGTCTCTTCTGTATATACATTTCATTCCTTTTGTGTGGATGCATATATTACATTTCTAACTAAAATTTTTTTAGGGCCTGTAAGGACAGGTGCAGGAAGTAATGATTATATAGAGGCCAGCTTGATCACTCTATTTCTTGTGGCATAAGGATGCCAGGCACTCCTTTTGTTGGATATTTAACTCTTGAGATTTGCTATTGTCATTGAGTTTCACATATTTAAAATAACAATTTAATTTAATATAAATGCCCTGGAGAAAATGTATCAAATTATAATTTAAGAAAATTACATCAGAAAATCGTAAATTTAAGAAGAAAATAATGCTGGACTATCAGAAATCAATGATAAGGTTCTACATCAATACCAGACTATTTCCTCTGTGATTTCCACTGCATCCTTCTCAGTCTGGATTAAATTGGCTTCACTGGCTTTCCGTCAAAACCACTCTAGAAAATTAAGAAGGTTCTGACTCATGACCTTCTTAAGATTTCAGTCAGTCTACATAGAATTTAATCATGTACCACAGATAATTTTTTAAAATATATACATAGGTATTTGTGTTATTGTTCATGTATATTTTTTGAAAATAATCCAATATCTAAGACATATTACTTGCATCAAGTTGGTACAGTTGAAGACAAATAATGCATTTTGTGCTCGAAAGAATTATAAGAGTAAAGGTTTATTTGCGGTTGTCTTGAAAATAAGAAATAAATGCTAGACTATCTGCAGTGCAAACCATGAATGAATGCTTACTGATTATAGGCTTGTTTATAAACAAACATACAAACATTCAGTAACACCTTCACTCATTTTTTTTCATCTGTGTTTGTATAATGATTTTATACCCATTAATTGTTTTAACAAACATTAAAAATTAGATGTTCACAGGTTTTAATTCTTTATTCTTCAATATATTATTTTCCAGAGAAAATAAGCTATAGTGCTTCACTGTGATACCTTTCTATAGTGCATAGAGGAAAATAGCATTTCAGTAATTGCTGTATCGTGATGCAGAGGAAAACATCTCAATATAAAAGTAAAAGATGTAGAGTAGTGCGTATTAACAGTCTTACCAGAGTTGTTTCTGGTTCTTTAGCTTACTGAGTGAATGACTGTTTCATCCTACTTGAAGTGGGGCTAGGCAGCCTCTGAAGAGGTGTCTGCAAATTTTGCTCTGGCAGTGACCAAGACAGAACCAGACAGAGAGCTTCTTGAAATAAAAAGAATTTCCAACAGATTGTATCTCCTTGGTGGAAATGTTCTGCCAAGTCCAAGGGGAAGATATGGGCCTTCTCTAAAGAATATAAATCATGGAAATAATAATCCAGTATCTCTAGTATTTGCACCCCATCAAGTCATCTCAAATGCCATACTTGTTTTTTTGTCTCATGTTTCTGTCATGTACACTACTTATTCTGAGAACTTGTCACCTCATTTTACTTCCTCAACTAGTAAGTGAAATGGAAAAGTAACAGGGGTAGAAAAAAAAGAGCTATCAATTTCACAAAAACATATATTTTAAGATATATATTAAAATTATTACTAGAAGCAATGGATTTTCAGAAATGAAAGAGATGCTCTGGGTTCTGGAGATGGAAAATTCTCATAGCCTCCAAAATTAACACGGCTTGAAGGAAAGTTTTGGGGTGGTTTTTTTTTTCAATTTACTTTTTTAATTTTAAAATTTTCTTTGGAGTACACTTGGTTTTGGAGAAGGCAATGGCATTCCACTCCAGTACTCTTGCCTGGAAAATCCCATGGATGGAGGAGCTTGTTGGGCTGCAGTCCATGGGGTCGTTAAGAGTCAGACACGACTGAGCAACTTCACTTTCACTTTTCACTTGTATGCATTGGAGAAGGAAATGGCAACCCACTCCAGTGTTCTTGCCTGGAGAATCCCAGGGACAGAGGAGCCTGGTGGGCTGCCGTCTATGGGGTTGCACAGAGTCGGACACAACTGAAGTGACTTAGCAGCAGCAGCAGCAGCAGCAGCAGCATACTTGGTTTACAATATTGTGTTGGTTTCTGCTGTACAGCAAAGTAAATCACTTAGACATACACATGTAATCCAATCTTTTTTTAGCACGTAGGTCATTACAGAGTAATGAGTAGAGTTCCCTGTGCTATAACAGTAGGTTCTTATTGTACTCAGTCGCTTAGTCATGTCCAATTCTTTGTGGCCCACGGACTGTGGCCTGCCAGACTCCTCTACACATGGAATTTCCAGGCAAGAATACTGGAATGGGTTGCTGTTCCCTACTCCAGAGTCCCAACCCAGGGATCAAATCCTCTGGCATCTCCTGCATTGGTAGGCAGATTCTTTACCCTTAGTGCCACCTGGGGAGACCAGGTCCTTAATGATTATCGAATTGTATATACAGTAGTGAGGCTTCCCTGGTGGCTCAGAGAGTAAAGAGTCTGCCTGCAGTGTGGGAGACCCGGGTTCAATCCCTGGGTCAGGAAGATCCCCTGGAGAAGGAAATAACAACCCACTCCAGTATTCTTGCCTGGAAAATCCCATGGATGGAAGAACCTGGAAGGCTACAGTCCATAGGGTTGCAAAGAGCACAATTGAGTGACTTCACTCACTTTTAGTGTGTATATCTCAATTCCAGTTTCTCAATTTATCCTCCTTTACCCCATGGTAACCACAAGTTTATTTTGTTATTTTTAATAGTTTTGTTTGTTATTTTAATAGTTTTAATATGTACAGTGTTTTGTTAGTTCTTTACCATTTATTTATTTTTGGTGCATGGGGTCTTCACCTTCATTGCTGCACATGGGGTTTCTCTAGTTGAGCTATGAGGGCTGCTATCTAGTTGTGGTGTTTGGGCTTCTCATCGTGGTGGCTTCTCTTACTGAGGAGCTCAGGCTCTAGGCACGTAGGCTTCAGTAGCTGAGGCACATAGGCTCAGTATTTGTGATCTGAGGGCTCTAGAGCATGGGCTCAATAGTTGTGGTTCATGGGGTTAGTTGCTCCACAGCCCGTGATATCTTCCTGGACCAGGGATTGAACCCGTGTCCCCTGCACTGCAGGTGGATTCCTATCCGCTGCACCACCAGGGAAGTCCCAGAAGTTTGACTTTTACATCTAGGACTCTATTTCTGTTTTGTAAATAAGTTCATTTGTACCATTTTTTAGGTTCCATATATAAGCAGTATAATTTAACATTTGTCTTCCTGTGTCTGACTTATTGTGACAGTCTCTAAATCCATCCATGTTGTTATAAATGACATTATTTCATTCCTTTTTTATGGCTGAGTAATATTCTATTGTATATATGTACCACATCTTCTTTATCTATTCCTCTGTTGAGGGACATTTAGGTCAATTCTATATCCTGGCTATAGTAAATAGTGCTGAAATGGACATTGGGATGCATGTATCTTTTCAGATTATGGTTTTCTCTAGATATATGATCATGGGTGGGATTGCTGGATTATATGGTAGATCTGTTTTTAGGTTTTAACAGAACCTTCATAATGTTGTCCACAATGTTGAACCAATTTTATTCCAACCAACAGTGTAGGAGGGTACCCTTTTCTCCACATCATTTCTAGCATTTGCTGTTCATAGATTTTTTTGATGATCACCATTTTGACCAGTATGAGGTGATACCTCATTGTGTTTTTGACTTACATTTCTATAGTAACTAGCGATGTTGAGCATTTTTCATATGCTTTTGGGCCACGTGCATTTCTTTTTTGGAAAATTTCTTTTTAGATCATTCACCTATTTTTTGATTGTTTTTTATAATGATTTGAAAAACCTATTGATACTTGTATATTTGCTGATTAACCTCTTGTTGGTTGCTTGGTCTGCAAATATTTTCTCCCATAATATGGATTGTCTTTTCAATGTTTTTATGGTTTTATTTGCTGTGCAAAAAATTTTAAGTTTGATCAGGTCCCATTTGTTTATTTTTATTTTCTTTCATTATTCTAGGTGTGAATTGAAAAAGATATTGTTCCAATTTATATCAGAGAGAATTCTGTCTGTATCTTATAGTATCTGTCCTTACATTTACATCTTTAATTCATATTGGGTCTATTTTTGTATATGGTGTTAGGAAATATTCTAATTTCTTTTTTTTTTTTTTACTTTTTTTTACTTTACAATACTGTATTGGTTTTGCCATACATCAACATGAATCCACCATGGGTGTACACGTGTTCCCAATCCTGATCCCCCCTCCCATCTCCCTCCCCACACCATCTCTCTGGATCATCCCAGTGCACCAGCCCCAAGCATCCTGTATCCTGCATCGAACCTAGACTGGTGATTCATTTCTTATATGATATTATACATGTTTCAATGCCATTCTCCCAAATCATCCCACCCTCTCCCTCTCCCACAGAGTCCAAAAGACTGAGCAACTGAACTGAACTGAACTGAACTGAATATATTGTGGTGCTCCTATGCTGGGTGCATATATAATTGTTATATCTTCTTAGATTTGTTCCTTGATCATTATGTATGTCCTTCTTGTGTCTTGTAATTGTCTTTAAGCTCTATTTTGTCTATTGTGAGTATTGCTACTCCAGCTTTCTTTTGATTTCCATTTGAATAGAATATTCACCCCTCACTTTTTCCATCCCTCACTTTCAGTCTGTATGTGTCCTAGGTCAGAGGAGGGTCTCTTGTAGACATATGCAGGTCTTGTTTTTGTATCCATTTAGCCAGTCTGTATCTTTTCGTTGGAATATTTAATCTAGTTACATTTCAGATAATGTATGTTCCTATTGCCATTTTCTTAATTGTTTTTGGTTTATTTCAGTTCAGTTCAGTTGCTCAGTTGTGTCTGACACTTTGCGACCCCATGAATCGCAGCACGCCAGGCCTCCCTGTCCATCACCAACTCCCGGAGTTCACTCAAACTCATGTACATCGAGTCAGTGATGCCATCTAGCCATCTCATCCTCTGTCGTCTGCCTCTCCTCCTGCCCCGAGTCCCTCCCAGCATCAAAGTCTTTTCTAATGCGTCAACTCTTCTCATGAGGTGGCCAAAGTACTGGAGTTCCAGCTTTAGCATCATTCCTTCCAAAGAAATCCCAGGGCTGTTCTCCTTCAGAATAGACTGGTTGGATCTCCTTGCAGTCCAAGGGACTCTCAAGAGTCTTCTCCAACACCACAGTTCAAAAGCATCAGTTCTTCGGCACTCAGCCTTCTTCACAGTCCAACTCTCACATCCATACATGACCACAGGAAAAACCATAGCCTTGACTAGACAGACCTTAGTCAGCAAAGTAATGTCTCTGCTTTTCAATACGCTATCTAGGTGGGTCATAACTTTTCCTCCAAGGAGTAATTGTCTTTTAATTTCATGGCTGCAGTCACCATCTGCAGTGATTTTGGAGCCCCCAAAAATAAAGTCGGACACTGTTTCCACTGTTTCCCATCTATTTCCCATGAAGTGATGGGACCAGATGCCATGATTTTCGTTTTCTGAATGTTGAGCTTTAGGCCAACTTTTTCACTCTCCACTTTCACTTTCATCAAGAGGCTTTTTAGTTCCTCTTCACTTTCTGCAATAAGGGTGGTGTCATCTGCATATCTGAGGTTATTGATATTCCTCCCAGCAATCTTGATTCCAGCTTGTGTTTCTTCCAGTCCAGCGCTACTCATGATGTACTCTGCATATAAGTTAAATAAGCAGGGTGACAATATACCTTGCCTTGACGTACTCCTTTTCCTATTTGGAACCAGTCTTTTGTTCCATGTCCAGTTCTAACTGTTGCTTCCTGACCTGCATACAGGTTTCTCAAGAGGCAGGTCAGGTGGTCTGGTATTCCCATCTCTTTCAGAATTTTCCACAGTTTATTGTGATCCACACAGTCAAAGGCTTTGGCATAGTCAAGAAAGCAGAAATAGATGTTTTTCTGGAACTCTCTTGCTTTTTCAACTATCCAGCAGATGTTGGCAATTTGATCTCTGGTTCCTTGCCTTTTCTAAAACCAGCTTGAACATCAGGAAGTTCACAGTTCACATATTGCTGAAGCCTGGCTTGGAGAATTTTGAGCATTACTTTACTAGCATGTGAGATGAGTGCAATTGTGCAGTAGTTTGAGCATTCTTTGGCATTGCCTTTCTTTGTGATTGGAATGAAAATGGACCTTTTCCAGTCCTGTGGCCACTGCTGAGCTTTCCCAATTTGCTGGCATATTGAGTGCAGCACTTTAGGTAGGTCTTTTTTCTTCCCTTCCTTTTTTGTTCTCTTCTCTTGTGGTTTGATGACCATCTTTGGTTTTGTGTTTGGGTTGGTTTTTCTTTTTTGTGTTTCTATTGTATTTTTTGTTTGTTTGTTTGCATTTCCCATGATGTTTTGATATAGCATTCTCTCTCTCTCTCTCATACACACACACACACACACACACACACACACACACACATCCATCCAAGGTTGTTTTAAGTTGCTGGTCTTTTAATTTCAAATGCAATTCCCATTTTCTGCATTTGTACTCTCCTCATGGTTGCTGTTTTAGATACCATAATTGTGTGTTGGTGATTTCCTACTATCACTTTGTTTGCTTTCACTAGTGAAGGTGAAAGTGAAATCACTCAGTCATGTCCAACTCTTTGCAACCCCATGGACTGTAGCCTACCAGTGTCCTCTGTCCATGGGGTTTTCCTGGCAATAGTACTGGACTGTATTGCCATTTCCTTCTCCAGTGGATCTTCCCGACCCATGGATTGAACCCGTGTTTCCCACATTGTAGACAGACGCTTTACCATCTGAGCCACCAGGGAAGTCCTTTTTTTTTTTTTTTTTCCCTAGTGAGCTTTCCAGTTTTTGACTTTCTTATTTCCAGTTGTGGCCTCTCTTATTTCCCCCTGCCTGGAAAATTCCTTTTGCATTTGTTGTAAGACAGGTTTGGTGGTGCCAGCTTCTTAAGTTTTGCTTGTCTGTAAAGCTTTTGACTTCTCCATTGAATCTGAATCAGAACATTTGGGTTTTTCTCTTTCAGGACTTTGAACATACCATGCTTCTTTCATCTAGCCTGCAGAGTTTCTGGTGAAAAACCGGCTAATAGCCTTATGGGAATCTCCTTTTATGTTATTTGTTGTTTTCTCCTTGTTGCTTTTAATATTTTTCCTTTGTATTTAATTTTTGTCAATTTGATTATTATATGTCTTGGTGTGTTCCCCCTTGGGTTTATCCTGTATGTGACTCTGCACTTCTTGGACTTGGGTGACTGTTTCCTTTCCTGTATTAGGGAAATTTTCAACTAAAATCTCTTCAAATATTTTATCAGGCCCTTCCTCTTTTTCTTCTGGGACCTATAATCAAACATTGGTGTGTTTAATGTTATCCTAGAGCTCTCTCAGACTGTCTTTACTAGTGTATTTTTATTTCAGGATTTTTGTTATCTGTTTATTTTTTAAATCATCTCTTTATCAATCATTTCTCATGTGATCTCTGTTACCTGTGTTCTCTTTCTGAGATTTTCAATCATCTTTAGTATCATTACTCTGAATTCTTTTTAGGTAGACTGCCTATCTCTTCTTTATTCAGTTGTTCTTGTGGGTTTTTATCTTGTTCCTTTGTCTGCAATATGTGTCTCTGTCATCTCATTTTGTCTAACTTTCTATGTTTGTCTAACTTTCTGTATTTTGTCTCCTTTCTGCAGGCTGGAGGATCATAGTTCCTGTTGCTTCTGGTGTCTGATTTCTGGTGGGTGAGGCTTATGTAGTTTTCCTGGTAGGAGGGTCAGGTACCTACTCTCTGGTGAGTGGAACAGTCTTGTCCCTCTGGTGGGCAAAGCCATGTCAAAGGGTATGTTTGGAGGTGGCTGTTAGCTTCATTTGAATTCAGGCAGTCTGTCTTCTGATAGATGAGGCTGTGTTTCTAACTTGTTGATTGTTTGACCTGAGGTTTTCCAGAACTGGAGCTTGCAGGTTGTTTGATGGACTGGGTCTTGGTGCTGAAATGGTGACCTATGGGAGAGCTTACTCTGATCAGCATTCCCTGGGACCTCTGGTTACCAGTGTCTTTGCCTCCATAGTCAGCTAGAATAGACCTTTGTCTCTTCAGGAGACCCCTCAAGACCTCTAGATGGGTCTTTCCCAGGCTTCTATAGAGGTACTGCTTTGTCCTGGGTCCTAGTGCATGTGAGACATTGTGTGCACCCTCTTAAGAGTGGTGTTTCTCTTTCCCCCATCCCTGTGGAGCTCCTATACTCAAGCCCTGCTGGGTTTCAAGGCTAAGTGCTATGGGGTTTTACTTTCAATGCCAGACTCTCAGACTGTCTTGGAGGGTTATTTTTATGTGGAAGCATCTCTTTGTAGCCTGTGTGGGTTTATTTATTTATTTTTTTTTTTTGTCTACAAGGGCTGTTTTTAGGCTTCCCTGGTGGCTCAGATGGTAAAGAATCTGACTGCAATGCAGGAGGCACAAGAGACATGGGTTTGATCCCTAGGTGGGAAAGAACCCCTGAAGAAGGAAATGGCAACCTGTTCCAGTATTCTTGCTTGGAAAATTCCATGGACAGAGGAGCCTGGCAGGCTACAATCCATGGAGTCATAAGAGTCAGACACAGCGGAGCAAATGAGCACACACACAGGGATGTTTTTATTATGAATAATTGCCACCTCTTTCCTCAGTGTATGCTGGCCATTATCCTCCTGGTAGGAGGTATAACTGATGTTCCGGTAATCAGAGCCAGCACTGAATACTGAGCAGAGCACCCCTTTTGCTCTGATGGTATCACTGCCAAGTCAGGGGTGGAGTCTGCTCCCTAGTTATTGAAATAGAGGGCCCCAGATCTGTTTCTTAGCTATGTTTCTGATCTGGAGTGCAAGGTAGGTGGGATTGGAGCTCTACCAATGGGAGAGAAGCCAATGAGTATTCCTCTTCTGGAGCTATTCACTTGTGGGTGTGCTCTGTTATGTCACTCTTCACCTGTTGTTTGAACTCCTAGATCACACTGTTCTTCGCACTTCTCTCAGCCCCACCTTAACCATGGATATGCCAGCAATTGACCCTGCTGTGTCTCAGGCCTTGTTTTTAGCAGGCCACCAGCATAGATCCACTAAAGTCAGGTCCCATGATTATAGTAAGTCATGGATCTGGACCCATTGTGGGCAGTGTGGGGGCATCTCAGACTCTGGCCTGGTCCAACTGGTGTCTGTACATGTCCATAAATCTACAGTTGCTAAAGCTAGACCTATCTTGACTACAGGAGTACTTGTCCCTTCAGATGTTCTGCAGGCACTGAGTTTACAAAGCTGATCATGGAGGTGTCAATCCATGGTTTGCTTAGCTGTAAGAAGAGATTTCAGCTTTTCTTCCTTAGTTGTATTTTCCCTTGGGTCTCAGCTGTGGTTTTAGCCCCACTTCTGCATGTGGGTCACCCACAGGGGTCTGCTCCCAAGGCTGTCCTAGAAGACATGAGTCTGTTCCAGAAAGAAGAGGGCACAGAGGAGGTGGAGGTCAGGGGTGTGAGATAGCCTGCCCCAGTGGGCTGCACTAAGTGTGTGGTTAGGTATGGAGAAAAGAAGAAACTGACATCTGTAAGGGGAGGGGACTGGCCCCAGAGGGCATGGATGCTTGGAGTGCCTGAAAAATGGGACTAGGGAAAAGGGCCTGCAACAAAAAGCAGGTAAATAGATGTCTGACAAACTCCCCTGCAATTTATATTGAGTAAGTATAACAAATATTCTTTAGTATATATACTACATATACTTAGGAGCCATATATTCAAGAGCACTGATTCTGAATTCTTGCAGTACAAGTCTATGTCTCAAAAAATGTCTTCCTGTTAAATGAATGCATATGGGTTTCTGAAGTCCCTATGGTCTTCGTTAATGTCCTCATTTTGTTCTAAAGATGAAAATTACAACAGTAATGTATTATTAATGTTCTCAGTGTTTTGACCTATTGACAAATCTTCACTTTGTTTCTACTATCAGTTGCTACTATAACACCAAGCCCCAAATCCAAGCTATCCATCATAACCCAGAGTGGACCCCAATCAATGCCAGTAAATTTTAAAAGGCAGCAGCTATGGTACAAGATTATTAATTTTTAAACAGAAAAATAATACAATACAAAACTGTAGCCCCTAGGGCCATTGTTAACAATATTCACATTACGGTGCTTTAATAAAAAAAAAAATCATTACATTCCCTTAAACATGAATTTGTTTTCATTAGAAATAAATACTACTAACTATATTTTCCATCAATCAACAGATGTTTATAGAAATCCAGCTGTATGTAAGATGAACTAGGCATGTAGTGTGTACTGGAAGGTATAGAAACACAAAAGAATGCAATTTTTTACAAAGAGAAAACCTGGGGATTAAAAAAAGTTGACTTTAGAAAAGAGATGTTATAGTTACTAAATGGTGTATATAGACAATGAACACTGTAGTATCTACAAGAGAAAAAGATTGGTCACAGGCCAGGATGGTTAGGGAAGGATTCAGTTGACCCATAGCCTTAACTTGGTGCTGGAAGGTGATCAGATTTGGATCCGTGAAAACAATAAGAATGGCATCACAAGCAAAGCTGGTGGCATGAACAAAAGATAAAAGCAGGGCTGTGTAAAGGATGGTTATCAGACATTGAGGAAACTGGTCTGATGCGAGTGCAAGGATCATGAATAGGAAAATGTGGAGATGACCGGATAAATATAATTTTAGAAAGGATAGTGAAAAGTCTCCAACTTCAGACTATCTAGCAGGAGATACTGTCTGGATTTGTGTTCAATATCAGGAGGAATCATGGTCATGAATATTTTAACCTTTGTGTTTCATCTGGCTTTTACCATCTGTCTCTCCTTTTTAGTCCATCATCAGTATAAAAGCTACCTCCACCAAACACATATTAAAAAAATAAAGTAAATAAATTAGTAGTTCTGGATAAAGCATCAACCATATGGTCCAAGTTCCTTGGTTTGGGGAATATGTATTTGATTAAGTGTTTAAAAATGACATCTGCACAAGCAGCGAAAACTCACAAAGGAATGGCAGGGGATACTGGCCATGGTGAGGACTGAGTCCAATTGTTTTAAGCATTTAAATACTAGGTTATTAAGTATAATCTGCCAACAACTTACTTCATTCAAATTGTCTCTCTCTGATTGTTCCAAGTTCAGACTGTTGTTATGCTTAGTACCTAAAGAGCCCAGCTTATAATGCTTCTATAAAACCCAAGAAATATTCAAGATTTAATCTAAAATATCTTCTCTATTCATCTTAATTATAGAACAACTGTAGGTAATAAACTTTTTTTTTTCAATCTCAAATACCTAGACTTTTTAAAATCATACTTTTAAAAGAAAGGGAAAACATATGAAAATACACAAGCTATTTAGTATTTTTGTTAAATTTTATCCAATTTCTAAAGGTTACTTTCCATTTAGAGTTATTACAAAATATTGGTTATATACCCATTGTTGTATAATATATACTTGAGCCTACGTTATACCATAATTTGTACCTTTAATTCATCCACCTGTATTTGCCCCTTCCCCACTGCCCCCCAAAAAACTAGAAACCACTAGTCTGTTCTTCATAAACCAGTGTCTTACACTTTTCTGTATACAAGTCTTTGCCTCTTTAGATAGGTTTATTTCTAGGTATTTTATTCTTTTTGTTACAGTGGTGAATAGGATTGTTTCCTTAATTTCTCTTTCTGATTTTTCATTGTTAGTGTATAGAAATGCAGAGGATTTCTGTGTATTCATTTTGTATCTTGCAACTTTACTAAGTTTATTAATTAGCTCTAGTAACCTTCTGGTGATTTTTTAGAGTTTTCTATGTATCTTGTCATCTGGAAACAGTGAGAATTTTACTTTTTTCCAATCTGGATTCCTTTTCTTTCTTTTTCTTCTCTGATTGCTGTAGCAAGGATTTCCAGAACTATGTTGAATAATAGTGGTGAAAGTGGACCCCATTGTCTTCATCCCAATCTTAGTGCAAATGCTTTCAGTTTTCCACAATTGAGAATAATGTTTGCTGTAGGCTTATCATATATGGCCTTTAGCATGTTGAAGTAGGTTCCTTCTATGCCCATTTTTTGAAGAGTTTTAATCATAAATGGGTGCTGAATTTTGTCAAAGGCTTTTTCTGCATCTATTGAGATTATTATATGGTTTTTTTATCTTTCATTTTGTTAATATGGTGTACCACTTTGATTGATTTGCATATGTTGAAGAATCCTTGCATCAAGTTGGAATAAACCCAACTTGATCATGGTGTATGAGATTTTTGATGTGTTGCTGAATGCTGTTTGCTAAAATTTTGTTGAGGATTTTTGCATCTATGTTCATCAGTGATATTGGCCTGTAGTTTTCTGCGTTGTCTTTGTCTGGTTTTGGTATCAGGGTGATGGTGGCCTCATAGAGTAAATTTGAGTGTTCCTTCCTCTGTAATTTTTTTGAAAGAGTTTTAGAAAGATAGGCATTAGCTCTTCTCTAAATGTTTGATAGAATTCTCCTGTGAAGCCATCTGGTCCTGGGCTTTTGTTTTTGGGGAGCATTTTGATCACAGCTTCAAATTCAGTGCTTGTAATTGGGTTGTTCATAATTTCTATTTCTTTCTGGTTGAGTCTTGGAAGATTGAACTTTTCTAAGAATCTGTCCGTTCTTCCAGGTTATCCATTTTATTGCCATATAGTTGTTCATAATAGTCTCTTATGTCTTTTATTAAAACTAAACATTCAGAAAACTAAGATCATGGCATCTGGTCCTATCACTTCATGACAAATAGATAAGGAAACAGTGGAAACAGTGACAGACTTTATTTTGGGGGGCTCCAAAATCACTGCAGATGGTGACCACAGCCGTGAAATTAAAAGATGCTTGCTCCTTGGAAGAAAAGCTATAGCCAACCTAGACAACATACTAAAAAGCGGAGACAATACTTTGCCAACAAAGGTCCATCTAGTCAAAGCTATGGTTTTTCCAGTAGTCATGTATGGATGTGAGAGTTGGACTATAAAGAAAGCAGAGTGCAAAAGAATTGATGCTTTTGAACTGTGATGTTGGAGAAGACTCTTGAGAGTCCCTTGGACAGCAAGGAGATCCAACCAGTCCATCCTAAAGGAAATCAGTCCTGAATATTCATTGGAGGAACTGTTGAAGATGAAGCTACAAAACTTTGGCCACCTGATGTGAAGAACTGACTCATTTGAAAAGACCCTGATGCTGGGAAAGATTGAAGGTGGGAGGAGAAGGGGATGACAGAGCATGAGATGGTTGAATGGCATCATCAACTCAATGGATATGAGTTTGAGTAAGCTCCAGGAGTTGGTGATGGACAGGGAAGCATGGCGTACTGCAGTCCATGGGGTTGCAGAGAGTCAGACCCAACTGAGCGACTGAACTGAACTGAATAGTCTCCTATAATCCTTGTATTTCTGAATTGTCTGTTGTAACCTCACCTTTTTCATTTCTACTTTTGCTGATTTGATTCTTTTTTTCTTGATGAGTCTAGTCAAAGGTTTGTCAATTTTGTTTTTCTTCTTAAAGAACCAGCATGTAGTTTTATTAATCTTAACTACTGTTTCTTTCATTTCTTTTTCATTTATTTCTGCTCAGAGCTTTATGATTTCTTTCCTTCTACTAATTTGTTGTTGTTGTTCTTCTTCTTCTTCTTTTTCCAGTTTTTTTAGGTGTCAAATTAGGTTGTCTACTTGATGTTTTTCTTGTTTCTTGAGGTAGGATTATATTGCTATAAGCTTCCCTCTTAGAACCGCTTTCACTGCATCCCATAGGTTTTGAGTTGTGTTTTCATTGTCATTTGTTTCTAGAAATTTTTTGATTTCCCTTTTGATTTCTTCAGTAACCTGTTGGTTATTTAGAAATGTGTTGTTTAATCTCCATGCATTTGTGTTTTTGTTTTTTTTTTTTTACAGTTTTTTTCTTGTAATTGATATCTAGTCCCATAGTGTTGTGGTCAGAAAAGATGCTTGATATGATTTCAGTTTTCTTAAATTTACTGAGATTTGATCTGTGACCCAAGGTGTGGTGTATCCTGGAGAATGTTCCATGTGCACTTGAGAAGAAGGTGTATTCTTCTGCATTTGGATGGAATGTCCTGAAGATATCAATGAGATCCATCTTATCTAATGTATCATTTAAGACTTGTGTTTCCTTATTAATTTTCTATTTTGATGATCTGTCCATTGGTGTGAGTGGGGTGTTAAAGTCTCCTACTATTATTGTGTTACTGTCAATTTCTCCTTTTATGTCTATTAGTGTTTGTCTTACATATTGAGGTGCTCCTATGTTGGGTTAATTGATACTTACCATTGTTATGTCTTCCTCTTGTGATTGATCCTTTGATCATTATGTAGTTTCCTTCCTTATATCTTGTAATATTCTTTATTTTAGGGTCTATGTTGTTTGATATGAGGATTGCTACTCCAGCTTTCTTTTGCTTCCCATTTGCTTGAAATAAATTTTTCCATCCTTTCAGTTTATATGTGTCTTCAGGTCTGAAGTGAGTTTCTGGTAGACAGCATATATATGGGTCTCATTTTTGTATCTATTGAGCTAGTCTGTGTCTTTTGGTTGGAGCATTTAATCTGTTTACATTTAAAGTAATTATTGATTTATATGTTCCTATCACCATTTTATAAATTGTTTGGGGCTGATTTTGTAGATCTTTTTCTTCTCTTACATTTCTTGACTATATAAGTCCATGTAAAGTTTGTTGTAAAGCTGGTTTGGTGGTACTGAATTCTCTTCACTTTTGCTTGTCTGAAAAGCTTTGGATTTCTCCATCGATTTTGAATGAGATCTTGCTGGGTACAGGAATCTTAGTTGTAGATTTTTCCCTTTCCGTCCTTTAGATACAACCTGCCATTCCCTTCTGACCTGCAGCGTTTCTGCTGAAAGATTAGCTGTTAAGCATGTCGGGTTTCCCTTGTATGTCACATGTTTTTTCTCCCTTGCTGCTTTTAATATTCTTTCTTTGTGTTTAGTCTTTGTTAGTTTGATTTGTATGTGTCTTGGTGTGTTTCTGCTTGGGTTTATCCTGTATGGGACTCTTTGTGCCTTTGGACTTGACTGACTATTTCTTTTTCTATGTTGGGGAAATTTTCAACTATAATCTCTTCAAAAATTTTCTCATACCCTTTCTTTTTCTCTGCTTCTTCTGTGACCCTTATAATTCGAATTTTGGTTCATTTGATATTGTCCCAGAGGTTTCTGAGACTAACCTCAATTCCTTTCATTCTTTTTTATTTTATTCTGCTCTTCAGAAGTTATTTCCACCATTTTATCTTCCAGCTCACTGATTCGTTCTTCTGCTTCAGATATTCTGCTATTGTTTCCTTCTAGAATATTTTTAATTTCAGTAATTGTGCTGTTTGTCTCTGTATGTTTATTCTTTAATTTATCTAGTTCTTTGTTAATTGATTCTTACATTTTCTCCATTCTGTTTTCAAGGTTTTTTATCATCTATCATTATTCTGAATTCTTTTTCTAGTAGTTTGCCTATTTCCTCTTCATTTGTTTGGACTTCTGTGTTTCTAGTTTGTTCCTTCATTTGTGTAGTATTTATCTGCCTTTTCATTATTTTCTTTTAACTTACCCTGTTTGAGTTCTCACTTTCCCAGGCTTCAAGTTTGAATACTTTCTTCCTTTTGGTTTCTGCCCTCCTAAGGTTGACCCAGTGGTTTGTGTAATTTTGTATAGTGAGATTTCTGCTGAGTTTTTTCGTTTGTTTTTCCCCTGATGAGCAAGGCTGAGTGAGGTGATAATCCTGTGTACTGATGATTGGGTTTGTATTTTTGTTTTGTCTGTTTAGATGAGGCATCCTGCACAGAGTGCTACTGGTGGTGCTACATGCGGGTTGTGTATTCAAGTGGCTTCCTTTGTGTGAGTTCTCACTATTTGATACTCCCTAGGGTAATTCTCCCAGGAGAAGGCAATGGCACCCCACTCCAGTACTCTTGCCTGGAAAATCCCATGGACAGAGGAGCCTGGTAGGCTGCAGACCATGGGGTCGCTAAGGGTCGGACAGGACTGAAGTGACTTAGCAGCAGCAGCAGCAGCAGGGTAATTCTCTGGTAGTCTACGGTCTTGGAGTCAGTGCTCCCACTCCAAAGTCTCAGGGCTTGATCTCAAGACATTCTGTGCTATCATCACAAATTGCAGCCTTGCAACATGGTTATTTCTCCTCTGCTAACCCCTCCCGCTTGAGTTTTTGGAGTGGCCCAGACTCCTTTTCTCCCTGGCTGTAGAGTGCTCCCAGGGATCCCTCAGGCAGCCTCCATATACCCCTTCTCTCCAGCTTCTCTTAGGCCTTAGTTTTGTCATTTGTGTTCTTGAGATAATAGCATTGGGCTTGCCTTCCTGAGGAGTTGTGAGGATCAAATAAATAACATGAATTCTTTTTTAAATCTACAAATTTAATTACTATTAACCCAGAAAGCAAATTATTTGGCACATCCTATTCCAGAAGCATTCTGATTAATTGGTATGATTCCATGCACCCTGTCTCTACTTTCTGCTGCAGTCTTCCTTGTGTCATCATGTCTCTGAACAGACATAACCATTAATTTTGGAATCATATATAATTTCTAATCCATCAGTTAGTTCTTTCATGCCATATCTAAATCTGCATGCAAGTGTGAGGAAAAGATAAAGTTATGGAAGTAGAGGAGAAAGGGAAAAACTCCTCACAGGTAAGTCAACAACAACAACAAAAAAAAGCTGAATGCTTTTAAGTATTTCTCTCTGGAAGGTAATATTCAATATACCTCTATATGTCAGGCACTAGATTAGTCACAAATTAGATGAGAGTCTAAGTTTTAGCTCAAAAAGCCACTAGTCTGAGATGTATAAAATTATTTTTCTATTTAGATCTTGGAATTTGAAATGATGTAATCATCTTAGAGGCTATTTTAGAGTTGATATTTTTAATGGAGATCATCCAAGGTTTGTTAGTTGTTAAAATACCAGGTTGGTAAGGCCAGTGATCTCAATTGAAATTTCAAAGCTTTCTTCTAAGTATCACTACAGACTTTGGTCTCATCCTTAGGAAGCACCCTTCAAGGTTGCCTCACTTGACCTTGTCCTTGGTATGAGCAGTCAGGTATGTAATAAGGATTTCTATGGAAACTAAAGAAAAGCAAAGGTTACTGGTTGAAGCAAACTTAAACTCAGACTGAGTCCTACAGTCAGTCAGTAGACATGAAAAGATTTAAAGATGTTGGGGTTGAAGCACCTTTTGCAGTTTGAATGTTTCTGATGATCTCAACGGGCTTCTTAGGGGGCTCAGTGCTAAAGAATCCTGCAGGAGATGCAGGTTCAGTTCCTGGGTCAGGAGGATGCCTGTTGAAGGAAATGGCAAACCACTCTAGTATTATTTCTTGCCTGGGAAATCCCATGGACATGATGAATGGGTGTTCAGATAAGCTTTCTGAGTGGCTCACACAGCATTAGGCATTACAAAGATTGTGTAATCGAACTGTTATGGTGATTTCACTCTCTAAAGATTACATCAAGTTGTTCGTATTCAATTTGCAGGGTTTGGTGGGGGGGGGGGGCGGCAGAGGAAGGGCAACTTGTTCTCAGTGATTCCAAGTCAAAAAGGTAGAAGAAAATTGGAAATGTTAGTTTGGAGAGTTGTAGTCAGATATTAAAGGAAATTAGAATTCAGGATTTGGTCCAGTTTACATATATATAACAAAAACTCAGTTAATAGTACTAGAGTCTGATAATCACAAATGTGTATTCTTGTTTCTACTAAACAAATTTTTGCTTCCAGGTCCCACAAATATTGTAAGGTTCCTGCATCTGCCAGGAGGTGTCCTTCCTTATTCCTCTGGTTAGCTGCTAGAAACCCTGTTTCGCAATGGGCTTTGTGGGCTCCATAAAGTCAGCCTTGCTTCCTCAAAGCTGTCAGGTCATATCTGAGTCTATGCACACCATTCTCAATTCTGACATGCCTGTCAAAGCCTGGGTAATGTAACCAAATTGAACTTATGCAAATAATAATATTGCTACAAAAGTAAGAATATTCACGAGCAGTTTCTAAATGCTGGAGGGATCATGTAGGGAGGAAAATGTGATTATTTCTTCTTTGTTCACAAAGGTATACTTTTACCAAATTAAAGAATTAAAAAGTAAACAATGGTTTAAGGAAAAAAGCATAAATTTATATAATCTTCTTCATTAGTCCATTCAGTCTGATGTACTCAGAAATGACTTGGACAAGTCAAGCATTATGAATCTCACTGAAGATGAAGCACTTTTATAAAAGCATCAGGGTAAAGCAATAGATGTCTGTAAATTACAAAAGCCTCTACAAAATAAAGGCCATATGTGACAAATCCATACCAACACCATACTCAATGATGAAAGTTTCAAAGCTTTTCCTCTAAGATCAGGGACAAGACAAGGATGTCCAGTCTCACCACTTTTTAATAAGTACTATGTTATACTCCATGTATAGTTGTTATAAAATATTGGCTATATTCCTATCCTGTACAATATATACTTATACCATATTTTACATACAATGGTTTTTACCTCTTAATACCCTGTTCTTGGAGAAGGAAATGGCAACCCACTCCAGTGTTTTTGCCTGGAGAATCCCAGGGACGGGGGGAGCCTGGTGGGCTGCTGTCTACGGGGTTGCACAGAGTCGGACACAACTGAAGTGACTTAGTAGCAGCAGCAGCACCCTATCCTTATTAAATCTTATGGGGACTTGGTTTGGTCCTTTCTTCTTCTTTCAAACCATCAGTCATAACACTTTTACACTGACCTTTCAAAGTCTTACTGGTTTCCTTGAACTACTCTGTCCTTGACTTCCCTTGTGGCTCAGCTGGTAAAGAATCCTCCTGCAATGAGGAAGACCTGGGTTGGGAAGATCTCCTGGAGAAGGTTAAGTTTTCCCACTCCAGTATTCCGGCCTGGAGAATTCCATGGACTGTGTAGTCCATGGGTTTGCAAAGAGTTGGAAACGACTGAGCGACTCTCACTTTCACTTTTCACATTGTCCTCACACTCTGTTCATTCAATTCTGATTTCTAATGCCTTAATGAAGATTTCTCAGTTACCCCTACCCATATTGAATGATTTCTTTTCTAAATTTCTACAGAAATGTTGGCTTTCATCACACACACTTAAATACAATGAACAGTTTTCATACAACTTCACTTTCACTTTCATGCATTGGAGAAGGAAATGGCAAACCATTCATGTTCTTGCCTGGAGAACCCCAGGGACAGGGGCGCCTGGTGGGCTACTGTCTACAGGGTCTCACAGAGTCGGACACAACTGAAGCGACTTAGCAGCAGCAGCAGCTACTCATATTGTGAATTCCTTCATGCAAAAACACATTTATTTTACTATGTTAATTTAGAGAAAAAAGAGTCATACAATTATTATTGATAATACTTAGCATACTGCTGGGTACTATATAAGATTATTATAACAATATAGAGGAAGTACCTGATAACCTCTAATTAGATAAAAACATGATTCATCACAACTCTCTGTATTTATTGGAAACTGTTATATTTGCTTTATATATATACACACACACACATACATATGCTATACATATTTATAACCATCTATGACAAACTTCATACAAATTTGATTTTCATTTTAATAATTTTCAAAGTAAGGATATCCAACATTTATTAAGCATTTGATAGCTTTCAAAGCAACCTGTGAAATTTTGAGCACTTTTATTTTAGATAATGTTTACTAACAGTGTCTGTAGTGGATCAGGTGTGCATTTCTTATAGACTGAACTGAATACAGAAAGCTCAGTTGCTGGCACATATAGGCTCTTAATATTTGTTGATGAATGAGGATGTTGCCTTATTTTTCTAAATTGAATGTTTTGTTTTGTTTCTTTACGAGACTCTGTCCTTCAATTTAATGTCTTAGACTTCACCTATCTTGTCTTACCTTTGATGGATTAAAACTAACCACATTAAGGAAAAAACAAAAACAAAAACAAACCTATATCCACTAAGGTTTTATGAGGGAACACAGAAAATATGCCTGACTACATCATGTCAAACACTGTGGTTACACTGTAGAAATTAGCAACATCAATGCAGAATTATCCATGCAGTCCCTGGCATTAAGATGTAGCTAATGTCAAATCAAAGTAGCTAAGCATGATGGATGATAATAAAGGAGAGACTTGGGAGAAGCTGTTTATGAGTTGTTCTCAGAACTGCCTAAATAAAAAATAATACTCTCACATTGTCATATATTATACATCAAATGCACAGTCACCAATATTTGATAATTACCTGAATATATCAACCTACTTAGAGTTGTAAAAACTTCTCCCGTCCTTGGGGGTGCTGCACGCTGTTATATCATTTAAGAAGCTTTACAAAGGAACAATTTAATATAGATTACTGGTAAATAACTTTCAGCCCAGGACTGATGATTATTAACTTTCCTCTTTGTCCAACATATGTACTTGCATTTTGGGGACCCATCATATATACTGACATAAAATTAATATTTTTTATAAGAGCTGGGAAGTTGATTACAAAGACTGTCTTATCTGCAGTATACTCAACCAGGTTTCAGCAATATTGTCAGTCCTACACACCATTTCTATCTGGTTTCTATCTTTTCACTCTGTAGCACAAAATTAGGTAATTACTTTTTAATTTTTTCATATGTTTACAAATTCTAAAAACATAATGACTTTCATGTTAGGCACCACTAGCAGTTAAGTAACCCCTTTTGAAAAGTCCATGGCTGTACTTCAGGGCCTCTGTCAATTCAGTAGGTCATTCAATTCAGTTCAGTCACTCAGTCATGTCTGACTCTTTGTGACTCCATGAATCACAGCATGCCAGGCCTCCCTGTCCATCACCAACTCCCAGAGTTTACCCAAACTCATGTCCATTGAGTCAGTGATGCCATCCAGCCATCTCTTCCTCTGGGGTCCCCTTCTCCTCCTGCCCCTAATCCCTCCCAGCATCAGGGACTTTTCCAATGAGTCAATTCCGCATGAGTTGGCCAAAGTATTGGAGTTTCAGCTTCAGCATCAGTCCTTCCAATGAACACCCAGGGCTGATCTCCTTTAGAGTGGACTTGTTGGATCTCCTTGCACTCCAAGGGACTCTCAAGAGTCTTCTCCAACACCACAGTTCAAAAGTATCAATTCCTCGTTGCTCAGCCTTCTTCACAGTCCAACTCTGACATCCATACATGATCACTGGAAAACCATAGCCTTGACTAGATGGACCTTTGTTGGCAAAGAAATGTCTCTGTTTTTTAATATGCTATCTAGGTTGGTCATAACTTTCCTTCCAAGGAGTAAGCGTCTTTTAATTTCATGCTGCAATCACCATCTGCAGTGATTTTGGAACCCCCCAAAATAAAGTCTGACACTGTTTCCACTGTTTCCCCATCTATTTGCCATGAAGTGATGGGACCAGATGCCATGATCTTCATTTTCTGAATGTTGAGCTTTAAGCCAACTTTTTCACTGTCCTCTTTCACTTTCATCAAAACGCTATTTCCATTGGACATCATGGCCTCAATGGAGAATGTGGGCTTTTGGTGCATTCTCCATCAAATATTTGAGAGTAACTTTTGAGCTTATATCTTGATCAATAACTTGAGATATGTTTACATTTGATATTGTGACATTACACCATTTCTAAAGTCACTGAAGCTCTCGTCTGAGCCATTAGTTAAATATCATCTGTCTCTTGATAGATTCATTGATATAGATCTATCAGTTTACCCATGTATCAGTTGTTTCTATGATTTCTTCTTCAACATAAACTAAACTGGACTGCTGTTTGTATAAAAGTTTTGGAGATAGATGTTTTAAAAGTCATTGTCTTAGTCTTCTCAGGCTATCATAACAAAATAGCACAGACTTAAACAACAGAAATTTATTATCTCATAGTTCTGGAGGCTGGAAGTCAGATCAGAGTACCAGCATAGTTGGATTCTGGTGAGAACTCTTTTACAGGCTTGTAGATGGTAGCCTTCTTACTAAGACTTCAGATGGAGACAGAAAAACAGTTCTTTCTTGACTCTTCTCATAAGGACAATAATCCTATTGTATCAGGACCCCACCCTTATGCTCTTAATTACTTTCTTGTAGGCCTTATCGCCAAATATAGTCACACCAGGGACTAGGACTTAAACTTATGAATTGGGAGAGCACAGTTCAGTCCATAGCAGTCCATTATAGTTTTTGCACTTTAAAATGTTCATTTATAAGTATGAGAAATATCCGCAAATCGCATTCTGAAGAAAATTAAATTTTCTTCTCACATACTGAGAAGAAATCTGTTGGTTAGAGGACAGCTCTGCTTTATGTTTATGACAATTAAATTTTTGTTATAATACATAAAATATAATCTTTTACCACAATAACATAATTGTTCTATTGGCAAAGTTGGTTCAGAATATTACTTATGACTTGTTTCTATCAATTCCACCATATGTAAATTTTAAATGCACAAGTGAATTTTAGGGAGACTTTGAAGATGTGTGTTACATATAAAATTACATTAAATTTATGCAAGAAGGGCTAAGCATATCATTTTAATTGGATGCATACAACTATCTGTCTATCTGTCTATATCCAGAGCATATTTGTACAGGTAAATTATGTCAAAATGTGCCCTGAAATTCACAAATTACACCACCCACCATGGTGAAGAATTTGGTATAAATATATCAGAGTTTAAGAAAAATGATTTTTATAAATTCCAGGATAAAATGTTATAAAGTTAATACTTGTGAAATGTTAAAAAAAAACAAAAGGTACAACTTTTCAAACTGTTACCCATAGTGTCTTTAAAATGGCACTTGAATTAGAAAAAAATAGAGCTGATTGATTTATAAATAAGTTGAGATGTATTTAAAATTGACAGTTATGAGTACCTTGTACTCTATCCTACCATTTAGTAGATGTTATCTAATAAATAGTGACAGTATCATAGAGACAAAAGATTCACATAGGCCTGAATGTGAATTCTGGGTCTACCATTTGATTTGTCCTATAATCCTGGATTCCTCACTTAATATTTTTAAGTCTCAATTTCTTTACACACAAAATGTTTGTTAATTTAAAAAAAGCCATAGAGTAGATTAATCTTTTAAAAATATGTTTAAAGTGCTTAAGATTGTGCTTTGCACATAGGAGGTACTGGATATATGTTAGTTCCCTTTTTACTCTCTTTCTGTTACTGTCATGGTATAAATGAAAACCTTTAGGTCATCCACCATGCTTACATATACAACAAGGTCAGACCACCTAAGCCTATGGCCATAGAAATAGATACAACTATCTGAAAGGTATAGATACTGTCGACAAAAAATCAATTGATCTACTAAGTGGAAAACTTTATTTGAGCCAAATTTGAGGATTATAACCCAGGAAAAACATCTCAGAAAGCTCTGAGAACTGTTTGGCCTGTTAGAAGTCAAATAGTTACATAAGCTTTTTGAGACAGAGGGCTGTACGTTAAGTGACATATTATTAACAGTTTACATACTCCAGATCTAAGAAGCCCCTCACAAAGTAAAAAAGGAAAGCTGTCTTTTAAGGAATTGTCTTGCTGGTGCTAGGAGAAGGTTGCTCTTTCTGGTTGAGCAGGTATGTTTACTGATGCGGGAGGTTTGGTTAATGCACAGTACAGATACACAAAGCATAGTAGTGAGGAGAGAGAAGGCCAAAAGGCAAAGAAACATTTAAATATTTCTTGCCATCAAATATGAATTTTACTTCACAGTTTCCCCTTGTTGATCATTAATTATTCAATAAAAAGCATTAAGTGATCAAATATTTGGCCCTTGAAGCCAAGGTGGCTGCTTACCTGCTCTGGGGTCCATCATGTCCCTCGGTGCTAGGTCTCAAATTCCCTCCCCATCCCATCCCTCTGGGTCATCCCAGTGCACCAGCCCAAGCATCCTGTATCGTGCATCGAACCTGGACTGGCGATTTGTTTCACATATGATAATATACATGTTTCAATGCCATTCTCCCAAATCATCTCACCCTCACCCTCTCCCAGAGTCCAATAGACTGTTCTATACATCTGTGTCTTTTTTTCTGTCTCCCATACAGGGTTATCGTTACCATCTTTCTAAATTCTATATATATGCATTAGTATACTGCATTGGTATTTTTCTTTCTGGCTTACTTCATTCTGTATAATTGGCTCCAGTTTCATCCCCTCATTAGAACTGATTCAAATGTATTCTTTTTAATGGCTGAGTAATACTCCATTATGTATATGTACCACAGCTTTCTTATCCATTCATCTGTTGATGGACATCTAGGTTGCTTCCATGTCCTGGCTATTATAAACAGTATTGCAATGAACATTGGGGTACACGTGTCTCTTTCAATTCTGGTTTCCTCAGTGTGTATGCCCAGCAGTGGGATTGCTGGGTCATATGGCAGGTCTATTTCCAGTTTTCTAAGGAATCTCCACACTGTTCTCCATAGTGGCTGTACTAGTTTGCATTCCCACCAACAGTGTAAGAGGGTTCCTTTCCTCAACACCCTTTCCAGCATTTATTGCTTGTAGACTTTTGGATCGCAGCCATTCTGATGGGTGAAATGGTACCTCGTTGTGGTCTTGATTTACATTTCTCTGATAATGAGTGATGTTGAGCATCTTTTCCTGTGTTTGTTAGCCATCTATATGTCTTTGGAGAAATATCTGTTTAGGTCTTTGGCCCATTTTTTGATTGGGTAGTTTATTTTTCTGGAATTGACCTGCAGGAGTTGCTTGTATATTTTTGAGATTAATTCTTTGTCTGTTGCTTTGTTTGCTATTATTTTCTCCCAGTCTAAAGGCTGTCTTTTCACCTTGCTTATAGTTTCCTTTGTTGTGCAAAAGATTTTCAGTTTAATTAGGTCCCATCAGTTTATTTTTGCTTTTACTTCCAATATTCCGGGAGGTGGGTCATAGAGGATCCTGCTGTGGTTTATTGTCAGGGAGTGTTTGCCTATGTTTTCCTCTAGGAGTTTTATAGTTTCTGGTCATACGTTTAGATCTTTAATCAATTTTGAGTTTATTTTTGTGTGTGGTGTTAGAAAGTGTTCTAGTTTCATTCTTTTACAAGTGATTGACAAGTTTTCCCAGCACCACTTGTTAAACAGATTGTCTTTTCTCCATTGTATATTCTTGCCTCCTTTGTCAAAGATAAGGTGTCCATATGTGTGTGGATTTATCTCTAGGCTTTCTATTTTTGTTCCACTGATCTATATTTCTGTCTTTGTGCCAGTACCATACTGTCTTGATGACTGTGGCTTTGTAGTAGAGACTGAAGTCAGGCAGGTTGATTCCTCCAGTTCCATTCTTCTTTCTCAAGATTGCTTTGGCTATTCAAGGTTTGTTGTATTTCCATACAAATTGTGAAATTATTTGTTCTAGTTCTGTGAAAAGTACCGTTGGTAGCTTGATAGGGATTGCATTGAATCTATAGATTGCTTTGGGTAGTATACTCGTTTTCACTATATTGATTCTTCTGATCCATGAACATGGTATATTTCTCCATCTATGTGTGTCCTGTTTGATTTCTTTCACCAATATTTTATACTTTTCTATATATAGGTCTTTTGTTTCTTTAGGTAGATATATTATTAAGTATCTTATTATTTTCGTTGCAATGGTGAATGAAATTGTTTCCTTAATTTCTCTTTCTGTTTTCTCATTGTTAGTGTATAGGAATGCAAGGGATTTCTGTGTTGATTTTATATCCTGCAACTTTATTATATTCATTGATTAGGTCTAGAAATTTTCTGGTGGAGTCTTTAGGGTTTTCTATGTAGAGGATCATGTCATCTGGAAACAGTGAGTGTTTTACTTCTTTTCCAATCTGGATTCATTTCTTTTTCTGCTCTTATTGTTGTGGCCAAAACTTCCCAAACTATGTTGAATAGTAGTGGTCAGAGTGGGCACCCTTGTCTTGTTCCTGATTTTAGGAGAAATGCTTTCAATTTTTCACCATTGAGGATAATGTTTGCTGTGAGTTTGTCATACATAGCTTTTATTATGTTGAGGTATGTTCCTTCTATGCCTGCTTTCTGGAGGTTTTTTTTTTTTTTAATCATAAATGGATATTGAATTTTGTCAAAGGCTTTCTCTGCATCTATTGAAATAATCATATGGTTTTTATTTTTCAATTTGTTAATGTGGTGTATTACATTGATTGATTTGCATATATTGAAGAATCCTTGCATCCGTGGGATAAAGCCCACTTCATTATGATGTATGATCACTTTAATATGTTGTTTGATTCTGTTTGCTAGAATTTTGTTGAGGATTTTTTCATCTATGTTCATCAGTGATATTGACCTCTAGTTTTCTTTTATTTGTGGCATCTTTGTCAGGTTTTGGTATTAGGGTGATGGTGGCCTCATAGAATGAGTTTGGAAGTTTACCTTCCTCTGCAATTTTCTGGAAGAATTTGAGTAGGATAGGTGTTAGCTCTTCTCTAAATTTTTGGTAGAATTCAGCTGTAAAGCCATCTGGTTGTTGGCTTTTGTTTGCTGGAAGATTTCTGATTACAGTTTCAATTTCCATGCTTGTGATGGGTCTGTTAAGATTTTCTATTTCTTCCTGGTTCATTTTGGAAAGTTGTACTTTACTAAGGGTTTGTCCATTTCTTCCAAGTTGTCCATTTTATTTGCATATATTTGCTGATAGTAGTCTCTTATGATCCTTTGTATTTCTGTGTTGTCTGTTGTGATCTCTCCATTTTCATTTCTAATTTTATTGATTTGATTTTTCTCCCTTTGTTTCTTGATGAGTCTGGCTAATGGTTTGTCAATTGTATTTATCTTCTCAAAGAACCAGCTTTTGGCTTTGTTGATTTTTGCTATGGCCTCTTTTGTTTCTTTTGCAATAATTTCTGCCCTAATTTTTAAGATGTCTTTCCTTCTACTAACCCTGGGGTTCTCCATTTCTTCCTTTTCTAGTTGCTTTAGGTATAGAGTTAGGTTATTTATTTTACTGTTTTCTTGTTTCTTGAGGTAAGCCTCTATTGCTACAAGCTTTCCCCTTAGTACTGCTTTTACAGTGTCCCATAGGTTTTGGGTTGCTGTGTTTTCATTTTCATTCATTTTTATGCATATTTTGATTTCTTGTTTGATTTCTTCTGTGATTTGTTGGTTATTCAGCAGAGTGTTGTTCAGCCTCCATATGTTGGAATTTTTAATAGTTTTTCTCCTGTAATTGACATCTAATCTTACTGCATTGTGATCAGAAAAAGATGCTTGGAATGATTTCAATTTTTTTTAAATTTACCAAGGCTAGATTTATGACCCAGCATGTGATCTATCCTGGAGAAGTTTCCGTGTATGCTTGAGAAAAAGGTGAAATTCATTGTTTTGGGGTGAAATGTCCTATAGATATCAATTAGGTCTAGCTGGCCTATTGCATCATTAAATTTTGTGTTTCCATGTTAATTTTCTGTTTAGTTGATCTATCCATAGGTGTGAGTGGGATATTAAAGTCTCCCACTATTATTGTGTTATTGTTAATTTCCCCTTTCATACTTGTTAGCATTTGTCTTACATATTGCGGTACTCCTATGTTGGGTGCATATATATTTATAATTGTTATATCTTCTTCTTGGTTTGATCCTTTGATCATTATGTGGTGTCCTTCTTTGTCTCTTTTCACAGCCTTTGTTTTAAAGTCTACTTTATCTGACATGAGTATTGCTACTTCTGCTTCTTTTGGTCTCTATTTCCATGGAATATCTTTTTCCAGCCCTTCACTTTCCGTCTGTATGTGTCCCTTGTTTTGAGGTGGGTCTCTTGTAGACAACATATATAGGGGTTTTGTTTTTGTGTCCATTCAGCCAGTCTTTGTCTTTTGGTTGGGGCATTCAACCCATTTACATTTAAGGTAATTATTGATAAGTATGATCCCATTGCCATTTACTTTGTTGTTTTGGGTTTGAGTTTATACACCCTTTCTGTGTTTCCTGTCTAGAGAAGATCCTTTAGCATTTGCTGGAGAGCTGGTTTGGTGGTGCTTAATTCTCTCAGCTTTTGCTTGTCTGTAAAGCTTTTGATTTCTCCTTCATATTTGAATGAGATCCTTGCTGGGTACAGTAATCTGGGCTGAAGGATTTTTTTCTTTCATCACTTTAAGTATGTCCTGCCATTCCCTTCTGGCCTGAAGAGTTTCTCTTGAAAGATCAGCTGTTATCCTTATGGGAATCCCATTGTATGTTATTTGTTGTTTTTCCATTGCTACTTTTAATATTTCTTCTTTGTGTTTGATTTTTGTTAATTTGATTAATATGTGTCTTGGCGTGTTTTGCCTTGGGTTTATCCTGTTTGAGACTCTCTGGGTTTCTTGGACTTGGGTGATTATTTCCTTCCCTATTTTAGGGAAGTTTCCAACTATTATCTCCTCAAGTATTTTCTCATGGTCTTTCTTTTGTCTTCTTCTTCTGGGACTCCTATGATTCGAATGTTGGGACGTTTAACAATGTCCCAGAGGTCTCTGAGGTTGTCTTCACTTCTTTTAATTCTTTTTTCTTTTTTCCTCTCTGTTCATTTATTTCTACCATTCTATCTTCTACCTCACTTATCCTATCTTCTACCTGACTTATCCTATCTTCTTTCTCCATTATTCTACTGTTGGTTCCCTCCAGAGTGTTTTTGAATTCATTTATTGCATTATTCATTATATATTGACTCTTTTTATTTCTTCTAGGTCCTTACTAAACATTTCTTGCATCTTCTTGATCCTTGTCTCCAAGCTATTTGTCTGTAACTCCATTTTGTTTTCTAGATGTTGGATCATTTTCACTATTATTATTTGGAATTCTTTATCAGGTAGATTCCCTATCTCTCCCTCTTTGGTTTGGTTTGGTAGGCATTTATCCTGTTCCTTTACCTTCTGGGTATTTCTCTACCTTTTATCTTGTTTATATTGCTGTGTTTGGGGTGGCCTTTCCATATTCTGGTAGTTCGTGGTTCCTTTTTATTGTGGAGGTTCCTCACCATCAGTGGGGTTGGACAGGTGGCTTGTCAAAAGTTTCTTGGTTAGGCAAGCTTGTGTCGGTGTTCTGGTGGGTGGAGCTGGATTTCTTCTCTCTGGAGTGCAATGAAGTATCCAGTAATGAGTTTGAGATGTCAGTGGGTTTGGTGTGACTTTGGGCAGCCTGTATACTGAAGCTCAGGCCTATATTCCTGTGTTGCTGGAGAATTTGTGTGGTATGTCTTGCTCTGGAACTTGTTGGCCCTTGGGTGGTGCTTGGTTTCAGTGTAGGTATGGAGGCATTTGATGAGCTCCTATCGATTAATGTTCCCTGGAGTCAGGAGTTCTCTGGTGTTCTCAGGATTTGGACTTAAGCCTCCTGCCTCTGGTTTTCAGTCTTATTCTTACAGTTCCCTCAAGACTTCTCCATCTATACAGCACTGGTGATAAAGCATCTATGTTAAAGATGAAAAGTTTCTCCACAGTGAGGGACCTCCAGAGAGGTACACAGAGTTACATGGAGAAGAGAAGAGGGAGGAGGGAGATAGAAGTGATCAGGAGAAGAGGGGCAATCAAAACAGGCGAGAGCAAGCTAGCTAGTAATCACTTCTCTATGTGCTCTTCACAGTCTGGGTCCCTTAGAGATGTTCACAGAGTTACACAGAGAAGAGAAGACGGAGGAAGGAGAAAGAGGTGGCCAGGAGGATATAAGGAGGAATCAAAAGGAGAGAGACAGATCTAGCCAGTAATCAGTTCCCTAAGTGTTCTCCACAGCCTGGAACACACAGAGATTCACAGAGCTGGGTAGAGAAGAGAAGGGGGTAGGGAGGAGATAGAGGCAACCTGGTGGAGAAAAAGGAGGGTCCAAAGGGAGAGAGAACAATCAAGCCAGTAATCTTGCTCCCAAGTAAAATTGGGTACTGAAGATTGGGTTCTTAAAGGTACAAAATTGATAACAAATATCAAAAAGAAAGGTTAAAAATCTAGAGTAGATGTTAGATTCTCAAAAATATAATATTTTTTTAAAAAGAGTCACAAAAATTATTTATATATAAAGTTTGCTTTAAAAATAGGGTCTTTTTTTTGCAAAGTAATAGTAGGTTATAAAACTGAAAATTAAAGGAGTAATAGTAATAATTTTTTTTTAATTAAAAAACTGATAATAGTAAAAAATATATCTAGGGCCTTCTCTGGAGCTGTTGTGGACAGTGTGGGGTCAGCTCATTTTCAGATCATTCCTTGATCCAGCTTATACTTCTCAAGATCTATAGGCCCCTTCTTATGTAGTCAGTGCTAACTACAGGGTTTTAATCTAGCTTCTGTTTGCTGGTCTCTTCAGTATCTAATTTCCACCCTGACACAAGGGGGCAGTGGTGGTCACTTTTTTAGACTTGTTCAGTTGTGCTGCAGGGAGGGAGGAACACTGCAAACAAATATCACTGGTGTGTTAGGGGAGTGCTCACAGTGTCTCGGCCACACTGGGTTTGCCCCTGCTCACGGCATTGTGCTTTCCCAGTCTACACTGCTCAGGCTCTAGGTTGCTCTGCTGGGAACGGTCTGAGGTAGGCCCTGAGTTGCATGCAATTCCCTGGTCTAAGCCACTCAAGTTCAGGTTCTCGGGTACTCCACAAAGGCGCAGACTTGGTTGGGCCTGCATTTTGTGTCCTTTCCAGGTCCAAGTAGCTCAGGTGACTAGGGCGGGCGCAGTCGCCCTCAGTTGGGGGCTGCGTCTTATCGCCTCCCCCATCCCAGCTGCTTGGTTTTCTGGGTGTACAATGGGCGTGCCTTCTCAGGTGTGCCAGGTGTCTCTTCTGCGGAGCTGATCTCTGGCTGAAACCCTCCCAGTGGATGTTGACCATCCAGAATCCCAGGAAGTCTTGGTTTACGACAGAGCCTGCTTGCAGTTTGGTAGCAGATGCCTCTCTGGGGCCATAATTGCCCCCTTCAAGCTCTGGCTGCCCCGCCTGCCTGTCTTTAGCAGAGGATGGGCTGGTCTGCAGCCAACTAGCTCTGCTCAGCCCTTTGTTCTGTGAGCAGGCCTGGCGGTGTCTTAGGTTAGGGCTTTTCGCCTTTTCACGGGATAGCTATCCCACAGTCTGGGTTGCTATCTCAAGTTAGTTCCCTCAGATTGCCCTTGGGGCATTCAGGCCCGGTCCTTACCGTAAGCAATGCAGGCTGCAACCTCCCTGTCCAGTCCCGGCTAGCTAGTGATGGATGCAATCGTCTGCACTGCTTCTCCACTGGGAGTTGCTGTTGGGCATGTAATCTGTGGGTATATTATTTTTCCTCCTGGCTATGTTGCCCTCTGAGGTTCCAAGGCTCACCACAGACCTGGTGAGAGTGTTTCCTTGTGTTTGGAAACTTCTCTCTTTTTTTAAGACTCCCTTCTGGAAATGGATCTCCATCCCTACCTCTTTTGTCGCTCTTTTTATCTTTTATATTTTTTCCTACCTCCTTTTGAAGACAGTGGGCTGCCTTTCTGGGTGCCTGATGTCCTCTGCCAGCATCCAGAAGTTGTTTTGTGGAATTTGCTCAGTGTCCAAATGTTCTTTCGATGAATTTGTGGAGGAGAAAGTGGTCTCCCCATCCTATTCCTCTGTCATCTTAGGACGGCCTCTATGAATCTTCTTGAAGATGAAATATTTTGCAAAAAGCATCAGAGTACAATGATAACTTGGTAAATGACAAAAGACTTAAAAATTCAAGGTTAAAGACTGATTATAATGTGACTGAAAAGAAACTTAGTTATTGCTGTGACATACAATAATTTGAAGTAATTACTAAAATTAGACTGATGCCATTTACCATGATATACCAGGGTCTAGGAGTTCATATAATTTATAGAATGAGTATATTACTGTTGTAACCATACCATACAATCTAAGAAGTTTTATTATCACTTATTTGATAATTCTTCCCATGTAATTTAACATACCAAATAAGCCTAATGAATTTAATATTCTTCTCTCTGAGATGGGAAGAATACAAATATTTTGAGGCATTCTAAGTACTCTTTGGAAAACCTCAAAGTTAGCTAGAGGTCAAATGAGCTTAATGTAGAATTTGATCTTTGGGAAGTTTATCAAAAATATCAAAACGTTGTAGAACACTTGATCAAGTAGAATCACAAGTCATTGTGAAATAGTACCCATTCACTTAAGCAAATGACCATAAAAGATCTCAATGAAAAATACAGGTCATTTAGAGGCAAAGATCTCCACACAGTCTCATACAAAAGAAGTTCAATATTTTAAGAAAACTTTGTCTTCTTATAGGGAAAACTAAATTCAGATTTTGTACCACTTTACCTTTAAAATTCATTTTCTTTAAATTCAATTTTATCTTAGCTAATTCTGACCTTGCACAAAACTCAGTGTTCTTCCTTGATAGATTGTCCACAACTTTCTCTATCCGTATTAATATGCCCCTCACATTCTTTTATATTCAGAAACAACAACTTCTAGGAGAAAACCACTTTTTTTAACAAAATGCATTTCCATTAATTATACCTTCCCCTCCCCCCAAAAAATACACATCCTACTTCCTTTCATACTGAAATGTTTCCCTTATAATTTTAAAACTTAAAACCTTAAACTCTACTGAAAACCAGGAACCATGTAACTGTGAACTGTGTGTCATACCAACACTTCTTGATTGGTACTTATGAATGTATTTTATAACCTCTAGAAACATATACCTTCTCGTAGAATTTCTTTCTTCATTGTGGTACAAGACATATGTTTCATAAATCCAACCATTCTTAGATTCTCATAAGAATACAAAAGCAGGTAAACTTTGACTTGGCCAGCAGTTAATGTTCCAGTATTTGTCCTAGCTGAAATGACCTAGATAGTGAATGATTTCTTGTAATTTAACGTAGTTTAATTTCAAGTTACCAAAATCTAGAGATAAAAGTCTCAAAAGAGATTTTCCCCAAACACAATTATTCTAGAGTTTACCTAAAAGCTCCTAATTCATTTACTTCAATTTTATTTACTTAAAAATTTTTGCTGACAAACTTTGTAATAGGAATAACAAGGCCTTATTTTATTTCTAGTAAACCTAGGTACTAAGTGAAGAAGGAAGTAGCAACCCACTCCTGTATTCTTGCCTGGAGAATCCCATGGACAGAGGAGCCTGTTGGGCTACAAGTCCATGGTGTCACAAAGAGTAGGACATGACTTAGCAACTAAAGAACTAGGTATAAAAGTATTATACGTAATGTTTTTGTATTAATCAAACCAACAAAAGCAAGTTAACTTTAATACCAGATGTTAATTTAATATTGAATATTTCCCAGATCATGTGATCCTGAAGTTCATTTTGGCCAGTTTTTTTTTATATTTCAGAGTATTTATATAAGCACTTAATTTCCTTTAAGCCAATTAACTAGAGCTCTTTTACAGATTAAATGCGACAATGCCACGCATCTCTGCAATATACATAGAGATTTGTACAACCACAGAGCCTCATAGTTCCCGTTTCAAAATTTCAGCTATGAATCAAGTAAAACAATAGAAAACTCATAAGTTACAAAGGAGATTTAATTCAGGTAACGTTTCTGGCAGATGGAACAAATCAAGATCACTTCTTTAGATGGCTAAACCCTTATTATTAACATTTATGGAAAAGACGTCAAAGACAAATAAAAATCTTAAGTGTCAAGTTCCAAATTGGCTACCCACTTTCCTGAAATTTACATTTTAAAAAGATGGAGTTAAGGGTTCCTGGAGAAGATCAGGTAGAATGTTTGCATCTCAGAGGCATAAGAAAAGACAGGCAGGTTCCTCCCAGGAAAACTTTGTTACCTTAAGGCCAGAAAAGAATTGTTCCTCAACACTTACAAGCCTCCTAAGGTAAGTAGGAAATGTTTGGGCAGTAGTAAAAGAATTGGACTTTGGATTATCTCTAGAGCCACACCTCTGGTCCTTTAAGACTAGATTTGTAAAAACAAGGAGGGTTGGTTTTTTCCTCAAAGAATTGGGTGGCTACCTCAATGATATAAAAGGACTAACACACTCATTTATAAAATATGAAATATTTTCCTTTCCCTCATTTAGCTTAGAGAAGAGAGCCCCTGCAAAAAAGAAAAAAGAAAAAAGAAAAAAATGAGCTATGGTCAGTTTAACCAGACTGGTGGCCTTCCATTTTGGTAATCCAATTACAAACACTTTTGAGGATCCTCCCTGAACTTCAGAAATTGTCTCATACAGCCCTCAGTGAGGCCTTTGATCTGAAGAGTCTTGTCTGCAGCCTCACATGGTCCCACTTCTAAAGTAAAAGACACTCAGTTCTGTCCAACTCTTTGCAATCCCGTGGCTATACAGTCCATCGAATTCTCTAGGCCAGAATACTGGAGAGGGTGGCCTTTTCCTTCTTTAGGGGATCTTCCCAACCCAGGGATCAAACCCAGGTCTCCCACATCACAGGCAGAATCTTTACTCACTTTACCCACTTCTAAAAGTAACCATTTAACAGTCTCTTCAGAGTGCAACAATTCAGAATATTACAATAAGTACACGAATTAAGAAAGATAGAGGGACACAGTAAAATTTTAGGTACCTTTTATATCATTACTCTTTCATAAGCCTTCTACAACAAATCTTTCAATAAGATTATTTTGGACTTTTGGAAGCCTTTGAGGGCTGCCACAGACCAATTAAAATAGGTATATTAGTTTAAGATGAGACTCTCTAAAATTTTAACAACTTAGACATTTCTCAAATTTAAAATATCTAGATATTTATGTTAGTCATTCAGTTGTGTCTGACTCTTTGCAACCTCATGGACTGTAGCCCACCAGACTCCTCTATCCATGGAATGCTCCAGGCAAGAATACTGGAGTTAGTTGCCATGCCCTTCTCCCTTCTTCCCAGCCCAGGGATCAAACCCAGGTTTCCCACATTGCGGACAGATTCTTTACCATTTGGGGTACCCATGAAGCACCCCCGCTCCCTTCCTCCACGACCATGGATATAGCCCTACAAATATTTTTTACTGCTAATCTAATTTTAGAAAAGAGAAAACTCTTGTTTCCAGGAGACCCTGTGGGCACAGATCCAGAAGACTGCCAGCTTTGCTTTTTCACTCAGCATTGTCTTGGAGTGTCAAAAGAACCCCAACTTGGCCATTTCAGAGCCTGATTTTCTATAGTTCCCAAATAACTACTTGTAAACGTGCATAAACCCAGCCTATATTTCCATAGGTGACTTTGCACAGGAGCCGTTTGAGGCACGATTTCCCAGTATCAATTTTGTAGTGTTATTCAGTTTTCTGAGGACAGTGTGGTATGGTGCCTGTGTGCTGCTTTTGAGTCTAGCAACCCAAGGTTTTACCGTTGGGTTGCTTCAGCATGTTTCATATGGTTTGGTTTGCCCTCAGTTCAGTTCAGTTCAGTCACTCTTTGTGTCCAACTCTTTGTGACCCCATGGACTGCAGCACACCAGGCTTCCCTGTCCGTAACCAACTCCCAGAGCTTACTCAAACTCATGTCCATTGAGTTGGTGATGCCACCCAACCATCTCATCCTCTGTTGTCCCCTTCTCCTCCTACCTTCAATCTTGCCCAGCATCAGGGTCTTTTCTAGTGAGTCAGTTCTTCTCATCAGGGGGCCAAAGTATTGGAGTTCAGCAGCATCAGTCCTTCCAATGAATATTCAAGACTGATCTCCTTTAGGATGGACTGGTTGGATCTCCTTGCAGTCCAAGGGACTCTCAACAGTCTTCTTCAACACCACAGTTCAAAGGCATCAGTTCTTCAGCACTCCGCTTTTGTTATAGTCTAACTCTCACATCCATACATGGTTACTGGAAAAACCACAGCTTTGACTAGACAGAACTTTGTTGGCAAAGTAATGACTCTGATTTTTAATGTGCTAAGTTGGTCATAACTTTCTTCCAATTCCAAGAAGCAGGCGTCTTTTAATTTCATGGCTGTGGTCACCATCTGAAGTGATTTTGGAGCCACAAAAAATAAAGTCTGCCACTGTTTCCCCATCAATTTGCTATGAACTAATGGGACCAGATGCCATGACCTTAGTTTTCTGAATGTTGGGTTTTAAAACAGTTTTTACACTCTCCCCTTTGACATTCATCAAGAGGCTCTTTAGTTCTTCTTAGCTTTCTACAATAAGGATGGTATCATAAACATATCTGAGGTTATTGATAGTTCTCCCAGCAATCTTGATTCCAGCTTATGCTTCAACTGGCCCAGCATTTCACATGATGTACTCTGCATATAAGTTAAATAAGCAGGGTGGCAATATACAGCCTTGACATACTCATTTCCTGATTTGGAACCAGTCTGTTGTTCCATGTCCAGTTCTAACTGTTGCTTCCTGACCTGCGTACAGATTTCTCAAGAGGCAGGTCAGGTGGTCTGGTATTCCTATCTCTTTAAGAATATTCCACAGTTTGTTGTGATCCACACAGTCAAAGTTTTGGGCATAGTCAATAAAGCAAAAGTAGATGTTTTTCTGGAATTCTCTCTCACTTTTTCAATGATCCAATGGATATAGCCAATTTGATCACTGGTTCCTCTGCCTTTTCTAAATTCAGCTTGAACATGTGGAAGTTCACAGTTCATGTACTATTGAAGCCTGGCTTGGAGAATTTTGAGCATTGCTTTGCTTTGAGTGTGTGAGATGAGTGCAATTGTGTGGTAGTTTGAGTATTCTTTGGCACTGCCTTTCTTTGGGATTGGAATGAAAACTGACCTTTTCCAGTCCTGTGGCCACTGATGAGTTTTCCAAATTTGCTGGCATATTGAGTGCAGCACTTTCACAGCATCATCTTTCAGGATTTGAAATAGCTCAATGGAATTCCATCACCTCCACTAGCTTTGTTCATAGTGATGCTTCCTAAGGCCCACTTGACTTCACATTCCAGGATGTCAGGCTCTTGGTGAGTGATCACACCATCGTGATTATCTGGGCCATGAAGATCTTTTTTGTATAGTTCTATGTATTCTTGCTACTGCTTCTTAATATCTTCTGCTTCTGTTGGGTCCATACCATTTCTGTCCTTTATTGTGTCCATCTGTGCATGAAAAATTCCCTTGGTATCTCCAGTTTTCTTGAAGAGATCTCTAGTCTTTCCCATTCTATTGTTTTCCTCTATTTCTTTGCATTGATCACTGAGGAAGGCTTTCTTATCTCTCCTTGCTGTTCTTTGGAACTCTACATTCAGATGGGTAGATCTTTTGTTTTCTCCTTTGCCCTTCGTTTCTCTTCTTTTCACAGATATTTGTAAGGCTTCCTTAGACAACTATTTCACCTTTTTTGCATTTCTTTTTCTCAGGGATAGTCTGTGATCACTGCCTCCTGGACAATGTCATGAACATCTGTCCATAATTCTTCAGACACTCTATCAGATCTAATCCCTGAATCCATTTGTCACTTCCACTGTATAATCATAAGGGATTTGATTTACATCATACCAGAATGGATGGAGGAGCCTGGTAGGCTGCAGTCCATGAGGTCGCTAAGAGTCAGACACAACTGAGAGACTTCACTTTCACTTTTCACTTTCATGCTTTGGAGAAGGTAATGACAACTCACTCCAGTGTTCTTGCCTGGAGAATCCCAGGGACAGCAGAGCCTGGCGGGCTGCCGTCTATGGGGTTGCACAGAGTCAGACACGACTGAAGCGACTTAACAGCAGCAGCAGCAGCAGAATGGTCTAGTGGTTTCCCCTACTTTCTTCAATTTAAGTCTGAATTTGGTAATAAGGAGTTCATGATCTGAGCCACAGTCAGTTCCTGGTCTTGTTTTTGCTCACTATGTAGAGGTTCTCCATCTTTGCCTGCAAAGAATATAATCAATCAGATTTCAGTATTGACCATCTAGTGATATCCATGTGTAGATTCTCCTCTTGTGTTGTTGGAAGAAGGTGTTTGCTAAGACCAGTGCATTCTGTTGGCAAAACTCTATTAGCCTTTGCCCTGCTTCATTCCATACTCCAAGGCCAAATTTGCCTGTTACTCTAGGTGTTTCTTGCCTTCCTACTTTTGCATTCCAGTCCCCTATAATGAAAAGGACATCTTTTTTGGGTTTTAGTTCTAGAAGGTCTTGTAGGTCTTCATAGAACTGTTCAACTTCAGCTTCTTGAGCATTACTGGTTGGGGCATAGAACAGATTACTGTGATATTGAGTGGTTTGTCTTGGAAATGAATAGAAATCATTTTTACATTTTTGAGATCGCATCCAAGTACTGCATTTCAGACTCTTTTGTTAACTATGATGGCTACTCCATTTCTTCTAAGAGATTCTTGCCCACAGTAGTAGATATAATGGTCATCTGAGTTAAATTCACCTGCTCCAGTCCATTTTAGTTCACTGTTTCCTAAAATGTCAACATTCACTCTTGCCATCTCCTGTTTGAACACTTCCAATTTGCCTTGATTCATGGATCTAACATTCCAGGGCCTGTGCAATATTGCTCTTTACAGGATCAGACCTTGCTTCCATCACCAGTCACATCAACAACTGGGTCTTGGTTTTGCTTTGACTCCGTCTCTTCATTCTTTCTGGTGTTATTTCTCCAGTGATCTCCAGTAGTATATTGGGCACCTACCAATCTGGAGAGTTCCATCTTTCAGTGTTCTATCTTTTTCCCTTTTCATATTGTTCTGAAGGCAAGAACATTGAAGCAGTTTGCCGTTCCCTTCTCCAGTGGACCACGTTTTGTCAGAACTGTCTACCATGATCCGTCCATTTTGGGTGGCCCTATCTAGCATAGCTCATAGTTTCACTGAGTTAGACAAGGCTGTGGTCCATGTGATCAGATTGGTTAGTTTTCTGTGATTGTGGTTTTCAGTCTGTCTGCCCTCTGATAGAGAAGGATAGGAGGCTGATGGGGAAACCGGGAAACTCTTGTTCTGATGGGCAGGGCCATGCTCAATAAATCTTTAGTCCAATTTTCTGTTGATGGGTGGGGCTGTGTTCCCTCCCTGTTATTTACCTGGGGCCAAACTTCCCTGGTGGCTCAGATGGTAAAGCATCTGCCTATAATGTGGGAAACCCGGGTTTGATCCCTGGGTTGGGAAGATCCCCTGGAGAAGGAAATGGCAACCCACTCCAGAAGTCTTGCCTGGAAAATTCCCATGGATGGTCGATCCTGGTAAGCTACAGTCCCTAAGGGCACAAAAAGTTGGACATGACTGAATGACTTCACTTTCACTTTTCACTTTCAAACTGTGGTGGAGATAATGAAGATAATGGCAACCTCCTTCAAAAGGTCTCATTCATGCACTGCTACACGCAGTGCCTCCAACCCTGCAGCAGGCCACTGCCGACCCACGCCTCCACCGGAGACTCCTGGACACTCACCAGCAAGTCTGGATCAGTCACTTGTGGGGTCACTGCTCCTTTCTCCTTGGTCCTGCTGCACACATGGTTCTGTTTATGTCCTCCAAGAATTTCACCAAGGTTTCTCCCTATGACAGCCTAAACTGTCACATTACTCAGCCTGATTATCAGCTTCTGTCGTGCCTCCCCATCTGAGCAGTACTTAATGGTCATAGTGGGTCTTCCCCATATAGGACCGCTGCGTGTCATAAGGATTAATTCTTAGGCACTTCTATAAGGTTATTCCTGAGAATATCTTGTGTCCAGAAGGAGCAAAATGTCCCTTTATTCTTTCAGTTCAGTCGCTCAATCAGGTCCAACTCTTTGCGACTCCATGGACTGCAGGATGCCAGGCTTCTCTGTCCATCACCAACTCCCAGAGCTTACTCAAACTCATGTCCATTGAGTCAGTGACACCATCCAACCATCTCATCCTCTGTCATCCCCTTCTCCTCCCGCCTTCAATCCCTCCCAGCATCAGGGTCTTTTCAAATGAGTCAGTTCTTCTCATTAGGTGGCCCAAGTATTGGAGTTTCAGCTTTAGCATCAGTCCTTCCAATGAATATTTAGGACTGATTTCCTTCAGGATGGACTGGTTGGATCACCTTGCTTTATTCTTTGGATCTAAATAAATCAGTCTTTCATTTCACTAGCAAAAGTTTTGTTCAGATCATATATCAACTTATTTTTTCTTTTATTTAAGACAAATTTAACATAAGTTTAGCCACCTGTGTTTCCCTGGGCTTCTTGCCCAGATCCCTTAGGTCCTGCCTAGGAAACGCACCAGTGCCCCTTAAGACTCTTAAGTATTAAGTGAAAACCAGCTCAAATAAAATTTTTAGGATCATCACCCAAAATTGAGATTTGAATATCAAAAGAACTCACAGGAACATCTGAGGAGTACCAAAAAGCTGGTGGGGATCACTGGGCCCATGCTGGTACCAAGCACCAGTTTCAGGCAGACTCCAGGTGTCTTCTGGCTGGATTGTCAGATACCCTGCCAGCTATAGAAAGCATATGTCAATGAAAATTAATCAGTCAATCTAAGGAAGGAATGGAAAAAAAATTTTGAGCCAAATTTGAGGGTTATAACACAGGATGAGCATCTCAGAAAACTGAGAACTGTTCTACCGGTTAGAAATCAAGGCAGAGTTATATAAGTTATTTGAGACAGAGATCTACACATTAAATGGCTTATTATTGACAATTTACATTCTCCAGATCTCAGCAGCCCTTTATAAGTCAAGAAGCAATATTACCCTTTAAGGAATTGTCTTATTGATGCTAGGAGAATGTTGTTCTTCATTGTTAAGCAGGTATTTTTGCTGATAAGTGAGGTTTGGTCAATACATAATGCAGACACATAAAACAGTGTGTGGAGAGAGGAAGTCAAAGAACAGAGAAAACTTTGTGTTCAAATTTTTCTTGTCTTGCAAAAAAAAAAAAGAGTTTTATTTCAAAGTCCCTTTTAAAATCTGCCAATGACAGCTATTCTGGTCTCAGCACCTTCCCAATTAGTCACCATTCCTGAATGTGAGCCTCTGTTACTCTCAGTAACTGGCCTTCGAGGAGAAAAGTGGAATCAAAAGAGTAAAGAACAGTCAAGAAGAGTTTTAAAGCTTAATTGTTCTCTTCCTGGTCTAGAGCATGCTTATTAATAGGTCTCTAAGTACACAGTTACAGCCCTGGTGATATACGTGAACAGGTGGGTACCTGAAGGCATTGCAGACTCATTAGCCCCAGCAATGTTTAAGTCCAGGAGAGGAAAGGAGGTTGTATTTGTTTCAGAACAAATGAAACTTTCCCTCAAATCATACCTCGTCTAGACTGTTAAGGTTTTGGAAGAGAAAGAAAACTTAGTAAGCGTAATTTTGCATTGTGGAAAGGGAAGGATGACGTTGAACCATTTGAAAATTCACACTTTATATATTTATTGAGCTTCTGTTATATAATAAACACTATAGTAGGCACTGGAAAGAAAGTGCTGAAAAAATGGCCATGGTCTTCAGTCCTTACCCAACTCACAGTCTATAGGGATGACATATTTCCTGATGCCAGCACAAAGCTCATTTGACTATTAGAAGTGTTTCCTGCTGCTTTCCCAAAAGTTAAAAACTCATATTTTCTCATATCCATCCATATGGTACCCAGCCTAGCTCACCTCAAATCCATCATCCCCTTCTCACACTTATTCCTTTTGTGTGTGTGTCAGGGGGGAGTTGTTTTGAGGGGTGGGGAAGTATTTCAGAATCATTATTGTTTGGGCTCAAACCAAGGTGAATCATCACATTCTCTGAAAGTGATGTTCCTGAAAGTCTGGCTTCCATCAACCATCAGTTGGGCAATTTGGATTTTTCTCTTGAGAAAAAATCAGTCAGCAGGTATTTGGGGAGCATTTCTGTTTTAATCTTATGAAGATAAAAGTTAAGTCCCCTATGAATGTGCTCTTTTTCAACTTTGAATGGTATACTTTTATTTCAGAGATCCTTAAGTTAAACTAAATTTAGTGTCAGGATCCAGCTATGGGAGCAAACTGATGAATTTAAATAAACTGTCTTGAAGGAAGATGAATATAACTATGGCATACCCTTCCTTCTTCTATGCCCAAATATCCTGATCTTTATGAGAAGCTTCTCTTGGCACTATCTGGCTAGAGATTTCTACCAACTTCATATGGTTTCTTTGAAACTCAAGCCTCAAGAACATATTTTCTTCCTTCTGACAGCCTATGGCCTCTGAAGTGCATTTGTCCAAGGGTAAGACATTAGCTTGAGAGGGTGGCCATGTTAAATGAGGTCTTGTAACAGATAGGATCTAGGGAGAAATGGGTAAAGAAGAAGAATGAGTTTATTAAATGGCTGAGACCAGGTATTAAGCATTCCCTGTATGCCTTATTTACACACATACATGTAACCCCTACACTACCACCATGAGGCAGCCCCTACTATTAGCACATTTTACAAAACAGCCATAGAGGAGTTAAAAAATTACATCTAAGATCACATAGCTGGGATGTAGCTGAGTGATTTTCAGTTCAGGCAGCAAAACTGCTCATAATCACTACACTATAGGAAAAAAGCTTTACTCTGAGACTTAGAAATAAGACTAGTTCACTCAGTACTAATAGGTTTAAAATCCTCTTTATCCTTAGTTACTTACAAAAGAAAGATCGGCTTTTAGTAAAAGTTTTCAGCTATTGAGTTTGTATTGGGAACCCTTTGCCAAACATGTTCTATAGAGACAGATTTAATAATATTTGAAAAACATAACTGAAAAGGGACTTCAATGTAGGATGTTTAAAAATCCCAAAACCAATAATAATTTTAAAAACCAGTTAAAAAATGGGCAAACTATTTGAACAGATTGTTCACCAAAGAAGACACACAGATGGCCAACAAGCACAGAAAGATTCTCAATATCATAAGTCATTAGGAAAATGCAAACACAGTGCTTTCCCACTACATGTTTGCTGAATGCTTAAAAATTAAATGGTCTGTTTATACCAGGTGTTGGTGAGAATAGGGAGGAACTGAAACCCTCAAATACTGGTGTTTTTGTAAAATGGTAGACACATTATAGAATATACCGTGGCAGTTTCTTGCACACCTACCAAATGAAGTAGGCATTCTACTCCTTGGTATTTGCTCAAAAGGAAATAAATCATATGTCCATATGTTCAGGTCTTAAAGACCTGAACGCAAACATTCATATCCAATTTATTTCTAATAGCCAGAATCTGGAAACTACATGTTCAATGATATTTGTATGGCCAATAAACCAAAAACATGAAATACTAATACATTCAACATGGATGAATCTCTCTATTGTGCCCAGAGTCCGAGTCCCCAGAACTGAGAAAATAAGACGTCCACAGCAATGCAAAAGCGTGAAGGGGTTTTATTTCTAGCTCAAGCTAGGGCTCCTGCCACATCCAACGCAGTGGAGTGGAGCAAGGAGCCCCGAGCCCAGATTTACAGCAGTATTTATAGGTCTTAGAACAGAGAGTTGGCAAGGGCTGATTGGCTGCAGGGGTTTCCTGGTATTTACTAATTGACTATTGGCTGCAGGGGGATGTCTTTTACGTCCTGATAAACTCAAACCAGGTTACAGAGAGTATGCTGATTAGACAAGTCCTGGCATCCACGGGGATGACCTCACTGGGCAATGACTCAGCCTTTCCCGTGAGTCCTACCTTAGTCCCTGAAGCCTATCATGGCGTTTGTTAGGTCCCAACACTCTCAAAATAATTATATTGAGTAAAAGAGGCCAGACATGAAATACTACATAATTATGATTCCAACTATATAAAACTCTATAGACAATGCAAACTAAATCTATCATGAAAGAAAGCAGAGCAATAGATACGTAGCAGAAAGGTGACAGGGAGGGATAGGACCCAGGAACTTCAGATATATTAGAAACTTCAGGGAACAACAGAGCTGTTCACTATCTTGACTGTAGTTGTTTCTTTAAACAACAACAACAACAACAACAAAAACTTACCAAATTGCATACTTTAATATGTGAAGATTATTGTATGTAAGGTATACCACAATAATAAAGCTGTCAAAGAAAGAGAAAAATATAGTGGTTGAGAAACACAAAGATTTCTCTGAAATTTTCACTAATGATTTGTGGCATTAGTATTTCTGGGGATATTTAATGTGTATCTTGTGGGACGCTGTAGTAGTCAAAAATTCTAATTCTAGTGTAAAAGCTTTGACGGACTTGGAGAAATGTTTTTGCCTGCAGGGAAGTCTCCCCTTTGTCCTTCAAATCTACCAAGTGGTTTGGCTGCATTTCCTGATACAAATTTGAATTAGGCCTGCAGGTACCTGTGGGAGGTAATATCTGGTGATCTTCCTGAGAAATAATCTCACAATGGAACCATTTGATCAAACAGTTCCCCAGGAGATGTACATCTGGATCATTTCAGGATACTATTGAAAATTGTCAGTCATCTCAGAATGCCAGAGAAATGTGTTTTCCTAGCATATAGAAAAAGGAGACTCCTGTTATTATCAGTAAGATCGCTTCCTTGCTTCACCTTGAATCTGAACTCCTGATTGCAGACACATATTTTAATTCTCCTTAATGCCTGTGATTAACTTTCATGAGTCATTTTTTCCTGTTATTGATGGCAACAACAACAAGGTTATATATTTTGAAGCCTTGATGAGTGTCCAGTTAACAAATTTTTTTCACCAGGGAATGTTCAAAACTCAATAAAGAACAACACCCCTCCCCCAAATAAAACTAAACTACCAGGGGGTAACAAAATTTAATGTCACCCCTTTTGGATTTTCAACTATAGAATTTCACTATCAAGAGTAAACCTAAACTTTCACAACCATTTTTTCTCCACATTATAGAACAGCTCAGTGGTAAAGAATCCACCTGCCAAGCAGAAGACACAGGTTTGATCCCTGAGTCAGAAAGATCCCCTGGAGAAGGAAATGGCAACCCACTGCAGTATTCTTGTCTGGCAAATCCCATGCACAGAGGAGCCTGGTGGGCTACAGACCATGGGGTAGCAAAGAGTCAGACATGGCTTAGTGACTAAGCAGCAGCAGCCGCAGAAAGGCCATCAGAATGAACACTGTGGGGGGAGGAAGTGGAGAAATGAACCTGAGTAGTATGACATGCACCAAGTATGAGGTTGGAAAATATAAAACTAGATATGCCAGTTTGGCTAAAGTTAGGGATTTGTGCAAGGAAGTAAGTAAATAGGGTTGGAGAGAGAAATAGAAATTGCCTATGAATGTAAAGCTTAAAAATAAAATTTCAAGTCTGTGTTTACTTATTGGCCTTATTTACCTTTCAATACTATATAACTGGTTCAGTGAATAGAAATGATATATTTTCCATTGTTCAGCACTATGTGTATTCTGCTTTGGTAGGACAAGAAGGCCTATTGTTGACTTTCCTTGTGGTCCAGTGGCTAAAATTCCACATTCCCAGTACAGGAGACCCAGGTCATTTGTAGATTCCATATGCTACAACTAGACAGTGAACTATATCCCGCATGCTGCAATGAAGATAGAAGATGCTGTATGTTGCGGCTAAGGCCTGGTGCAAACAAAAAATATTTTTTGAAAAAAAGGCCTATTGCTAAGGGTACCCACGTGGGGCAGGGGTGATAAATGGTCAGGCCAGCACAGGGACTGTGCTCCCCACAGTCTTTCTGTTTCTGGGTGCTAAATCGCTTCAGTCATGTCTGACTCTCTGTGAGCTCATGTACTGTAGCCCTCCAGGCTCCTCTGTCTGTGGGATTCTCCAGGCAAGAATACTGGAGTGGGTTTCCATGACCCCCTCTGGGGGATCTTCCCGCCCCAAGGATCAAACCTGTGTCTCTTACATCTCCTGCATTGGCAGGCAGATTCTTTACCACTGACGCCACTTGGGAAGTCCATCTGTTTCTGGTGACACAGCTAAGACTACAGAAGGTCAATTTGGCAGCTTCAGAATAGCCTTTCCCAGAATAAGCCTCATGCACGAGGCCAGTTCCTGAATAAAAGCAGACTAATTCTAGTGTCTGAGAATGGAATCTCAAGCGATCCCCTGGTAAGGAAGCTGCCCTCACAAGTTATTGAAATGAATTATGCCCTTTGATGTATCATGCCTGCTACACTCAGAAGCAAAAGCATTTCAGTTATTAAGGAACAGAGTCTGTTGCTAGAGTGTGTTTAGATCCTCAGAGTGATGGACTGGGCCCTGTGATTTCTAAGTCGTGCATCAGGCCATGTCAGTGCAGGTATGTCTGCTCTGGAGAGGCTTGTTCATCTTAGATCCCACTGGGGTTCCACCCTTGTGGCCTTAATTCCCATTATCAGGTTCTTATTCTACAGCCCTGATGCTACAATTTACCTCAATAGGCTGATTTGCTCCTTCTTCCTTTCTCCCTTCCCTGCCCCCTCTCTCTTTCTTTTCCAATAACCTTCAAATATATTTGTTCTAATACATTCTTACAGGGCACACTGCACAGTCTCATAGTGATTCTTAGACTCTCTGGAATGTGAGACCATACGAGTGCAGGTTACCTGCATCCCAACTCTGTGTCACCAGTGCACCAAACCACTGGATGGTCTGTTTACCAATCATGACAAGAAATGAAGGAAATCCGCAAACTATGTGGCTTGTTCTGTAGTGATAAGAAGAGAATAAATGAAGTAAAAGAAATTGGATGACCGAAACACTAAACAAGCAAAAACCGCAATGAGATAGATAACAGAAGCAGGATCTCTATACATCTGATGTAGGTGTCACTCCTTCCTACAAAAGCAAAAAGCCAGATATATTGTATGTTTCATCTCTCCTTACTGATTCCATGGCAATGGAAAGAGAGAGAGCATGTTTACTCCATCTGGATTTACCGACCTCTAACTGGTGTGATTATTGTAGTGCATTTCAAGGAACTGTGTCCGCTTGTGACATTAAATTCCAAGGCCAATCCAGTAGAGCTCTGGACAATACTTTATTGTGTCTGATAAATGTTAAACATATGCTTTCCATTTTAGCCCAACAATATTTAGTCCATTGGTTACAAAACTTGGTTTTCTTCTGTCCTTATGAGTAGAAGCTCCAGAGTAATCACAGTGCTTGCTTAGCCCATTCCTCTGCTCACTACACCACCTTTTTTCAGATATAAATTGATTCCTAAGGCACTGTCAGTTTCACGTGGCTCTGCAGTCAAATAGAACCAGCACTGTTTAATGAAAAAGCTACAACTGCTACGATTTGGGGCATAGGTATGCTTGTTCCTCACTGGTCTCCCCTCCTTCAAATATTAGCATGATATCCACACTTTTCATATATCTTTGTTCTTGATATCCTCCTAGCAACTAACATTCTACTTTCTTAGTTTTTGCTTTGTTTTATTTCTATTTCCCAGTGGAAAATCCAATCTGGCATTATAGGCAGTGACAAAGAAAGTGCTAATTAGCAAATGAATGCAATTAGCAGTTACCTCAAATGTTTTCCAGGTAACTTTTGTTTCTGACATGTACTTGCAACAATGTAAGTCAGCATTTTTCATTTAACACAATATGACTTCAAGAAAACAATAAAACATTGGAGAAAAAAAATAAACGTGCATCAGAACAAGTCAACATGACTGTCAGAGGAGTGGAGAAGGGAAGTCTCGTCTCTATCTTAGATGATGCCTACTTGTCCTTCTTGACCAGTCAACAATGGCCCCTTCTGAGCCTCCTCATGTTTCAGGTAAGAAAATAACCCAGACAGGAGAAATTATTTCCATTAAGGGCAATGCTCCATCAAGACCAATGCTAGAATTCTTATTTTGTATTGGCTGACTCATCTGGATATAGTGGTTCTGAAATCATGTGTATTCTATATTTTCCAACAAATTTTACCTCTTAGGTCTCTGTATTTCATCAGCATTATCAAAGTCTCAGCATACTACAAGTGCCCAAAATTTATTAGAATTGTGGTGAAAGATTGATTTTTCTCTCCTCCTCATACCACTCATCTTTCAAGGGGGGGTGGGGCGGGAAATGACAAAAATGTCTCCTTTGGATTCTGTACCCCTCCCTGCTCCTCACATGGTTACAGTGAGGACCGAATATCAGAATGTGCCACCATTCTGGACCAGTGACCCTGGACAGGTCTGTCAGATGCCCTTCCAGAGATTTTTTTTTTTTTTTGCCTTGAAACTAAGGGGAGAGATTAACACCCTGGGGGCAGAGCTGGAAGGATACGAGCCTACGAATAGTAGGCAATGTTGGTTCTTGGGTGAGAAAGTGAGATATGGAGAATAGAATTTTTAATCAAAGAAAGGCAAAACAAGGACTGGAAAACTGGCAAAATATTTAGTGAATGCCAAGAATTCTTTCATAATTTTATACACCATCTTTTTTAACACTTGTAAGAAATCATATGAGTAAGGCCACCATATGAGCTAGCCTACTTTTATGAGCTAGCCTACATGTTACTTTTGTGATCATGAGGAAAAACTATCTTTTCCTCCAAGCAGAGAAAGACTTGTGCTGTGTATCCTGACAAGTGTAGGGCCACAGTCACTTGTAAGCAGTTTCCCTGCACACCAGGGAAATGGTGACTATGAATAGAATTAGGAATGTGATATCCATTTTATGGATGGCAAACGTGAGGTTTCCGTATGTTAGGTAAAATTGTTTTTAATATAGGGGATTTATTTTTTGACATGCCCTGGTATCCACAGCTAGCAGGTAACAGCCAGGATTCACACCAATGTTTCCATAAAGGCTGGTACATTTCTCATCTACCTGTTTACTTGCATGCTCTTATTATCATGATTGATTTCTCCCTCCAGCTTGCTCCAGCTTCTTTGACTCTTTTTCTGTAGGTATACGTATACATTGACTTTCACTTTCACCCCTGTTCTTCCACTGGTCCAAAGGATAGACACAATCAGATTGCTTGTGTTAAAACAGAGAAGGCCATTTTTTGCACTCAAGCCAGTGTCAAGTGCTAGCACATGCTTTACACTAAGCAGATAGAAATCATTAAAACTGTAATATGTTACTGGTAACAAGCAAAAGTTGGTAATGCTTCTTCTACCCTTAGTCTTTCTAACATTTCCATTTGTCAACAGAGTAAAGATAGGGCCAGGAAGGGTAGCAAAGAAAAGTCCTTTCCAAAGTAATGAGAAAGCATGCCACCAAAGAGCATCAAACATCAGTTTGTCCAGGACTAGGAGTTTCCAGGTTCTGCCATAATGACTCTAAATGCAATAGCAACGTAAGGGACTACATCTGTTGGTGAGTTACACATAGCTGGTTAAATTAGATTTGCTTGGGAGAGGTATTCATTCTTTCAAGTTGGTGGGACAAATTTCATGCATTGAAACAATTATTTACCGAATGCTAGAGGCCTACAAGAAACACAGTTTCTAAAGCAGCTGCATCTAACTGAAAGTATAGCTAGTGAAAAGTCATGGACCAAGGGTCTTTGCTACTGTTCTGTGCTATATTCATATTGTGAAAAGAGAATGGAATGAGCCGGCTTCTGCCCTCCAGCAGTTTATAATCAAAGCATAATGCAGTGCCTCCTTTTCAGGAGGACTGGAGCACTAGGCACATTTTCAGGAGAGAATTAAGTCCAGGAGTAAAAAGACAGATATCCAGTTACCAAATTGAGAAAGGAAGTAGAAACTTGATTTTAGTAATAAGATAAAAAATCCAGACTTCCAAACTGTGAGGAATAAATGTAGTACAGGGCAGTTTGATGAATTTGGGTAGGATCCAGTCCACTGCTCAGGACAAAAAGGAGTTGCAACAGTACAGAAGTGAGGAATAGGCAACCAGACTGATAATTCCAAATGAACAAAGACCTGATTTCAAGGAGTTTTCATTCCCTGGAAAAAACCAGACATATATACAATTAATTGCACTGTGAAATGGAAACATGTTGTATCATTGTTTCTGAAAAGGTAATGCAGATATACATTTCTGGGTTTTAAAAAATATAGATTCTGGTCCAATAGGTTGAAGATGGTACCAAGAGCCTGCATTTGTACTCATCCCAGCTAATGCGGATGCTGATGGTCTATGGACCACAGGTTAAGTAGTAATAAAGGAAGTAAGAAAGTACTATGGAAATATACCATAAGCAACATTAAAGGGGAAGCCTTCTCAGAAGATGGGACCCCTGAGCTAGGCTCTAAAATATGCAGACCAGGAAGAGTTGGGTCTTGCAGTAATGTTCAATCTGGTGAGCAAAAACTAGATTTCATTCATTCAACCAGTATTTATGAAGATCCATGGTATTCCATGACAAAATACTTATTAGAAACTTTCATATCAATTTAATCACAAGTAAAACCAAACAATGGCAGCAGCCACGATGAAAAATGAAAGGCCACAGCTATTCTATTTCAGAATACCAGACTTTAAAAGGCTAGTCATGCTTCACCTTTGACAATTTAAACTGTGTTCCAGGTTTTGAAATACAAGTTTTTTTAAGGTTAGTCTCAAATTTTCATGTACATCTCTTCTCTGAAAGGGCAAGCCAAGGGGGTCAAGTGTTCATTCTGTTGAGCTTGTTTTTGTTAGCCTATTATTGAAGGCAAATTAAGGCCAAAGACCTTGTTTCCATTGACTCAAGCACTAAATGGCCTGTTTCAAGAAGAGAGTAAACAGCAGTCGTGGCGACAGCCATTAACTGTGCAGCAGGTGTTAACACCTGTAGCTATTAAATTCCAGCCAAGATAATCACTTCGCTCTCAAGGCAACTGGCTCATGTCAAGCACTATCTGCCGTGATGGAAACTGTTTGGTGATTATTAAGTCATGGCTTTCCCTCACATGTTGCAGCAAGAGATGGAGAGATTTGTATGCCAGGGAACCACTGTGGTCAACAGTGCAGAGAGTTAAACACGCCTCAGGGTACTCTGGCAGCCAAGCATGGAACACAGCACCTGGGCAGCAGGAGACTGAGCCAGAGAACATCAGCTTGCGGTAGGCACTGTCTGACAAGGGCTGCATCTAGAATTGGCTGGAGCAGCGCTGTCTGAGAGGAAAGGATAAGGCCTTCTCAGCTAGGAAGCCACTGCATCAACAGACATCTCTACTAGACTTAGCTATAAACAACTGGACCCTGCAACTGATTGATTTATTATTATCTAGGGTTTAAGGGGTGTGTGTGTATATGTGCACATACATGGGTGAGTACTCATGAGGCACGTATGGAAACTCCTCCCTGCAACAAACATCAAGTTCTTCCTGGCTGTAATCACTACAAATAGGTTCCCATACACTGGAGACTAGCAGATGCTCATTACCGTTTATCAAACTGGGCATAAGGAGAGCGAACTGCTAGGGCATTGGTTCTCCCTAACGGCACCACTGTGCCCTCACGCTTCAGCAGCTTTGCCCTGACTCTTTCATACTGCAGGAGACTCTGAATGTCCCTGTCTACTCCAAGGCCTCAAACACAAACATTTACATCTAAGGAATGTGTTTTTAAGGGACATTTGAAACCTGCTTTACATAGATAACAATGGAGTAATAAGCAATCATAAACGTCAAAGGTCATAATAAATTGTTGAAGGTCAAACAGTTCTGCCAGCCTTCAGGTGAGAAGATGACTAAATAATTTTATAAAGATGAGTACTTATTCTACTTTAAAAAATCTCCAGGGGTGGGGGTGGAATCTCCTTTTCACTCTGTAATCCAATTCTATACATATATTTTTAAATGTCGGTGTTCATTTATTTAGTCCATTGCAACCATTTTTAGTGGAACAGGTACTCCCTAGGCACAGGTTTATATATTCAGCTTAGGACCTCAAAAGTTGGAGAATACCATACAGGAAAAAATGTGTCATATTTTAAAATGTATTAAATGTATTATTTTATTTATATTATGTGTAGTTATATTAGTGGAAAAAGTTACTGGTAGTTCACATACAGAGAGCTAAAACTAGCCATATCCTTTCCTGAGCACTTTCTCAATTTGTATTACCGAAGCATTCATTCCAGAAAATGTCAAAACATCATTAAAAGTCTTCTTTACTACAACAGCTGTTCTAGGGATTTTTTAAAACTCTGCTTTTCTCTGGTATGTCATTTACTGGAAGGGACACTTAGAGATGACCTAGGTGGATTGGCAAGGTAGGCAAAGGAAACTTCCTGCGTTCTTTGACAAATCAGTCAGACAGACATGTGTGGATCAGATTCTTTCTCTTTCAAGGAAGATCAGCATTGTGTGATATCTCTGCAAAATGAAAGCTCTTTTAAAATAACATGTTATGATTAAGAAATTGGTGCAGTGTTGCAGCTCCGAGCTTTATCACAGATTTTTGAGAACATGCAGAAAGTCTAACTTAGTCAGTTGTTTTCCCCCAAAGTCATAAAAATAGGAAAATAGCGCCATGGCAGAGTAACTTATGTCTAATGTCAGGATCATGTGAAAAGAAATGACTACTGCAGCAAAAGCTGTACAGACTGCTCCCCAGCTGTGAAAGTGAAAGTCACTCAGTCAGAGACTCCATGGACTATACATGGAATTCTCCAGGCCAGAATACTGGAGTGGGTAGCCTTTTCCTTCTCCAGGGGATCTTCTCAACCCAGGGATTGAACCCAGGTCTCCCACATTGCAGGTGGATTCTTCACCAGCTGAGCCACAAGGGAAGTCCACTCCCCAGCTGGAGTTGATCAGTATTTCTAAGGTCCACATCAATAGTTCTCCAGAGTTGTAAGAGGCCTGGAGTTGGTTTCCATTTTCCAGTGGACCATTACTCAGTGGTCTGTCTCCACATAGGTTGTAACACACCTTGTGATGGGTTGCTAATCAGTATACCACTGGATAGCTAGGATCCCAGAGATAAAAATTGATAGTAAAAAGTCATTTAGACCAATCATTAATTTAACAGCTATGGAACTAAGCTGCAGAGAGATTCAGGAAAATGTCCAGTGGGACATATCTCGAAGTGAAGTGAAGTGAAAGTCTCTCAGTCGTGTCCGACTCTTTGCGACCATGGACTATACAGTCCATGGAATTCTCTAGGCCAGAATACCAGAGTGGGTAGGATTTCCCTTCTCCAGGGGATCTTCCCAACCCAGGGATTGAGCCCAGGTCTCCCACATTGCAGGTGGATTCTTTACCAGCTGAGCCGCAAGGGAATCTTGAAATAAGATTTCCCAAATCCCAGTTCAAGGCTGTCTAGAATGTATTAAGTTAGAAGTTGACTTCCAGGAGATATAAATATGGCACGAGCGAAAGATCTGATAGAAAGCTGATATTAACACATACATAATCAGAAAGATGTAAATACAATGGAAGGAAAACTGGCTGTGGAGTCAAAACATTGAATTCAAGTCTCAGCTCTGCCACTAAATAGGCAAATACATTGGGCAGGTTGTCCTTCTAATCTTCAAAGCTACAGAATTAGACTAGATGCTTTGGAAGATCTCTTCCAGTTGTAAATAATAAGCAATTCTTGAACTTAATCTCCTGTACTTGCTTTCACTGTATTTACTTGTACCAAAGCACAGTATCAATCATAGTTCTTCAGTGGCTCTTTTTCCTTTTCTTGGTCTTTTAACTCTTGGGGCATTCTCTTAAGTTCATTCCTGGCTTCCACCCCACACACTTTATGTTTTTATTTATAATATTATCAACTCATATCTTTAGTCATAATCCCTAATCTGATTTACTAATTCCACAGTAAATTCATACAATTATCAATTCTGCTTCAACAATGCCTCTCAAATACTTTTCTCTGTTGCCGCTTTTGCAGCCTTAATCCTAAACACTCAGTATCCTTGGAAAATTTCAGAATTTTACCTAATTTTCTGTCTTCAGTCCCTTCCTCTTCCAAGCTGTCCTCTCTATGATTTTCAAGTTTATCATTTAAAACTGTAACCTGGTCATTTCTCACACACCTCAGTGCAAAATCACTTATTTCTCCATTGATCTTCTATTAACAGGAAAACGTGTAATTATTTTTCCAGTTTAATTTTCTACACTTCCTTCATGCTGTATCCACACCAAAGGATGTGTCATCACCTAAACAAACTAACATTTTCCTGCATCACTACTCATAACTAAATGACTTTCCAAAGACCGTAAACTTCCACCAGGATGGAGTATCTCTCAGTCGTTTCACAGACCCAAAGCCTAGCACAGCATTTTACACTTAGTAGGTACTCAACAGATGTTTGTGAAATGAATGAATGAATTCAGTAACTAACTGGTGAGGGAAGATATGATGAACCTGGAGTGATACCTTACAAGTTGTTTTTAAAAGTGTTAAATGCTAAGAATGAGAAATGCAGATTACCCTTTTAAATGTCTGATATTGTTCTAATGCAAACTGTGATATCAGACAGAAGTGGAATTATAAATATAGATTTCAGATTCACCTATCCATGTACTCTCCTATCCTAAAATAAAGCAAAAAATACACAGGCCTCCACAGTAAGACATCAATACAGTTGTGCTGAATTCTTAATGCTAGACCAGCATTTACAGCTCTGTGTATTAGTTGCCCTAGATTATAAATCCTATCCTGGCTCTTAATTATTCAGATACCAAGGGATTCATTTGCTACTGCTGCATTATAGTATGTTAATCCAACGCCAATTCAACATTTCTTATATTTATTTTGCATATGCTGTATTTCTTAAGGGGCTTTAAGCATTTAAAATCTTTAGAAAGCTATATATTTTCTGTTGGATTTCTATGACTTCAGGGTTGTTTATGTTGCTTGGGTTGTTATCTAATGTTCCCAGTTAGCCCCTTACACAATTCAGTGGACATGTGGGCTGCATATTTAAGGTAGCAAATCTTATGCCATCTGGTTTGGGTACCTAGGATATGCTATACTTGCAAGATAATTTTGCAAAACGAGAGCTTCTAAGGCTATAACTAGCTTTATGTCCCACCAATTTGATGCTTATTCCCAAGCCCTGGTCATGTTTTTCAGGGCAATTATCTAAGAAGAAAAGGTTTCAACAGGGGAATTTTTGCATTTATATTCTTAGTCTCTTATTTTATGGTTATATGTATTATTTCTCCAACTAGAGAGTCATATGTGATCGTCTATTTGTTTTTTGTTTTCAAATCTCTCCCACTCTGCCAATATCTGCAGAGAGATAGATGGAGAGTTAGAAATTAACCCCATAGTTTCTCAAGGTATCCTTATGGAGACCGAAGTATGGAAAATGGCTCTGTAGATGGATTTATGACTGATTGAGCATTGGTGAGAGTTGACCACTAATGGAGTCCTAGGCTGTGGAAGTTTTCTAAGTTTCCATAATTCTCCTGTGGGGTTCCGTCTCTTACCCTCACTATGAAATCCCTGGAGGAAGAACCATATTCCCTTCTTTCTATCATGTATTCATCAAATATGCTTGAATGTGTTCTATGTGCTAGTTACTGCACTAGCCTTTGCTAATGGAACATTGAACAAAACAGTGACATCTTCACATCTACCTATGGTAGTTTATAGCTTTGGAAAATGGTCTTACAACTGACAAGAGACCTTTCAATAGCTAAGAGTAATATAGGCCCATCTGACACATTATCCTATGGTGAAATCTACACTTGCTTTTCCTTTCCTTTACTCTTCTTCTCTCAAGCTCCTCTCACTGTAATGGAGGGAAAAGTTTCCTCCCTTACTAAGTTTTAGTCAAAAAGATTCAGGTACAGGAAACTTGTAAACTGAACAAATAGGTAATTACCAAATATTTAATGGGCACCTAGTATATATGGTTCACTCATTTATTAGTCAAACCTTGTTGAACAGGTACTATGTGGCAGGTACCAATCCAGGCACTGTTCCACAGTTAGGAGAAAGAGAAAGAAAGTGAAGTCGCTCAGTCGTGTCTGACTCTTTGCGACCCCACAGACTGTAGCCTATCAGGCTCCTCTGTCCATGGGATTTTCCAGGCAAGAGTGCTGGAATGGATTGCCATTTCCTTCTCCAGGGGATCTTCTCAACCCAGGAATCAAACCCACGTCTCCCGCATTGCAGACAGACGCTTTACTGTCTGAGCCACCAGGGAAGCAAAGCACATTTAAAGTGAAGCCCTGTCCTCAGAATGTATTCTGCTAAGTGGAGTCTTTTTTTTTTTTTTTTCCCCTACTCCAATTAATTGGAAACAAATAGCCTGAATGGTATCTAATCACTACCATACCCAAGTCCTCTGAAGGGAACTGGGTTCCATTCTTCAGAGATTGCCCAGTCTTTCAATTTTAATAACCTCTGATTTGAAGACCAGGAAAAGATACTCCAAAAAAGCAAAATTCCCTTATCTATACTCTGACCTTTGGGCTGAAATGTCAACTGATTATTAATGCTGCCTCACTTAATAAGTAGAAACCTAATTACCTGGAATGGAAGGAATATTTTTTTGGATAGTTCACGAGCTGGAAGAACTTTTCTACCATACAGAACTGTCCCTCCCTCTCTAGAGATTATTGATTCTGCGTCTTCCTCATTGGAGGGTCAGGCATGCTGTGCTGACCGAGCACATCCCATTTAGGATATTCCCCATCGGCACACCGGGCTTGATCCTGCTTTAGGGTTTTTACGTTCCTCATGCCCTGAAGAACAGTGAGAGGAAGATTTGGGGTTTAATAAGAAATGTAAAAGCTCAGTAAAATGAAATGTAGTATCCAGGTTCCTCAGCTTCCCTAGAGCAAGACAGTATTGCTTTTACAGATTATATAACACTTCTTTCTTTGTGCCATTCTGCTGCTGAAATAATGACAATGATTCTCCACTATTTATTAGATCATGTTCAAATTTATCCAGTCTTCGCTTGTGACCTTTGCATAATCTCAACCCACTCTGTCCCTGCTGGTTCTTCTGCCACACTGGGCCACACACCTTCCACTTTGGAAATCTCATCTTTTTTGTTTTTAAGAGTTATATAGCTAAAATCTGCCTCCGTATTTCTTCCTATCTTAACTAAATGTAGTTTGAATTCCTATAGTACTCCATGTATGTTTCACACTTTCGAGTAGTAAGTTGTATACTATCTTCAAACTATGTAGAAAGAATCCACCAGAGAATAATGAGTTGGACTTTATTTCTTACTTTTACCTAAATGATATAATAATGTTCTTATACTTTGACACAGTAATCCCACCATGATGTGTTTATATAAAGCAAATCAGTAGAAAGAGGTAAATTTACATGGATGCTCATTGCACCTGGGGATGGGTGCTAGGGCTAAATTTCCAACATTAGAGGACTGGGCAATTAAATTATTGTGTATCAACTACAAGCAATATTGTTTTGACATGAAAATTACAGACTTTAGCAACATGGAATACTTTAAAGATATAATAATAAATGAAAGAAGCAGAGTGAAAAACATGACTGCAGTTACTGCATCCACATATCACATTTGTATATGTAGAGGAGAAATGCGAAGGAGAGGAAAAATGGAAGCTATTCCTAAGGGCAAGGATTTTTGTCTGTTTCATTTAGTGCTCTAATTTCAAAATTTAGAACCATTCCTAGCAAATAATGGATCCTTAATAAATATTTGTTGAGAGAATGAATCAGCAAACATTATGATCAACTGTAGAAGATTTGTCATTTTTCATATTTTATTTTTCATGAAAATGATCTCTGCAAAAAAGGAGAAAGATAACAAGGAAAAATAGATTTATAACTAAAACACATTCTTGATTCTTACATGGACACTTCTAGGGTAACCTCAGGTGAGAGAAAGAGGAAAAAAAAGTTCAATGGCTATCTAGTTCTCATAATAATCTATGGAGGTGAGTGTTGTTATGATTTTATATATGGAGAGACTTAGAGAAATAACTTGTTTAATACTCATGAGTTTTCTCAGTCACACCATTACATATGATAGATGGTATAACTCTATTTAAATAAGTTTTTGAAACAAAGCAAAACAGACTTAGGGTATATCAAGATCAGAGATCATATAAGGATTGATAAAATAGGATTTTAAATAGTGTAGTGGGCAATCAAAAAGGATTAATCTCCAAAATATACAAATAGCTCATAAAGCTAAATATATATATATATTTTTAAAAAGCCAGTCAAAAATGCACAAAGATCTAAATATAAATTTCTCCAAAGAAGACATACAGATGGCCAAAAAGCACATGAATAGATGCTCAACATCATTTATTATTAGAGAAATGCAAATCAAAGCTTCAATGAGATATCACCTCACATTGGTCAGAATGGCCACCATCAAAAAATTTTATGAACAATAAATGCTGGAGAGGATGTGGAGAAAAAGAAACCCTCCTACATTGTTGGTGGAAATACAAATTGGTATAGTCACTGTGAAGAACAGTATGGAGGTACCTTAAAAGACTAAAAATAGAACTACCATATGATCCAGCAATCTTGCTCCTAGGCATATATTCAGAAAAAACCATAATTCAAAAAGATACAGGCACCACAATGTTTATTGCAACACTATTTGCAAGAGCCAGGACATGGAAGCAACATAAATGTCCATTGATGGAGAAATGGATAAAGAAGATGTACATGTATGCAATGAAATACTACAAAGTCATAAAAAATAACAAAATAATGTCATGTGCAGCAATATGGATGGAACTAGAGATTGTCATACTGAGTGAAGTCAGACAGAAAAAGATACATCATATGATATTGCTTATATGTGGAATCTTAAAGCAGGGTGCAAATGAACTCATTTACAAAACAAAAGTAGTAATGAATGTAGGAAACAAACTTACAGTTACCAGGGCCTGGGGGTGGTGGGGGGGAGGGATAAATTGGGCGATTGAGATTGACCTATACATACTACTATATATAAATAGATATTAAGGACTTACTGTATAGATAGGAAACTCTACATAATATTTTGTAAGACCTCTATGGGAAAAAAAATCTAAAAATGGATGTATGCATATGTATACCTGAGTAATTTTGCTGTACACCTGGAACTAACACAACATTGTAAACCATCTATACTCCAATAAATAAATAGAAATTAATTACAATAAAATAATGGGCAATATGCAGAGGCGAGAGCATGTACAGTATCCACACCTCTGATTCTCTTCCTCAGCTTAATGAAGTACAATGAGCAACATAAAAACTTAAAAAATAATAACAAATTTGTGAACGCAGCACAGTCCCTTGAGCAGTATTTAGGTGAATATACCAATCCTTCTCTAATACTTGAGATTATGACTAACATAATTGATAGCAAATGCAGTGTGTCAAGGCACTGAATTGTGTTGTCTCGATTTATGAAACCATCCTCCTTGTATTTAAATGCTGATGAATTGAGCTAAGTGATTGGATTTAAAGATACTAGAGAAAGGTAATCAGCATTACAATTTCATGGGAGGAAGGCATTATATGCGCAGAATTAAATGACAATAATGGGAACTCTTTATTATTTAGTTCATCTAAGTGTTCTCCTTTATCAGCTTCAGAGCATAGAAAAACAAAGGTTTAATCTGTATAGAAGGTGCTCAGTGGAATGTTCTACCAGCTTGAACTGCAGCTGTTTCCATACAACAGTGGATTGCTTCTGTATGAGTGTGTGTGTGTGTGTGTACGTACATATATGTGTGTGACAGTCAGCTGGATGGGGCTAGAGTTGGTTGACATGCAAACTTCTTTTTAGTCTCTTATGTATTGCCTAGATCTGCTTGTGTCCTAAGATTAACTCTAGAAAGACTGGTGTAGCAACCTTCTCAGGTTAGTCTCTGAAAAGAACTCTCGAGAGTTTCAGATTTCCTTTCAATATTAGAGTCTTGGGGTGAAAAATACTGGACATTGCTATATTTGTGTTCTCCCAGGATTCATATGGTGAAGACTTAATTCCCAATATGATGGTGTTTGTTTATTGGGCTTTGTGATGTAATAAGGTCAATAGGATGGACCCCTCTTCAACGTGATTAGTGCCCTTATAAGAGATCACAAGGGCCACATGAGGACAAGCCAAATAGAAGACAGTTGTCTGTGAACTAGGAAGCAGGCTCTTAAGGGACACTGAATATGCCAGCATCTCCTTGATCTTAGAATCCCCAGCCTCCTGACTATGAGAAATAAATTATTGTTATTTAACCCATTCATTCTATGTTATTTTTAAAATCATAGTCTGAACTAAGATGGGCAGTAAATTGTAATGTTCTTGTCTTTGTCAGCTCAAGTTGCTATAACAAAGTACCATGGACTGGGTGACTTGTATACAACAGAAATGTATTTCTCACAGTTGTGAAGGGTTGAAGTCCAAGATCAGAGTGTCAGTATGGCTGGTTCCGCTTACTGGATCTTTGCTCTTTGCATCCTCTTGCAAAGAGAAAAAGCTCTCTGGGGACACCAATCCCCCATAGGAGGCTCCCATACTTATGACCTTATTACTTCCCACAGAGTCCATCTTCTAATAAGGTCACATGGCGGGGGGTGGGGGTTAAGATTTCAAATGTGAATCTGGAGGGAGCACAAACATTCAGTCCATAACAATCTTCACACTTTTTATTTGATCATCAATAGGTTTTTACAAGGAGAGACAACAAAAGTTAATATTTAGAACACTCATGTTGATTTCTCATTAGGCATGAGGATAGACCCCAATGGCTTTTTATTTTATTCCTAAAACTAACTTCAAGAATTCTTCCCTATTAAACTTTTCTAGTAGCATGTCTCATGCTTTAAAACCATTTGGGTGTAAAATGACAAACAATGCAAAATTAGCCTCTTCCGTCTTGTTTTACTTCTTTATTTTGATGTTCTTTATTTTCCTTGGCAGGATTTCCTCTTCAGCATGCTGAACTACCCACCTCTGTCCAATGTCCACTATTGGACCTCCACTGTCCAATGTCCACTATCCAACACAGGCTTGCTTCTGCCTCTGAGAAACTACATAAATGTATATAATCCTGTCTTTGTCACTTCTTCCTTCTTAACAGTTGTCATCTGAAAAATGCCTTTCTCCTGGGATTATTGTAAATGTGAAAATAGATGCTATATACGATATTTGTGGAATGTAAAGTACTATACAAATCTGATTTTTATTATAATATTCCCCACAGATTCAGGGTTCCAGACTCTAGTGTAGTCCCATCAAAATCCCTTTAGGACCTACGTGGTGACAGGCAATAAAAAGAAGCCTTAATAGGTGAAAGTGATAGTCGCTCAGTCCTGTCTGACTCTTTGCGATCCCATGGACTATACAGTCCATGGAAATCTCCAGGCTAGAATCCTGGAGTGGATAGCCTTTCCCTTCCCCAGGGGATCTTCCCAACCCAGGGATCTAACCCTGGTCTCCCGCATTGTAGGCAGATTCTTTACCAGCTAAGCCACAAAGGAAGCCCAAGAACACTGAAGTGAGTAGCCTATCCCTTCTTCAGTAGATATTCCTGACCCAGGAATCGAACTGGTGTCTCCTGCATTGCAGATGGATTCTTTACCAACTGAGCTATCAGGGAAGCTCTAATAGGTTAAAAAAAAAAAAAAACTAAATCAAATGATACAGATGGGTCGATCTTGATGAAAAGTAATCACTAGACATAGCAAAGTAGAGCTTGTTAGTGAGCTTGACAAAATATAGAGGGGCTAGAAACATAGAAAGCCCGATTGGAGTCAGTTCAAAAAGACAAATGAATGTGTGGAAGAGGAATTAGATATATTAAGGATAGGAAACGCTTAAGAAATATTGCTATAAAAAAGCAAATAGATGAATTGGTATCAGGAAAACACAGACTCCAGAGCAGGCTTGTTTGTAAGCTAATGAGAAGGGTTCAGTAAAACGGAAACAATTGATGATGAAGGACAAGTTTGCTGGAGTGTCCTTGGACAGACAAAGTAGGATCAGATGGGGTGCCCCAAGGAGGTGGCCCTAGAAGCACAGACACTGCACCTATTGCAACAGGACAGAAGACAGCTCTGACGCTGGTAGCTGTGGTCATGTTTGGATGTGAAATTTGGACTGTGAAGAAAGATGAGCACCAAAGAATTGATGCTTTTGAACTGTGGTGTTGGAGAAGACTCTTAAGAGTTCCCCTGGACTACAAGGAGGTCCAACCAGTCCATTCTAAAGGAGATCAGTCCTGGGTGTTCATTGGAAGGACTGATGCTAAAGCTGAAACTCAATACTTTGGCCACATCACGTGAAGACTTGACTCATTGGAAAAGACTCTGATGTTCGGAGGGACTCGGGGCAGAAGGAGAAGCAGACAACAGAGAATGAGATGGCTGGATGGCATCACTGACTCGATGGACATGAGTTTGAGTGAACTCCGGGAGTTGGTGATGGACAGGGAGGCCTGGCGTGCTGCAATTCATGGGGTCGCAAAGAGTCGGACAGACTGAACGACTGAACTGAACTGAAGGACATGAGACCAGTGAAAAGGGGTTTAGATCAATGTCAGATCCAAGGACTGTTGAAGTCAGAGAGTAGAAGGAAGAACTGAAAATAGAAAGAGACCGTGGTTAGAGCATGGAGTTTGCAATTGAGATTATGGAAAAATTACAGTTAATCAGTGTAAATGTATAAGATAACCAGAGTCTTCCTGTGGACAAGTGTATAGCTTGCTTCCTCACCCTCTCTGGGTTTTTGCTCCCCAAACCACTTCTCAGGGAAATCTCTCCTCACTAGCTTATTTAAAATTGCAGCTTCTTGCCAGCCTCACTGGCGCTCATTTTTTATTTCATATTTCCTCAAATTATTGCTTGCATCTCATATTCTATACGGGCGTATGTACTCAGTCGCTTCAGTCTTGTTTGCCTCTATGTAACCCTATTGACTGTAGCTGCTAGACTCCTCTCCATGGGATTTCCAGGCAAAATTACTGGAGTGGGTTGCCATGCCCTCCTCGGGTATATTCCTGACCCAGGGATTGAACCTGCATCATCCTGTGTCTCCTGCCAGGCCAATTCTTTACCCACTGAGCCACTTGGGAAGTGTTATATTCTGTAAACATTTATGTATGTATTTTGCTTATTGAATGCCTTCCTCCATTTGTCCTCAATGAGGGCAAGAATTTATGACTATTTGGATACACAGAGCACCTTTTGTGACTAAAACATTTGCCTGGAAACAAGTAGATGAGGCATTTGATGTATTTTTGTTAAATGACTTAAATAAAGCAACTTTTTATTTTAGTATGGGCATTCCAAAGGGCCAATAAAATATATCTAGTTCTCAAACTTTTAAAAAATTTTTATTTAGAGTATAGTTGATTTACAATGTTGTATTAGTTTCTGCTGTATAGCAGAATGAATCAGCTCTATGTGTACATATATACTGTCTTTTTGAGATTTGAGTTCCCTGTGCTGTATAGCAGGTTCTCATTCAAGTTCTCGTAATCTTATGGCTTATTCTGGATAGTCATTCTAACTACTTTTGAATAGAAATCTAAATGAAGACTATGGAGCTTTTTTTTAACTTTAAGTAGAATTTAATATTAATAGAACACAACTTTTTTTTTTTTTTTTAACCATTCTAGGTCATGGGCTTCCCCGATAGCTCAGTTGGTAAAGAATCTGCCTGCAATTCAGGAGACCCTGGTTCAATTCCTGGGTCAGGAAGATCCACTGGAGAAGGGACAGGATACCCACTCCAGTGTTCTTGGGCTTCCCTTGTGGCTCAGCTGGTAAAGAATCTGCCTGCAATTCAGGAGACCTGGGTTCGATCCCTGGGTTGAGAAGATCCCCTGGGGAAGGGAAAGGCTATCCACTCCAGGATTCTGGCCTGGAGATTTCCATGGACTGTATAGTCCATGGGATCGCAAAGAGTCAGACAGGACTGAGTGACTTTCACTCACTCATTGGGCTTTCTAGGTGACTTTAGTAGTAAAGAACCCACCTGCCAGTGCAGGAGACAGATGAGATGTGGGTTCAAACCCTGGGGTAGGAAGATCCCCTGGAGGAGGGCATGTCAACCCACTCCAGTATTCTTGCCTAGAGAATCCCATGGACAGAGGAGCCTGGAGGGCTTCAGTCCATGGGGTCACAAACAGTCGGACACAACTGAAGTGACTTAGCCACTCCAGTATTCTTGCCTAGAGAATCCCATGGACAGAGGAGCCTGGAGGGCTTCAGTCCATGGGGTCACAAACAGTCGGACACAACTGAAGTGACTTAGCACACAGGCAGGTCATTATTATAAAATTAACTCAGACTCTCCTGAGGTAGGTGTGAATTTTGATCCCTTTGCAAAGGGTTGTTAGTGATCTTGAGGTCACAATACTTTTAGGTAGCTCTCTTGCTTTGTCTCCTGCTTTCTGTCATAGCACCAGCTGTTACTCTGCACTCCTGTGTGTGCACATGCCTATAACAGCTCATTCCACCGCCACTCCTGCCCTGACCCCAGACTTTGCTGTCTTCATGTACTTTGGGCCTATTTTAAAGAATTTATGTGAAATAAGAGAATACAGACATTAAGTGAGAGCACTAGGGCTCCTCTTATGGGATTAAGGTCTAGGTAACACCAGTTTCTGCTGTTGTTATCGCCTGCTTCTGGGTTAACTGTGTGCTAAATAAGTGTGATTGATCAACATTTGGATTACTGAGAGATCAGGTGTTACTGTAATTTAAGTCACCAAATACTTTGGCCTATCCAGTCCCCTCTTTCCCATATGGATGGCTGCCTCCTCCATCTGTTCATGTGGTCCATTTTATGCTCGAGCAAAACACAAAATGTCTCATGAAAATGTAGGAGAAGGAGTAAGGATACCAATTAAGGTAAGGGTACCTTAATTGGTATTACAATTAGAGAAATCCTGCTCTTAAAATGTGCCATTATCAAAGCCCCATAGGCCTGTAAGACAAAGTTCCATCTGAAGACACATTCTTGTTGAAGCAACAAATGGTGAAACATTTACAAAAGATAAAAAAGAAAGCAGTGTGTTCAAGTAGTCTTACGAATAATGCAACAGTCTATGATAAGCTTATTTAAAAAACATTTATCTGTGCTAGGTTTAAATAGCACAGGTAATTCATGCAGCAGGGGACATTGGTTATTAACAAATATTCCCATAGCTGCAAGTAATACATTTGTGTTTTTGCTGTGTGTTGTGTTCAGAGCCTCTACCTTACTCTGAAATTGGGGGGAAATTAGCCATCTAAAGAATAAGGAAAGCAGAGTTCTTTGGCCTCTGATGTAAACTGTTAAGAGTCACAGTCCTGACATTTCTGCCTTCTGAATGTCAGTCTTCTCATCTGTCAAAACAATCCCTAAGGGTCTCTCTTAGAGTTTAAATACTGCAACACATTGCACTGGATTAAAGGGATTGAGTTGTTGCTCTGGTTCCACCCAGTAGAGGGTAGTGTTACCCAGACAAGGTCTCAGCATGAGTCTGGGACAGATGGAGCGGTGGAAGCAGAATTTAGAATATATGGGTAGCTACCTATCTCTCTTCTTGAGTCACCAGACCACAAATGCTTCTCCACAAAATAGCAGCCTCCAGCAAGGGTAGAAATGCACTCCTCCTCAATCATTTGCCACTATTCTTAAAATGGACACATTACTCATTGCTACTGGAATACGAACAGGAATTTAAACTCCTACAATCTGTGTTGTTTTCTGAAATTTAAAGTTTGTTCTATGAATATATTCATTTATATAAAATACAGCAGCTTGTCTATACATATTGAACATTTAAAAATTACAGTTGAAAGTCACAGATCTTTCCTCCGACAAAAATATTTAAGAAGTATTTATAAAATTTGATGATGTTTAATATCACGCTGAAAAAGGAAACCTTCATTGCACTTTTTACTATACAAATAGCCTAAGTCACTGGCCTGTGACAGACAGATAATTTTAAAGTTCTAAGTGTCAAATCCATATTTGTAGTTCTGGACAAAAGTCTGAATCTCCATCACCCTGTGAAGTTTACAGAGTGCCTCCCACTGTAGTGGTCCCCATGTGAGCCACAGAAGGTGTCGGAGAACCCATTCTCAAACAGCAAGACCTGTCTGCTGGGCTAAGACTGATGCTCATAAAGTAAAGTAGTGGCAGGATTAGATAATTTAAGATGCTGTCTCTTCAATACAGGTAGTAGGAGATAGGAAGGTATTTGTTGAAAAAGCGACAAAATGGATGAATTAAGACATCAGTATGAAATACAGTTCATGGAGAAGTCTTCATTAAGAGGGTACTATTTAACACCAAAAAAATAAGCAGTACATAAATGAGCAGTAATAAAAGAGCAAAGGTACTATCCACATATAAGTTATTATCATATATAATTACCATATGTAAAATAGATAACTAATGGGAATTTGCTGTATGACTCAGGGAACTGAAATGGGGCCTCTGTAACAACCTAGATGTGTGAGAGGGGGTAGGAGGTGGGAAGGTGTAAACCTATGGCTGACTCATGTTGATGTATGATGGAGGCCAAAACAACATTGTGAAGCGATTTTCCTTCAGTTAAAAAGATATAAGATTGGGGAAAAAAGCAGTACATATAAAAATACACTAAAAGAGCAAAGGTGCTTTGCATATACAAGTTATCAAAAAGAGCAAAGGTACTATGCACAGGCAAGTTATTATCATCATTATAGTGATCTGGGGTTTAGGGTCACCTTAACTGAGACACGGTATTTGGGACCTTAGAAAGGCACGTCGGTAGAACTTTCCAACTTCTGCTTCCTCTTTGATCTTTATCACTGATCGAGTGCCTGCTTACTTTTTTGTTTTCTTTTAAAGTATAAATGCTGAAGCCTAAAAAGAAAGAGTGAATACAAGAATGATGTAATCCTACCAGGGCCAGAGAAGTACTGTGCCCTTTTCTAGTCCCAGACTAGAGAGCTACAGCCTGTTTTCTGCTGCCGTGCACCCCCTCTGCTATTCCTGACTGTGAGCTCCCTTTTGGGGGGAGTTAAAAGTTTTTCAGAGGAGAAGCACTTGAAAGAAAACTCGAGCTCCCCCTACCCCTTCTCTTTTGCCTGTAGCAGCTAGAAGTGCAATACAATGGGAGAGTAGAAATGAATTGCTATGGCAACAAAGTGTACTCTAATAACGAAGATGGTCTCTAACAGGCAGGAGCAGCTAGAACTTTCAGGGAGAGGGAAAGAAAGTATATCTTGAGGAAGTAGGAAGAAAGAACGTTGTCAATTTAAAGTTTTCCATTCTCCAGCCTAAATATATTGACCCATTTAGACAAGATGGATTTGTACCTCGGTTAACTTCCTCCTGGGACTATTCTGGCAAAGCAAGGTTTTATACTTTGGGGTAGAGGGTACCTGTGTGTTGCTCAGGAGTGTTTGACTCTTTGCGATCCCATGGACTGTAGCCCACCAGGCTCCTCGGTCCATGGAATTTTCCAGGTAACAATACTGGGAGTAGGTTGCCATCTCTTCCTCCAGAGGATCTTCCCGACCCAGGGATCGAACCTGCATCTCCTATATTGGCAGCTAGATTCTTTACCATTGCGCCACCAGAGAAGGTACTCAGTACTTCCTAAAAGCAGGCGGAAGGAAAGATCAGGCCCTCTGATCTAGAAACATGGAAGAACCTGCAGTCGATGGGCGAGACACAGAGGTCTGTAGTCTAGATCCTCTGCTTTACCACAGGGCTTCCTGGGGCTTAGTCCAACTTTAACAAAATAATTCTCTGCCACAAGAAACAGTTCAGAAAAATGCCTACCAAGCTGGATAGGGGCCCAGAAACAATACAAAGCCATCATGAACAGACAGAACTTAGAAGTCTTTAAGGAAAATAAAGAGGGACTGCTGAGAATCAGACACTGGGTGAAAGTAGACTGAATTTATTCCACCCATTCTTTCAAAAAATTTTAAATAAGGTATTCAGAATTGGCTAGGTTATGCTGCAGAATATATCAATGCCAACATTTGCAGTGATTTAAGCAACAAAGGTTAATCTCTCATTCACAGTATCTGTCAATCACACCTAAGGAGGGAGTTCAGCTCCATGTCCTCCTCATTTTGGGAGTCCGATGGATTTCGCCAGTTGTGAGGCTCTTATGTCAGAGTTAAATGCTCTGATCTAAAAGTGACATATGTCACTCATGTTACTTCTGCCTAACCCACGGCCAGAACATCACTCCCCAGCTTCAAGGAGGGAGCCATGGTCCATAATCTCCCTATGTGTCTGGAAGAAGCGATACTGACAGGGACACATATTACAAGCCTTTACCATAGTTTGAGTGTACCAGGAGCTTTTATATGAGATGTATATAGCAAAGCTTATATTTAAAACACCTGATTATACTCTGGGAAAGCACTGGCCATTGTGTTATGTGACAGCAGCCTTATTACCTTCAAAAACGTGTGAGGATGAGGACAGGGGCATGGGGAGCATCCTGGAAAGCATTCATAGATGATTGTGGCCATATGCACTCACAGGTAAAACTGAAGCATTTCAGACTCTGCCTACTGAGCTTTGCAAGGATGTAGGAGAAGGAAATGGCAAACCACTCCAGTATTCTTGCCTGGAGAATCCCATGGACAGAGGAGCCTGGTAGGCTGCTGCCCATAGGGTTGCACAGAGTTGGACATGACTGAAGCAACTTAGCATGCATGCATGCATTGGAGAAGGAAATGGCAACCCACTCCAGTGTTCTTGCCTGGAGAATCCCAGGGACAGAGCAGCCTGGTGGGCTGCCGTCTATGGAGCCGCACAGAGTCGGACATGACTGAAGCGACTTAGCAGCAGCAGCAGTAGGTTGAGGCCCCATCACCTATCCAGAGGCAAAAAGATGGCTCTAAGGATGAGGCTTATAAAAATCAGAAAGCTGTCAGAATCTCACGATGGCTGTTAGCAGACCTGTTTCCTCATCCAGATCTTTATTGAGGGTGTCCCCCAACTTAATACAAATAAAAAAAAACAAACTAAAACAAAGCTGTATTCCCTGTTCCCCTTACTTAAAGTCTTCATGCACAATTCAGACCCCATTTCTACTCATTCCATTCTTTGTGCACTTACCCTCAGTGTGCATTTCTTTAAAAAATTAATGCTTCTCTAGCATTGCATGGATTCTTTTTCTTTCCACTCAGTGTAAGTCCTATGACAACAGTAACCTTATCTCTGACCCTGTCTCTTTTGCAATCTCTTCTAGCACTTAGCACAGGGCTGTTACAACGCTGGCTGACAATACATATTTATTGATTATACCCATAATTGGAAAGGGAAAAACTTTACTGAGAACAGTGCTCCAGGCTAATGCAAATATACTTTAGGTAACAATGTTGTCATTGAAAGCTGTATTTTAAAAGACAGCTCTCTGCTTTGGCATCTATTGTCATTTTTGTTCCCTCAAGCCACCTTTCACTGAGGCGGAATAGGCAGTTAAAAAAAAAAAAAAGTGAGTAGCTAGAATTGAGAACAAAAAGGCATAGGACATGAGAATTGAATTGGAATCTGGATCCTGAGTTCTCATCTTGATTATACCACTCACTAGCCCTGTGAAGATGGGCCTCAGCATTTCCAGTAGTCATGTACGGATGTGAGAGTTGAACCGTAAAGAGGTCTGAGCACCTAAGAATTCATGCTTTCAAACCGTGGTGCAGAAGACTCTTGAGACTCTTGTACTGCAAGGAGATCAAACCAGTCAATCCCAAAGGATATCAACCCTGAATATTCATTGGAAGGACTGATGCTAAAGCTGAAGCTCCAATAATTTGGCCACTTGATGTGAAGAGCCGACTCATTGGAAAAGACCCTTATGATGGGAAAGATTGAAGGCAAGGGGAGAAGGGGGCGAGAGAGGATGAGATGGTTGGATGGCATCACCGATTCAATGGACGTGATTCTGAGCAAGCTCTGGGAGATGGTGAAGGACAGGGAAGCCTGGTATGCCACAGTTCCTGGGGTCGCAAAGACTCAGACACGGCTTAGTGAATGATCAAGAGCAGCAGCAGCATCTCCATCTATGAAAGGGATACCTGCAATTGTCTTGCCTTCTTCACAGAATGCTGAGAGCAATGAATAGAATCACACGAGTTAAACGAATCTGAAAACTTTAAAATACTTTGCAAATATCATTTTCAGGTGGGATCATTAAAAAAGACTTATTTGTACCTGATGTCTTCTGTGCTGTTAGAGCCCTTTCAGGATGGGTAGGGGATACGTGTCAAGCCCTGACCACACAGGCTCTGAACTCTTTGAAAGCACTGTATCTAATCAGCACAAGGTCCTGTTGCTAATTGCAGGGGGTTTCTCCCTGGGTATCCAGTTCAGTGTGTAAAGTGTTATATTTATAACTTTCTGAAGCCTCAGTCCCTCTCAGAATCCCAGGAAATAAGAGTCTGATCTGATTGTGACTGTAGATTGCAGGTTGATATCGCCAGGCTGGTGGTGATTTCTAACAAAAGCAAAACAGCAGGTATCTGTGAGAGAAGGGCACTAAAGCTTTCCACATCTCTGGGAGGGACTGCTTCCCCTCCCTTCATCTTTCCCTTCCTCCCTCCCATCCAGAGAGGAAAAGGGCACGGCTGGAGCTAGAATAAGCCTGTTCAGCTGCAAAAGCAGGCATGGGGCAGGGGGTGGTGGCGAGGGGACAGGCCAGTGGGGGCTCTGGCAATACGGAGAGAATTACCAATGATGGGAGAATCTCAGATAGGGTCTGGAACATGTGGATAGGAAATAACGAGACTCCTTCACGAAAGGTGGGAATTACGTGTGGGATCGATGTTAGTATGTGAGCCCAGGGACACATCCCGTAGACAAACTGTCATGGTGGGAACGTGGCAGATACTCCAATGTGAAGACTGGAGATGGGCTGGAGTAGTAGTGGCAACTTGATGAGCTGCACCCTGAGCTTCCCTGAACGTTAGTTTTAACATCTGAAAAAAATAGCAAAAGACCAGGGAGAATAAAAGCTAGGGTGAAGCTTTGGTGTGAGACTTGAATGAGAATGCTTAGGAAAGGACCCTGCTATTTTTTAAGGGGAATCAGAAGATCGTTTGTAATTTATGAAAGACTTTATGTTTGAATTCTGTGCCTCCTCAAGAGAGCTGGGAATGGGGATTGTCAGTAATTGTGATATGGAAAGAGAGAAACCTGGGAGCTGAAGAATTTACATCCAGCATCATGGACATACCACAGCCTGAATGCTCCATCCTGGGGAAAGCAGAGTCAGAGTCCAATGACTCTACCATGGTGATTCTAAGACTAAGGTTGTGAGCAAATGGTCGTGGTGGCCCCACCAAGATAGCCACATGCTAATCCCCAGAACCAGTGAATATGTCATTTTAGATGACAAAAGGGAAGTAAGGCTGCAGATGCAATTAAAGTAGCAAATTAGCTAATGTTAAAATAGGTTACCCTAGATGATCAGGTAGACTCAATGTAATCAGAAGGGTCCTTAAAAGTGGAAAAGAGAGTTAGAGGAAGAAGTACAATGGCAGAAGCAGAGTCAGAATGATGCGATGTGAGAACTCAACCAGAGACTGCTGGATCTGAATACGGAGGAGGAGGCCATGAGCTACAGGATGTGGACAGTCTCTATGTGCTAGAAAAAGCAAGGGAACAATTGATTTTCCACTCAAGTCTCAGGAAGAAACACAGTAAGACCCTCAGCCTATACTTTGATTTTAGCCCAGTAAGATCCCTGTCAAGTCTCTAACCTACAGAGCTATGAAATAATAACTCTGTATTGTTTTAAGCCACTAAGCCTGTGACTTATAGCAACAGTAGAAAACAAATGTAATACTCAAAACAAGATATTGGATACTAAGTTCTTTTGAATGATAATATCAAGAGGTTTGCATATCAGAAAAGTGAGTTGGTAAGTGAAACAAAGAATTTGGAGGTAATATAAACTGCAAAAGGAACATGAAATTGTCATTTTTAACATCTGTCCCATAGCCTAAAGACACAAGTTTAAATTTGAGAGAATCACTAAACTCCATTCTCTTCACTGCAGCCTAAGTAATCGTTCTATAACACAAATCTGATCTTGGCAAGCCCTTGTTTGAAATACTTTGTGGACTTCACATTGCCAAAATAATACATTTAAAATTTTATCTCTGTGATCTAACTTCTTATTTCTCCAATTTCATGTCCTTTAACTGTTCCACCTACAGGCTAAAATCTCATCATAGCAAATATATTCCTATTTTTGAAAACGCTGGGCTTTCTCTGTCTCTGCACAGATAGTGTGTTTTCCACTTAAAATATTCATTTTCAGTAATGCCACTTGCAGCAACATAGTGGACCTAGATATCATACTAAGTGAAGAAAGTCAGAGAAAGACAATACCATATGATAGCACTTCTGTATGGAATCTAAAATATAACACAAATGAACTTATTTCTAAAATAGAAACAGACTTACAGACATAGAAAACAAACTTATGGTTACCAAAGAGGAAAAGCAGAAGGGAGGGATAAATTAGGAGTTTGGGATTAGGAGATACAAACTATTATATATAAAATAAATAAACAAAAAGGACCTACTCTATAGCGCAGAGCACTATATTCAAAATCTTGTAATAAACCATAATGGAAAAGAACATGAAAAAGTATGTGTGTGTTTATATATGCACATACATGTACATATATGTATGTATAAACTGAATGACTTTGCTCTATACCAGAAATACAATATTACTTCAATTAAAAAAAAATCTTCATTCTTCATTTCCTTCAGTTTACAAATTCTAACTTGTCTTTCAGTTTAAATGATACTTCTTCAGGAACACATTCCTTTTAGGTCTTTTCTCTAACCAAGGACACTGACTTAGATTCAGTAAGCAGACATAGTCAAAGAAATGGCTTTTCCAGTAGTCACGTATGGATGTGAGAGTTGGACTGTAAAGAAAGCTGAGTGCCAGAGAATTGGTGCTTTTGAACTGTGGTGTTGGAGAAGACTCTTGAGAGTCCCCTGGACTGCAAGGAGATCAAACCAATCAATCCTGAAGAAAATCAGTCCTGAATATTCATTGGAAGGACTGATGCTGAAGCTGAAACTCCAATACTTTGGCCACCTGATGTGAAGAACTGACTCATTGGAAAAAACCCTGATGCTGGGAAAGATTGAAGGCAGGAGGAGAAGGGGACGACAGAGGATGAAATGGTTGGATGGCATCACCGACTCAATGGACATGAGTTTGAGTAAGCTCCAAGAGTTGGTGATGGACAGGGAAGCCTGGCATGTGGCAGTCCATGAGGTCACAAAGAGTCGGACATGACTGAGTGACTGGACTGAACTGAAACAGACATTTGTTAATTCTTTAGTTGGTCACTGTCCAACCCACCACCCTTTCTATTAGAAGCATTCTCTCCCTTCGGGGAATTCGGCAGTGTGCACAGTATTTGGGGGAGAGGGATTCGCAGTTGTCACTGTTGGCTCCCCGTATTAAATCCTAAAATTACCAGGTCAAATTCTCCTCCTCCCCAATGCCCTGAAACCCCAGGACAAGTATGTGATAAAGCTCCCAGTACTCAAGTACTGTGCTGTCAGCACTTTGAATTTTGAGTGAATGATGCAAAGGAGCAAATTAACAGATTGATCAGAAGGAATGCAATGGCCAGCAGGGTAGATTTTGCTCCACATCATGGTCTTTGCTTGCCCGATTCCTGTCCAGTTTTCAAGCCTAGTTCTCTAGCCCCTTTACCTTTTCTTACTGTCTTTAATAGTTTTCCCCATAAATCAAGCTGGAGTCAGTTTCTCTCTTACATCAAGAGTGCTTACTGATAAATGCTCCTTTCTCTGGGCTCCCATACCACACTGTTTATGCAAATATTATAATACCTGTCACTTAAATTGTTTGTTTAATTATTCATAATTAGTATGGGTTTGAAATAGCTCTGACCATATCACAGCCAGAGTGGATGCAGCCAAGCTGTGTTTTATCTGATCAGTTAGGTTGTTTTAAATAGGGGATAACTTTTGGAATTTTTAAATATGATGTTAAAGGGGAATCTTGCAGAGAAAAATCGTATTCACTTAAGCATATGTAGTGTGATAAAACTTGTGAAGGAAGTATGATGCGTGTCGGGGTCAGTCAAGAAGGCAGGAGATAACAGAAATGGGAATCAGAGACTCATGAGGTGATGGATTGAAGCAGAAGATACTGAGCTTAGAGTAGATATTTCTGTTAAATTTGATATTTATGTGTAATTGCAAAAAGGACCTACAGAGTTCATTGTGAGGCATAATAGGATCATACTAAGAAATTAAGTGCCTCTAAATCTTGAGAAATTTATGGAACAAAGTCTTTGATACTTAAAATACTAAGCTGTAAAATAAACCCAAGAAAATTTGAAACACTTTTGAAATTTCCTGTGATAATTTCTTTTGAAATCTAAACTATCAATGTTTCCAAAAATTTTCTTTTTTTTTGTTTTTGGTATCTCTGAACTGTTTACTCCTTAATCATTGGTTTAGTCTGCTTATTGTTGATTTAGTCATCCATATGCTGGACATTCGGTGGATAAGAGTTCATAGATTTGACCATCTTCTGGTTAAATAGAGCAAGTTGTTTACATAGCAGGTAGAGTTTTTGTTGGTGGTGTTATTTTTATTGGGGAGGGTGTTGGCTTAGGAGTAGGGAACGGAGCATTCAAAATACCAACAATGAACCATGAAAGCTCATTTTCTCATCCTACAGTCAGGTGGCTATATCTATTTTAGTCTGAGCTTGAGACTAAAAGATCACAGATAAGGTGAGTCTCCCATGCAGCTGTTTGATAAAGGAACTTCTGTATTTTCATGGTGTAATAAGCAATATTCTTTTCAAATGAGATTTCTGGAAAGGATTTTTCTGAAGATTCAGAGCGAAAACACCTGAAACCAGTTCTGACTGTGGAGGGCAAGTTTCACCTCTGGGTATTAAGCATTTGTATTAGGCCACTCCAATGCAGTAATACCACACACAAATGCTTTCGGAAAACTCTCTTGAAGAGCGGCATTCACTGATCAGTTCTTCAAAATAGGGTATCTTATTTTTAGCTCATTTTCTAACAAATTTCATAAAGAAATGCCAAGGTGGAAACTTTGCATTCCACGACTATTAAGCTTCATAAGCATTTCCCATTGCTAACCTGTTATTCTATCAAGACAGAAAAGCATGGATAACGTTAACATCAGCCATAAACAAAGATACCACATTAAAATATTTTTCTTTCTGTCTCTGAAATTATCGCTAAGACCTTTTTTAACGAGGAAACATTACTAAAGACATGCAAGGTGCACGTGTGTGCATGTGTCTGTGAGCACACATGTGCAGGAGTGCTTGTGTGTATATGTGTGTGTGTTCAGGGGTTCAGTGGCATTGAAACCTTTAAGAAACCTGTGCAAAAATTCTAGTTGAGCACACACAGAAGAACTTTATACATCTTTTCCTAAATGCAACTCAGCTATCAAACACAAAGTACAAACAGGTACTATTCTTGCTCACACCAGCTAGATGCCTCATTCTGAGCTCTGCAGTCTTTTCGGATATCCAGTAGACACCATTCATCTCAAATTATGTAGCTTAAATTCTCTAGATGTTTACTGTCCCAACCTCCATGCATCACCTCCCCAAATGTTTAGGATTTACTGGATTTTCCTGCAGCTACATGAAAATAATGGTTTCATCATGCAAGGGTTGAGCTTTTAGTGCTTACCTGAAAGTGAAAGTCACTCAGTTGTGTCCGACTCTTTGTGACCCCATGGACTATACAGTTCGTGGAATTCTCCAGGCCAGAATACTGGAGTTGGTAGCTGTTTCCTTCTCCAGGGGATCTTCCCAACCCAGGGATTGAACCCAGGTCTCTCATATTACAGGTGGATTCTTTACCATCTGAGCCACAAGGGAAGCCCAAGAATACTGGAGTGGGTAGCCTATGCCTTCTCAAGGGGATCTTCCTGACCCAAGAATCGAACTGAGGTCTCCTACATTGAAGGCGGATTCTTTACCAGCTGAACTATCAGGGACGCTAGTGCTTATCTAGTCAGGGTCTTTGTTCCTTAATAAGCTGTGCCTGCAGTAGTTTCTAAAGCAAGAATACCAGGAACATTTGTCATCAAATGGAGCCCTTACCAGTCATGAGTTGCTGTTAAGCTCCCAATTAGATCTGTTTTCTACAAGTTATAAGGTCATTTTGACATAACTAATACTCAGGATGTTTTTGCACAATCGCTTGCTTTTTAATTTTTTCAAAGTGAAAGTGATCCTGTGTGTGCTGGGTTACCTTTGTTTGCCTGTTATTCAATATGTCTATATTTTAAAGAAGAACTGAACAAATATTACAGCTTAGAAATGATTCAATCTTGACTTTAGCCATTACATATTGTCATCCTGCTTATTTAACTTCTATGCAGAGTGCATCATGAGAAACGCCAGACTGGAAGAAGCACAAGCTGGAATCAAGATTGCCGGGAGAAATATCAATAACCTCAGATATGCAGATGATACCACCCTTATGGCAGAAAGTGAAGAAGAACTAAAAAGCCTCTTGATGAAAGTGAAAGAGGAGAGGGGAAAAGTTGACTTAAAGCTCAACATTCAGAAAACGAAGATCATGGCATCTGGTCCCATCACTTCATGGGAAACAGATGGGGAAACAGTGGAAACAGTGTCAGACTTTATTTTTTTGGGCTCCAAAATCACTGCAGATGGTGACTGCAGCCATGAAATTAAAAGACACTTACTCCTTGGGAGAAAAGTTATGACCAACCTAGATAGCATATTCAAAAGCAGAGACATTACTTTGCCGATTAAGGTCCATCTAGTCAAGGCTATGGTTTTTCCTGTGGTCATGTATGGATGTGAGAGTTGGACTGTGAAGAAGGCTGAGTGCCAAAGAATTGATGCGTTTGAACTGTGGTGTTGGAGAAGACTCTTCAGAGTCCCTTGGACTGCAAGGAGATCCAACCAGTCCATTCTGAAGGAGATCAGCCCTGGGATTTCTTTGAAGGGAATGATGCTGAAGCTGAAACTCCAGTACTTTGGCCACCTGATGTGAAGAGTTCACTCACTGGAAAAGACTCTGATGCTGGGAGGGATTGGGGGTGGGAGGAGAAGGGGACGACAGAGGATGAGATGGTTGGATAGCATCACTGACTCAATGGACGTGAATCTGAGTGAACTCCAGGAGTTGGTGATGGACAGGGAGGCCTGGCGTGCTGCGATTCATGGTGTCGCAAAGAGTCGGACACGACTGAGTGACTGAACTGAACTGACTGACATATGTACACTCAGGATTATATTCCCTACACACACTCACACACATATGGTATATGGGGGTATATGCACAGAACATAAAAATGAAGGCTTAGAAACTGAAATGGTTTGTATGAAGGCAAGATCCATTTTTCAAATGCTTGATGTTTTAGAAACCTTGGATAGGTTGCAGATTTCCATTCACTCTTTCACTTAAACCTGTAGAAATTACTTGGCTGGTATGTCTGCATCAGTTGTTACTAAATGTTAAGTTACAAAGATTTGAGTAGTTTCTAAGAAGAGCTTAACACTCCCCACCCATGATCCTGCCAGGAGAAAAAGTGAGAGATTTTGTGCTGTTGAGAAAGGAATGGTAAGGTGTTGAAATAACATTTTCCACTATTTCTTCCTGTACAAAATGTTGAGGCTCTGAAAACTCTTCAGTTAACATCAGACAAGCAATCAGCTGTGTAATGTTAATAGGGTAACAGTAACCTGGGTCAGTCCACACAGCCCCAGGGTAGGCTAGTGCCCCTCATGCATAGGGACAGCCTTTCACTTCTAGAAATGTCATGGTTTGAGTGGTACATTATATTAACCTTGTAGATGTTAAGGAAATTATTTAAACATTTTATAAAATTGATGTCCTCAAGTATGTAATAAAGATAATATTTACACCACAAACTCAATTAGTAAGAATTTACTATACATCTACCCTAGGCACACATGATGTACTATGGGTGCATAGAATCATGCATGACATTCTATCCCATGAGGAATTTGCAATCTTTGTAATTTTAGTCCACTGTAACAAATTAGACAGTGCCTTGGGAAAGAAAGAAGAGTGCTAATTGCCCTTCACAAATATAAAATGATAACAGGGAGAGGCCACAACTTTCTAGCTTTACAATCTTGAAAAATTGACTTAAAATCATTAAGCCAAATTTCTGCATCCATAAAATAGAAACAGATGAAAGATTCTTCTTAAAGAATTGTTGTGAAAAAAATCCAGTGATATAAAGCCTCTTATGGGCTGAGCACAATTCTGGTCATCTGGTCGAGCTCAGAAGATGCTGGGGCAAAAATAAATAGATGAATAGATGGATGAATTAATAAGTAGTAACATTCAGAAAACTAAGATCATGGCATCTGGTCCCATCACTTCATGGGAAATAGATGGGGAAACAGTGGCAGACTTTATTTTTGGGGGCTCCAAAATCACTGCAGATGGTGACTGCAGCCATGAAATTAAAAGACGCTTACTCCTTGGAAGGAAAGTTATGACCAAACTAGATAGCATATTAAAAAGCAGAGATATTACTTTGGCAACAAAGGTCCGTCTAGTCAAGGCTGTGGTTTTTCCAGTGGTTATGTGTGGATGTGAGAGTTGGACTGTGAAGAAAGCTGAGCGCTGAAGAATTGATGCTTTTGAACTGTGGTGTTGGAGAAGACTCTTGAGAGTCCCTTGGACTGCAAGGAGATCCAACCAGTCCAGCCTAAAGGAAATCAGCCCTGGGTGTTCATTGGAAGGACTGATGCTGAAGCTGAAACTCCAATACTTTGGCCACCTCATGTGAAGAGTTAACTCATTGGAAAAGACCCTGATGCTGGGAGGGATTGGGGGCAGGAGGAGAAGGGGATAACAGAGGATGAGATGGCTGGATGGCATCACCTACTCGATGGACATGAGTTTGGGTGAATTCCAAGAGTTGGTGATGGACAGGGAGGCCTGGCGTGCTGTGGTTCATGGGGTCGCAGAGAGTCAGACATGACTGAGCAACTGAACTGAACTACTAAATAAGTTCATATGTGCATTGAAAGGGATAAGGGTAGGAGAGAGAGAAAGGGGCAAGCATTCATTAACCATCTTCTGTGTACTAAGCAATTTTGTATTCTCTTTCATCTCTCTATCCCTCTTTATCTCTGCCCTTTGCTAGCTCTGTGACCTCTGGCAGGTTACTTAATCTCTTTGTGTCTCAGTTTCCTCAGCTCTAAAATGGGTAAAATAATAGTTTTCAATGTAATACATCAAAGCACTGGGGTATAGTAAGTGAAAGTGAAAGTGTTAGTTCCTTGGTCCTGTCCAGCTCTTTGCAACCCCATGGACTACAGTCCACCAGGTTCCTCTGTCCATGGAATTCTCCAGGCGAGAATACTGGAGTGGGTTGCCATGCCCTCCTCCAGAGGATCTTCCTTGTACATTGTAAGTGCTCATTAAACTTAGGTATTGCTATTTCATTTAGCTGTTATTATTTCAGGAAAGGCATAGGATGATAACAGGAGGAAGTGCAGACTTCTCTATTGAGAAAACTGGGGAGATCACATTGGATCTCTCCTTTTCTAGGGGTTTGTAAAGCAATTGTTTGTAACTGAGTGAAACCCAGATCCTCTCAAGATTTGGTCCTGTACTTTTTTTATCAGCAAGCATGATTATTCACCATATGATTATTTGAAGATGATTTTGCTGCATGAGTATTTGCCACAGCTAAAACATCAAAAGTAAACAAACAATAAAAGCCTAGGTGATGTGCTTAAGTCAGATTCAGCTTCTAAACTACAGGCAACCCAAGAGATTCTTTCAAGGCCAAAGCCAAATGCTTCTAATTCAGAGTGTTTCTTCAAAAATATTCATGAACATGTTCATGTAAACAGTGCTTCAGAAAATAAGTGTTCTTCATAATAAGCATCTATGCCTCCTAACATGCCTTAAAAGGAAACTTGATGCTATTATTCTTGCTCAGAAGACAATGAGACAGAGGGAGGTGAATTGCCTGGACTACGATCACACATTAAGTCAATAGCAGAGATAGACTCAGAATGGAAAGTAAAAGTAAACAATTTTTTTCCCTCAACAATAGTGGTGCTTCAGTTCTAAGACTATTACCTTTCATTGCCTTGACTTTAAAGTTTTGGTACATTTAATTGCTTTTGAATGCAACAAGCTTCATACTGTTCTACCCACTTGGATGAGTTTTTATACTATTCTATCTACTTGAATGTGTTTTTTAGAACTCATGGATTTCTACTCACTTGTGGTTAAACTTTAACTAGCTGTCGCTGTGTTTAAAGGAACACTGTGAGTCTGGTCAATGCAGTGGCCTAGAACAATAAGAAGGTTGCATCTGAATCCTATTCAAATTATCTAAGCATCTGGTTTAACTCTGGGAGGGGCTTCTGACCTTGAAATCTGACTTCACCATTTAGTCAGGTGTATGTGGTACTTGCTTCTATGTCTTGTCACACATCTCTCTTACTTGGGAAGTTTATTAAGTTGGATTGTTATTCTTACTGTCAATAAAAATAGCAGTACATCATGGAGTTATCCCCAAACACCTCAAGTTGATATGGAGACTGGGGGACATTAAATAAAGTGAACTGTCTCAGTAAATCACTTCCTGTTCTCAGAAGGAAGTCAAAACTAAAAGGCAGACAGCATACCTAGAAGAGCTTTGTAAGATGTCTTTGACTTTATTTGGTTTTGTTCTGTCTTGGTTTTGCTGTTAGTTGTCCCACTGCAGTGATTAACATTGAAATGTGGGATATTTCTTCTTTTCTCTGAGCAACAAGAGGGAAAAGAGAGCTAGGAAGCTACCCTCGAACCCCCAGGCTTCATAGAAGAGTAGACCACCGGGCAGGAATGCAGTGCAGAGAGACCCCATAGGGTCTTTGAACAGGGGCCATTAATTCAGCTGGAGCCTGAAGTGTGACTTTGGAGGTTTCAGGAGATAAGCCACCTGTGCAACTCTCATATTGAAGAAAAGCAGCCCTGCTTGTAGGAAACTATAAAGGACTCCCAAGAACCTTGTCCAGTACCAACACGACCCCACTGTCTATGCAATATAGTCCCAAGCTACCTGTCCAACCGTATTTACCACTGTCTCCATTCACACCCACCATACTTTATGGAAGCTAAACTATTTGCAGTCTTCTGTACAAACCCCAGACATTCCTACCTTATACAGTTCTTTCCTCTCAGACCTATTGTGCTCTCACGTCTACCTGTGTTGCTTGTCCCAGTAAATACAAGCTCTGTTTACCGACACTGCTAATTGCCAAACTGAACATCTGAAACCACCCTTGAATTCTTTTTTCTATCTGCCTGTCAGACCCATCAACAGATGCTGATTCCAACCACTTCTCAGCCCTCCCACCACTACAAAGCTGGTGCAAGCCTCTGTCTCTGTCGCCTGGATCACTACAGTAACCTTCTAATCAGTCCTGTTGCTTCTTTCCTTGCCCTCCTGCTGTCTATGTTCAACGAAACAGATGGTGATTCTGTTAAAATATAAATCACATTGTGTCACTCCTCTACTGAAACTTTTCTTTACTTCCCCTGCCAGTCAGACAAAAGCTACTGTCCTAGCAATGACCCGCAAGACATTCTATGATCTGGCCTCATCGCTACTACCCTTGCTCTCTACTCATCCCGTCCAGTTAGAATGGCTTCCATGCTTTCCCTTGTACAAACCAATTGCACTCACTCCTCAAATCCTCTGCACTGTTTCTGCCTGAAATTCTCTTCTTCTAGTTATACAATGATGTTTCTGCTGAGCCCTTCCTCAGGTATCTGCTTAACTGTCATACTCTCTGTGAAATCTATCCTTACTTTTTTATTCTTGCACAGTATCCATTATTATCTAACATGTTGCATGTTTTATTTATATTGTTTTCTTATCTGTCTCCTGTCATTAGGAAGGAAATTCATGCAAGGAAGGCGTTTCATCTGTTTTATCTATTTTATTTATTGTTGCATGCCCCAGCCCCTAAAACAGAGCCAGGCGTACAGAAGCTTCTCTTTAAATGTATCTAGAACTGATGAATAAATCAAGTCACCTCTTTACACTGCTGAAAGACTTCATGAACATCTAAAAAAAATAATAGAGTTATTTCTCCCTTGAAGGGCCATAGTTTTTAGAGTCCAGAAACATACAACTTATGAATTCCAGATAGCAAGGATGATAAAATATTCTTTTCAAAAATATGTTATTATTACTGCTAAGTCCTGGTTACAATTCCACAAACTCCCTGTGGGCATAGTTAATCTGAGGCCCCTTTGAAAAAATGTCAGTTACCTCTTAGTTTCTCCTTTCTCCAGCACTATGACATCCTTCCATGATTAATTCTCATTTCATTTTACATAGCGTCAGTTACAGAGCCAGTACTCATTCTCTTCAAATAAATTACTAAAGGCAATATGATAACCTGGTAGAATTGTCTTAACTTCAGCTGTCTTTTTCCCTTTGAAGTTAAATCCCCTCTGCTCTTATCAGATTGTCTGAGTAGATTGTATGTGATGTATTATTGGTTTTGTTGTCCTATTTTAGTATAACATTTTAGTGTATTCTAATGAGAGGTGAAATAAATTTGCTAATGACATGAATAATTATAAGTGTAAACATTAGCTGGGTATGTGACTACTGGGAGAATGCTTTAAAAAAGAAACAAATCCTGTAGAGGCCAATAAAGAGAAAAAGCGACAACTGTAATCAAAGTCTTTCTCGCCTTCTGGCAATTTATACTGCAGATAGGCCCTTGATGCTAACTAAGTTCTTGAGCAGAGAGGAAGGAGAGGAGGATTCAGACCAAGTTTTCAGTTTCCAGAGATTATTGATGAAAGGTGGATGTGTGCAGTGTAAGACTCTGTAATGTGAGGAGAAGGATTGCTCAATTCATCTAAATTTCCTAATATGTATTACAGTCTTACTAATAACAGGGCCCTGTAGTAGGCATTTCCAAAGTAACAGTTATCATTATTTCTGTTTCAAATAACTTTAAACTGAATAAAGAAGACAATAATATGACTCTCTGTGACCTCATGGACTGCAGTACACCAGGCTTCCCTGTCCTTCACCATCTCCCGGAGCTTGCTCAAACTCATGTCCATTGAGTTGGTGATGCCATCCTACCATCTAATTCTCTGTCATCCCCTTCTCCTCCTGCCCTCAATCTTTCCCAGTATCAGGGTCTTTTCTAATGAGTCAGCTCTTTGCATCAGGTGGCCGAAGTATTGGAGCTTCAGCTTCAGCATCAGTCCTTCCAATGAATATTCAGGATTGGTTTCCTTTAGGATTGACTGGTTTGATCTTACAGTCTGGGGGACTCTCAAGAGTCCCTGAAGTGACCTATTTCTCCTGGCAATCTTGATTCCAGCTTGCGTTTCACTCAGCCCAGCATTTTGCATGATTTACTCTGCATATAAGTTAAATAAGCAGGGTAGCAGTATACAGCCTTGACATACTCCTTTCCCAATTTGAAGCCAGTTCATTGTTCCATGTCCAGTTCTAACTGATGTTTCTTGACCTGCATACAGGTTTCTCAGGAGTTAGGTAAGGTGGTCTGGTATTCCCATCTCTTTGAGAGTTTTCCACAGTTTGTTGTGATCCACATAGTCAAAGGCTTTAGTGCAGTTGATGAAGTAGAAGTAGATGTTTTTCTGGAATTCTCTTGTTTTTTCTAGGATTCAATGGATGTTGGCAATTTGATAAATGATTATATCAGCAAAGATGTAAGCACAAATAGTCACCATTATAGAGACAAGTTAACTGCTATGAAGTTCAGTTGATAAAGATATCAAAAACCATTCATTTGCGTCTGCCAGGTGGTGGAGGATAGGAATGAATATGGATATGTGCAAATACTTGAAAAAGTCTTTCTGCCCCTATGAAGACAGACTCTATGATATGTTTTGAAATATGAGTATGATTTTACCAATGAGGCTCAAGAAGAACATTCCAGAAAACTGATGTAAAGTTGGAAAAATTAAAAATACACTAAGTAGTCCATTGGGATGAAGCACATTGATGAAGCATCACTTACCACAGTGATGGTAAACAGGGCTGAAAGATATGTGGAGACAATATTAATAACATCCTTAAGTATCAGGCTGTAAATTGTATTTACAGGAAATGGTGAGCCACTGAAAACTTTGGTCATGAGTGAAACATTATAAGAGATCTGAAAATAGTCAGATTCCTTTAGGAGTTTCCAGAGGAAATGTGGATGCTGCTTTCTATCTTAGTCTCTCTTGGCCTCCCTAGGTCGTTGGCTTCCAAGGTCTGGGTAGAGATAATCTACCCCATTGTAAGTAATTTAGAGATTGAAGTTGAGAGTTTGATCAATGTAGATCCTAGAGTAAAATCCTCATAGCAGTTTTACTATTATATTTTCCACTATAAAGCTAAGGAAGCTGAGGAACAAAGAGATTAAATAACCGGCCCAAGGTCACACAGTTAATGGCCAATAGAAAAAAAGAGGGACATAGACAAAAAGAGACAGAGAGAGATTGAGAAGTGAACCAAACATGCATTGTTGAATTGTTATAGAAGCAAACACCATTAGACATTTGCTTAATGTATTATAGCCTTGGGTAAATTAATTTAAAGCACTAGAATTTTAATGGAGATTAATGAGTTGAATTAATAGTTAGAATTTTTAAATATATGGCTGAATATTTTGGTAGTTTGAGTTAAATATTTCTCAACTGCCTTTTTATATTGACTGAACAGTTCTAATCAAAGAAGATTACACAGAAATATTTTATGTATTCTGAGTGTTCAAGGCTCTGGTTCCTTTTGAAGAACAAACAGAGATATTTGAAGCATGAACAAAGAGAAAAGCCTTCTTGCTTTAATTGTAGACAAATAATTTTCCTTAATACTTAGTGAACACTAAGTAGGTTTGGTTCTGGAAAATAAGTACAAGAGTAATTCTCCAACTTTTTTTTAATGAAGAAAACATTCTCATTAATGCATCTTAGGTGCTTGTTTGCTCCATTTAACAGCTATTCATGTGTATTCTCAGACGGTATGTGTGAAGAAGTCAGTTATAAAAAATGTTGTAAGCACCTTATTCAGAATAAGGTAGCATTATAGCATTCCCTCCACCCCATCATATCATTTACCTGCATAAGGATAATTGTAGCTACATAGGTGCTCAAATAATTAAAAATGGGATATCATTCAGAGAATGGTTATAAAGGAAAAAGCAGTAGTATTTTTTTCCTTCTAGTCTCCAAAGAGGGAAAATTGTAATTCATATATATATATATATATATATATTTTTTTTTTTTTAAACTTCTTTCCTGGTAAACCATTTAGCCTCAGAACAAATGTTTCTTCTCTATTCATCCTTTGGCTAGTACTCCCTCCAGATACTTGAAGAGATGGGTCAAATCCCCATTAATATTGATTTTGTCCCTCTCTTAGAGCTAGACCATCATGAGGTTAAACATTTGCATAAGTATACCAATATGTGTATACTTCATTTTCATAATTAAGCTGCAGAATGTGTCACTTAGTCATGGCCAACTCATTGTGACCCCATGGACTATAACCTACTAGGCTCCTCAGTACATGGGATTCTCCAGGCAAGAATACTGGAGTGGGTTTCCATTCCCTTCTCCTGGAAATTAAGCTGCAAAGGTCTCCACAAACAAAAATCAGAAAATGTATGTGTGTATTAAAACATTAGTTGTCGAATGAGAAATTAGGGAAACATTTATAGAAAAATCCTCTGGCCTCAAAAGTCAGGAAATCTTATTTTTCTAAAAGTTTTGAAGTTCTTGGGTTTCTATGAAGAAGTTGCTCTATAATTTTCTACTCTTTGTGATCCCATGGACTGTAGCCTGCCAATCTCATCTATCCATGGAATTCTCCAGTCCAGAATACTGGGGTGGGTAGCCATTAACTTCTCCAAGGGATTTTCCCAACCCAAGGATTCGACCCAGGTCCCCCACATTGCAGGTGGATTCTTTACCATCTGAGCCACCAGTACTATTCAGTTATTAGGTAGCATATTCATTATACTTTCGTCAACCAAATAAAATAGACATCATACAATTCTTTTTATCTCCTCTCCTGAGGCTAAAACTTCAGTGTTGGACAAAGAACTTTTAAAAATGTAGATTTTCCCTTACCCAACAATTATTCTAGAAGTATATTCCAAGTAGATAGAATATCTTGGGTCAAAGCTTGAGAAACACCCTCTGAAGTAAGAATTCATGTGTAAGTGTCTTTTTAAGAAAGTGCCCTAAGAACTATGGAGAAATAAGAGGAAGAATAGGCAAGAGAAAGAATCCAAGCACGATTGCAGAATCAAAGTCCTACTATGGAAATGGCAGCTTGATGACCCAGGGCGACTCTGCAGTATAAATTATGTCTCAGAGTTTGTAGTGGCCTGAGGAAGAGAACTGGGCTTTCATATTCATACTCCTGTATTTGCATTGGTTAAGGGGCCTTTCAGCAGTTTCCTCCATGTGGGCACAGCGGGGCCAGAGTCCCAAAGGCAGTTCACAGAGGAAGAATGCTAGGTGTCAACAGGGCAGCTGAAGTGGGAGAAGAGCTTTATTCACAATGTCTAGTGTTACACAGATATTTAACAACAGTTTTAATGAATTAACTAGTATTTTTTTTGAACTCGACTTATTTAGGGCACTAGTATTAATAATATATTAGAAATATAGAAGATAGGGAAAAGAACCTACACACATGGGGCTAACATTCTAGAGGGGAAATTTTAAAAAAAGAACATGAGAAAAGTTGTATATAGAAGGCAGTAAGTTATATGGAACAAAACAGAATGAGGCATGGTTAAGAAGGACTTTCAAGGGTGAGAAATCATATGTAAGGGAGGGGAATACATATTTTAAAATATAGTTGAAAGGGTCAACTGAACAAAGATTTGAAAGAAATAAGTATTGCCGCATGCATATTTGGGGAAAGATTTTTCTAGTCAGAGGAAATAGTGCAAAGGACATATGCAGAGGAAATATGTCTGCCATGTTTAAAGAACAGTGAAAAGATTAGCCTGTGTTAGGCAGATTAAGAACTAGGAATCCTAATGCTATGGTCGTAATCATTTTGCAATATTTATTGGGTTGACTAAAAAGTTTGTTCAATTTTTTCTGTATCATCTTATGGAAAACTTGAAGGAACTTTATGGCCAAACCAATAATTGTTATCAAGTCAACATGTACACCTTAAACTTACACAATTCTATATGTCAATTATATCTCAGTAAAGCTGGAAAAATAAAACTAAATCTAAAAAATAAAAACAAGATAAGGGTCTTGTAAGTAATCAGGTTAGAGAGTTAACAGAGAGCTACATCATCTAAGGCTTTGTAGGTCATAGTGAGGACTTTGGCTTAAGGAAGGTAAGAAGCCATTGGAAGGTCTTTAGGTGTGTGACATGATCTGAACTACTATTTTATTTTTTAAAGAATCACTCTGGCTGTATACTGAGAATAGATTATATACTGACAAGGATAGAAGAAGGGAGATAAATTAGAAACTGTTGAAATAACTCAGGCAAGAAAAACAGTGAATTGGACCAGGACTATAGCGTTGGAAATGAGTAAAAAGTTCTGGATTATGTTATACATGTAGAAAACAGAATTTTCCTAGTGTGTTAGATAAAAGGCATAAAAAAATATATATATTTTTTAAAGTTCCAAGGAGGATTTAAAGTTTTGTCTTGAAAATTTGGAAGGACAGAGTGGCAATTAATTAAGATGACTTTAGTTTCCATCTAGAGAAAATAAAAGAGTAAAGTACTGCCAAAGTCAGCAGAAAAAGGAATAATTAAAATCAGCAGAAATAAACAGAAAGGAAAAAAAAAAAAAGAAAATGAATGGAACCAAAGCTTGATTCTTTGAGAAGAGCAATTAAATTGGCAAAGTTTCAGCCATATTAACAAGGAAAACAAGAGGAAAAACACAAATTAACATCAGGACTGAGAGAGGGAAATCACTACAAATTCTACAGTTACTGAAATAGAAAGGAAATTTTGTGAACGGTTTTATACCAGTTAATTCAAAAGTTAAGATAAAATGGAAAAATTCCTTGCATATAAACTACCAGAGCTCTCAAGAAGAAACAGATAAACTGGATATCTCTATATATTCTACCAAAATAATTGAATTTATAATTTAAAAACTTCTTTCAAGGTAACTCCAAGAACACATGGCTTCATGATTGGTTTCTGCCAAATTTTTAAGGAAAAGATACTGTTACTACACAAATGTTTACAGTAAACTGAAGAGCAGAGAATAGATCTCAGTACATTCTGTGAGACAGATTATCTTAGCACCAAAATCAAAGGAAACTAAAGATCAGTATACCTCATGGGCATAAATACAAAACTCAAAACAAAATTTTAGTGAAATTAATTCAACTACACACTGCTGCTGCTGCTAAGTCGCTTCAGTCATCCAACACTGTGCGACCCCATAGACGGCAGCCCACCAGACTCCTCTGTCCCTGGGATTCTCCAAGCAAGAATACTGGAGTGGGTTGCCATTTCCCTCTCCAAAGCACACATTCATGCTAAGTTGCTTCAGTTGTGTCCGACTTCTTGTGACCCTATTGACAGCAGCCCACCAGGCCCCTCTGTCCATGGGATTCTCTAGGCAAGAATAGTAGAGTGGGTTGCCAGTTCAACTACACACACATGCAATGATATACACTGTAGGGCAGAAAGCTTTTCCATTCTTCCCTTCTAGGTTCTTTGATTGGCCTAATAATTAAATTGACATAAGGCAGATTAACAGGAGAAAAAATTAATTTCAAGTGTACAAGATTTTCAAAGATATGAGGCTTTTTGATCGTCCTGACAATTGAGGCTTATATGCCATCCTGCGATGGCATTAAGAAGGAGCTAGGGGTCTGGGACTTCAAAGGGAGAAAGACAACTCCCATAAATATGAAAAAAGCAAATAGTTTTGTTAAAAAAAAATATACTATGCTATACAGGTAAGTATCCACCCCTAAATTTTTATGCTGAAGCCCGAACTCACAATGAGACTGCATTTAGAGTTAGGGCCAGTAAGTAGTCAAGCTTAAATGATCTCATAACAGTAAGAGTGGGCCTTCATCCACAGGATTAGTGTCCTTGTATGAAGAGACACTAGAGAGCTCCAACTTGCTCTTCCTGAGTATATGCACAGGAAGTTCATGTGAGAAGCCATTGCAAGAGAAAGAGAGCTTTCACCAGAAGCATAACCCTAACAGACCTTAATCTTAGACTTGTAGCCTCCAGAAGTGTCAGAAAATAAATTTCTATCTATGGTATTTTGTTATCTCAGCCTAAGCAGAGTAATACACCTTAAATTAAGGAAGGGACCCACTATACCTCCTCCTGCTTAATGACCCTCTCCTGTGGGATTAAAGTCTGGGGAAACTTAGAAAATTAGCAAGGCACACTATTTGCCATTTTTATTTACAGAGAGAAACCATACCAAAATGTCTGTATAGTGGTTATACAGATATTAGGTTGACCAAAAAGTTCATTCAAATTTTTCTATAAAATGTTATGGAAAAATCCAAATGAACTTTTTGGCCAACCCAATCCTGTTTTAATAATTCATTAATATTCAACACATGGGATAATCTCTTAACTCCAGACAATCTGATCTACCTGTACGGGGAATATTAACTAAAACTCCTCCATAGCTCTCCTTTGCCTTTAACTATGTGGAGGTTACATGTGTCTCTTTGGATTAAGGTAGTAGAAGAACAACTCTTAGTTTCAATAAACTAATCAAGCAGCATTGAAGATGAAACACTCTTCCTCATGCTTAGTGCCCACTTGGCTCAAAAGTTCCTCTGGAGATACCAAGGTTTGTTGACATTGATATGGGACTAAAAACTGATGAAATATTCTTAAGTGGCAGTATAAATGCACATATGCTACAAAAAATAAATATTGGAGAGGATGGGGAAACAGAGGGAACCTTCATACACTGTTGGTGGAAAAGTAAATTGATACAGCTACTATGGAAAACAGTATGACAGTTCCTTTAAAAACTAAAAATAGAGCTACCATATGGTCCAGCAATCCCACTGCTGGGTATATATCCAGAGAAAAAAATAATTTAAAAAGATACATGTACCCCAATGCTCAAAGCAACACTATTATTTTTGGTAACCAGGGCATGGAAGCAACCTAAATGCCCATCAACAGAGGAATGGATAAAGATGTGGTGTACACACATACACACACACAGGAATATTACTTAGCCATAAAAAAGCATGAAATTGTGCCATTTGCAGAGACATAGATGGGCCTAGAGAGTGTCATACAGAGTGAAGAAAGTCAGAAAGAGGAAAACAAATATTGTATATTAAAGCATATATGTAGAATCTAGAAAAATGGTACAGATGATCTTATCTGCAAAATAGAAATAGAGATATGGACATTGAGAACAAATATATGGACACTAAGGTGGAAAGGGGGGATGGGGGGGCATATATACACTATCGATACTATGTATAAAATAGGTAACTAATGAGAACCCTCTGTATAGCACAAGGAACTCTATTTAATGCACTGTAGTGACCTGAATGGGAAGGAAGTTCAAAAGAGAGGGCATATACGTAAATGTATGGCCTGTTTTTCTCTACAGTAGAAACTGACACAACATTGTAAAGCAACTGAACTCCAATAAAAAATTAATTTTTAATGAAAAAATGCATATGAACAAGCAGGTAAAAATAACATTGTCTACTCTTTAACTTACTTTCTTTACCCCTCTGTTTGGAGATCCCATGACTTGCCACAGCATGGAAGAACTACACCCTTCACTTCATCTTTGAATTTTTTGTCACCTCAGTTTTATTATTTCTGGTCACTTCCATGAAAATGGTCAAAATGGATAGATATAGTTTTCTATTATTTTCAAACCAAGTGATGCATACACTGTGCATATGGTGATAGAATATGCAAAAGTCTGTGACCAGAACTCACTTTCTTAATAGAAAGAGTCATCCCCAGGTTTAAAAGAAATCCCTCTGTGAACATAATCACAGTAACTTGCATCTGGGCTTAGTCTTATTTTCTTGGAGAAGGAAATGGCAACCCATTCTAGTACTCTTGCCTAGAAAATCCCATGGATGGAGGAGCCTGGATTTTCTACCTCCCTACAAACATTATGGTGCTGACTTCTCAAGAAACTAAATATTCAGGTAATAAACAACTTCACGTGGAAACAGTAATTAAAGGAGATGGCCTTACAAATGAATTCCTAAATCTTTAAAAACCTATTATCAACCTAGTTGGTGCTTGCCGCCTGCATTCAAGGTGCTAAAATTTGCTAATTGGTCTAACCTTTACAATCATAACCACTAATTACACATTGGCCTTCAACTCTGCCCAGTAATCCCCAAGTGCTCATTCTTTGAAATTGTTATTTCACATCATTTCTCTTCAAATTCCTAAAACCTCCTTAGCTTCCTTCTTAAACCATGAAAGAGCTGGCAAGAAAGGAATAATAAAAGGCCACCAAGTGAAGAAGTCAGTGCCCATTTTAGAACACATAGCTGTTCTCACTAAGCAAGGATCAGAAAAACTCTAGAGAGATTCCCTGGATAATATCTTTATTACTCAGAAGAACAATAAGAGTCCTTTATTTTGGGGTACCTCAGGCAACACATCTGCTCTCTTTCTCTTTCTTGGTTTTCTAAAATTTCTACAGCCATACTCATGTTCACAGTTTCCGATTTTCTACTCTGTCCAGCTAATAAAACACATTTTGGATGGTTTGGCTGTAATGCTTCCTATTTCACTTTTGGATCATTAGAACTAAAGACTTTTACAGCCAAGAGTAATATTTCAAGGGCTCTGGTTTTGTTAAGCATCTTCTTCATAATGTTTTGGTTTGATTGGAAGTTATACATCAAACTTATTTTTTACCCCAAGAGGCCAAAATTTGGCATTAATAAACTAAAATAGATATAAGACCTAGGAGTGCTCTAAAATATCCATTTAGAACAAGAGTCCTGGTACCTATGGCTCTATACATGTTCAGCAAGTGCTGAAAACCAGAGCAGAGGTAATCCCCCACTTAGATGCCCACAGGAATACTGCAGGGGCCAGAATGATTGGTGGATATGTATACATGATATGAGTATTGATGAACCAGGCATGCTGGAGTACACGGGCCTGGCTCAAGGAGTAGGAGCTATTCAGCTCTAGTCAATTGTTGTCATTTGGAAAACAGGCCCTGGTTATCTTCTGTCCTAAGTATGAATATGTAGAAATATGAGTTTTCTATGAAAGTTCCTGATAAAAGAATGCTTTTGCAGTCAAACTTGCTGTAAGTCAGTTGAGTATAAAAATTATCCTAGTTCTTATTAACTTGATGAATACTTTCTTGAGGATTGAGCAAAAGTAAGTCAGTAGCACAAGAGAAACAGTCAAGATGGCAAGAGTAGTAGGAGGTAACACTCACCCTTTCCCACAAACCCAACAAAAATATGTCTACATGCGGAATGATTCTCATAGAATATCTACTGAATGCTGGCAGAAGACCTTAGACTGCTGAAAGGGCAAGAAAGTCTCCATGTAACCAGGTAGAGAAGAAGAAAAAGAAGAAAAGAACTGGGTGGGGACCTGGGCCTCTTGGAGGGAGCTGTGAGAGAGGAAAAGTTTCTGCACCCTGGGAAGCTCCCTCACCAATGGGGAGATTGGCTGAGACAGAAAGGAAGCTTCAGAGCTTCAGAGGAGAAGACATTAACACCAGCCAGTTTGCAGCAGCCAGAGCAGAGGAAGAGCTACTCAGACAGTGAGAGCTACCATCCTGCACTCCCCAGTGTGACACATGTATGCCGCTGCTGGAGGGAGCTGGGTGCTGGAGGTTGGCTTCGGAGATCAGCCTGGAGAGAGGACTGCGGTTGACTGTGTAGAGACAGATGGAGTGGTTGGCATCCAGCGTGACCATGCTGGGGGTTTATGAGGAGGTAGCCTGGTCCACCTTAGAAGCCAGTTGCCATTGTTTGGGAGGTGCATGAGGGGAGGGATAGAACCCAGATTGTAGCCCTTTTTGCTGTGCATATACTTACAAAGGGGAAGACATTGCCTACATGGCCTCCAGAAGCAGTCACAAACCTCAGCCACCACCAGCTCAGACCCCAGGAGTGGTTCTGGGCCCCTACTTCCTTGTGCCCAAACTCAGGAGTAGTTGTGAGCTGCTTCTCCTCCCATTGCATGCCCTAGGGGCACATCTGAGCAGCCTGCCATTGCAGAGAACCCCAAGACCAGGCACCAGCCACAACATCTGAACACCGCCTGTCAAGAGGAGAACAACCAGCACATGCTGAGGAAAGAGGTGACAGGCATCCATTCTAAAAACAGCCCTTGCATCAAATATATTAAACCCACACAAGATACACAAGAATGTCCCTACATACAAATAGCCCTTCAAGACCACAGTAGATAATTGTTTCTACTAAACTCACAGAGTAAGAGAAATATAAGTAAAATGAAGAAGCAGGGGAACCACTTCCAGTTAAAAGACGAAGAACATTCCCCTGAAAGAACAAATAATAAAGCAGAACTCTAATAGTCACTGATTTAAAAAAAGGAGATACTGAAAACACTGACAAAGTTAGGAAAGGCTATTGTCAGAAATACAGAGTAATGAAAAAGGAACTAGAAACTATTAAAAGGAACCAAGAAAAATTAGAAAATTCATTTACAGAGACAAGAGCTGAGCTGAAGTCAATGAATGAACAAATAAGAGACCTGGAAGTTAGAATGATGGAAATCACCCAATCAGGAAAGCAGACAGAAAGCCAAATGAAACAGGAATTAAAGCAATACAAGAGGCATGTGGGATAATACAAAGTGCACCAACCTACATGTAATAGGAATTACAGAAGGGAGAGAAAGAGAAAAGGAGAGTGAAAATGCAATTGAAGAAATTATGGCTGAAAAATTCCCAAACCTGAAGAAGGAAACAGATATTCAGGCAAAGGAAGCACAGAGGGTCCCAAATGAGATAAACATATTATAATATGTCACCAATACATAATAAAATGTCAAAAGTTAAAGAGAAGATTCTAAAGGCATCAAGAGAAAAAGGGTTAATTACAAGGGAACCTCCCTCTACCCCCACCCCCACCCCCCCTCCCACCCCAGTAAGGCTATCACTGATTTCTCTATAGAAATGTTACAGGCCAGAAGGAAGTGGCAAGATATATCCAAAGTCCTAAGAGGGAAAAATCTGCAACTTAGGATACTCTACCCAGCAAGATTATCATTTAGAATAGAAGCAAAGATAGCAAAATTCTCAGGCAAGCAAAAATTAAAAGAAGAGAGCAATACAAAACCTATCCTAAAAGAAATATTAAGAGATCTCTAAATAGAGAAGAAGAAAGAATCTAAAGGAAAGAGAAAATCACAATTGGAAAATAAATCACTTAAGCCAGTACAGAATTTTTAAAAATTTTATATGAAAGTAATGATAACCACAATGAACAGCAAAAGGATGAACATGAAGATGTAAAAGGAGACATCATCAAAATCATAAAATGTGGAGTAGGAGAGTAAGTAAATATCAACATTTTTTTCTAAGGTTGTGTTTGAACCTATAGGACTATCAGTCTAAGGCAAGTAGATATAGGAAGGGGTTAACATACTTGATGGAGAAGGCAATGGCACCCCACTCCAGTACTCTTGCCTGGAAAATCCCATGGTCGGAGAGACTGAGTGACTTCACTTTCACTTTTCACTTTCATGCATTGGAGAAGGAAATGGCAACCCACTCCAGTGTTCTTGCCTGGAGAATCCCAGGAACAGGGGAGCCTGGTGGGCTGCTGTCTATGGGATCACACAGAGTCAGACACGACTGAAGCAACTTAACAGCAGCAGCAGCAGCAACATACTTGAAAAACAGTATAACCACAAATCAAAAATATACAATAGTTTCAAGAAAGCAAAAAAAAAAAAAAAAAAAAGGCAAGAGAAAGAAAACATAATACAAAAGAAAAATCATCAAGCCAAAAAAGGAAAAATAAAAAGGAACAAAGAAGAAATATAAAATAAATGGGGAAACAAGGTTTAAAACATCAATAAATTCATATCTATCAATAATTACCCTAAATGTCATTGGATTAAATGCTCTAATCAAAAGACATAGAGTGGCAGATTGGATTAAAAAAATAGTAGCCTACAATCTGCTGCTTAAAAGAGACCCACTTTAGGGCAAAGGACACACATAGATTGAAAGTGAGGGAATGGATAAAGATAATTTATGCAAACAGAAATGACAGGAAAGCAGGAGTCACAATAAAAGTCCATCAAAAAGATAAAGAAGGACACTATGTAATAATAAACAGATCAATACAAGAAGAGGATTTTATACTTGTCAACATATATTCACCTAATATAGGAGCACCCAAATACATAAAAGAAATATTAACACCTAAAGGAAGAAATTGACAGGACCACAATAGGAGATTTCAACACCCTACTCATGTTCACAATAATGGACAGATCTTCCAGACAGAGAATCAGTAAGGCAACAGAGATACTAAATGATACAACAGAACAAATACACTTAATTGATATTTTCAGGATATTACATCCGAAAAAGCCCCAGAATACATTATTTTCAAGTGCACATGGAACATTCTCTAGGATTGACTACATACAAGGGCACACAACAAGGCTCATCAAAAGCAAGTATATAGAAATTATCTCAAGCATCTTTTCTGACCACAATTGCATGCAACTAGAACTCAACCACACAAAAAGAAGTGACAAAAAGTGATTACACAGAGACTAAACAAAATACTACGTAAAAAAAAAAAAAAGCAATGATAAAATCATAGGGGAAATTTAAACATATCTTGCGCTTCCCTGGTGGCTCAGAGGTTAAAGCATCTGCCTGGAATGCGGGAGACCCCAGTTCAATCCCTGGGTCGGGAAGATCCCCTGGAGAAGGAAATGGCAACCCACTCCAGTACTCTTGCCTGGAGAATCCCATGGATGGAGGAGCCTGGTGGGCTACAGCCCTGGGTTTTCTTTGGAAGGACTGATGCTAAAGCTGAAACTCCAGTACTTTGGCCACCTCATGTGAAGAGTTGACTCATTGGAAAAGACTCTGATGCTGGGAGGGATTTGGGGCAAGAGGAGAAGGGGATGACAGAGGATGAGATGGTTGGATGGCATCACCAACTCAATGGACATGAGTTTGGGTGAACTCTGGGAGTTGGTGATGGACAGGGAGGCCTGGCATGCTGCAGTTCATGGGGTCGCAAAGAGTCGGACATGACTGAGCTACTGAACAGTAATCAAAGTAGTGTGGCATTGGCACAAAAGCAGATATATGGATCAATGGAACAGAATAGAGAAGTGAAATAAACCTACACACCTATGGTCTATTAATCTTTGACAAAGGAACAAGGCAAGAATATACAATAGGAAAAGTTTCTTCAGCAAGTGGTATTGGGAAAGCTGGACAACTACATATAAGTCAATGAAGTTAGAACATACCCTCTCACCATACATAGAAATAAACTGAAAATGCCCTAAAGACTTAAACATAAGATACGATACCACTAAAATCCTAGAGGAGAACATATGCAAAACATTCTCTGACATAAATTGTACCAGTGTTTTGTTAGGTCAGTTTCCTAAGTCAATAGAAATAAAAACAAAAATAAAGAAATGGTACCTAATCAAACTTGCAACCCTTTGCACAGCAAAGGAAACCATACAGATAATGAAAAGCCAACCTACAGAATGGGAGAAAATATTTGTAAACTATATGACCAACAAGGGCTTAATTTCTAAAATACATAAACAACTCAGTAACAATAAAATAAACAACCCAATGAAAAAATAGAAAACCTAAAGAAACATTGCTCCAAAGAAGAGATACAGATGTCCAATAGGCACACGAAAAGACCCTTAACACTGTTTATTATTAGAGAAATGGAAATCAAAACTACAGTGAGGTACCACCTCATGCCAGTTAGAATGGTCATCATTAAAGTCTACAAATAACAAATGTGGAGACAGTGTGGAGAAAAGAGAACCCTCCCACACTGTTGGTGGGAATGTAAGCTGGTGCAGCCACTTTTCTGTAGATTTCTCAGAAAACTAAAAATGGAATTGCTATATAATCCAGCAGTCCCACTCTCGGGCATATATCTAGACAAAACTATAAGTAGAGATACATGCACCCTATGTTCACGGCTCAGTGGTAAAGAGCCATGGTAAAGAGCTCAGTGGCATTTGCCTGCCAGTACGGGAGACACAGGAGACACAGGTTCAATCCCTGGGTGGGGAAGATCCCCTAGAGAAGGAAATGGCAACCCACTCCAGTGTTCTTTCCTGGGAATCCTGTAGACAGAGGCAACTGGTAGGCCACAGTCCCCAGGGTCACAAAGAGTGGAACACAACTGAATGACCGAAAAACAACAACCTATGTTCACATAGCAGCAGTTTTCACCATAGCTAAGGCATGGAAACAACCTACATGTCCATCAAGAGCTGAACAGACACAGCATAAATGGCACATATATAGAAGAGAATACTACTCATCTTTAAAAGAAAGAGTGAAATAATGCCATTTGCAGCAACTTGGACCCCACTAGAGAGGATCACACTAAGCAAAGTAAGTCAGAAAGAGAAAAACAAAGACCATGTGGTATCACTTATACGTGGAGTCTAAAATATGACACAAATGAGTGTATCTATGCAGAAAGGAAACCAGGGGCAGAGAATAGATGGTAGCCAAGTGGATGGGGGTGGGAGAGGGTTGGAATGGAAACTTGGATTAGTAGATGCAAACTGAAATATATACAATAATTAAACAACAACATCTTACTGTATAGCACAGGGAACTATATTCAATATCCTGTGATAAACAATAATGGAAAAGAATGTGAAAAAGAATGTTCACTTTGCTGTACAACAGTAATTAACACAAAACTAGTTAATCTGTGCTTCAGTTAAAAAACAGAAAACAACAACAACAAAGATAACCCAATGACTCAGGCCCTCAGACCTTCCAGATCCTTTGTGGGGAGGCAGGTTGAGGGTAGTCTGCGGGGGTTGGTTACTGGGGAGAAGCCAGGAACAAGAATATCAAAAAGCATCCCAAGTGATCTAGGAACCATTTTCCTGGGAAATTCTTATACTTGATGATAAAAATAATAACAAATATTTTTCTTAAAAAAAAAAAAAAGAAGCAGTCTCACTATATGTTAAGCACCACACAGGGGGAATACAGTTATGACCTAAAGAACTAGATGCTTTAACAATTATTATCTAATAATTATTTTAAGAAAACTTGGAGTTCATTTCTGGCTTAGGAATGGCCTCCAATATATAAGAGGAGATATGATACAATTCTCTGGATTAAGTGGGGAAAAATTCAGTTCTTTGCCTTCCTGTTCAAAGTCTCTAGAGCAGGAGCTAGTGTGCTTTTTTTTTGGTAAAGTTTTATAGTCCATACGGTCTCTGTTGCCACTACTCAGTTCTGCCATTACAGTGTACAATTATCCATAGACAATATGTAAATAGATAGGCATAGCTGTGTTCCAATAAAAACTTTCTTTACAATAACTGGCTGTGGCCCACTCTTGGTCCAAAGGCTATAGTTTGCTGACCACTACATTAAGGGAAGGCTAGAATGTCTCAGTTGGAAATCCAGCTAAGCAGTTTTAAAGAAGGGTTAGGTTTGGGAGCAGGAACGTTGAACTGATTGAAGCCAAAGGCGAGTATAAACTTCATTCAGCAAGAGTTCAAGTGTAAACCTGGGGACACCAAATCTGGCTTTAGGGCCAAGGAACAGATACACCACAAAGGAAAAGAGCAAAAACAATCAACAAATACGGGGAGGACGTAATGAAGAATAAAGGAATGGATAAGTCAGGAAGAGATACATAAGCTGGTTCTGAATGGTAAGGGGAATGGACACAGAGGGTTCTTCTCAAGGCCCAAGGTAGAAACAGATACTATGTCTCCATTCCCTACCATTATTGCTACAGAAAGGAATACTTTTCATCCTTCAGCCATCAAAAACAGAGCAAAGAAAGGCTATTAGACCAAGAAGTCAGCTTGCATAAAGTCAAAGAAATGGACAAAAAATTCTCTACTGTCAATTTGTCTGCATTACCCTGCTTAGGCATCACTGATGTGATGCAGCTCATCACTATCCAGCAGTTAAAGTGAAGGTGTGACCTGGCTGCCAGACTACGCAAGGTCACATCCACCTCTAAGCTCATGCATGTACCAGTTCTCTTTGCTGAACACACTCCTGTCAGTTGAAGCAAGATGGCTGCACCTTTGTACACTACACTGAGTATGCTCAACTGATCTGACAGACTAAACAGCTAAAGGAGAATTCATTTTGTTGCTAGTTTTACATTACTAGTGTTTCTGAGAAGATGTTCGTACTTGTTTCACCCTAGATACTTTCAGGCATTTAAGCAAAATGCTTTTAGCGAAATGCAAATAATATAGGAAATGTTTTTTTTCCTTTCTCACAAAAAGTAGTCAAAAGACTACACCTTCTAGTTTCAAGGAGCATTTATAGCTATGTTACTTCTCTGTCTTCAGTTGCTATTCTATTTAAAAAGGCAATCTTGGTTCACAGCACTAAACATGGGCTTCAGTGGGTGAAATAAATAAATTAATAAATTAAAATTCAGGTTCAGGCAAGAGCTCTTAGAAAGAAATCAAAAAGGAAGGTCAGACAAGATTGGGTAGCCTGCATGCCCAAATGAATGAGGAAGAGGAAAGGGACTTAAAAACAAGCTTTGGCACATGACCACTTGGTATTGTTTGAACAGAGCTGTTAAAGAGGGCAGGTGTGCTGTCTGTTAAAAGAGCAAGTACACAAGTTGCACTTGTCATTTAATGACAATGGTCCAGGTGAGTCGTAATTGAATATGTATTATTAAAACGCATTAATGTACTTTTACTTTTTAGTTGCCCCATCTGCACGAATGCTGTTTATCAATCTTTCTATTTCTTGGGGATCATCTCCTGTCATTTAAGCCATTTCTAAAGGCAGTCTGTACTCTGATCACAATTCAATGTGGGGAAAAAAGACTGATAAGAATAACTTGAAACAGAAATATAACTTAATATTTCAAAGCCCTCAGGCCTCTGATTAGACTATAACTCTCTGCACATAATCTCTTACTTAAATAAATTGATTCTTTTTCAATACAAAAATAGTACAAAGCCTTTGAATTTTGAACTAGCCAAGTTCTGTGAGCTCTTTGAATGGCAGAGTCAGAAAATAACAAATCTTATTTAATTAACAAAAGAATGAGATAGGGATGAAAAACATGATGTGAAGACACAGTTAGAATTGATTGGAGCAGCGTTTTTAGCTGTAAATTTGGCAAGTAGACTTTGCTTGTGAGACAGGCAACACTAATTACTCTGTTTCCATTCCCACAGCTGATTCTGTGTTAAAAAAAATTAAACTGCAAAGAAGTGGGGAAGCATCTGTGGGTGCATACTTTTGCACCAATAAAATAATTTTATTGAAGTCCATTCATGTACAAACTTAGAATTTAAAACCAGAAGATCTTATAGGCTTGTGTTCATTAAATATCATGTACCATTTTATATGGGCATGCTCATAAAAGGGGAATATGGAATACAATTAAAAGAAATAAATTCAACATGGCTTTGACACTGTAAAATATTCTTGTCGCTGTGTGTCTTTAACTGACTCCTAACACTAAGGCAGAACCAACATCCCAGTGACGGTAGAATTCAAAAGTGGTTTGTTTTCATGTTCAAAATTCATTATATTTTAAGCGATATAAATAGTTTAGTGCTAATACACTCACAAGGACCAAACTGACTGGAGAAGTATTTTATTGCCTATCATTCTTTGTTCCCAGTTATATTAGAAAACATATATGAGTTTGTCCCTATATTTCCTGTTCTACATAAAACTGGTCCAAAGTCATCTTACACCATTTTTAAGTAGCTCAGTTGGTGGGAAATTGAGGGGGGGGGGCAAGAATTAGCGGTATCAGGAAATTGTAATTTTTATACCAACTCCTCTTACCAATTGGCAACTAGAAGAGATAAGAGAACTAACCAGGTTAGTGCAAGCAATTTGGGGCACATCTCCTAGGAAAAGATTAGGATAGAGATGCTGGTGTTCTAGAAGCAGGAGATTTAGCCTGGCCTCCACATATGGGCTCTGGGGCCACTAAGGACAAACCAGATATTAGAGGACCTGATGACCTTTTCATTACATGGTTCATTCTTAGTTGTTGTTCAGTTGCCCAGTTGTATTCAACTGCTTGCGACCCCATGGACCACAGCCTGTCAGGCTTCCCTGTCCTTCACCGTCTTCCAGAGCTTGCTCAAACTCATGTCCATTGAGTCAATGACACCATCCAACCATCTCATCCTCTGTCATTCCCTTCTCCTTCTGCCTTCAATCTTTCCCAACATCAGAGTCTTTTCTAATGAATCAGCTCTTCGCATCAGGTGGCCAAAGTACTGGAGCTTCAGCTTCAGCATCAGTCCTTTCAATGAATATTCAGGACTGATTTCCTTTAGAATTGATTTGCTTGATCTCCTTGCAGTCCAAGGGATTCTCAAAAGTCTTCTCCAACACCACAGTTCAAAAGCATCAATTCCTTGGTGCTCAGCATTCTTTATGGTCCAACTTTCACATCCATACATGACTACTGGGAAAACCATAGCTTTGACTAGACAGAACTTTGTCAGCAAAGTAATGTCTCTGCTTTATAATATGCTGTCTAGGTTGGTCATAGCTTTTCTTCCAAGGAGCAAGTGTCTTTTAATTTCATGGTTGCGGTTACCACCCACAGTGATTTTGGAGTGCAAGAAAATAAAGTCTGTTACTGTTTCCACTGTTTCCCCATCTATTTCCCATGAAGTGATGGGACCAGATGCCATGATCTTTGTTTTTTGAACGCTGAGTTTTAAGCCAGCTTTTTCACTCTCCTCTTTCACCTCATCAAGAGGCTTTTCAGTTCCTCTTCACTTTCTGGCATAAGTGTGGTGTCATCTGCATATCTGAGGTTACTGATATTTCTCCCAGCAATCTTGATTCCAGCTTGTGCTTCATCCAGGCCGGCATTTTGCATGATGTACTCTGCATATGAGTTAATTAAGCAAGGTGACGATATACAACCTTGATGTACTCCTTTCCCAATTTTGAACTAGTCTGTTGTTTCATGTCCAGTTCTAACTGTTATTTCATTATTGGAGAGTAGTACAAAAACCTACCATGTGGTCCTTCATTCTATTACCTTACATAAGACTCAGCAAGGAACTCCACAGAGCCATCATATTTCCCCCTTGTTCTACAATTATCTCAAGGCAAGAATACAAAACATTAGGACTCAGCTCTAGTTCTAGTGGTTTGGAGGGCAAGGCTCTTCCTGAAGGAAAAGAACTCTCACTAAACAACAAGTCCAGAGAAACAGAGCTTAACTTTTGGCAGTTTATCTTCTGGCCCCTTGATTAATAAAATACGTACTGACACTAGTCATAGAGTAATGGTGACAGGGCAATTGCTATTCAACCTCTCAGAAAAATACCATGAATTGGCCACTCAGATCCAAACAGTCCCTGGAACATGAGGATATATTCAAGTTAGTGTTTCTTCCTGAAATGATTCTATCAGGGCTCTATCAGTGCTGATCTGGGCATTAAATATACAGTACTAACATGACAAAAACAAATTAAAAACCCAGAACATCTTTTAATGTGGGTTTTAAGAACATTCTGTAAAAGATTATATATTATCTGCTAAGGCATTAGCATGTTTAGTCACCCCACAGGGGGACCCTTACACCCTCATTTCTCTGAACTTCTGTGTAGTGTCCTGTCTGGGTTCCCATGAACCTACTCTTCTGAGAGCACCTACAGGAACTATCACCATTATGAATGATCTTTCCTATTTCCCTTGACCTCACTGTTCTCATGTGAACAGTGCAAAAAGAATTTCAAAATGCAATTTCTATTTCATGTTTTGATACTAACTATACTAAGCTGTAATGAGGATACCCAGGCTGGGTCTCCAGTTTATGCAACATCCTCCCTCCCAATATGTCATGTGATTCTTAGATGTCATCTAAATCTCATTCTAGGAACTGGGAAATCTCTTTAGTAGGGAAAAAAAAAAAGTCCTATTTCAGGATCCCAGGTGGCCAGTATAAAGTTAAACTTGCTGATACATAGACCTCATTTCAGCTTAAGACCTGGGAATGCATAGTTCCAAAGAATAACAAAGAGAGATAAGAAAGCCTTCTTCAGTGATCAGTGTAAAGAAATAGAGGAAAACAATAGAATGGGAAAGACTAGCAATCTCTTCAAGAAAATTAGAGATACCAAGGGAATATTTCATGCAAAGATGGGTGCAATAAAGGAAAGAAACAGTATGGATGTAGCAGAAGCAGAAAATATGAAGAAGAGGTGGCAAGAATACAGAGAACTATACAAAAAAGATCTTCATGACCCAGAAAACCACAATAGTGTGATCACTCACCTAGAGCCAGATATCCTAGAATGTGAAGTCAAGTGGGCCTTAGAAAGCATCACTATGAACAAAGCTAGTAAAGATGATGGAATTCCAGTTGAGCTATTTCAAACCCTAAAAGATGATGCTGTGAAAGTGCTGCACGCAATATGCCAGCAAATTTGGAAAACTCAGCAGTGGCCACAGGACTGGAAAAGGTCAGTTTTCATTCCAATCCCAAAGAAAGGCAATGCCAAAGAATGTTGAAACTACCGCACAATTGCCCTCATCTCACACGCTAGCAAAGCAACGCTCAAATTTCTCCAAGATAGGCTTCAACAGTGCATGAATCGTGAACTCCCAGGTGTTCAAGCTGGATTTAGAGAGGGCAGAGGAACCAGAGATCAAATGGCCTACATCTGCTGGATCACTGAAAAAGCAAGAGAATACCAGAAAAAACATCTATTCCTACTTTATTGACTACACCAAAGCCTTTGACCATGTGGATCACAACAAACCGGAAAATTCTTCAATAGGTGGGAATACCAGACCACCTTACCTGCTTCCTGGGAAACCTGTATGCACATTAAGAAGCAATAGTTAGAACTGGACATGGAACAACAGACTGGTTCCAAATTGGGAAAGGAGTATGTCAAGGAGTATTGTCACCCGGCTTATTTAATTTATACGCAGAGTACATTATGCAAAATGCCAGGCTGGAAGAAGCACAAGCTGAAGTCAAGATTGCCAGGAGAAATATCAATAACCTCAGATACACAGATGACACCACCCTTGTGGGAGAAAGCGAAGAACTAAAGCACCTCTTGATGAAAGTGAAAGAGGAGAGTGAAAATGTTGGCTTAGAACTCAATACTCAGAAAACTAAGATCAAGGCATCCAGTCCCATCACTTCATGGCAAGTAGATGGGGAGACAATGGAACCAGTTAAAGACTTTATTTCAGGGGCTCCAAAGTCACTGCAGATCATGACTGCAGCCATGAAATTAAAAGATGCTTGCTCCTTGGAAGAAAAGCTATGACCAACCCAGACCACGTATTAAAAAGCAGAGACATTACTTTGCCAGCAAATATCCATCTAGTCAACGTTATGGTTTTTCTGGTAGTCTTGTGTGGATGTGAGAGTTGGACTATAAAGAAAGCTGAGTGCTGAAGAATTGATGCTTTTGAACTATGGCGTTAGAGAAGACTCTTGAGAGCTCCTTGGACTACAATGAGATCAAACCAGTCAATAAAGGAAATCAATCCTGAATAGTCATTGGAAGGACTGATGCTGAAGCTGAAACTCCAACACTTTGGCCACCCAATGTGAAGAACTGACTCACTGGAAAAGACCCTGATGCTGGGAAAGACTGAAGACAGGAGGAGAAGGGAATGACAGAGGATGAGATGGTTGGATAGCATCAGCATCTCAATGGACATGCGTTTAAGCAAGTTCTGGGAGTTGGTGATGTACATGGAAGCCTTGCATGCTGCAGTACATGGGCTCACAAAGAGTTGGACGTGGCTGAGCTACTGAACCAAACTGAGCTTAGCCGTGTTCCTCTGACCAAGCCTCAATCTTGTACTAATATTGGTTACTGTATCTTTATCCTACAGTCTCATGACTGTATCTGATCTTGATTACAGTTCCATTATCCTATGTCCTCCCTGACTTAAGTCAAGCTCTTCCCTGTCCTACTCTTCATTATTCTCTGTTTGAACCATAGTTCCTTTATCAGGCTACATGCTCTCAAATATCCTTATCACCAACTGCCCACTTCCAACTCTTCTAGATTCTGTGTTTGATCAAGTCTCGGCATTCTGCCAAATCACTTTCTTTCCCTTCTTCATGCCCAATTTGTTCAAAAGCATTCAGAACATTCTCAGATGCTCAAAAACTAACATTTTTAGCTGCAACTCCATCTTTAGATGCTATGCTTCCTTAATGAGCACAGAAACACACTACATTGATTCTTCCTTTACATGACGGATCATTGTCTCTCTGTTGCTATTGCTGCCTCTTGTTCTTCCTTCCACACCATAAATAGAGGGCTCCCATCAAGGTTCTCCCTTCTTCAATCATCTGCTATTTTCTTTCTACATACACCGCCTCAGAACCCTCAGCTGTCCCCATAGTTACAACCATCATCACTAAGCAACTGACCCTCAGGTCATCATCAGTTTGGAACTCTGGTCCTTAACTTCCAACATCCTGTCTACCAGATACTTAGTTGAATAACTCCAAAACTAAGCTAGTCATTTTTTCTCACAAATCTGTGCTTCCTTCAAATAATCCCACTTTTATTGATTGCATCATCATTTTCAAGACATTAAGACTCAAAATTTGGTATCATATTAACCATTTAATCTTGCCAACCACTTCAGATTATCACTAAGACCTATGGATTCCCTATCACATTTCCTTTTATTCTCTCAGTGGAAACTCTTAATATAGGTCTTTAGTAACTCATAACTATATGTTTACCTTAATCTCCTATTTGCCTACCTCCAATCACCCTGTATACCATCATAAGGTTAATCTTGTTAAAATTATCTAGCTATAGCTTTGGTAGCTGCCCATTAATTATAACTATATTTACCAAAAACACATAACATTGGTTTAAAATGGGAAAAATTTTAAATAGTAACATATTTATAATCATGGAAATAGAAATTGTATTAATTCAATGATTATGTTAAAAAAAAAAAAGCTGGCTTAAAACTCAACATTCAAAAAAACGAAGATCATGGCATTTGGTTCCATCACTTCATGACAAATAGATGGGGAAACAATGGAAACAGTGACAGACTTTATTTTCTTGGGCTCCAAAATCACTGTGGATGGTGACTGCAGCCATGAAATTAAAAGATGGCTGTTCCTTGGAAGAAAAACAAGGACCAACCTAGACCACATATTATAAAAAGCAGAGACATTACTTTGCCAACAAAGGTCCATATAGTCAAAGCTATGGTTTTTTCCAGTAGTATGTATGGATTTATGCATGGATGTGAGAGCTGGACAATGAAAAAGACTGAATGCCAAAGAAATGATGCCTTCAAACTATGGTGCTAGAGAAGACTCTTGAGAGTCCCTTGACAGCAAAGAGTTCAAACCAATCAATCCTAAAGGAAATCAACCCTGATTATTCACTGAAAGGACTGTTGCTGAAGCTCCAATCCTTTGGCCAACTGATGCAGAGAGTTGACTCACTGGAAAGGATTGAAGGCAGAAGGAGAAGGGGATGAGCGAGGACAAGATGACTGAATGACATCATTGACTCAATGGACATGAGTTTGAACAAGCTCTGGGAGATGGTGAAGGACAGGTAGGCCTGATGTGCTGCAGTCCATGGGATTGCAAAGAGTTGGACACAATTGAGTGACTGAATAACAATGTGAAAATGAATACAAAATTTTAAAAATCAGTCCATTTAAAGCGAAAATAAGTGAAATATAGTATAGATTATAGGAAAGCATGGGGAAAATTGGATTAATTATGACCTATTGAATAAAACCCATATGATTTGATTTCCTCTGTTTTTTCTTAATATTTCAATCTTGTTTCTCACAACCCAGCTATACAAAGTTATATCTTCCCAACAAGGGACTTAATTTAGCACACTGTGAGAAATATCAACAACTTCAGATATGCAGATGATACCACTTTAATGACTGAAAGTGAAGAGGATCTAAAGAACTTCTTGATGAAGGTGAAAGAGGAAAGTGAAAGAGCTGGCTTAAAACTCAACATTCAAAAAATGAAGATCATGGCATCCAGTCCTATTACTTGTTGGCAAATAGATGGGGAAAATGTGGAAACAGTATCAGATTTCATTTTCTTGGGCTCTAAAATCACTGCGGATGGTGACTGCATCCACAAAATTAAAAGACACTTGCTGCTTGGAAGAATAGCTATGACAAATCTAGACAGTGTTTTAAAAAGCAGAGACATCACTTTGCTGACAAAGGTCTATCTTGTGAAAGCTATGGTTTTTCCTATAGTCATATATGGATGTGACAGTTGAACCATAAAGAAGGCTGAGTGCTGAAGAGCTGACACTTTCGAACTGTGGTCCTGGAGAAGACTCTTGAGAGTGCCTTGGATGCAAGATCAAACCAGTGAATCCTAAACGAAATCAACCCTGATTATTCATTGGAAGGACTGATCCTGAAGCTGAAGCTCCAATACTTTGGCCACCTGATGCAAAGAGTTGACTCATTAGAAAAGACCTTGATGCCAGGAAACATTGAAGGCAAGAGGAGAAGGGGGTGACAGAGGATGAAATGGTTGGATGGCATTACTGATTCGATGGACATGAGTTTGAGCAAACTCCGTGAGATAGTGATGGACAGAGAAGCCTGGCATGCTGTGGTTCATGCGGTCACAAAGAGTCTGACATGAATTAGTGACTGAACAACAAAAATGAATGAAATGTATGCCATTTCATTATGTTTATGAGTTTGCCAAAAGGCAATAGGCCAGTGAGAAGAGGGAGAAATAGTTCAGTGATAAGCATTATAAGTTGGAAATTCATCAGTAATAGGAGCCAAAGTCAAAGGAGGGGACTAAACAGCAAATCAGGCTGGTAAGACAAGCCAAGGATGGAGGCAAGAGTCAGGAAATGAGGCTAGTCATCAAGGAGGACAAATTGAATGATGGGTGTGACGCCAGGTGCAGCGGAGGACCAAAAGAATTATTCAAAATCTAAATCTGTGAATGTTTAGAAAACAACAAAAGTAGGCCTAGCTCCTTCAGTACCCCAAATTCAATTAGATTCTTTCATATTTGTGACTTAGTCTTGTTATTCTCACACCTGTAGTTCCCAATCTCCTGATATTTAGCTTTCTAAATCCTACCAGGTTTTGCTGCCCAGCTCAACTCCTACTTTTCCTAAGGACTCTTACATGATAAGCCCAATTGAAATTGATGCCTTTCTTCTTTGAACTGTTGCAGCATTTGTGATCACTTCTAATCTCATGAAGGGATGTCAGCAGGTTCTGCTTTGTATCACCGTGGTTTACATACATGCTTTATCTCTGCTTCTTTGGAAGCTCTTTAAGAAGAGCAACCGTGACTTATATATGTAAATCCAACAGTACCTCATACAGTACAAATATTTTCCTGTAGTAAATCCCTGGAATATAGGCTTCTTTTGTTCCAGGTCTGTAAGGGAATAGTTTTTCTTATGCTGTGCTTAACATTTATTCAGTTTGTTTAATACGTAAACAGAAGCCAAGAATGCTCCCTACAATGTCTTGGAGGTCAATGTAATGACTGCCAACTGCAAACTAATTTGGGGGGCAGGTGTTTGGATTGGTGCTAATCAACGTCTGTTTTTTATGGGGAAGAGGGAACAGTGACATTGAATTCCCTTCTCATAAGGAATAGCTATATATGTGTTTTTATGGATAAATTATTTTGAGACCATTGCTTGTACCCAGGGAGGATTATCATGTAGCTACTTCAAATCAGCTACTTTGGCCACCTGATGTGAAGAACTGACTCATTTGAAAAGAACCTGATGCTGGGAAAGATTGGAGGTGGGAGGAAAAGGGAGTGACAGAGGATGAAGTGGTTGGATGGCCTTACCGACTCAATGAACATGAGTTTGAGTAAACTCTGGGAGTTGGTGATGGACAGGCATGCTGCCATCCATGGGGTTGCAAAGAGTCGGACACGACTGAGTGACTGAACTGAACTTCAGATCAAGCGGTTTAATAAAGTTCTCCCATCTAAAACATGAGATCTAGGTATTTTGCATTTCCAGGTTCACAGTGAGGTAGGAAGGTGTATATATAAACACGCATATGTATTTTTAAAGAATGTTGATAAGCAAAAGAGTTTAGTAGGAATGTACTTGCATTCATATGCTTTTACATATTTTTAACTTCTTAACTTTAGGGAGTTCGATCCTGATAGCTAACATTCCTCCTGCATAAATCTTAGAGTACTCACTTTTATTGTAAGGGGTTGAAAAATGTTAACCTTCTATTTGATCTGCCATAAGTCATCGCTCCTGACCCATACAATTAGATAGAAAAATGAAGATATAACACTTCAAGTTTCTGTCATGAATTCTGTTTCTAAAGAGAGAATTAAGATTTCATTTGAAATAAAAGTGAATTTTCCCAAACATGAATACTCATACATTTTAGCACAATAAAGAAAATAAATTCATTATAATTGCTGCTGTTATACCTAATACACTGAAAAAGAATTCTTACTCTTTGATATTAATTTAATCACTGGTGCAATCTGTTAAAATAAGCATATATTAGCGCTCATCTGCTATAGTTAACCAACTCTCTCAGGTGCCACGGGGAAATTAAAAGTATAGACTTTATAAGCTGTTCTTTCCTCTCCTGAAAAAATTATCTTAGAATATAATTGTAGGTATATGATAAACAAATATAAAAGTTGTTAGTGATAAAATTAAAGTAAAACTTTACATCTCACTACACACTAAAATGGAAAATGAATACTATAAAAATAGGTATCACATATTAGAAACTCGGAATAAAAATATCGATATGGATTATATATTCAAGTCAATCTTACTGTCCTCTTAATGAGCAATTGATTTTTATCCATTTTTAAAATGTAGTTGTTAAATATATATTTTAAATTATCTGTAAAAATTACATGAAAAGCTTTTAGAAGATTCAATTTTTCCTATCAGTATGAAAAAAATCACTTATTAGCATCTTTAAATTTAAAAAAAAATTACTAACTCATAATTTATTCCTGAAGATTTTAACTCAGTGGCACTGTTCCCATCCATCTTGCCCATTCTACTCTCTAACTAATGTTCAAAATATTTATTATCACCTACCTAGACTAACTTCCTAATTGTTCTTCCTCCTTACAATATTTTCTCTCTAGTGTACCTTAGGGTCACATTCACATTTTTATAGTATACTTCTGATCTTGTCCTTCCACTATTCCACTAGTCAAAAAAAAAAAAATCTTGATGACTTTTTTCTGCTTATAGAATAAAGTGTGAATTCCTTAGCTTGGTACTGCTTTCTGAACTTAAATCTCATTATATGCATCCTACTCCTTATATAGGGCTCATGATTTCCCTCTTTAAGTTGTTCCTCCTGCCTGAAAATCTTATGCTCTTCACTTTGACACAATCCTTTCAAAATGTCCTAGTGTTCATGTTATTCTTTAAGATGCATTAAATGCTTTTCTTACATAGATCCCTCAAAGATCTAATCCAGTTAAGTCACACTCTTCTGAAATCTGGCTATAGACTTCGGAAAAAGATAATTCTCTGGAGAGGCAGCAATTCTAGGGAGCAAAAGAAGACAGATTATTTCTCTTCATTTCAGAATCTATAACAGAATTCCCATACATACAGGCTTCACACATAGACATACCTTAAGATGTGGTACATTCCAGCTCAAATATTTCTCCTGTGAATTTTATGTAAGATAGCATCATAGTACATTATATTTCTTCTTCATTTCTGTACTATTTTTCCCTGCACTGTGAAAATTCCCTAGAGAAACAAGACCTGGAGCTGACTATGACTCCAACCATCAGCTCCTTGCTGCAAAATCCAGGCTCAAATTGAAGAAGGTGGTTTTCCCTAAAACCACTAGATCATTCAGATATGACCTAAATCAAATTCTTTATGATTATACAGTGGAGGTGATGAATAGATTCAATGTTCTAGATCTGGTAGACAGAGTGCCTAAAGAACTGTGGACGGAGGTTCTTAAACTATTCCCAAGAAAAAGAAATGCAAGAAGGCAAAATGGTTATCTGAGTAGGCCTTACAAATAGCTGAGAAAAGAAGAGACATGAAAGGCAAAGGAGAAAGGGAAAGATATCACCAAAAAAATGCAGAATAACAGAGAATAGCAAGCAAGATAAGAAAGTCTTCTTAAGTAAACAATGCAAAGAAATAAAGGAAAACAATAGAATGGGAAAGACTAGAGATCTCTTTAAGAAAACTGGAGATACCAAGGGAAAATTTCATGCAAGGATAGGCACAATAAAGAACAAAAATGGCAAGGAAATAACAGAAGCAGAAGAGATTAAGAAGAGGTGGCAAAAATACACAGAAGATCTATACCAAAAAAAGCCCTTAATGACCCAAGGTAATACGATGGTGTGGTCACTTACCTAGAGCCAGACATCCTGGAGTGTGAAGTCAAGTGGACCTTAGGAAGCATTTCTACAAACAAAGCTGGTAGAGATGATGGAATTGCAGCTGAGCTATTTTAAATCCTAAAAGATGATGCTGTTCACATGCTGCACTCAATATGCCAGCAAATTTGGAAAACTCAGCATGGCCACAGGACTGGAAAAGGTCAGTTTTCATTCCAATTCCAAAGAAAGGCAATGCCAAAGAATATTCAAATTACTGTACAATTGCACTCATTTCATATGCGAGCAAGATTATGCTTAAAATCCTACAAGCTAGGCTTCAACAGTATGCGAACACAGTACTTCCATATGTACAAGCTGAATTTAGATAAGGTGAAGGAACCAGAGATCAAATTGCCAACATACTGTGGATCATACAAAAAGCAAGGAAATTAAACAAACAAACAAACAAAGCTACTGCTGTTTCATTGACTATGCTAAAACGTTTGACTGTGTGGATCAAAACAAACTGTGGAATATTCTCAATGAGATAGGAATATCAGACCACATTACCTGCCTCTTGAGAAACCTGTATGCAGGTCAAGAAGCAACAATTACAGCTGGACATGGAAAAACGAACTGGTTTCAAATTGGGAAGGGAGTACATCAAGGTTGTATAGTGTCACCCTACTTATCTAACTTATATGTAGAGTACATCATGCAAAATGCTGGCTGGATAAAGCACAAGTGGGAAGCAAGATTGCCAGAAGAAATATCAATAACCTCAGATATGCAGATGATACCACTTTAATGGCAGAAAGCGAAGAGGAACTAAAGAGCCTCTTGATAAAGGTGAAAGAGGAGACTGTAAAAGTTGGCTTAAAACTCAACATTCAAAAAACAAAGATTATGGCATCTGGTCTCATCACTTCATGGCAAACAGATAGGGAAAATGTGGAAACGGTGTCAGATTTCATTTTCTTGGGCTCCAAAATCAATGCAGACAGTGACTGCAGTCACGAAATTAAGATACTTGATCCTTAGAAAAATAGTTATGACTAAACTAGACAGTGTATTAAAAAGCAGAGACATCACTTTGCTGAGAAAGGTCTATCTAGTCAAAGCTATGGTTTTCCCAGCAGTCATATACAGATGTGAGAGCTGGACCATCAAGAAGGCTGAATGCCAAAGAATTGACACTTTTGAACTGTGGTGCTGGAGAAGACTGAGAGTTTCTTGGACCACAAGGAGATCAAATCAGTCCATCTGAAAGGAAATCAACCCTGAATACTCATTGGATGGACTGATGCTGAAGCTGAAGCTCCAATACTTTGGCGACTGACGTGAAGGGTCAACACATCAGAAAAGACCCTGATGCTGCTAAAGATTGAAAGCAAGAGAAGGGGGTGATAGAAGATGAACAAGTTTGATGGCATCACTGACGGGATGTATATGAGTTTGAGCAAACTCCAGGAGATAGGGAATGACAAAGAATCCTAGTATGCTGCAGTTAATGGGTTCTCAAAGAGTCTGACAACTGAACAACAAAAGAAACTTTACCATTTGCAGCCTTCCCAGATTGATAGCCTTTGGAAATGTGTTAACATCATCCACTCTTTACAAGAAACCTGCATAGGATGAGCTTTGAAAGGAGCATTTGAATATTTCGCTCTATAAAATGTAAACATATATTATGTATGTATATTTTTAGGCTTGCCTCAAAACCCATTATGATAAATAAGCACAAATCACTGTATGTTCACAACATATTCAAATAAATCATGAGTATCTGAAGTAATTAAGGATAGGACAATTGTAATTATATCTTTTGAAAGAAATGGATTGCTAGGTAATCTGTCATTTTGTAAAATCTGGAATAAAGGATCTCAAAAATCAAGGGCTTAATTTTCACCATCGTTGCAAAGAGGCATTAGGTATCCTCAGCCCAAAAAGTCCTGAGCTATCTGCTTCTCCCTGACAAAACATTAAAACTGATCTTAATCAAAGTCTGCCACATTTTCAGTCCTGCTTAGAACTGAAAGGACATAGAATTTTCCCTCTAATGATAATTTTAAGAATTGGTTTTCTTGACTTTTTGGAATCTTTTTGTTCAGTAAAAGTATATCCTCACTAAACCTATTTCTACAAAAATAAGTGTTTTGATGTTGAAATTAGGGATATTGGAGCAATCTCTTTATAATCATTCCCTGTTTATTTTTATGAAGCTGTTCAGCTATAATTTTCCTTCTCTCATTTCTGTTTCCAGGATAGTTATTCTTTACAACCCACATGAGCTAAAGTAGCCTTGGCCCAACTCTAGGAGACAAGTCATCATGTAGAGTACTTACTAGAAGTTCTAGTTTGGACAAGTCACTTAAATTCAGTTTCTTTATTTATAAAATAGGCAATAAGGCAAGTGATGAGAACTACAGAAAATAAAGCATATTAAGAACTTATTAGTAGCTCTGGTATGTGCATATAGGCTGGATAACAAATATTCTTTCTCCTTTGTCTCGCAGAAAAGAGAGTGCTTGGTCAGCTTGCTGCTGCTGCTACTGCTGCTGCTAAGTCACTTCAGTCATGTCCGATTCTGTGCGACCCCATAGAGGGCAGCCTACCAGGCTTCCCCGTCCCTGGGATTCTCCAGGCAAGAACACTGGAGTGGGTTGCCATTTCCTTCTCCAATGCATGAAAGTGAAAAGTGAAAGTGAAGTTGCTCAGCCATGTCGGACTCTTCGCGACCCCATGGACTGCAGCCTACCAGGTTCCTCCGTCCATGGGACTTTCCAGGCAAGAGTATTGGAGTGGGGTGCCATTAGCCTCCTCTATTCCTCACACCTTCCAAAGCTCCAATCAGGGACTATCCTTCGGCTTTTGTGATGAAAAATCATGTACAAAGCAGGACTACAGAAAGCATACAGGAAGATACTGGGGATAAAAACATTGGGGCAGGTCTTAGGTGTGAGAGTAACCATTTATGTAAGATCATTCAATAGAGGTGGGGACAGAAAATTTAAGAAATTTGATTGTGGAGTCAGTGTTTTCAAGAGGCTAGAGAAACACAAGATATATTATTCAAAATTTGCTTCTGACAGAGGAGCCAAACTGAAAGAGCTCTCGACCAAAGCTCTAATAATTTGAGCAACAAAATAAATAATGTTAAATTATAACCCATAGAATAAAATATGAGTGAGTCCACAGTGCAACAGGGCTTCCCTAGTGGCTCAGTGGTAAAGAATCTGCCTGCCAATGCAAGAGACGCAGGTTCGATCCCTGGATCTGGAAGATCACCTGGAGTAGGAAATGAAACCCGTTCCAGTGTTCTTGCCTGGGAAATCTCATGGACAGAGGAGCCTGGCGGGCTACAGTCCACAGGGTTGCAAAGAATGTGACATGACTGAGCAGGCACAGTGCAACAAGTAATTGAACAAATAAATAAACGGTGGATCTTGCCTCTAGTAAATACGGATGTCTTATAGAAGAATTCTAATTAACAAATGCAGAAGATAAGAAGAAAAGAGCAACTGTCATTAGAACCCCAGAGCTCTTCTAATAAAATAATCCACAGACAGAAGCTAAAATTAGTGGGCAAAAGTTTGATGAAAATGGAATATTTGCAGGTTTTATTAATATTAAAGGGTAAAAATAGTTTGTTTACTATGGAGAAACTTAGTAGAGAGTATCTTAACTAAGAGATCATTGTTAACACCACCAGTAATAAGACAAATCAACGTCATGTACTTCTTGATATGATGCATTGAAAAGGGCATATCACTTACGTGATGCAAGTCCTCCATCCAATAATTAGGAAATATTAGAAAAACCCAACTCAAGAAATATTCTATAAAATAATTAGCTAGTTTTCTTCAAAAGTGTCAAGGTCATGAAAGAAAAGGAAAGACTATGAAACTATCATAGATTGGAAGAGACAAGACACCACAATGAAATGTACTGTGCTATCCTGGATTGGCTCCTGGAAGAGGTAAAGGACATGAGCAAAAAAGAACTGGTAAAAATAATGAAGTCAAGTAGATATTTGAGTTAATATTATTGTACTAATGTTAACATAATTTGGGTAATTATATCATTAAAAATATCAGTACTAACAGAGGAAGTTGGATGAAGAACATTCAGGAAGTAGCCATATATACTATCTTTGTAACTTTTTTTGTAAGCCTATAATTATTTCAAAGTAAACTATATTTTTGTTCACTACACTGTTCTGTTGTTGTTGTTTAGTTGTTAAGACATGTCCGCCTCTTTGCGACCTCTGTCCATGGGATTTCCCAGGCAGGAATCCTGGAGCAGGTTGCCATTTCCTACTCCAGGGGACCTTCTCTACCCAGGGATAGAACCGGCATCTCTTGCATTGCAGGCAGGTTCTTTACCGATGAGAAGCCCAACAGTGTTCTAGGAAATATGTGTGTTCTGCTAATTGCCCCCTTAATTCTCAGGGACACAGGCATATTTACCATGAAGTTAATGAAGATTAAGCTTTAGGTTGAGCCTCTCACATTGAGCCCTCTTCAGATTGAGCCCTCTTAGGGGTCTCCTAAGATGCTAAACTAAATTCTGCATTCATAATTATGTGTTGTGTGTTTTGTTTTTTTTTAAAGGCCTCTCCTATTGCCAGAGCTACTTCAGATCTTTGTTCAAAACCCATCAATCTCTACTTTTAGCAGAAGTGTCCTTGCTCAAAACCTGTCAACCCCCCCACTTTTAGCAGGAGTTAACACAAATCTTTAAGTTGAAGGGTCCAGACGTAAGAATCACTAACTCAATGGACATGACATGAGAAATTCTGGGAGATGTCTCTGAAGGACAGAGAAGCCTGGCATGCCATAGTCCACGGGGTCACAAAGCATCAGAGATGATTAGAGACTGAATGACAACAGCAACAACACAGATAGGAAGCTATTAATACAAACAAATTAAAAATTAAAAACAAGCAAGCAAGCAACCAAACAGGTGGAGCCAGCTGGAAAGATGGCGAAGAATCTGACCTCCACCATCTTATTTCATGCTGGTTTTACTGCATTAGCATATTAAATGGCATGCCTACCAACAGCATTTTGGAAAGCTCAGCAGTGGCCACAGGACTGGAAAAGGTCAGTTTTCATTCCAATCCCAAATAAAGGCAACTCCACAGAATGTTCAAACTAATGCACAATTACACTCATTTCATATGCTAGCAAAGTAATGCTCAAAATTCTCCAAGCCAGGCTTCAACAATATGTGAACAGAGAACTTCCAGATGTTCAAGCTGATTTAGAAAAGGCAGAGGAACCAGAGATCAAATTGCCAACATCTGTTGGATCAAAGAAAAAGAGAATTCCAGAAAAACATCTACTTCTGCTTCACTGACTATGCTAAAGCATTTATGTGGGTCACAACAAACTGGAAAAATCTTCAAGAGATGGGAACATGAGACCACCTTACCTGCTACCTGAGAAACCTGTGTGCAGGTCAAGAAGCAACACTTAGAACCCAACACGAAACAACTGACTGGTTCCAAACTGGTAAAGGAGTATCTAGGCTGTATATTGCCACCCTGCTTATTTAATTTATATGCAGAGTACATCATGCAAAATGCTGGGCTGGATGAAGCACAAGCTGGAATCAAGATTTCTGGGAGAAATATCAATAACCTCAGATATGCAGATGACACCATCCTTATGTCAGAAAACAAAGAGGAATTGAAGAGCCTCTTGATGAAAGTGAAAGAGGAAAGTGAAAAATCTGGCTTAAAACTCAACATTCAGAAAACTAAGATCATGGCATCTGGTCCCATCACTTCATGGCAAATAGTTGGGGAAACAATGGAAACAGTGACAGACTTTATTTTTTGGACTCTAAAATCACTGCAGATGGTGACTGCAGCCATGAAATTAAAACATGCTTGCTCCTTGGAAGAAAACCTATGATCAATCTAGTCAGCATATTGAAAAGCAGAGATTACTTTGCTGACAAAGGTCTGTCTTGTCAAAGCTATGGTTTTTCCAGTAGTCATGTATGGATGTGAGAGTTGGACCATAAAGAATGTTGAGCACCAAAGAATTGATGCTTTTGAACTGTGGTGTTGGAGAAGACTCTTGAGAGTCCCTTGGACTGCAAGGAGATCAAACCAGTCAATCCTAAAGGAAATCAGTCCTGAATATTCATTGGAAGGACTGATGCTGAAGCTGAAGCTCCAGTACTTTGGCTTTCTAAGAGCTGACTCATTAGAAAAGACCCTGATGCTGGGACAGATGAAAGCAGGAGGGGAAGGGGATGACAGACAATGACATGGTTGGATGGCATCACCTACTCGATGGACATGAGTGTGAGCTATCTTCAGGAGATAGTGAAGGGCAGGGAAGCCTGGCGTGCTGCAGTCCACGGGGCCACAAAGAGCTGGACAGGACTGAGAGACTAATACCACCACCAGCAGCAGCCATGACAGGACATTAAGGACCAACAATGGATGAAAAGGAGGTAGCACCCAACTTTATTGAGAAAGCCCCGCCTCTTCCTCCATAGACTAGTGCGTATGCCTCCCCATCATTAGCCTCCCTCCTCCTTTCTTTGTCTTTAGTCTTTAAAATTTTGTCCTGGGGATTTTTGTGTGTGTGTGTAGTTTATAGTAATAAAAAATGATAGAATAATAATACAAACATAAGTATGTATCATTTACAGAGAATGTATCATAGGCTAGACACTGCTTATAAAAAATAAAAAACTAAATAAAAAAATTAATAATCTTATTTACTGAAAATAGTCCTGTTTTTCCTTGCTAAGACTTTTCAGCCTTTGAGTCCCTGGATCAGGGAAGTGAGCAAGGTAGTTCGTGAAGAAATCAGAAAAGAAATGGAGTAAAATTTTGAGATCTCAAGAGAAAATTGTAAAGTCAGAACTAGGGGGGAAATATGACTTATAGCATATTATCAACTTTGGGATATTTTTCTCTATATTTTATAATTTATCACACTAGATAGAATATAAACTTCTTAAGGAAAAGAGTAAAATTTAGGTAATTAAGTATGCAGCAAACTATTTAACACAAATATGCTATTGACTGATCTATGCATTTGTCAGCTATTGGTCCTGAGAAGGGGGAATCTGTGATAAAATAGCGAAATTGATAAAGTAATTCAAATTCCACTTAAACTTTCCTTATTCATAATAGTTATTTCTTGCATATCAATATGTTCACCAGAATATGGAGTTCTTCTCTTAGGAATTCCCTAATTTAAAATAAAAGGTCATGACCATAAAGTCACCTTGAGCGGCTTTGGTAAAGTGTGTGGCTGGAATCATCTCACACATAAAGAGTTCATGTTAAACTCCTGAACACATTCTTTTTCCCCTTTACTCTTCCTTTCTCCCTTTAAAAGGCTGAGATTTTACATGTCAAATTTCAGCCCAGAGAGATTTTTTTTTTCTGTAGTGATGTTATAGATCCCGACAGGAATCAGTTACTATAAAACTGCAGACAGATACTTATCTTTAACATGGCTAGTGGGCACCACTGTGTCCTAAATCAGTTAAGACAAAACAAACAACTCATGCTATATGTAATCCCTCCAAGTTCTAGCACCAGTCAAATGTACAGGGCTGTTTTTTTTTAAACAGAGCCAATAATCAAGGAAGCCAATAGATAGACAAAGGGAGATACGATACTCTACACGGTCGCCACAGAAGTAAGAACTGACAGAGGTTCTATTGAATAATTCAGTATTTCAGGCTCCCAGCTAATCAATACTGAGTACTCATTGGAAGCACTGATGCTGAAGCTGAAGCTCTAACACTTTTACCACCTTATGCAAAGAGCTGACTCATTGGAAAATACCCTGATTTTGGAAAAGATTGAAGGCAAAAGGAGAAGACTGTGGAGAGGATGAGATGGTTAGGTAGTATCACCGACTCAATGGACATGAATTTGATCAAACTCCGGGAGATAGTGAAGGACAGGGAAGCCTGGCATGCTGCAGTCCATGGGGTCATAAAGAGTTGGACACAAGCAAGTGAACAACAAAGCTGATGAACATCCTCCAAGAGAAACACCAGTGGAGAGTATGGAATTTGAATCTGGTATATTTTCTTTAATTCTTTAACCAAGTATGAAACAGTGGACATCACAGTGTCTCAGCAATCTGCCCAGCATCCCAGGACTCTGCATTTAGAACAAGCATTCTCTCAGTGTTGTCACTCTTTTCTCTCCAAACAAACGTATACTTAAGACATGAAATACATCCTTTTAGGCCACTTTCCCCATGTAGAATTAAAATAGCACTAACACATGACACTAAAATGTTACAAATGATCATTTATAAAAGAACTAGTCCATGTGTTAATATGAAGATAATAAAGGCAATGATTTTGCTATGCTTTGCTCTTATTTACTATAACTTGATTCAACTTAACATACAGGTCAGATATTGTTGCAGCAGAGTATAATTTGCTCATATAACACTGAACCAACTTTATCATCCTTGGTTAATAACCTGCTTACCTTAAGAAACCCCCAAATCTGGATAATTTTGTATTTGTGGGAATCAGTGACATTAGAGAAATAAAATACACAGCACATAATCATGTTTACTTTCTCAATTATAGCGGCTGGGTGCTGCTGCTGCTGCTGCTGCTGCTGCTGCTGCTAAGTCACTTCAGTTGTGTCCAACTCTGTGCGACCTCATAGATGGCAGCCCACCAGGCTCCCCCGTCCCTGGGATTCTCCAGGCAAGAATACTGGGGTGGGTTGCCATCTCCTTCTCCAATGCATGACAGTGAAAAGTGAAAGTGAAGTCATTCAGTCATGTCCGACTCTTAGCGACCCCATGGACTGCAGCCTACCAGGCTCCTCCATCCATGGGATTTTCCAGGCAAGAGTACTGAAGTGGGGTGCCATTGCCTTCTCCAATAGAGGCTGGATACTTGAGGCTGGATACTTGAAGCAAATATGGTAGTTATCGCATTTGTCTTCTTTTAAAAAATGCTTTTGAGTTGAATATCCAAAGCTAATTTGACAAGATCTTTTAGAAACATGAGCATCTTCCTTGGGTATCATTTCAACAGTCAGTAAATTCTCTTGAAGGGGACGTGGGTTTCTTTTCATAACCAACAACAGAGAACCATGTTGGCAGCAGAGATAACTGGATTAGTCTAGTTGTCCTTCTAATCTGGGACCTGCACATGATGATACATGAAAATTCACTGTAATTTGTTAATTGTACAAGACTGGTTATAAGGCTAGGCAAGGTAATTAGCTGCCTAGATATTGTCAGTAATGCTTGGTGACTAATAATATCAGTCTCTTCTTTCTCATAGTTTTTGCAAATCTATGCTGCCATGTTATTTTAAACAGGTAACTAGTAAGGATCAAAATGCAAGTATTAGTTTTTCTAACAGAGATAATTAAACAAACCTTTATCTGATAGCATTTCAGTAGGGAAGCCACATGAAATCTTTTCCAGAGCAAGGCAAAGGATAAATAATACATATGAACATTAATAAGGATTTGTCAGGTGGGTGTCTGCCTGTGATGACTGGTTAAAAGAAGAGACACCTGGATATTAGGTACTGAAAAGATAGACCTTGCCTGATTTATTACCCATTAAGCTGTGGATGACCTATGCTTTAAGCACGGATTCTTACTGCTGTCTCTACTGGGGCGGATTGAAATGTCTTTAGTATTTCAGGTGAGACCTGAGATATTGCCATTTGTGAACAGTCTGAGAGAAATAGACTAATGACTTTCAAGAACATTATGAAATACAAAGAACATGGAATTTAGGAACAGAAAGAAAACAACAATAATCTGGGTTTGATTCACGGCTCTGTCTCAGCCTAGCTGTTCGTCCTTAGTGAGAGTGAAGTCGCTCAGTCATGTCCAACTCTTTGCGACCCCATGGACACAAGGCTCCTCCATCCATGGGATTTTCTAGGCAAAAGTATTGGAGTGGGTTGCCATTTCCTCTTCAGGGAATCTTCCCGACCCAGGGATTGAACCCAGGTCTCCCACATTGGACAGACGTATTACTGTCTGTGCCACCAAGGAAGTCCTGGGTCATCTCTATAGCTTCTCAGGTCTTGTTTGATCTGTCTTAGTTCTAAGAGCGAGAAGGGCTTATGGACCCAGGTTGGTCCGAATTCTCCTCCAGTTTCAACTAAGGGACATACTCGAGCTGGCTTTTGTGGAGGGGGTGCTTCCAGATATGGGGGCATGTTTGGATACAAGGAAGAAGTACCAGGCCACTCAGGAGCTGTGGGAGACTCCAATCTCTTTGAGGGGATGGGAGGTGAGCCTTTACAGGGGAGTTCCTTCTCTTGGTTGCCTGTGCCTAACACCATTTGCTTAGTAGGCTCACTTTTAGGGCATACAACAATCCCATACTTAAGACAGAGTTCCTTCGTATCTTTTAGCTGAAAGAAAATTTGGACATAGGGGTCTCTGTCCATTTCTCTTGTCTTTTGCAGTATAATCCTAGCTGCAGGATGGTATTGTAATTTAGACTCCCATCCTTAACTAAGTCATTTAACTTCTTAGAACCTCAGTTTCCTTTTCTGTAAATGGAAAGAGCAGGATTATCTTGCAGAATCATGCTGAAGATAAAATGAGACAAGCTTTGGGAAATTCCTGAGCAAATATTAGGAATTCAGGTAGATAGAGTCACAGATATGATTAACTGTCTTCAACTACATATATCCTCTTTCATGCTGCACATAGTCATTTCATTTTTCTCTCTCGGACTTGATTTCACTCCATAAATCTTTCTACCACCACCCCAACACATGTGCTGTTTAATCAAACTAAACCTGTCTAGTTCCACCTTATGTTATAAATCATACCTAAACTGTATAAAATCCTTTAACATATAATGGCTCCCTATAAGCTGTTCTAATGAGTAAATCCAAGACACTAATTGAAAATGAACTTGAATGGCAGAGCAGATCTCCACCACTCCTCAGAAGGGGAGGTTGCAGGTCTCCCTGAAGTGAAAGCTCTTCATTTACAATGCACAGAAAAGAAAAAAAGGGGGAAAAAAACTACTGAGAACAGTAGTGGGGTGTGCAGAGCCATGTTTCTCAGAGCTTGGGTTATAGATGATGTCTTTGAGGCAGAGTTTAGATGCCTGTGAAATAAGCCAGGACATTATATTAATTAGGATTGCTCTCATATGCAGTAATATATCATGGCAAATTAACAAGGAATGAAAGAGAGCTCATCTTCTCTTACACATGTTCTTAGGGCAAAAGTTATTTTTGAATAGTAACAAAGTAGTTACACAAATTGACATAGAAGAGACTCCCTCTGTTGTGATAAAATTGGCTTATGTATTCCTCCTCTTTCCTGCAAGGTAAAGGCATAGTCCAAAAGAAGTTGAATAACAATATTGATTTGTTTACTGAACAGCTCATGAAAGTTAGAAATGCCTTAAATGTTTCTTCAGCAGGCAATATAACATAAGTCGGCATATACGTAGAGCCCAAAATGGCAACAATGTGATTAATTCTCTCTGCATATTTTTATATTATCTCTATCATTAAAAACATTTAGTATGACGCCTAAAGAATACATTCCTTACTCCCAAAAGGCAAAATTATGCCAAACATTCCAAATGAATGTAAGACAAAATGTAATTTGCTCACTGTGTTTTCAGGCTATAAAAGAAAATTCTCCAAGCACCAAATATGCCATCTTAAGTATCAGTAGAGAAATAAGAGGAATGTGACTTTAAACCTCAGATTCTAATGAGGTTTTGTTTAAATATTCACACTGTTCTTAACCTGGGTATATACCCTGTCTGTAAATGAATTCATTTTGGCAATTTTCTAATCTCATTATACCTTTTGTCAGGAGAATGATTTATCAGAATTACAATGTGTAATGCTGTATATCTTGTGAAATATAGTCATCTGGACCAAGACAGTATCATCATCTGACTCTTTCAATATATGATATTTTCATTAGCAGCAGGATATTCATTCCTTCCCCTCTACTCAGCATGGCTATAAATAGAGAGGCCAGCCAACCAAATCACACAATATTGAAAAGGTCAGAGAAGTACAGTATATTACTATAATTTACAGAATGTTGTTCGTGAAGTATTAAAACTCTTGACACCTTATTTATGTGCAGAGAAAATAATGAAAACATAAAGCAGTGTACAGTGGTCACATTATCAGTGCTGTGATGGTGGAGACAGTATTGAATGAAGCTTTCCTTTGCAGTGAAACAGGAATTAAACAAGCAGGAAAGTCTATTTAGGTAGTCAATAACAAGACTGCACTTCCTCCTATTAGATCAATATAGGATTTTAAAATAAAGAAAAGGAATCAAAAATAAAGTGAAAAAGCATGAAAAAATAAAGTGAAGAAGCACACTGCTGAGGATAAAGTGTCCATTATCCTGGTTCCAGAAGAAACTAAAACTTATGGTTTAATTGGCAGAGCTGGAAGACATCTTCTTTAAGAATATCAGTTTCAGATCAGGCATCAGTGGTTAAATTTTACCCAGTTACATGTATGATTTAGGATGAGCCAAAGGAGACAGATTATGTAATCTCATGCTAGAGTTTTGGTCTTAATATTTCCTGCCTGTGATGTCAAATTCTTTATATAACTGAGTTAAAGTAAGAACAAAAAGAAAATTGCTCATCTGTACTTCAGCAAATGTTATTTGTGGGAAACATCCATACAACTTCATAAAAAAGATGCCGAAACCTAAAATCTTATTAAAACAAAAGAAGTTAAAGAGAGCCATATTTGAAACTCTTGACCGCATTTTCCCCACCAGTAACTTTATCCAAATGCTAGATATTATACTGCATGTATTCAAGGGCATTTATTTGCTGCAGAAGCTGGAAGAATGCTTAATTCCCAGTTCCACAGTTTTCTGTTTCTTCTTACCACTGTTGTCTTATTAGGTCAATATTTCTCATCATCTAAAGTAAATTTTTTTCTTAAATAGGTTACTGTCCCTGCAATGTATTCTTCATATTCTTACCAAAAGGAACTTTTCTGAAATTGAAATTTGAGATTATTTTCTCCATCCTAAACCTGTTCTTGTTGCCATCTTGTAGAGAATCCAAACTCTTCCACATGCCATTCATGGTTTTCCAGGATCTAAGACTTGACAGTATCTTTGGACCCTTGTCCTGTCAAGCCCTGTGCAAGTGTTATACTACTGACATCAGTCTCCTGAAACTAATCTTATGGCAATCACATAGAAAATCTGGTCAAGCCTGACCCTCTCAGCTCTTGCTACATCACTGCTACCACTTTTTCTTCTTAAAAGAATAGAAGGGTGCTAACACATTATGGGCCTTCTCCCAATGAACACCACTGGACTTTTCTTAAAGCAAAATAAAAGGTACAAAATTGTGTCAAAAATCACTACATTTGTCTTATGGTAGAATGAATAATTTGTGTAAATTTCCTTATATCACTGACCATATGCTGATCTCCCCAGTATGTTTACCAAACTAAAAAGGAGACAGTGAAAAATGTTTATGAGAAAAGAAAGGAAAATAAAGAAGTGTGGGAGGGTAGGATGGAGTAAATAGAAAAGTAACAATCTCTAATAAAGTAATTTAACAGGGCTTTTGCCATTGGGTTAGTATATTTGCTTGGTTCTGATTATTAGTGTGTAAGTTTTGTCCATGAAGATTATAATCAAAGGCCAAAGCATGTCTTCCATTTTCTGGTACAGCCACCTAAGATTTTTCTACAGAAAAATCATGTTTTTTACTATCAGAAAAAAAAAAACCCGCCTGTTATCAGCTGCCAAAAAATGAGTGAGGAATACCAGTTCTGGCACCCTGATTACGGACTTCTAGCCTCCAGAACTGTGAAACAATATATTTTTGTCATCTAGGCCATACAGTCTATGGTGCATTGTTATGGCAGTCCTAGCAAACTAATACAAACTCCATTATATTTTCTCACATATAAAATGGATCTCAGTAACATTGTCTGTCTCACAGATTTTGTGTGAGGATTACATGAGATGTTTTATGTAAAATTTTAGCACAATGACCAGTATATTCAATAAATTTTAATCATTTTTGTTATCCCCACCTGAGGTTTCCTTCAATAGGCAATGCGTGTATACTCAGTTACTCACCCATGTCTGATGCTTTGTGACTTTTTGGACTGCAGCCCACCAAGCTCCTCTGTCCATGGGAATTTTAAGGCAAGGATACTGGAGTGGGTTGCCATTGCCTTCTCCAGGGCATCTTCCTGACCCAGGGATCAAATCTCTCTCTCTTTTTTTAATTAACCATTCTATTTTAATTGGAGGATAACTGTCCGAGCTACCAGGGAAGCCTGGAGGATAATTAGTTTACAATATTGTGATGGTTTTGCCATAAGTCAATATGAATCAGCCACAGTTATACATGTGTCCCCTCCTTCCTAAACCTGCCTCTTACCTCCCTCCTCACGCTTTACCTCCCCGCTGTCACAAAGCACCAGCTGCATCAAACATAAAACTCTCACTGATTATCTATTTTATATATGGTGTATATATGTTTCAATGCTATTCTCTCAAATAATCCCATCCTCTACTTCTCCCTCTGAGCCAAAATTCTGTTCTTTATGTCTGTGTCTCCTTTGCTGCCCTGCATGTAGGATCATCACTACCGTTCTTCTAGATTCCGTGCATATGCATTAATATATGCTATTTGTCTTTCTCTTTCTGACTTACTTCACTCTGTATAATAGGCTCTAGATTCACCCACCTCGTTGTTCCTTGCAGCACCATTACAATAGCAAGGAGATGGAAGCCACCTAGACGTCCATCAGCAGATGAATAGATAAGGAAGTTGTGGTACATATATGCAATGGAAAATTACTAAGCTATATAAAGGACTGTGCTTGAGTCAGTTGTAGTGAGGTGGATGAACCTCCTGTGTCTCTCATGTCACAGGTGGATTCTTTACTTGATGAGCCATTGTGGAAGCCATAGGCAATGCATTCTTTGCTAACCTGTTCTTCTGAGCTTTTATTTATTAACCTTTTAGCTAAGGTAAGAAGCCATCTATTTTCCTCATTATTAGAATATTTTCTTTTCCCTCTTATATTTAAAAATATTTTGGTTATATATTTGTATATGAAACACACTCAAGGAGACTTCAGGTAAGAGGCAAGTTTAATATATACCAGTTACTAAATGGCATGATTTTAATTGCTTTATACCCCAGTCATGAAAAATATCTCAAAATTGAGTACCTCTGAAGAACAGATCCCATTTATTACTCAAAATCACTTTGTCTGATGAAGAAGAGCTGGTTCAGATGTATATTACAGTTGTGGAATCATCAATTCCTCTAATGTTACTAAGAGTTTATGATAACAGAATATAACTAAAAGATATTTTAAATAAGTACAATAAATAAACTGATAATATTTTGCTTCAGAATATTATTAAGAATGACTCATTTTGCTAAAATTGAAACACAGAAATATATCTTAGAATATAAAATCATAAGAATGCTTTAAAGAAAATTTTTATATCATTATATCATCTTTCTGGAAAACTAAAATCCAGAAGAAAAAAAAAATCTCTTCCTAAGCACACAAATTATACCTTTAGAAACAGGCCATTATGGTATGAAGCACCCCTAGAGGGTATTAAGTGACCTAAAACTTTGAATTTGACATTTATTTATATATAAGACAATATGGCAATAGTTTTGTTGAAAGTTTTGCTTTTAAAGCTAATGTATCCTACTCATATTAAAGCGATCATAGCCTGTTGTTACCAAGACAAGTTTTACTAAGCATTGCAGACTCTGGAAAGAGTAGTCTAGATACCATGAGATGTAGTAGTGTGTTAGAGACATCACCTGACTTCAGAGTCAAAGGTATGATTCTCACTCCACTGTCACCTGTTTCTTTGTCAGGAAAGTGGCAGAAGCTACTTGGTGTCTTGGTTTTTTTGTTTGTATACAGGGAGAATAATATCTGCTGTACTTTGATCTAGATTGTTATAAGCAGTGAGATAATGTGTGTAAAAGGCACAAAATATTTTGATGTCGGTAAATATGAGTTATCAGAGCAATATCAAGTTCTTGTCTGATTATACTCCCTGCCAGCTTAATTTCTATGATTGCTGCTTTGTTACAAGAATAAGGAAATGAAGGAAAATGTTATTTTTATGAAGTTATAATTAGAAGCTGGTACTTATTTACAAAGTCAAACTGGGAATTGTTGGGGTATTTTAATGAAGAGACCTTTTGTTTTCTTAGATGATGAACTGGTTTGCCACTACTAGAGCCATTATGTGTACTGAGCAGTTTGTTTATATGACATTTTATGCTGAAATAGCGAACTAGAATTTGTATTGATCTCTACAGGTAAAACATTAAAATCCCATGAGTGGGTTTATTTCCACTGATGAACTGATGTCCTACATGTTATAAACCTCTCTTCTGTGTTTATGCACTAGTGATTTGGAACAAATGACACTAGTATAAGGGCAAGAGTTGGGGATGAGGGATTGAAAAAAAAACTTTTAATTTATATAGTGGACTAGAAATGAAACTTGACCTCTCTTATGCCTTACTTTCCTCATTTGTTAAAGAAGAGTTAGCAGTATTTACTTTTCTCACTGTGGGGGTCACACAAAATAACTTGATAATGATTATAACCTGCTGTGAAAACTCAAAGAGTTTTCTCTGTAGGTTTCTTACGAAAACAGCTCTGGAGCCAGAACAGAGTCAGTCCATTTTAAAGACTCTTCAAGACTAGAGTCCATTATAGTCTATCTTAACATAGCCCATAAGTATGGTTGGGACCATCTTAACTACTTTAAGAACTTCTGTGCATGATTACACTAAAATGCTTTTATGGACTTTAGCGACAGAATTTTTTTCCAACAAAATTACTAACCATTTATTTGTGTGACAGTAGGCAGGTAAACTACACACACATGGACACACACATACAGGTGTGTGTGTGTGTGTGTGCGTGCTCCCCAACTCTTTATTTTAGCATGGCAAACTATCAAAGTGTAATGAGGCTAAGCGTTTATCTTTAGGTAAGAGAATTCTCCCTTCTTTTATTTTTATTATTACATCCATTATACATGTACTTAATGTTAGAATCCTCCTACACTGGATTATTCAAAAATGTGTTAAGTTTCAATAATTGGTCATTTTAGAGTCCTTATATACTTTGACCACCTGATGCAAAGAGCCTACTCCTTGGAAAAGACTGATGCTGGGAAAGATTGAAGGCAAAAGAAGAAGAGGGTGGCAGAGGATGAGAGGACTAGATAGATAGTATCATTGACTCAACAGACATGAATTTGAGCAAACTCTGGAGATAGTGAAGGACAGGGAAGCTCGGTGTGCTGCAGTCCATGGGGTTGCAAAGAGCTAGACACAACTTAGTGACTGAACAACAACAAAGAGTGATTATAATTGATATCTATTTAATTATATCATGGTTAGAGAACACACTGTAAGATTTTATTCTTTTGAGATATGTTGAGACTTGTTTATGATCAAGCATATGATCTTAGAAAATATGTCATGGACACATTAAAAAAAGTTTCACTCCTATTTTTGTTGAAGTTGTCTGCAAATGTCAATTATATCAAATTAGCTGATAGTGTTACTTAGATCTCTATCTTCTTACTATTTTGGGTCAAATTTTCTAACCATTAACAACAAGAGTATTATGCAAATATCACTATGAATTTGTCTTTTCTCTCTCTAGTTTTGTCTATTTTCACTTCATGTGTTTTGGAGCTCACCTACTAATTGCAGACATTCATATGTAAGATGATTATGTCTCCCTAATTGCTCTTTTACCATGAAATGTCTACCTTTACCTTCAGAAATACTCTGTTGAGATTTATCTCATGTGATATGAGTATGGAGATACTAATACTGAGGAATATTATTGTCACCTTGCTATGCAAATTCTTTTCTAGATGTCTGACATATCATTTTCCTTTCCTTCTTTGAAATGTTCTGCATTTTTATATTTAATAGATATCTTATAGATGACTTATAACTGAGTCTTCCTTCTTCATCCAGACTTACATTCTTTGCTTTATAATTGGAACATTTTTTTGCATTTTTATTTAAAGCAATTTCGTATAGTTGGGTTTACCTCTACTATTTTGCTATTTATTTTTAGTTTGTCCTTTTTAGATTTTGTTGTTTTTTATTGACTGTGGCTCCTTCTTCATGGGTCCTTACTACATTCCATACTGTGTAGGAAATGACAGGAGCTGAAGTTGAACATAGAATTACAGAGAAATTATGAAGAAAGAATTATATATGCCATCCTAATTAATCTAAATTTTATTGTGTAGATATTAAAGATTCATTAAGCTTTTATGGACATTTAAGATCTTCTTTTAATGACAGGATGCTTCATGGAGAATATGCAAATGAAACCTGACCTGAAAGAAGAAAAGTTTGTAGGGAATCTATGGAAATAGTCTGTCAAGACATGGGGAGAACTTGAAATTAAGGAAATCCAAATAAAGATGAAGACGAGATGATGCATTTGAGAAGAACTCAGAGGGGAAAGGTCAGAATCTGGTGATTGATAAGCATGGACATTTTGATAGTTAACGTTTCTAGAACTTTTCAATTTCTATCCTGAGAATGGTCTGAGGATGACTCAGGTGGTAGAGAATCTGCCTACAATACAGGAGACCCAGGTTCAATCCCTGGGTCAGGAAGATCCCCTGGAGAACACTGATGTGATGGTACCATTTACTGACCAAAGGAGAGTAGAAGACACGTAGAACTGAAGGTGTCATAAGCTTGTTTTGGGGCTTGATGTGTTTTCAGATATTTGTGGGCACCTAGCTACCAATATTTAATGGGATGCAAGTTTGGAGCTTCAACAAAAGTTTGGTCTAGAGTAAAACATTTGGAAGTTATCCAATTATCTATCAGTTGAGTAGGAAGAAGGATGAAATTTCCTGAGGAATATGTAATCAGAGACTTATGTCCACTGTGATTATGTGAATGTGGACATGTGCATATACACATGATTATGCACGAGGCTATTTTAAATTGTTGAGTACAACATGAAACCTAAGGTTACTTTTAAAACCACGTCGAACAAAACTAAAGAACATACATACTAAAAATTGACTCTATATAAATCAAAATTGACCAGGAGTGTCCTTACCAGTTCAATCATTAGCGTTATCTATGAAGTTTTTCTATGTAATGTTCTGCTTTCCAGGTTGCAGCTAATTTAACAACATTGACGCTTTTCAGTTCCCATTCTGATTGCATCTCTGTGAAGATTTTTAGTCTGTTTACTCATGAGAAGTAACCAGCTTCACTGAATAAACAGACTAATATCTACTTTAAAAAAGGACAACTGTTCAGTTTTACAATAGTGCCTTAGATTTCAATGCGTAAAATCCTAATTATATCCAGTTTCAGGAGGTGGTTAAATGTTTTTTGGATACTGAAACTTGGTTATATTGAATGATTCATAAACTTGTACTTTTTAAACATTTATGATGGATTTTTATTATAGCAATATTTAAAATATATTTTTAGACTTCAGGATTGCCTAGAAGAAATGGTTCATGCCACAGTTTCACTGGTAAGATACTAGGTTGGAAGGGGAAGAAGGAATTAGCAATGTGGAACAATTAGGGAATGAAGATTTAGATAAAAAACTGTTACCTAGGATACCTGTGCTGCGGAAAATGACCTTTTTTTGTCTAGTGATTTCACAGGCTCTCACAGATGTCAGGAAGTCAGTTTGCAGCACAGGGCACAAACACCTGGACCTTGCTCTACTGCCTTCCTGCTGCACACCCTGAGCTCAAAGACATTTAAACATCATGGTCAGACTGATTGCAGAATGATGCACACATCCTGAAAGTGAGATGTGGATTACGTTTATGACTCTAAAATATTATTCAAAAATAGCACTGCCTTTGTGAAAGCCTACAATGTTATTAAAATATTTCCCATTATCATCTTCCTAGAGGGCAGAAATAAATAGACAAGGCAAATAAGTTCTCTTAGGAATTCTGTCTTCTCATTTCCATGGAAAATTCACACTCTTCATATGAAATGTATTTGTTTTCTGTTCAGACTGCAGTCTTTCTTACCCCAGTTCACTGACAGCCATTCTGCTAACTTCATGCTCAACTGTATATCCTCAGGCTATGATAATTTACACACCCTCTGCCTACACAGGATGCTGCAGGTCAAATCGTGTTGTTGACAGAAAATGCACAATGACTGCTGCTACCACACTACTTTCCAGCCCATGCTCTGTGCCTGGACTCCTGTATACACATAAAGTATATGTTGAGGAGATCTGTAGAAGCACACAAGAGAACAGGCAGTATAGTTATTATGCAGACCAGGAGGTTGCTATGCAGAAATGTTAGAGGACAAGATTGTGTTCCTTCAATCCTGGCTCCCTCTTGCTGTCATTCTTGAATACCTGATATGCTGTTTTACACACAATAGTTACTTAAAATATGACACTGAATGACTGTTCCAAAGAAAAGCAAGCCACTAACTGATATGTTGTGAGATAAAATATATACTGATTCATATTCTTCCTTAATATTTCTCTGAAACTTATTTGCTAATTTTCCCTTTAGAGAAATAAAGAAAGCTGAGTGCTGAAGAATTGATGCTTTTGAACTGTGGTGTCGGAGAAGACTCTTGAGAGTCCCCTGGACTGCAAGGAGATCCAACCAGTCAATCCTAAAGGAAAGCAGTCCTGAATATTCACTGGGAGGACTGATGCTGAAGCTGAAACTCCAATACTCTGGCCACCTGATGTGAAGAACTGACTCATTGGAAAAGACCCTGATGCTGGGAAAGGTTGAAGGCAGGGGGAGGAGGGGATGACAGGATGAGATGGTAGGATGGCAGCACCGACTTGATGATGGACTTGAGTTTGAGCAAACTCTGGGAGTTGGTGATGGACAGGGAAGCCGGGCCTGCTGCAGTGCATGGGGTCACAAACAGCAGGACACAACTGAGCAACTGAACTGAACTGAAATGAAGTGAAAGTGTTACTCATTCAGTTGTATCCAGATCTTTGCAAACACATGGACTGTAGCCTGCTAGGCTCCTCTGTCCATGGAATTCTCCAGGAAAGAATACTGGAGCAGGAAGCCATTCCCTTTTCTAGGGGATTTTCCCAACCAGGCTTCACACCCAAGTCTGCTGCATTGCAAGCAGATTCTTTATCATCTGAGCTACCAAGAAAACCCGAATTTTCCCTAAAAATTTTCCCTAAAACTATTTGTTCTTTATGTGTGTGTATTTATATCTTATTTCCAAGAATAATGGCTTAAATTTATATAACTTTTAAAGTTCTATTTAATATATTATTTGACTCCATAATGTGAGGTTTCTAGAACAAAAGTCTGTATCTTAGGTTGACATTCTAACTGTTGAGTGAAAAAGTTGGTGAATGAGTGAATAAATGGATCTGTTTCACTGAAACATCAGAAAGTATGTCATTACAGCAGGCTTCCTGTTGAATTTAACCCTGACTACTAATGAGCAGTGGGCCAAGGAATGTTACTTATGAGGAAGCAAATAAATGGATTAGATTAAGTCTATTACCTTCAAAATCACAAACAAGTGGAACATATTCCTGGAAGCAAAGAGGAATAGATTAAGTAAAATCATAAAGTACGGATCAGAGTGGAGAAACACAAAAGGCCCAAAGGAGAGGTCAAAGACTGGTAGGATCTGAGGTACTTTGTCTCTAAGAAACTGTACTTAGGATAAGTAGGAATTCCGGTCGCAAGGAGAGATGGTCAGTAAATAGAGAAAAATAATATACCTTCCCCCCTGCCCATTGTTGTATATGACACGCTATCACTATCTTAGTCTTTTGTTTGGGTCAGAAATCTGGCCATGATATGGCTAGATTTTCTGCTCAGGGTCTCACAAAGCTGAAATCAAGGTGTGAGCTAGACTGGGTTCTCATCTAGCTCCAATGGCTGCTGGCAGAATTAAGTACGTTGCTCTCGCAGGACTGATACCAGTTTTCTTATTGACTATTGGCTGGGGGTACCCTCATCTTCCAGAGGCTACCCAGAGTTTTCCACTCTATGGTCCTATCCACAGTATGGGACCTTGTGTCTTCAAAACCAGCAGGAGACTGCCCAGACTTTTCTTCCTTTTAAGGTCTTTACCTGTCTGGGTCAGGTACACCCAGCTAATCTTTTGATCAGACCTTAATCACATTTACGTAGTCCCTTTCACATATTGTCTAACCGTAGCGTTGAATGCTACTCCATCCTCATCGTAGGTCTACCACACTGAAGGCTGAATGAGGCAAGTACCCCAGCTGTGTGGGAATCTCCAGGGCCATACTAAAACTCTGCCTACCGCAGGAAGTGAATCCTTAACTCTGGGTAAATGAGAAATTGAGGGGCACAGTAAAGGAAAGAAAAGAAGGGATGTTCAGAAAGCTTCCCAATATTAAATTGGGAGCTATTGATTCTCAAGCACTGTATGAGAGAAATGCCTGCATTGAGGGTGAGGAGAGGTGAACAGAAGCAGTCTCTGAGGGGGAGACAGACAGCAGAGGAGGAACTTAATAATTATCTGAAGGAGGATGGTGCCTTGTCAAGAGAAGAATTAGAGTCAGAGCATTTACCTAGTAATCACATTGGGAGAACTATGATTATAAAATTACTGGGGATAACTCTGAAAGACATGTTGGCAGTAATTCGCTTCCAAAGATTAAATAGAAGTTTTAGAGGTGGAGAAATGGAGTATGTTTTGAAAGAAATATGGTTCGGAATAAAAAAAAAAATTCTTCAAATTGCTGGTTTGATTATGTAGAATTATAGTGATAAAAACTATATGAATGCTATTCATAAATGAAATGACTGCTAGAAAAGACAAAAATCAGTGACTCGAAAGGCACAAGAAATGTCATAAGTTTCAACTAAGAAAGAGGTGAAAATGAAAAATAGAAGTGAGAGTATTTAGAAAAAGTTCAAAGCGTCATGTAGTGCAAGGCATTATTATCGGTGATCCAGATTGGTGTGCTCCCCTGGCCGCATGTGAGGTATCTGTCAGTTCTCTCTTTCCCTAAGTAGAGAGGTTGGGGCTGATATATCAGGCTGCTAGGGGTAAACAACAGGGTATATTTTATTGAAGCATTTTAAATGGGGAGAGGAGAAACAAAATGCACAGGTGCAGAGAAAATATTTCAAGCCAATTATATGACATGGAAGGGCATACTGAGCCCAATTACTCAGTCATATCTGTAAAGACTAAAAGAGAAAAAATTAAAAACCACAGATATGTGGGGAACGAACACATTTTGTAAGGGCAGAGTTTGACTTGAGAGGTTGTGTCCTGCATCACTAAAATTAGAACTAGTGAGTTCAGGCTGAGTGAGAGAACAAGAGTAACAGGGCTCAGGCTGAGGAAAAAGCTGAAAAATTCCAGGGATGGATATGCGCTTCATTCCCAGACAAGAGTTCTTGAACGAGGAATCTAATATGAAAGAAAAGAAAACATACCAAAGCTTGAGGAATGGTGATACACAGAGGAAAAAAGGAGAGGCATTAAAAAGAAAAGGTCTAAATGAACATCACAGAGCAACATGCATTGAAATGAGATAAGTGTAAATGGCAGAAATAGAGAAGCATTCAACAGAACTAAAGAAGAGGCCTATAGGATAGGATAGAAATAAAAGTAGTTTCCCAGGAAGGCGGTATTCCAGCCCAAGAAAACCTTCTTATTAAGATGAGAAGTGTGAAGAGTGAGATGGCAAGAGTGAACATAGATATTTTAGGAATCGGTGAATTCAAATGGACCAGAATGGACAAATTTATTCAGATGACCATTATATCTACTACTGTGGGCAAGAATCCCTTAGCAGAAATGGAGTAGCCATCATAGTCAACAAGAGTCCAAATGCAGTCCTGGGTGCAGTCTCCCAAGTGACAGAATGATCTCTGTTCATTTCCGAGGCAAACCATTTAATATTACAGTAAGTAAGTAAGTAAGTGAAGTTGCTCAGTCATGTCTGACTCTTTGCAACCCTGTGGACTATAGCCTACCAGGCTTCTCTGTCCATGGGATTCTCCAGGCAAGAAACTGGAGTGGGTTACCATTTCCTTCTCCAGGGGATCTTCCCGATCCAGGAATCAAACCTGGGTCTCCCTCATTGGAGGCAGACACTTTAACCTCTGAGCCACCAGGGAAGATGAATATTACAGTAATCCAAGTCTATGCCCCAACCAGTAATGATGAAGAAGCTGAAGTTGAATGGTTCTATGAAGACCTACAAGACCTTCTAGAACTAACACCCAAAAAAGATGTGCTTTTTATCAGAGGGGACTGAAATGTAAAAGTAGGAAGTCAAGAGCTACCTAGAGTAATGGGAAAATTTGTACTCAGAGTACAAGATGATGCAGGGAAAAGGGTAATAGAGTTTTGCCAAGAGAATGCACTGGTCATAGCAAACACCCTCTTCGGACAACACAAGAAAGACTCTACACATGGACATCACCAGATGGTCGATACCAAAATCAGATTGATTATATTACTTGTAGCCAAAGATGGAGAACCTCTATACAGGCAGCAAAAACAAAACCAGGAGCTAACTGTGGCTCATATCATGGACTCCTTATTGCCAAATTCAGACTTAAATTGAAAAAAGTAGAGAATACCACTAGACCATTCAGGTATGACCTAAATCAATTATACAGTGGAAGTATATATGAATTATATGATTATACAGTGGAAGTGACAAATTGATTCAAGGGATTAGATTTGATAGAGTGCCTGAGGAACTAAGGACAGACATTCATGACACTGAACAGGAGGCAGTGATCAAGACCATCCCTGAGAAAAAGAAATTCAAAAAGGCAAAATGGTTGTCTGAGGAGACCTTACAAAGAGCTGAGAAAAGAAGAGAAGCTAAAGGCAAGGAAGAAAAGGAAAGATATACACGTCTGAATGCAGAGTTCCAAAGAATAGCAAGGAGATTAAGAAAGCCTTCCTCACTGATCAATGCAAAGAAACAGAGGACAACAATAGAATGGGGAAGATCATAAACTTCCTGATGTTCAAGCTGGTTTTAAAAGAGGCAGAGGAACCAAAGATCAAATGCCAACATCTGTTGGATCATTGAAAAAGAAAGGAGTTCCAGAAAAACATCTATTTCTGCTTTATTGACTATGCCAAAGCCTTTGACTGTGTGGATCACAACAAACTGTGGAAAATTCTGAAAGAGATGGGAATACCATACCACCTGACCTGCCTCTTGAGAAACCTGTATGCAGCTCAGGAAGCAACAGTTAGAACTGGACATGGAACAACAGACTGGTTCCAAATAGGAAAAGGAGTACATCAAGGCTGTATATTGTCATCCTGTTTATTTAACTTCTATGCACAGTACATCATGAGAAATGCTGAACTGGAAGAAGCACAAGCTGGAATCAAGATTGCCGGGAGAAATATCAATAACCTCAGATATGCAGATGACACTACCCTTATGGTAGAAAGTGAAGAGGAACTAAAAGCCTCTTGATGAAAGTGAAAGTGGAGAGTGAAAAAGTTGGCTTAAAGCTCAACATTCAGAAAACGAAGACCATGGCATCTGGCCCCATCACTTCATGGGAAATAGATGGAGAAACAGTGGAAACAGTGTCAGACTTTATTTTTGGGGGCTCCAAAATCACTGCAGATGGTGACTGCAGCCATGAAATTAAAAGATGCTTACTCCTTGGAAGGAAAGTTATGACCAACCTAGATAGCCTACTCAAAAGCAGAGACATTCCTTTGCCAACAAATGTCCTTCTAGTCAAGGCTATGGTTTTTCCAGTGGTCACTTATGGATGTGAAAGATGGAATGTGAAGAAAGCTGAGCACCGAAGAACTGATGCTTTTGAAATGTGGTGTTGGAGAAGACTCTTTTTTTTTAATATAAATTTATTTATTTTAATTGGAGTGGAGAAGACTCTTGAGAGTCCCTTGGACTGCAAGGAGATCCAACCAGACCATCCTAAAGATCAGTCCTAGGTGCTCTTTGGAAGGACTGATGCTAAAGCTGAAACTCCAGTTCTTTGGCCACCTCATGTGAAGAGTTGATTCATTGGAAAAGACTCTGATGCTGGGAGGGATTGTGGGCAGAAGGAGAAGGGGACGACAGAGGATGAGATGGCTGGATGGCATCACCAACTCAATGTACATGAGTTTGGGTGAATTCTGGGAGTTGGTGATGGACAGGGAGGCCTGGTGTGCTGCAATTCATGGGGTCGCAAAGAGTGGGATGACTGAGCAACTGAACTGAACTGAAGGGAACATTTCATGCAAAGATGGGCACAATAAAGAACAGAAACAATATCGTCCTAACAGAAGCAGAAGATGTTTGAAAAGATGGCAAGAATACACAGCACTATACAAAAAAATTTTAATGACTCAGACCACAAAGGTGTGATCACTCACCTAGAGCCAGATATCCTGGAGTCTGAAGTCAAATGGGCCTCAGGAAGCATCACTATGAACAAAGCTAGTGGAGGGGATGGAATTTCAGCTAAGTTATTTCAAGTTCTAAAAGATGATGCTGTGAAAGTGCTGCCCTCAATATGCCAGAAAATTTGGAAAACTCAGCAGTGGCCACAAGACTGGAAAAGGTCAGTTTTTATCCCAGTCCCAAAGAAAGGCAATGCCAAAGAATGCTCAAGTTTAGTTCAGTCGCTCAGTTGTGTCCGACTCTCTGTGACACCATGGCTTCCCTGTCCATCACCAACTCCTGGAGCTTACTCAAACTCATGTCCGTAGATTTGGTGATGCCATCCAACCATCTCCTTCTCTGTCATCCCCTCCTCCTCCTGCCTTCAATCTTTCCTAGCATCAGGGTCTTTTCCAATGAGTCAGCTCTTCGCATGAGGTGGCCAAAGTATTGGAGTTTCAGGTTCAACATCAGTCCTTCCAATGAACACCCAGAGCTGATCTCCTTTAGGATGGACTGATTGGATCTCCTTGCAGTCCAAGGGATTCTCAAGGGTCTTCTCCAACATCACAGTTACAAAGCATCAATTCTTCAGTACTCAGTTTTCTTTATATTCCAACTCTCACAACCATACATGACTACTGGAAAAACTGCAGCTGTGACTAGATGGATCTTATTGGCAAGGTAATATAATGTCTCTGCTTTTTGATATGCTGTCTACAAGGTTGGTCATAAGTTTTCTTGCAAAGAGCAACTGTCTTTTAATTTCATGGCTGCAGTCACCATCTACAGTGAATTTGGAGATCAAAAATATAAAGTTTCTCACTGTTTCCAAAGACACAAAAGGCAAAGAATGTTCAAATACGACAGAATTGCACTCATTTCACATGCTAGCAAAGTAATGCTTAAAATTCTCCAAGCCAGGGTTCAGCAGTATGTGAACTGAGAACTTCTAGATGTTCAAGCTGGATTTAGAAAAGGCAGAGAGACCAGAAATCAAATTGCCAACAACTGCTAAATCATCAAAAAAGCAAGAGATTTCCAGAGAAATATCTACTTCTGCTTCATTGACTATACCAAAGTCTTTGACTATGTGGATCACAATAAACTGCGGAAAATTCTTCAAGAGATGGAGCACCAGACCACCTTACCTGCCTCTTGAGAAATCTATATGCAGGTCAAGAAGCAACAATTAGAACTGGACATGGAGCAAATGGAGCAAACCAGAACTGGTTACAAATCGGGAAAGGAGTATGTCAAGGCTGTATATTATCACCCTGCTTATTAAACTTTTATTCAGAGTACTTCTGGTAAAATGCCAGGCTGGATGAAGCACAATCTGGAATCAAGATTGCTGGGAGAAATAACAATAAACTTAGATATGCAGATGATACCACCCTTATGGCAGAAAGCAAAGAACTAAAGAGCCTCTTGATGAAAGTGAAAGAGGAGAGTGAAAAAGCTGGCTTAAAATTCAACATTCAACAAACTAAGGTCATGGCCTCCGGTCTCATCACTTCATGGCAAATAGATGGGGAAACAATGAGAGACTTCATTTGGGGGGCTCCAAAATCACTGCAGATGGTGACTGCAGCCATGAAATTAAAACATGTTTGCTCCTTGGAAGAAAAGCTATGATCAACCAAAGCAGCGTATTAAAAAGCAGAGACATTACTTTGCTGCAAAGGTCTGTCTTGTCAAAACTATGGTTTTTCCAGTAGTCATTTATGGATGTGAGAGTTGGACTATAAAGAAAGCTGAGCACCAAATAATTGATGCTTTGGAACTTTGGTGTTGGAGAAGACTCTTGAGAGTCCCTTGGACTGCGAGGAGATCCAACCAGTCCATTCTGAAGGAGATCAGCCCTGAATATTCATTGGAAGGACTGATGCTGAAGCAGAAACTCCAGTACTTTGGCCACTTGAGTTGAAGAACTGACTCATTTGAAAAGATCCTGATGCTAGGAAAGATTGAAGGCAGGAGGAGAAGGGGATGACAGAGGGTGAGATAGTTGGATCTCATCACGCACTCAATGGACAGAGTTTGAGCAAGCTCTGAGAGATGGTAAAGGACAGGGAATCCTGGTGGGCTGTGGTCCATGGGGTCACAAAGAGTCAGATGTGACTGAGCGGCTGAACTGAAAACTTCTAGGCCCACATTTTCTGTTCCTGTCAGCCTCCCCTTCTGCCTCATGAATGGCTGATCCCATGTCCTCCTGCGGTCCTGAACTCTAAAATCTTTTTTCCAAATCTTTGTTGGTTAGTGGTAAGCATAAAGTTGAAGGATCCTATTTTATCAGAACTGTTTTAAATTGTTCATTATTTGTTGTTGTTGAAGAGGAACCAAATGAACTAATTCATGTAATGATGCTGTTGAATAAAGCTTAATGAGATTTTCCCTTAGGAAACTGTACATTTTGTTACAAGAAATGGATTACCGGAAGGTGAGATTTTCATGCAGGAAATGGCTTATTTAGAGTCAAGGCTTTCCCAGGATTCTTAAAAGTAAAGACCAGAGATAAATGCCTAGTCATTCTGCAAATACGACTAGCCCTCGATGAAAGTCATGGAGTTTTGCCAAAGAAACTCTGGATCTTATGATTCTGTATCTCTTATTTGTATCGTACACATTATCACTTGTGATCACAGAACATAGTCTGGGCTAAAAGTTGCTAAGGATACAGCTTCTCTTTGCATCTTTATTTGCGGTGGCACATTTACAAGCATTTAGTGTAGAATCTGTTATGTGTCAAGCAGTACCCTTGACATAAGGGACACAATATTGAGTCATGTATCCCACTATTATGGAGCTCAGGGTTCAACAGTTTAGCAGAGAAGTCCTATATATAGCTACCTCATCTCATTAATTCTAAAACACATCTTTCATTTATACTCTACCACCTCTGGAATTGAAATGTTTCATAAAATCGATGGCCCCATGGTTTAAAACAAGCCATTTCTCTTTCTTTGTGTTATATAAAGTAATGGGACGCATTATCATCAATGGCATCCTAGATTTGAGAAATATAATACCTCTAATTACAAAGATGTAAATGCTACAGAGATCTGACTAAAGAACACGGAGGAAACTGGAGAAAACGATGTCAAATTTTAGAAAGGAGTTGATTCAAAAGGATTGTTGATAGATTCAAAAAAATTTCACCAGGCAGGAAGGAGGAAGGCTAGGGATACCTGCAAGGGCATAGAGAACAGCAAGAACATTTCACATGTTAATCTTGACACAACTGAGTGATCCTGTGTGCTGGCTTATAGAGGTCCTTGGAAGATTGTTGTAAGATGAAACTGAAAAGGTAAGTTGTGATAAGAGAGTAGAAACCCTTAAATGGCTTTAACAATAGCTCTCTGATATCATTTATCTGATATCTTTAAGTTTATTTGCTTTCTTCCTGTCTCAACTATAGTGAGCTTGTACTAATTTTCTGGACTACCTGTCAATTTTAACTAGCTTAAAGGAGGCTTGGAGAAGCAGTAGCAGTACTCAAGTTTAAGTTGTCTTGTAAAGCAGTTATTGATTTGATTCTTAGCTAGGTGATTTCTTAACCCCAAATAACAGGAAATACACAAAGGTGGAAAATGGTGATTTGGGGTTTTCAAGTGACACTATGAAGATGGAGTTTAAAAGCCTTCCATTCTTTTCTATCTCTGAGCTATCTATCCATTAACTGATTTGTTAGTGTAGTTTTAAATTTTTCTTAGGGGACTTGTGTATGTTCCCCCTTTCCTATCCCTAGGAGAGGATGACAATCATTGTTAATATTAATAGTTCGGCAAGACAGGAACACATTTGATAATGATTAATTTATTATGTTGACATTCCCTTTTTTGTTGTTATTGATTTTGTGTTCTACAATTTCTGAATTAACAACAAAGCAGGATTGACTTGGTTCTTAAAGTCACTTTTCTGGCACCACTGTAAAGCCTGGATTATTTCTTTGTCTAAGAAATATAACAAGTGTATGGTATGTGTTAGGCTAACATATTCCAGAGAGCTAGCTATGGATAAGGAAGAGTGGATCTGAATCCAATCCTCAGACCCAGCCTGTGGCTGCTGAGAGCAGGACCATGCTGCTGGCTGACAATTGGTGAGGGCAGCCCCTGGGCAAAAAGAGAGGGGCCCCACTTAGCCACACTCCAAAGCTGGGGGTTATGTTAACATGTATTCTTTTCAGACCTTGTCTGTTCTCCCACCAGTGACCATCATGCCAGGTATTAGGCTTCGGCTCTTCAATTCCAAACCCACACTTCTAAAAATATGTCTTCATGATGCTGGATGAGGACTCTGTAAACCCATTTTTGCTTTGACATCCGGCTTTCTGTTAGGATCAGCCAAAAGAGGGCAATGGAGGGAATCTACAAGGCTGCAGTAGAAAGAAAGGACTTAGTTATTCCTTGTTTACTTCCTGGCTGTTTACATCAATCGTTCTTGTCACTGTTGCCCTAGAAATACTTCTTTATGCCAACAATGACAGTTTTTCCATAACAGGAGGTGATTTCTAAGAGGTCTGGGTCTCAGTTCCATGGAGACACTCCTCTAAATTCCTAAGTTTTGTACTATTCCAAGGTCTTCCCTTATTCTCTAGTGCTGGCTGATCTTTCCTGATAACTTAGATAGTTTTTGTTTCCCATCCGCTTCCTCATTAGTAATATTATGCCAACTTAATTCTTTTTTATTTTAAATTTTCTATCTTAAGAATCTTTTAAAATCATTGATGTTGTTTCTATCAACGGACTGCATATTGACTGGTCATGTCTCAGTGATCTTCATATAGTCTCTATATCAGAGTCTCAGCCTATTTCTTTCGCATCAAGTCTAGGATTCTTACTTTTATCAGAAACATAACTAAATAGGTTGGAGGGATCAGTCCATGCACATCCTTTTCATGTTATTTGTGAAGAATTCAAACGTGGCAACTAATGTGGGCATTAGCCCAGCCTTTTTCTTCTGGGAAATTTCACATTTTTTTCTGGTTTTCTTCTATCAGAAAGAATGAGTTTAGCTCAGAATGAGTTTGCATTAATGTCCTAATATCTCACTTGCATACTAGATTTATGCTTCTATTTCAATTAAGCTTATTATATTGGAAATACTTGTCAGTAGTTAATAAGCAACGTAAAATGTTAGAGATCAAAATTATAGGTAAGCTAGAAAACATAATTAACAAATAATATTGATATAAATACATAGTTTTTCAACAGAAATACTGCACGGAAAGAACTACCCCTCTTGTCACAGAATAGCTCATCAATAAATGTTGCCTAATGAATGAGAGAACAGATCTAAATTAAGGCAGAAGCAGAGAAGGTAAAGAGAAAAGGGTGGATTGGGGGAGCTTCTACCAATTACCAGAAGAACTGCTTGGTTGTGGAACATGAGGAAAAGGAGGTAAATGGAATAACTCTGGATTTTGGGGACAATCTTGGTAATTGGACAAATGATAGTGGTATACACAGATTAAAAAGAATAGCCAACGGATGGAACTGGTGAGGTTCAGAGGTAAATATTCTCACCTTAACTACTCAAGCATTTGTTGTGTTCTTTAGCCATGCATATAGGCTTTAGGCCAAAGAGGAGTTTACCCTGAAAATATAGCCAAGTTCAGTCCCTGCTTCACCTCACACAAGGGACAAGACAATAAGACCCTTCCTGAAATTAAGACCAAAGCCAACCTTGCCTCATAAAATGTTGGTGCCTAATGATTGTCAATCAAACTATCACTGGACTCTTGATAAATAATATTCTGAAATGTTATTTATGTTCTTCTCCTTCTCTGATTATTATGGATATCAATCATCTCTGCTTAAACCTCCTCCAGCACTGGAGTTTTATGAAATTTGCCTTCTCAAATATATTATATTATATATTAATATAATGGAGAAAAGACAGTTTCTTCAATAAGTGGTGCTGGGAAAAGTGGACACTTACATGTAGAAGAATAAAACTAGAAAATTCTCTAACATTATACACAGAATTAAAGTCAAAATGGATCAAAAGCTTCTTTGGAAGGAATGATGCTAAAGCTGAAACTCCAGTACTTTGGCCACCTCATGCGAAGAGCTGACTCATTGGAAAAGACTGATGCTGGGAAGAATTGGGGGCAGGAGGAAAAGGGGATGACAGAGGATGAGATGGCTGGATGGCATCACTGACTCATTGGACGTGAATCTGAGTGAACTCCGGGAGTTGGTGATTGACAGATAGGCCTGGCGTGCTGCGATTCATGGGGTTGCAACGAGTCGGACATGACTGAGGGACTGAACTGAACTGAAGGATGGATACTATAAACTCTTAGAGGAAAAGATAGGCAGAACATACTTTGACATAAATCTCAGTATTTTTTTGATCCACCTCCTAGAGCAACAAAAATAAAAACAAAAATAAATGGAACCTAAACTTAAAAGCTTCTCAACAGCAAAGGAAGTCAAAAACAAAATGAAAAGACAACTTGCAAAATGGGAGAAAATATTTGCAAATGAAGCAACCAAGTGATTAATCTTCAAAATAAACAAACAGCTCATGAAGCTCTATGTCATAAAGACAAATAATCCAAATGGGCAGAAAGTCCAAACAGACATTTCTCCAAAGAAAACATACAGATGGCCAAAAAGCACATGAAAAGATGCTCAACATCACTATCAGAGAAATGCAAATCAAAGCTACAATGAGGTGTCACCTTGTACTGATAAGAATGGCCATCATCAAAAAGTCTACAAATAATAAATGCTGGAGAGGGTGTGAGGAAATGGGAACCCTGCTGCACTGTTGCTGGGAACGTAAATTGGTACAGCCTCTATGGAGAACAGTATGGAGATTCCTTTTAAAAAACTAAACGTATGATCCAGCAATCCCATTCCTAGGCATATATCTGGGGAAAGCCATAATCTGAAAAGTTAACTGCACCCCAGTATTCAGTGAAGCACTGTTTACAATAGCCAGGACATGGAACCAACCTAAATGTCCATTGACAGAGGACTGGATAAAGAATACGTGGTTCATATATATAATGGGACATTATTCAGTTCTGTAAATAAGGAAATAATTTACATTAACATGGAGGGACCCAGAGTTTATCATACTAAATCAATCAAAGACAAATACCACAAAATATCATTCATATGTAGAATATAACTTTTTAAAGAAAGATACAAATGAACTTATTTACAGAAACAGAGTTACAGACATTGAAAACAAACTTATGAAAACAAACAAAATTATCAAAGGGGAATTATAGTGGGAAGGGATAAATTAGGAGCTTGGGATATGTGTATGCACATGTGTGTGGACACACACATACACTCACACACTACTGTATATAAGACAGACAACCAATAACAACCTACCATATGGCAAAGGAAACTCTAATATTCTCTATAACCTATGAGAAAAGAATCTAAAAAGTAATGAATATATGTATATAATTGAATCACTTTGCTGTATACCTGGAACTAATACAATATTAAAAATCAACTATACTCCAATAAAATTAAAATATATAAAATATTTCCCTTCTCAATCTTTTCATTAACATACTTGCTGCCATTTCTTACATTTAAGATTTGATGGTAATTCTTAACTAGCTTTTAACATCTCAGCAGCAGAGTATTCTCTGCACCCTGAGATTTTACCATAGCTGGGAAAGAACAAATACCAGTTACTTCAAAACAAAGAGACAGGACAACCATCATCAGATACATTAGATTTCAAGATTACACAAATTTTGATTTCAGATATTTAGTTTATAAAAATGAAACCAGTTATTAACCTACAAGCATAATTAAAATACCTAGTTTCTGACTCGGAATTACTAGTTAGAATAAAATTTATATTAAACGATACATCTAAAGTAAATAAACTAAATTAAAATAAATTCAAACCTATTAGAATAAAAATGCCTAACATGTAAACTGAAGAAACTCTATTATATATCTTTAAGTCTCTTCCAATTCTAACTTTTTTGTTTTTAATAATCTTGTCACTGTCAGTTACTGGTTCAAACTTCAGCTACAAAACATAGCAGAAACTAACTTTTAACTGTGAATTTCTTCTGTAATAAGCATAGTAACCCATTTCCTCTGGCTTGTATGTAATGTTCCATTTTATCTGAAATGTAGTGCCCTATTTAATTTTGGAGATTTTTCTCCTCTGACCAACTTGCTCTATTAGATATATTCATTCTCAATGTTAGCTTTCTCTAACCTTTGAATCATTTTTTTAAATGGCCTTTTGCCATTTAATTTCAAAGATGCACCTTGTCGTATATTGTTTCTGACTTTTTTATTCTCAGTGAAGATTCACTGTAATAAAATAGTCCATTATCCAACAACAAATTTTTTAAAAAGTTATTCTAACTCATACAAGCATTCACTTTAAGACACATTTTAATATATTATAGAATATATTTTTAATTATGTTAATAAAAACCCCTTACCCTATGGCATTATGTACTTTATACAATGCTCTCCCTCTTTGCATCAATTTGTTTTGCCCACCCGATCAAGGACACAAGGATAGAGGACCATGCCAGAGAGATCAACTCAGGAAGTGATTTCACTATCTCATGCACCCAAAAGGTAAGTGTTGACATTAGACAGTGGGGGAGAATGTGACAAACACTGATGTGGAATATGAACATGTATTACAGAAGATTCCCCTCTACTGTGCTGGCAGTCCCACCCTTGGATCTCCTACAGGCTCTGCTGACTTGGGCCTGATGCTATAGGGGACCCAAATATTGTACATACATGCTCATAAAAATATGTTAAAGATACATGGGATCATATATCACTTCAAATTGGGAACTCAACTTTGGCATAGCACAATCTATAATTCCAAACATTAATTCTTATCACTAACATTGTTCAAGGAGAAAAAAAAAAAAGGCAACTCATCCAAATAACAAAAGTTTATGGGTCGTGCTGCTGCCTACATTAGAGTGTAGAAGTGTTTAGGTTAAGAAAAAAAATTAATCAACCTCTTAAATATAACTCCTCTCGGATTGCACAAACGTAATAGACTTTTTGCTTAACAAAGTACTGTTTCCCAGCATTGTCAAGCGTCTTTTTTCTTGCATCTTGTTGGGGTTTTACAACTGGTGGTGCTGAATATTCTTATATTACAGTACTGTTCCTAACAGTTACAAGGGAGACTGAGAAGTCTTTTTCAATATGAAATAAATCATGTTATACTAAAATATGTATACATGTGGGTTAGAAGTAATAAGCATAAGCCTAATACTTATTGTTTCTTCCACTGTCAATTACATAAACATCGGACACTAGAATTGATAATCTTGTTATTTGTATTTAAAAGTTAATAAGGTTTAATTACTACCTTAAAAAGTTAAATAAAAATCCCATTCTTACTAATATAATTTAATTAAAATTGTTTATATCAATTGTTTGCATTTTTAATACTGCAGTTTTAATAAAAAATCTAATATCAAAGAAGAAAAACTCAAAAACACAAAAACAATTTCACTTTTTCAATCTTTTACTTTACACTATTGCTGTAAATATATTTAAACTTTGTACATATTAAATGCATCTTATTTTTTATCCTTTTTATTACTAGTGTTATTGGAATACAAATTACATGAAATTCTGATTTTTAACAACAAAATCAATCATTGTGCTGAAATTAAGACAAGATAATAAATGTACTTGGAGAAGGCAATGGCAACCCACTCCAGTATTCTTGCCTGGAGAATCCCATGGATGGAGGAGCTTAGGTGGGCTACAGTCCACGGGTCACAAAGAGTCGGACACGACTGAGCGACTTTCACTTCACAATAAACGTACTAAAATAAAAATGTACTATCTTTTTTTTACTCACCAAAGTGTTGTTGTCCCAAAACACCCAGACATGTCTCAAGAGTAACTGAGTTCATGATTTTTAATATTTTAATGCCAAATTATATGCCAAATTTACTCCTTTTTAAAAATCTTGTCATTTTGAAGTTGCTTTGTTGTTGTTTGTTAAGGTAGCAGTATAAGACTTGTTTTATTTAACGGATTGCTGTGTAACTTTTAAATATTCAGACTCACGTTTTTGCTGGCCTCTGTTGGTACTCCAGCCTGGGCTCTAGGGAGATTTGGGATGAACTCACATGCCGTGCCACTGTCTGATGAAGATCTGTAGCACTTCTTTCCCAGTCTGGGACCTGCGGACATAGTGCAAAGTAACCTTTTGGGGCCAAGCTTGCCATTCTACTTGCATGTCAAAAACATAGAATTTTGGAAATGGAGGTGACTTCAGTGATCATCCAGCCCTTCCCGTCATGGGTAAGACCACTGAGATCAAGGGAAGTCTGTAACTTTCTTGAGCCCAAATCTAGTTATGGAAAAGAAGGCAATCCTTTTCCTCCAATGCATCAAATATATAGCATATATTTTCTGAAGGCATATTTAGGAGATGTTTCTTCACAGATGTTTTGATTCTTTGAATAACACTATAACCATGGAAGCCTAACCAGTTAGCTATCAAAGAAACAAAAGAAGGAAAGAAAGGAGGCAGAGAAGGAAAAATGGAAGAAGGAGAGGAAAACAGCAATCCTGAGCCAATAAAATATCATCTTCACTTTTGGGAAATATGACATGGTCTTGTTACAGGAAAAGAAAAAAAAAAAAAAACAGCCTCCCTAAGTCAATGCTCAGAGAGAGAACATTAATTTAGCAGCAGCTTAGATGCTTTGCCTTCATTTCCATCTGCATGTTGCAGATTTATTTTTTTTAATATGACATGGAATAAAAAGGGCAACTTCTGAAGCAAATTGAGATCTTGCAGTCCAAAGCAAATCATGTTACTTATGCATCAACCAATCTGAAACTGTCCTTCAGAAAATTAGATATAACGCACTTTCATTTTTTTTTTTACTATTTATTTGTACATTAGGTGTTTATGGAATTACTGTGAGGTATTATACCTTCCATCTCCCTCTCTCCTGCTGTCAAAATGACATGAATTTCTTTCCTAAAGTCATCAAAGACTGAATGTAAATAAACAGAAAAGAAAGCAGCCAAGACCTGAATCTCAGCCTTAAATGCTACTCCCAGCTCCCAACCTTTTATGGTTAGTAGTGGTTCAAGAAAATAGCATGTCATAAAAGAAAGAAACAAACAAACAAAAACCTCTTCCCATCCTTAATGTTGTTGTAAATTCTTTCATAATAAACAAAGTCAAGCCACAAATGCAAATATACTAAAATAATCATGTTAAGCACTTGCTTAAAAATCATTGTGGTCTCTTATTTGGCATAAGGCAGGGTCTCAATTCCTCAGAATATCTATCTTGAGTCTTAAATTTCTGATCCAAACCTAACTTACTTTTTGACCCATAAACTCTAACTCTCTGCCACATACCTAGTCATCATTAGTCCAAATTAAAGATTTCACCCTCTGTACTTTTGACCATGCTGTTTCATTATCCCAAATAACCCTCCTGAGTGGAGAGCATATGGCAAAAATCCTTTAAACCGCATATCTGTTTTTTTGTTTGTTTTCCCTGCAGTTTCCCATGACACTTAAGGCTACGAATTCCTTCTTCATCCGTAATTTCCTGATTCTTCACAATTTTGTCTTGCAGCATTTATGCTGAATTTTAACTCTTTATGGATTTACCTTCCCTGCTAGACTGAGTTCCTGAGGGATAGAATAGGACAATACTTTATTCATTTTTATATGCTCAGCAACTAGTAGGGCTCTTGTCACATGTAGACCCAAAAAATGTTTTGTGAAGTTGAATCAACTCTTTCAGGGAGCCTATTAGCTTCAAATTATACCAAGGTAGATGCTTACTCCTTGGAAGAAAAGTTATGACCAACCTAGATAGCATATGCAAAAGCAGAGACATTACTTTGCCAACAAAGGTCTGTCTAGTCAAGGCCATGGTTTTTCCAGTGGTCATGTATGGATGTGAGAGTTGACGGATGTGAGTACTGAAGAACTGATGCTTTTGAACTGTGGTGTTGGAGAAGACTCTTGAGAGTCCCTTGGACTGCAAGGAGATCCAACCAGTCCATTCTGAAGGAGATCAACCCTGGGATTTCTTTGGAGGAAATGATGCTAAAGCTGAAACTCCAGTACTGTGGCCACCTGATGCGAAGAGTTGACTCATTGGAAAAGACTCTGATGCTGGGAGGGATTGGGGGCAGGAGGAGAAGGGGACGACCCAGGATGAGATGGCTGGATGGCATCACTGACTCAATGGACATGAGTCTGAGTGAACTCCGGGAGATGGTGATGGACAGGGAGGCCTGGCATGCTGCAATTTATGGGGTCGCAAAGAGTCGGACACGACTGAGTGACTGAACTGAACTGAGACATTACTAATGTAACTCTTTCCTGAGGAAAGTTTTCTTTTTTTTTTTTTTAGGAGAGAGTATAGAGAATACTTGAGGGCATCAAGGGTGAGAAAAATGTACAAAATATTTTGTGACATTTTCTCTTAATATATTTGCAGTTGTAGCATCTAATTATACCACTGCAGAGGAAAAACATCTTTTTTTTTTTTTTTTGCTTATTTCAATGTTGATGTAGCACTTGGCCAGCAGAGGGAGAAAATACAATATGAAATACAAGCAGCAATGTTTAGGGCTCTCCTTTACAAATCATGTGCTTTCATATATAGATAGATATATTTTTTTAAAATTTAGAGTATATATGACTTTTATTCAAGAATAGGTAGTTATTCAGATAATCTCTACCAACTCCCAAATTAGAAGTCTTACCCTTAGTTTTTTTTAGGTTTAAAGAAGTCAGCAGTGTATTTTATTTGATAGTCAGCACCTCTCATCTGATGCACTGGAGAAGGAACCCAGTCCAGTGTTCTTGCCTGGAGAACCCCAGGGACGGGGGAGCTTGGTGGGCTGCTGTCTATGGGGTCGCACAGAGTCGGACACGACTAAGGCAACTTAGCAGCAGCAGCAGCAGCAGCAACTCTCATCTGAAATTAATGGAAAATTATGTCTTTCAGAGAGAGCTTCAATTTCCAGATGCTCATTCCTCCTCTCACTGCACACTAATGAAGTGAACCAGAATATTTAGTCACTAGGTATTTAGTTGCATGGGTTTGAGGACAGTTAAGATCTGATGATGTAAAGTGGAACTCTTTCTCCCCAGTAGCAAGAGACATGCTAATAAGATGAACTGCAGTGGGGAGGTGTGGGTAGAGTATAATTGCCCATGGTGAGCCAGGAATGAAACATATAAATTTTTCCAACCTGCCAAATCAATACTATTTATAATAGATAAAATGTATATTAGCAAATAGGTAAAATGAGGATGATTATTCATAGCAAAACTTGATTCTTTCAGTAAAATACAATTCACAGCTCTCATTAGTACACATCAAATAAAATTAGATCTTTGAAACATGATGCATAAAGTTTTCACATCCATTGAAAACATCAACTGTTTAGGTAATACAGCTTACAATGAAAACAAACAAAGCTGAGTGAACATTTGCTTGGCTTCTTCTCCCTTTTGCATGAACCTGCTCGCTCGTATTCTTAAATTATTTCAATAAATATCATCAGCATTATCCAGCCAATTATCAAAATCTCAAATTTAGGCTTCATCCATAACACCTCCTTTTCCTTTACTTCCGCATACAAATATTCGGAAGTATTACTGGTTTCTACCACCTCCGTATGTTTCAACCTGATACAGTCATCACAAATACCATTGCCACTGACTTAGCTTAAGCCACATCTATTCCCTCTCTCCATTAGTTCATCACCTCATCTTAGTATCATCTTGCTTTCCTAGAAACATATCTACAGTGTATCCAGATAATTTGTATTCTTTTTTAATTTTGAGATAATTGTGGGTTCATATGTTATTAATAAGAAGTAATACAAAGAGGCTCTATGTACCCTTTACTCAATTTCTCCCAATGTAACATCTCCCAATGATAACTCCCCTAATACAATATCTTAACCAGAATATTATAGTACATTTCCATCGTCACAATACTTCCTCCTGTTACCATTTTATAATGATACCTACTTCCTCTTTCCATCCATAACCTATTCTGTTTCTATAATTTCATCACTTCAAGAATATTATGTAATTTTAATCATATATTATGGAATTGGGGGGGTTCTTTTTCATTTTGTATAAATCTATGGACTGTTAGGTATATTTGTAGTATGCTCCTTCTGTTGCCAAGCAGTTTTCAATGATACTGAAGTGCCATAATCATTCAGTCACCTATTGAAGGACATCTGAGTAGTTTCCAGTTATTGGCTATTACTGTAAAAACATGTAAAGGTTTTTGTGTGAACCTGTTTTTATATTTCTGGAATAAATGTCCAGGAGCGCAGTTGCTGTGTCATATGCCCATGGTAGGTACAGGTTTACTGTAAAAGAGAATGCTAATCTTTTCCAAAATGAATGTGCCATTCCACATTCCCACCAGCAAAGTGTACATGGTATAGTTTGTTTGCGTTCTCACCAGCATTTAATCTTGTTATTTTTTATTTTAGTCATTTTGATCAATATGTAGTGATATTTCATTGTGGCTTTAATTTGCATTTCCCTAATGGCTAATGATGTTAAACATCTATTCATGTGCTTATTTGCCATCTGTATTTTCTCTTCAGTGAAATGCCTCCTCATTTGTTCTGCCCATTTTCCAATTAGATTATTCATCTACTGTTGAGTCTCAAGATTTTACTATATATTCTAGATACTAGTCCTTTGAGGGGCATGTGGTTTGCATGTACATTTTCCCACTCTATCTTTTCATTCTTCTAACAGGGTCTTTCCCAGAGCAAAACTTTTAAATTTGGATGAAATGTAATTTATCAATTTTTCCTTTTATGGAACACATTTATGGTATGAACTCTAAGAAATTTTTGCCTACTTTTTGATCACACAGATTTTCTTATAACTGTATGAAATTATACATTTATGTTCGTGATCCATTTTGAGTTACTTTTTGTATAAGGTGTGGGACTCAGGTCAAGATTGACTTGTTTTATTATAGATATCTAGTTGTTCCAATATCATTTCTTAAAAATAGCATTTATCTCCCATTGAGTTGCATGTGCATTTTTGTCAGAAGCCACTTGTGCATGTTGGTAAGAATCTACCTGTGGGCTATCTAGATGGCTGTACAGACCTCTGTGTCTAACTCTCAGCCCATAGTGCACAGTACTGATTACTATAGATATATAAGAAGTTTGGCATTTTCTTAAAAACAATGGCCATTAATAGGAGTGTAAGGATTCTGTGGAGTAAGTTGAAGGAAAGCGTAAACAGTTGGGCCTTATGAAAACATGTGTGACCAAACAATATAATTTGAGTACACTGAGACAGAAGGATATGAGTGACAAGTCCTGGTGAAGGAGTCTATAAAAAAGACATCTTGAGCAGCAGACCTCAGAGGCCAGCCACCAGGACAGACAAGGTTTAGGGCACAGGAATCCTATGGGAAGAGTCCATAGGACCATCATTCTTTTAAATTTCAGGCTTTTTTTTTTTTTTTTAACCTTGTCCACTCATTTTAAGTAAACACAGCCCCTATACTCTGGTGCACTGGGACAAACAGAAAGTTGCCTTGAGCACAGAACCTTGGTCTCCAACTGGAGTGCAGACATTTAACACTCACCAGCACTCTCTCCTGACTAATCAGATTCCCTAACCTGTTTTTAGCTTCTAGTGCCTACTCCAGCCACTGCTTACCTAATCCTTATCCATCCTTTGTACCATCTTCTTACCTCCCTACCCTTTGGATCAAAGTCTCAACAAATATTAGCTATTGTTATCTTCAGTGTCTTCCTCAACATACACATACCCACACACACATGTACTCCTTTGATCTATGTACACAAATTTTATGTAAGAGAGTCTTTGGTCTCAGGAGGTCTGAAATTGACAGTTTGACTAATCCATTATTTCTTGCCTGATTTCTCACTTGGAAGAAGGGGACAAATACAACCACATTCAAAGAGAAAAATGTCAACCTAGGTTCAAGGATAAACATGATATGTCCAAACATAAGGTAATTTTAGATGACCCGAGAGTTTTCTTCTTCTTCTTCTTCTTCTTTTTTTTTTTTTTTTGTTAAAGAGCTCAGCTTTGGACTGAAAATGGATATTTAAGCTGGTTGAGCAAAGAAGAGAAAGCAACGGCAACCCACTCCAGTACTCCTGCCTGGAAAATCCCATGGATGGAGAAGCCTGGTGGGCTGCAGTCCATGGGGTCGCTAAGAGTCAGACACAACTGAGTGACTTCACTTTCATGCATTGGAGAGGGAAATGGCAACCCACTCCAGTGTTCCTGCCTGGAGAATCCCAGGGACGGGGGAGCCTGGTAGGCCGCTGTCTCTGGGGTCACACAGAGTCCGACACGACTGAAGCGACTTAGCAACAGCAGCAGCAGAGCAAAGATTGTCAATGACCCCCAAAGATTTAGTCTCATGTACTTGGGACTAAGACAAAATTGAAAAGATTAATATTTTAGCTATCTATACCCAGTTTTATGCTTTTTGCCATATCCATTGCCACTTGCTATATTTGCTTCTTTCTTTAAATCAAATCACTTTTTAACTTAAACTTTTCCATAAATTTGTATCACTCTCATCAATGCAATTCCAGTAATTTCTTATAAGTGTCTAACCACCCAAATTGTAAATGTTCATTGCTCTATGGCTTTAAGTTATCCTCCATGACAGTAGGGGTTCCTGTATCAAAAATTGTGCGTGTTCACACAGTGATCCTCTACTTTATAACCAGCTGATTAATGATAGATAAAGTACTGGGAATTATCACATTGTGTATGATTTATCCTAGTGATTCACCTTGCCATGAAGAAAATACCTTAAGTAACTTGAAATAACTCATTCTTATCTAAAATGTAAAGAAAAGATAATGCCACAATTTCCAGGGTTCAGTCTTTATAGCTCCTCAATATATCCCTCCAAGAGTAGGCATAGTAGTCATGGACTGTAATATTAACATATTTTTATGAGCTACTACATAACAACATTGGTATCACTTAATCTAGAATATTATCATGACCTGTATTTCTATAATATACTGTTTATCTTATTCCAATATTTCATGTAATAGCAGGGAGAGGGTGATGAAAGAAAAGAGGCCAGGAGTCAACTATTATATAGGAATAGTGAAATTTAATATGACAAAGTTATCTTGACTGAGTCTGAAACAATATGGAATTGCCTGTTTCAGGATAGTGAATGAAGCATTACAAGGACTAAAATAAGGTTAGGGGTATAGATACAGAGAAAGAAAGGTGGAGTCTTAGAAATGGAAGCTCAGTAATATATGTAATGTAGTCAGTGGGAATTTGTAATATGACTCAGGGAACTCAAACCAAGACTCTGTGATAACCTAGAGGGGAAGGATGGGGAAGGCTGGGGTGGGAGCTGGGAGCAAGGCTCAAGAAGGAGAAATACCTATGGCTGATCCATGTTGATATTGGCAGAAAAAAAACACAATATCGTATTATCCTACAGTTAAAAAGAAAGAAAGAAAGGAGGAGAAAAAAGAAAAAAAGAAATGGAGGCTGGAGATAAGGACATGCCTCAGATTTTACAAAGCATTACAGGCCATGTCAGAGATTTTGGTCACCGTTCTCATAAGAGAAACAGACCAGCTTTTAACTCAACCAAAAGACTTCATTATAGTACTGCTTAGTGATAATCCAGTTGTTTTCAAATCAGACCCCAATGAATAATTATTCTACCTGTAAATATTTCCCATCACTCATTAAAAAAAAAAGAAAAACCGTCAAAATATTGATGTCTGCCTACATCAGTAACTGTGGCCAGGCTATATATGTTTATTTCTGAGCTCTTGATTGTACATTTAAATCAGAATTTAAAAAAAAAAAAGTCTTAAATGAACATTTGAGTGATTTGTGTTTTGGACGAGCTTACACCCATGGACATTCTTTGAGAAATAAACAGACTTTATTTAAAGAACCAATTATAAACCCATGGATGATTCATGTTGACGTTTGACAGAAAACAACAAAATTCTGTAAAGCAATTATCCTTAAATTAAAAAATAAATACTTAAAAAAAATAACCAATTGGTTTGAAGATTTTTAAAGGTTCTGTTTAGCGCAAGTACTCTTAAACATTGCTCCTGACTTGTGGGGTACAGAATGAAAATATAATTTAGCTGTGTGGTGTTGTGTGACAAGCCAACTTGTTTTCAGCTTCTGACTGAAATGATTATAATGTGAAGCTAATATTTAGCAAGCAAGTATCTTTCCTTCCATCGCTCCACTTGGTCACATATTTCCCACTCTCAGCACTCAATACACTTGTAAATCCTTAGGAACTCTAGAGTGAATTGACATGGGATCTATCCTGCAACTTTGAAAAGTCAGCTAATGTAAAACGTTCTTATGTACATTTGTCCAGGGTACTTGTCAGCACTTTTTCAGAGGCCTAATATAGATTCAGTATTTCAAAATCCTACAAGTATTACTCTCACTTCAGCTAAATCCAGGTAGATTTTTGATAAATGGCTAGCAGGCATTTTCGGAGGATAATCAGGTGGCAAAAGTACACCAAGAGTTGCTACCAAACTCCCCAAAAAGAAAAGGGGAGACTAGAATTTGATTTCATATAGGCTAGAGTCTCCAAAGGAATGTCCTTAAAAATTCCACATTGTCTATTTTTCTGCTTCCAGTGACATTACTGCTTTAACCTTCTTTCTCTTCCCAGCTTACATTTGGTGGGACTGGAATCAGCATAGAGAGATAACAAAGGTGAAAAGGTATCACATCTTTCCTTTTTCCTTTTGTATAGCATGGAGCTACTCTTTATTCCTTTCTCCGATCTGAGAAAAATATAGGTCCTAGACATTTCAGAGGTTAGGAATTTAATGGACGAGAGAGAAATATATTCTGTAGATTCTGCAGCGGGATATTACCCTGTGGGTGATCTCATAAGTCTATGAGTTGATGACAGATACTTGGAAGTATGAAATCAAGCTTGCCTAGAATATCTGTTCACACTTTTCATTAGGGACTCCTCCCAGACTCTATTAGAAAGTGCACCCATTCCCACAATTTCAGAATAGCCTGGTGGTGGTGATTTAGTCACTAAGTTGTGTTTGACTCTTGCAACCCCATGGACTGTAGCCCACTAGGCTCCTCTGTCTATGAGTTTTCCCAGACAAAACTACTGGAGTAGGTTGCCGTTTCCTTTTCCAGGGGATCTTCCCAACCCAGGGATCTAATCCTAGTCTCCTGCATTGCAGGCAGATTCTTTACTAACTGAGCTACAAGGGAAAAACTCCCTCTGAATAGTCTAAGTAACTCCTAAAAATAGGATTCAAAGGGAACAGGGTCAGAATTATGCAGAGAAAATGTACCTCAAACCACGCTATTTGTTCTTAAAATATTAAAGCTTCTCAGTAGATAGAATAGTGTGTAATATTGCACCTTCCATCACCAGAATCTCATTTATATTCATGTATTCATATGTCTTTTCTCAAAATATATCTAAATATATCTAATATATCTAAAATATATCTATCATCTCACATATGTCTTATAATTTTTTACGGTTCCCATAGTCAGACAAACCCAGATCATAAAAGGAGAGTCTGATGAGAAGTTAAAAATCACTAGGGATCAATGTCCTTTATTTACTTTCACAAGAAACCAGAAGTATGTAATTGATTTTCAAATCTGCCTTGGGACATGGCCCTCAATGTCTCAAGATAATGTCTCACTAGAAATCTGTGTCTACTATTATAGGTAAAGAGCTAAACATTTAAAGCCCTTAATAAAGCACCTCAATGATGGGGTAGATAAACTAGTCTGAGAGATAGCAGGGCACCATGATATTCTAGAATTCCTTGGAGCAACTGGTCCACTGAGCACTTTTTGCATGTTGACTGGAGCCTGAATAGCATGGCTCAGATGGCTGGATATATCTGGGACCCCTCTCTGAGGTAATGTATTTCTGCGGTTTTGCTCCTGGTTATGAGTTAGACTCCTTGACTCTTCTCCATATTGTAGCCCCTGAGGCTAGAACATCTAAGCAACAGTTTCATTTACTTGTCTGGGACTTGGGATGAGACGGTTAGAAGAGCTGGATCTGGCCAGGTACTTTTTTTGCTGTCCTTTTGGCCTAAGTGGCTTCCTCACAGAATGATGGTCTCAGAGTAACTTCCTACAAAGCAGCTGGTTTCCCCTAGAGTGACTGGACTAAGGTGGGGCAGAAGCTGCAGTGCTTCTTACAAAGCCACAGAAATAAGAGAATACATCTGCTACATAATACCAGTCAAGTTAAGTCATTCAGATCTAAGGAGAGGGGAAGTGGCCTCCACCAATGGATAACTCTGCAAAGAATTTGCAGCATTTTTAATATAGCATCTCATGAACAAAAAGACATTCACAATGAGAACATATATACATTTAATTCTCTTCTTCTCTTACGTACACTGGAAAAGCTACTCAGTTTTTCTGTGCTTGTTTTTCCTACCTGCAAAGTGCTAAGGATGATTTCTGCCCCTTTCTTCTTATGAGAAATTGAGACACAATACAAAAGGTAAAAAAAAAAAAAACTATGGTAGTGCATTAAGTTATTTGAGGAAAAATATATTAAAAATAGTATAAGAGTTAATATCCTTACCTTTGGGGTAAGCTAAAACTAAATTTAGGATAACCTGCCACTTATTGTTGAAGGCTATGGGTAAGTTATCCAATATCACTGAGCCTTAGTTTCCTCACTTCTAAAACAGGGAAAGATATATAAGTTAAAGTATTATGCTGTACACCTTAAACTTATACATTGTGGTATGTCAATTATATCTCAGGAAAGGTAGAAGGAAACTAACATAAAGCAGGAAAGGATCACAGAGGCAACTTCATAGTATATAATATTTAGCATGCTTAACACAATCCCTAGTATGCAACAAACACACACAGCTATTGTAGTGAGCACATAGCTATTATAGTATGTGTGCTTCCACCTAAATATGAATTTATGAAGGTGAATTTTGATAGAGATTTTAGGATCAACTTTAGATAGCCTGGTAAAGACCAGGCTCTATTCAATATCCTGGAGATGTCACTTTTGCAAAGGCAATGTGCTAGAAGGGATATTTCTTTTCCCTTCTCTTTATTTTTCCAGTCAGTGCACAATACACTTCTTGTTACTGAGAGCCACCAGTAGGGAGGCACAATGTAATTAAAAGATTGATCTTCTGGAAACAATGCTTAATAACAGGCATGAAAAAGTGAGAGTAATTCTACATTTTCAAACACTGTCCTCAAGTTAATTTAACCTGAGCTGTTTGTGAACCACCTAGAAAGTCTGAGATCAATATGTCCAGGCAGAAATCAATGGACCAGACAGGAGAGGAGAGAAACTCCAATTGGCTAGTTCATTCAGATCAGTGGAGCTTTGTGAAAAAAAGCACTTGGTGGAATATCCATTTTGTATGCTAACAGCTCAGCTGTGCAAGGGCAGTTTTTTGTAGTTTGCTTTTTCTCTAAAGGCAAAGATCAACTTCTGTGCATGTGTGTGTGTGTATATATATATGTGTGTGTGTTTGTATATATATGTTAAAAACATTTTGTATACTTAAAATTCCAAGGAAATAGAAAGTGGTTCTGAGAACATCCGTCCTTCTTATACTTCAAAACCCACCCTTTAAACCAATTGACAAACAGAAAATATACCCTGAAAAACCATCTACTACACTTGTTCTCAAATGTCCCTCACTTAAGAATCTTTGGGACATGACATTTTCATTGCTATCCTTTTGATCTGTTTATTTTGTGTTCTTTACTATGCTTCTTGACCAACTTTCCTATGTATTTTGATACACAGTTTGTCTTTTCTATCAGTCTTTTATAGTTGATTACATTTCTGCAGAAACTATTTCACTTCAACATTAATTGAGGAACAAGCATAAGCAAAGCCTGCCACAAAATGTTATTCATTATATTAGCTTTTATATCCCAATGTTACTGCCTTTGGGGCATTTTCTCTCCTTTCCCTGAGTGAAAATTTGCCCTAAAAAATAGTAAGATTTACTTTTAGACTTCTGATTGTATGGTTAACAATAACATAAACATCAGTAAAATGAATTTAAAAAAAAAAAACTGAGGCCAAAAGAATTTTCTGCATGGTCATAGGATTCAGTTTCCAGGAAATGTAAAAATTTTCACTTCTGAAATCACTCAAGCCCATTAACTGCCTGTGAAGAAATAAAACAGAAAAACACCTAAACCAAAGGTGTCAGTGATTTTCGCCAGATCATCCAAATTGTGTGAAAATAAATAGTGCTGTGTATAATACTTTTAAAAATAGTGCAATTTGTGCTTCCAGAACACTTTTTTATTTAAAAAATTGATGACAGGAAAGGGTATGAATTTATTTGTTTCATGCACACTTTCCATTCAGATAGATCTTAGCAGTGTAAGCATTTATTTTTCATGAGGGATATATCATATACAGGATTTCCCAGGTAGCACTAGTGGTCAAGAACCTGGCTGCCGATGCAGGAGACATAAGAGACGCAGGTTTGATCCCTGGGTCAGAAAGATCCTCTCTGGAGGAGGGCATGTCAACCCATTCCAGTGTTCTTGCCTGGAGAATCCCGTGGACAAAGGAGGGTCACAGTTCACAGGATAGCAAAGAGTCGGACACAACTGAAGCAACTGAACACGCATGCACACACATCATATACATTAGAGCATATCTCATTTAGCCAGTAGTGTATTTCATAGGGATGGATACATGACATCTTAACTTCCAATTGGCAGCTGGGAAATGCGTGAGGAATCTGAGAGTCGAGCTTAGAGGTAGGGACCAGAGAGCAACTCCATAGAATGATCTTAGAGAAGCTCACCAGTTGTAAGCACAGCCACAAAGAAGGCCACATTAGGAAAACAGTTAAGTTCCACTTTTCTGACTAATGTATTGGAAAACGAAAAAGTTAGGCTTCCTACAATTAAATTTTTCATTAAGAATAAAATACAGAAAAGAAAGCTATCTAGGGAGAGAACGAACTCTTCCTGAAGGATGAAATAGGATGGAGAGTAATTGTACAATCTTACAATATAATTTAACCATTGAGGATATTAAATTAATATTTCTTAAATATCTGGTTCATTGAGCCTAGTGGACCCTGTGAGAAACACGGGCAAACACTCTATAAGCTTCCCAGAGCAAACATCAGCAAACAAAACACACAAAATAACTGCTAAAGGGTTCTATTAATACCAAGGATTTTTGGTATTTCCCACTTTCACTCTGTTCTTGTGGAACACCCTAAATGCTTATCACATTATTCACAAAAAACTGACAGAATCTAGACCAAGTGATTTTCTTGGACCAAATATGAGGAGCCAAAAACTAAGTAGAAAATGTTCTCAATTTTTAAAGGTAAAATTCTTAAAATTACTAATTAGAATTGCTATTATGGTAAAAAAAAAAATGTTGCATATTCTGAAGCTTCAAATATACCTGACTTTAAAGGAATCCAGTATATGAAAAGCGAGGTGGTTATTAGTTTCACAAAATGATTTCCCATAAGATGTCTCTAAATAGGATATACTCCTAATATATTTAAAATTGTATTACCTCTACAGAACTTAATTCACAAACAGTATTCCAAAAAATATTAAAAAGGTAGATTTTTAAAAAGTGTATATATTTTTAAAGTATATCTGTTTTCTCAACAATACATTTGTAGAACTGATTATAGCCTAATGTATTTGAAACTAATTTCATTTTATATATTTGATGCTTCCTAAAACCCTTAACTTTGTCTGAGAAATTATCATTTGTTACCCATTTTAAAGTAAGAGAATCAAGACTCAGATAAGTGCATTTGGCCAAAGTCAGTCAGTCACCAAATGGCAGAGGCAGTGCCATGAACCAGGTCTATGTTTAGACTTTTGCTTCTTTCTATCACAATAATACAAACCTCAAAATTTCACAAGTCCCTTTTTCTAGTAATAACATTCCAAATCCTTTGTAAACATTTCTTCTCTGGATTTTGTTTGATTCCAGACTAGTTGCTGTTGCTTAGTCATTCAGTTGTGTCCAACTCTTTTGCAACCCCAGGCACTGTGGCCCACCAGGCTCCTCTGTCCATGAGATTCCCCAGGCAAGAATACTGGAGTGGGTTGCCATTTCCTTCTCCAGGGGATCTTCCTGACCCAGGGATCAAAGGCATTCCTCCTGCATTGGCAGGCAGGTTCTTTACCACTGAGCTACCAAGGAAGCCCCAGACTAGACCTATTGTGAAACAGCTGGATTAGAAGTATCTGTGCCAGATCAGATAGATAAATCTCCTCTCACTTTAAATAATGTACTACTGCTTATAAGTTAATTCTGAATCACCAATGCACTGTTTCTTCTCAGAAATCCTCATTTGTCTCAAATGTTACTGAGTTCAAAATTTCTAGTGCCTGAGATGCCATCCATCCAGTAAAATATCCAAGTTTTTTAAATGATAAGAACTCATGAAATTAAACTTCATGTAAATCAATGTTTCATATACACACATTTCTTCTTTCTACTGTTAGAACCCACCTTGTTTGTATTAACTTTCTAGGGGTTTATGTTTTCTTTGATGTCAAAATACCTATGTATTTATATACATGCATGTACACACACACACACGTGTTTGTGTGTGGTCGTTGAACACTCAGAATTATACTTAACATATTTAAAGTCCCTCTTAGGAATGTAAGATGCTAGAAATATACTTCTAGGGTGTCCCTGAGGCCCAGTGGTAAAGAATCCACCTACAAATGCAGGAGACAAGGGTTCAATCCCTGATCCAGGAAGATCCCACATGCGATGGAGCAACTAAGCCTGTTCACCACAACGGTTGAGCTTGTGCTCTAGAGCCTGGGAGCTGCAACTATTGAGCCAAACGTGCCACAACTACTGAGCCCACGTGCTGCAACTACTGAATCCTGCATACCTGGAGCCCATGCTCTGCAACAAGAGAAGCCAGCGCACCACAACTGGAGAGTAGCATCCACTCACTGCAACTAGAGGAAAGCCTGCACAGCAGCAAAGATTCAACACGGCCCAAAAGAAAGAAGTAAACGATTATTTTCTAAAAAGAAATATCCTTCTAGTATTTGTGCTTTTATTCAAAATGACTCTGTATATTGTCACCCTGCTTATTTAACTTCTATGCAGAGTGCATCATGAGAAACGCTGGGCTGGAAGAAGCACAAGCTGGAATCAAGATTGCTGGGAGAAATATCAATAACCTCAGATATGCAGATGACACCACCCTTACGGCAGAAAGTGAAGAGGAACTAAAAAGCCTCTTGATGAAAGTGAAAGTGGAGAGGGAAAAAGTTGGCTTAAAGCTCAACACTCAGAAAATGAAGATCATGGCATCCGGTCCCATCACTTCATGGGAAATAGATGGGGAAACAGTGGAAACAGTGTCAGACTTTATTGTTTAAATCACAGCAGATGGTGACTGCAGCCATGAAATTAAAAGACGCTTACTCCTTGGAAGGAAAGTTATGACCAACTTAGATAGCATATTCAAAAGCAGAGACATTACTTTGCCAACAAAGGTCCGTCTAGTCAAGGCTATGGTTTTTCCAATGGTCATGTATGGATGTGAGAGTTGGACTGTGAAGAAGGCTGAGCACCAAAGAATTGATGCTTTTGAACTGGGGTGTTGGAGAAGACTCTTGAGAGTCCCTTGCACTGCAAGGAGATCCAACCAGTCCATCCTAATGGAGATCAGTCCTGGGTGTTCATTGAAAGGACTGATGCTAAAGCTGAAACTCTTATACTTTGGCCACCTCATGCGAAGAGTTGACTCACTGGAAAAGACCCTGATGCTGGGAGGGACTAGGGACAGGAGGAGAAGGGGACGACAGAGGATGAGATAGCTGGATGGCATCATCGACTCGATGGACATGAGTTTGAGTGAACTCCAGGAATTAGTGATGGACAGGGAGGCCTGGAGTGCTGCGATTGATGGGGTCGCAAAGAGTCGGACACGACTGAGTGCCTGAACTGAACTGATTCTCATTTTTGGTATCTCAATTGCATTCTTAATTCGTTTGGGTTATAAATGTGATAGAGTTAGGGATTATCTTTTTAACCCCTTTTACTATAAACATCACAGAAGATTTTGAGCAACACAACACAAGTTTTGAGGCATGTGGGGAATCTTATTTATTTCAGTCATTTTCTCCTGACAGTAATAAAAGTGTAACTGTGCATTGTATTAGCTTTTATAATCAAAAAGCAAAGGATTTTTCCATAGTTTCTCCCACATGATCTAATGAAATGAACATGTACCTAATTATGGAAATCACCCATTTAAAATCATGACATTATTGGGCACTCAAGATGATTCTGACTTATGATTTTAGTGTTCTCCTTCTTTGAGAAGTGACATTTCCAGGCTGTCAGAGAATTAGAGTTTCTGTACTCTACATGATAATTAACACACCCGATTCTTGTATTAATCACTTGGCTTTCGATTGTGACAGGGACTGTCAGAATGAACAGCCTTGAGTTATCAGCTGGTAGATTTCAGATTTAATCCTCTCTGCATTACCCATAAGTGGAAGTCAAATTTATGTAGGAGTTCATTTTCAATAGACCGTTAACTTCTCCAGCTTTCTTAGGCATCACCAGAGCCATCTGTTTTTTCTACTCTGCCCATGGTATTCCAATCAAATCATTGTTTTAAGGTGCTACATATTAAAAAAAAATAAAACTAAGAAAAGTTTTAAGTGTTCATAGTGTTTTCTTCCTTTCCTCTGTTGTTGCTTCTTTTAGATGGCATATTTCCCCTTGGGTCACAAACCTCCCTATCAGTCTACTCCTCCTGACTTACTTCCTGGAATTCAAGTCAAGTAACAGCATTTAGCTACCTGTTTGACTCTGGAGAATGAAATAAATTTTATGTTTGACCTTCTGGATTCTTGGTCCACTTTGCCCACTGAAATGACTAAAGTTCACTTCATTTCAGACAAGGTATGTGAATCACACTTCTACTCTTATCAAAGTACAATGTGCTTTACTGACAAGTTGCCTATGAGTTTCCAGTGAGTATTTGGGAAGGGAATGCTCTCTCAACAGCCTTAGTATAGCACTTTGTACTTTTAAAGAGATTACAAATACATTATGCCATTTGATCCTCATAAAACCCCTCTGAGAGAGGCTGGACATTTTAAAGACAAAAGAAATAGGCTCAAAGAGATTTTCTAACAAAGCTGGTTAGTTAGTGGTGAGATTAGATCTCCTGGTGCTTAGTGTGTATTCTTTCTACCACAGTGAAGATTTAGCTGTAAGAGTTGAAAGGAAAATTATCTAACGCTTCAACACACCATTTTTAAAGTTTGCTGGTTTCTTGTTATTTAAGGTTTTTTAAAAACTATACACTGTAGATAAGTTAGAAAACCTTGAAAATATAAGTAGGATGAAAACTATCAATGTCAATACCTGTAGGAAAACGATTTTCCTGATTATGTTCCTATATATTTATATAGTTGACATCATGCCAAGATTAAAATTAAATTTATTTATAATATCAGTTTCTAATGATATCAGGAATATGTCTCCATGCTATGAATACTGTCAGAAATTTTAAAGATAATATTTTATCATCTGGATATACCATTTATGATAATAAATTTATGATAAATGTTACAGTATACTATTATCAGATAATCATGCTTTTCCTAATTTTTCACATCATTAATAATAATGTAATAAACAAGCTTGGAATTACATCTATAAAAATTAGGATGAGTAGTCATAGGATATAATTTTTTTAATATAATTGCTATAAATTGTCAAAAGCTTTCCTAGAGCTTTGTATCAATATAAAACTCTAATAATGGAGATTAATACACAGCATTAAAATGTATAGTCTAATTTCTTATTCCCCAATTCGATCAACTTGTTGACTAGTTTTGGTTTGCATTCCCTTGATTATTAGCGCTTTTCTTTCCAACCTTAGGGGGACATTTCTGATTCTTTTCTCTCTATAATATTGTAAACACACTTTTCCTCCTTAAATCTATTTTTGCAGGTCACTCATTCTCCCCTACCATGTCCAGAGTTCAGTGAGTTCTCAGTCTCATGCAACTGGAAAGAATTTCAGAGAGAAGTTACCAGATCCTCTTTATCCATGTAGTTCTCCAGTGTTCTCTTCTTGGAGGGTAGTATTTTCCCCATTTTTTCCATGAAAAATTAATGCTTTAATTTCCCACATTTTGGACAGAATGACAATTCACTATGATTAATATTTACAAGGTAAAATGTTGACTTGCACAAGTCTATCTCTTCTTCCTCATAATTGGAGGAATTCTTACTCTTCTTGGTTAAGTCATTGCGGGGGCGGGGGGGGGCGGGGGGGAGGAAAGCCCTGCCCAAACACTATTCTGCTTTCACTTGTTTTAGAGCATTATAAAAGCAATGCCATATTTTATAAAGCCTTCTGGAACTTGCTCCTTCAGTTAACAAGACACTTTATCTATGTAGATGAATGCATTGGCAGTCCATTTTCACCGCTATGTTTTTATGCAACAGAATTCTATACAAGCTGATTTTTCTGAACATGAATACTTAAGTTGTTTTTAGTTAACATTAATTCTAATTCCATGAACATTCTTATATGAATTTCCTGGTGCATATTTGCAGACTTTTTCTCAGGATAAATAAATAGTTGAATTATTGGGCTATAGTAGGTCACTTTTTTTTTCCACACCACAAGGTATGTGGGACCTTAGTTCTCCCAACCAGGAATTGACCCTCTGACTCCTGCAGGGGAAGCATAGAGTCTTAACCACTGGACTGCCAACATAGTCCCAGTAGGTCACTGTTGAAATATAAAGCAAATTTGAAATAATAATCATCTTATTCATAGAACTAGGTACTCACAACTTTCTTGGGTTGCTCTGTTTAAGGCACAATGACAAGAAAATCCTTTCAAAAGGCTGGGTTTTAAAAAAATAACAAACAAGCTACACCTAGGTTTAAACTAGTTTTCATTTCCTTTGGATTTTGCTTCAAAATTACATTGTATGTCATCAAAGCCTAGTCGTAATATATGTCTTCTGGACTAAAGCATTAAAACATAACCCCAGATATCTTCTTGGTACAGCAGAATAGCCTAGGAGAGGCCCACTCTGCAGTAACCAGACCATGCATGGGATTCCTGAAGCAAGAGAGCTATGTGCATTCATCATTGATTATAAATATTTATTGAGCATTTTCATGGTGTCAGAACTTGGAATGAGGAAGTTGAATGAAGCAAGATGAATGAAATTAGGAAAGGTGAACTTCCACAAGGTGAGGCAAATACTGGGTGTCATAACTTGGACTCAAGGAAAGGAGTGAACCATTTGAGAGAGGGGTGCTCAGGAGTTAGTGACAAAATGAAGGCTGGAGGACAGGCAAATTTCCAAATAGCACAGGCATGACAGTAATGCTGTCAGTCAACAGACTAACCTGGCAAAGATCTAGAACAACTTACTGTTCAGGCAAAGAGACAAATCAAGAGGAGCCCACTTGAAAGGAAACTTAGAGAACACAAGGAGGTCATGTGTGTGAATTGTAAAAGCATAGAAACAGGTCTCATAGTGTAACAAAATGGAGAAAATTTTGTTTACATAAGTGCCTCTTAGGAAGAATATTGTAATTACTTGAAATACCAGCAGTAGCATGTTCTTAGGAATAAATTCAGATGCTAAAGGCATCAATAATGGCCAAAGGTTTTAGAGAAAGTAGTGAATCCAGTTCTACCCAAGGGGAAAAAAAAGGTGAAGGAATAAATAAAACTAAACCAAGATAAGGAGATATGTAACGAAGGAGGAAGAACAATATGCAGGACCAATTAAAAATTCTTTACACGACTCCAACTCCTTCAACAAAATTATTCTTCTCATAAAGTGTAGATGTGAGTAGAGTTTTCAGTTAAATCTGGTAAAGGGTCGAGTTTTAAATTTTGGTGGAGACTAGAACCAAGAAGGATGAAAATGGAAGTGGAAGCTAGAAATGGATGTAACCAAAGGAAATTAGCACTAGGGATCTCTAATCTACCATGGGAATAACTGTAGCCCATTGTCAGCTGCATAGGCAGATTAGTTCACTTATATCTACAAGGAGTTAGGAACCCTTAGCTACCATCTGGTTTGAATAGGGAAACTTCAAGAACCCCAAAACCACCATGAAAACTGAAGTGCCAAGATTAATATAGCACCTTTAGCAAGACTGATCTTAGATGGTTCTGATGAGCCATCTACATCAGTTTCTCATGTACTTTGTGCTTAGACACACAAACTGCTCCAGGGCCAGAAGTTGGTTAGAGTTTATAAGGGCAGAATGGAGGGGTTCAACATGTTAGATTCAAATATTTCTGAGAAGGAGTTAAATTTATAGCACACATGAGTCTGAATGGACATGTGAAATCAGTTCAAATAAGAACTATTACCTAAAAAGACACGTGGCAAAGAAGTAAAACTGAGGATAACGATGATTTCTACATATATAGAATATGGATCATTTTGAAAGTTAGTTTCATGAGGTTTTCAAATAGTCTTCCTTTTTGTTAAGTTTCTTTTGCAGCAAACTTAATACAAACTTCACCTGTGAACTAGGTGAAGGCATTAAAGAGACACTGGGGAGGTGTATGTGATGCAGAAGTTGAAAGGGACACAGAACAAATGCTGAAAATACAGAGAGGTAGAGAGTGATAGGAAGCCAAGGAGAGACTCTTCTCTGGTGGGAAGAGAGCCAAATAGATGGCAACATCCAGGACATCCAGTCAGAGTGTAGATTTCTCTTGGATTAGTTTTGCTGCCCTTCCATATCCTAGCATGTTTTCCTTAAGTGCTATAAAGGACATTCAATATGGCTAGGTTAAAAACTGGGGGCAGGGGGCTAAATTAAAGATAGCACCTAGCTTAAAACCATTTGAGCAAAAAATCTTCTTTTCTAATTACCAGAGACTTTTCTCCTCAGTTGCAAGAGGAAAAAAAAAAAAAAATTAAGACCATCTTCTCTGTCCTTTGTGTACTGTATTTCATTTCTAGACAGCTGTTTCTTTTCCCTTCCCCTTCTTCTCTTTGTAACAAGATCACTTCGTTGTCTTGTGTTGTTTTCAGCCTGACGCTGAGGTATGTGTGTTTGCCACTCAGACTTGAACAGGGGTGTTCCTAAGGGTTCTGGCTTTGGACTTCTCTCTTTTCACGCTGTATTTTCTGTTGAGAACAGCAAAGGGTCAAGGTTAAGAACGCATAATTTGGAGCAAGTTTCAGTTCAGTTCAGTCGCTCAGTCGTGTCTGACTCTTTGCAACCCCATGGACTGCAGCACTCCAGGCTTCCCTGTCCGTCACCAACTCCTGGAGCCTGCTCAAACTCATGTCCATTGCTTCAGTGATCCCATCCAACCATCTCATCCTCTGTCGTCCCCTTCTCCTCCTGCTTTGACTCATTCCCAGCTATTTATAAGGCCTCGTCAGACAACCATTTTGCCTTCTTGCATTTTTTTTTCTCAGGGATGGTCTTGATCCCTGCTTCCTGGACAATGTCATGAACCTCTGTCCATAGTTCTTCAGCATTCTGTCAGATCTAATCCCTGAATCTATTAGTCATTTCCACTGTATAATCATAAGGGATTTGATTTAGTTCATACCTGAATGATCCAGTGGTTTTTCTCTACTTTCTTTCAGTCTGAATTTGGCAATAAGAAGTTTATGATCTGAGCCACAGTCAGCTTCCAGTCTTGTTTTTGCTGACTATATAGAGCTTCTGCATCTTTGGCTGCAAAGAAAATAATCAATCTAATTTTGGTATTGACCATCTGGTGATGGCCATGTGTAGAGTCTTCTCTTGTGTTGTTGGAAGAGGGTATTTGCTATGACCAGTGCATTCTCTAGGGAAATCTCTGTTAGCCTTTGCCCTGCTTCGTTTTGTACTCCATGGCCAAATTTTTCTGTTACTCCTGGTAGTTCTTGACTTCCTACTTTTGTTCCAGTGCCCTATAAATGAAGAGGGCGTCTTTTGTGTGTGTTAGTTCTAGAAGGTCTTGTATGTATGTAGAACCGTTCAACTTCAGCTTCTTCAGCATTATTGGGTGGGGCATAGACTTGGGTTACTGTGATATTGCATGGTTTGCCTTGGAAATGAACAGAGATCATTCTGTCGTTTTTGAGATTGCATCCAAGTACTGCATTTTGGACTCTTTTATTGACTGTGATGGCTACTCCATTTATTCTAAGGGATTCTTGCCCATAGTAGTAGCTATAATGGTCATCTGAGTTAAATTCACCCATTCTAGTCCATTTTAGTTCACTGATTCCTAAAATGTCGATGTTCACTCTTGCCATTTGCCTGGGTTTAAACGCCAACTCTGCCATATGACCTCTGGCAAGCACTGACTCTCAATCTGCCCTGTGCTTTATAAACTGGTGATAATAAGAATGCCTTCCTCTCATGGTTGTTGTGAACATAAATGATACAAAGTATAACAAGTACTTAGAAAATGCCTGGCACACGGCTTGATTAACATTGGCATTAATATAATAATATTTAGAAAAATTACATCCACTTCTGTATCTTCACCTTCTCGCTTTCATGAAAATGACCTTTGATTCTTTTCATCTCCAGTTCTTCATCTGGAACCTCACTGCTACATTCCTGTTGGACTTTGCCACTGGATTATTCTCCTAACACTTCTACTTAATAGATCTTCATATCTTTTCTCAGGTTCTTTCTCTTACTCTGCTCTGTGGTTTTAAAATGAAATCATAATCTTTTATTCACTCAACCTCAAAATTTCTTTATCAACTTTAAACTGCTTATTCCTCAACTTTCAGATCACTTATATTGCTAGGTTCTATCTACCCTTTTCAGATATATCCCACATATGTCACTTCGTTTTTCCATTTCCTCTTCATTACCTGAGTTCAGACACTTGTAACTGATGATTTGACTTACTACCGTAGCCTGTGGACTGTTCTCCCTACCTCTGTCCTCTCATCCCTTTAATACAACATATGTGAGCAGCAACAAAACCCTATGTGCCCTAATCACTGCCTTGTTCAAATGGAGTTAAACTTACCACTATTTAAGAGTAATTTAAAGATCACTATGTGGATTGTCAAGATGCTTTATAATCTGCCCAGAAGACCTATCTTCACATTTGTCTTCCACGGCAACCCAAGCTTCCTCTGCTCTGCCACATCCACAGCTCTCAAACCACACCTGGTATTTTTCCTCACCACCATGTTTTTATTGACTAGAAAATATTTCTTCCTTATCTTAGTTTATCAAAGTGTTTTTCAACATTCAAGACCCAATCCAATTTCTCTTTGTGCATAAAGCTTCTCTGATTACTTCTGCTTCATTTGATTCAGAATTTCGTTTCTCAGTCTACCACTGGGCAATGGTTTAAGACTTCCACATTATATATCTGGAAATACCTACTGTGTGTACTTTAGACTGATCTGGATCACTTGGGAATATTTATATTACCTATAATATCCCTATAATGTAATAATGATTATCTTAATTTATGTATATGAAATTTGAAGATTTAAGGTTTAAAATTTTGCCCTAATATATCCTGGTAACAGACAGAAACAAAGAGACATGCTAAATATGTATATCTAATATCAGTACTCGTTTCATTATCATTTATTTTGGTGTCCTTTGAAGCATTATCTTGAGGGAGTTACTAAAATATAAATTTCTAATCATAGGACTACTAGGGAAGCGATAAGAAATCTTCATCTTTAATAATTTCCCTAGGTGATTCTCATGCACTGGCAATTTTCAAAAACAGTGCCATAGTTCACAGAACCTCTCTTTCATTACCGCATTTGTGTATATATATATATATATATGTATATGTGTATTTGTGTATATACATATATATGTATGTATATATATGTATATATATATGTGTGTATATATATATATATATAAGAACATATCCTATGTAAGTGAAAGTCGCTCAGTCGAGTTCAACTTTTTGCTACCCCATGGACTATACAATCCATGGAATTCTCCAGGCCAGAATACTGAAGTGGATAGCCTTTCTCTTTCTCTTTCTCTAGCCCAACCCAGAGATCGATCCCAGGCCTCCCACATTGCAGGTGGATTCTTTACCAACTGAGCCATCTATATATTAGTATATAACATATTATTCTATATACTAAATTAAGTGATGAATATATATTCTTGAAGACAAGAATAATATTTTATTTCCCTCTGTATTTGCCACTGTTCATAGCACAGTGCCTTATACATAATATATACTCAATAAATTTTAGTTGAATTATTGCAATAAATTTCAATTAGTGAAAAATCAAAAATCTTAGTTGAATTATTTAGTTGAAATATTACACAGAAACAATTTCTGTGTTTCATCAGGCTAAAAATTACCTTGAATTTAATAGTCAGTAATACATTTTCTTACACAGCAAACTATGAGAAATATTCTTGAAGCTTTGATTTGACATATATACACAAACAGGTTCACATTTGTATTTTAGTTATAAACCCCCCCTGTGGCTCAGATGGTAAAGCGTCTGCCTGCAATGCAGGAGACCAGGGTTCTATATCTGGGTCAGAAAAATCTCCTGGAGAAGGAAATGGCAACCCACTCCACTACTCTTGCCTGGAAAATTCCATGGACAGAGGAGCCAGGTGGGCTACAGTCCATGGGTTCACAAAGAATCGGACACACAACTGAGTGACTTCACTTTCACTTTCACTTCACTTCAACAATTCAAACATGCTCACATTTGTATGCTTGTTAAAGAACATTTAGAAGAATGTAAAAAAGAAAATAAGAATGAAAAAAATCATCTAAAGACAATATCTTTCTGTCATAGTTGTTCATTTTACCAAATAGTCTTTCTATGTATATTTCATATCTTTCAGGAAAATCACATATATCTGTATATTTGTGTATATGTCCATAAACATGAAAATTTTTGTCAATTTTATTTTGATGGAAGATTCCAGTATTAATAATACTTTAGTGTAACAATCTGTATAGTCATATTGTCTTTGAAAATCATTTCTAGGTTTTAGCGGGGCTTCCAAACTAATGTAAATACTCTTGCCCTCTTTCAAAAAGAAGCACAGATCAGTAGTAGAGCAAAGTCACCTGACATCAAATAAGATTTCACCACTGTGTTGAAATTTTTCCTTGATGATGATAGCAAGTTCTGTGTTATATCTATTAGAAGGGTCTTTTTCATGTAAACAAAGTTCAATACACTGCCCAATTAATAAGAACAAAAAGTCCATGAGGGTTTTCAGCAGGAAAAGAAACTTGTAACTTTGCACTGAGGCTCTGGGTATTCTTGACACTTTCTTTGTTTCCAGTTGATTTCAAAAATACTGCTATGCACAAACTGCTGTATTTAAAAGAGATAACAAACAAGGGCCTAGTGTACAGCCCAGGGGACACTGGGGAAAGAATTTGAAAAATATATGCATGTATATGCATTACTGAATCACTTTGCTGTATACCTGAAACTAATACAACTCTGTTAATTAACTATATTCCAATATAAAAGGAAAAAGTTAAAAAAATACTGATTCCATAGGGATACGTAATATGAAACTTTACCTTTGAAACTTTAAATGAAGAAGGATATTTAGGTGTGGGGACAAGATGTCAGAGTAGGAAAATCCTGGGCTTAACTCTTCCCAGATACACACCAAAATAGGCACTACACATAGAGAAACTGTCTCTGAGAATGACCTGAAGACCAGCAGAAAAGATTTACCACAACTAAAAAAAGAAAATGAAAAAGCTACCTTGCAATACAAGACGGGTAGAGATGCCATCTGGAGAGGACCCATAACCCTGGCATGGTAACCTACACGTGGGAAGGATATGACAGCTTCAAAGGCTCCCTGTAAGGACCAATAGCTGCAAACCCCATATCAGGCTCCCAGCCCAGAGGAGCTGCACTGAGGAGATTAAACCTCGTAACATCTGGCTTTGAAAGTCAGTGTGACTTAAATGCAGGCTAGCCAGAGGTTTGTAGGAAAATGAGACTTTGCCCTTAAAGGGCTTGTGCCCTTTAAATTTACTCACTCAGTCCCAGTGCAGAGACACAGCCTGGAAAGCTGGGGCATATGGCTGCTGCCTCTGCACTGGGACTCAGAGTGAGTAAACTTAAGGAAGAAATTCACTGACTTAGAGTGTGTGCCCAAGGAACAGGGGTCTCTTAGAACTTCTCTGGGTACAGAGAGGCAAATGACAGGTTTTGTTGTTTGTTTTATGGTTTGATCATTTTGGTTTGTTTTTTGTTTATGATTTACCCTCTCCCTAGTTCGTTCAGCACTGGCAAAAGCCATTTCTGACTCTCCCCCTCTAACTTCATAGAACCATTCACACAGTCCCAAGTTTACCCATGGATGCAATACAGCAAGTGATTCTCCAAAGCTGCTTCCCCTCTTTCCCCAAACCAGCAGGCACACTTAGCTGGCACCAAATCCCATCCAAAGCACCACTACACCCTGCCAATCCCAGCAGACTCCCACAACTGGCACCAGAGTTTCTCCAAAGCGGCCTCCTGCCTTGCCAGACCCAACAGACATCCTCAGTCAGCACAGACATCTCTCCAAAGCAACACCTACCCTGGAGTCTGGCCTTGCATAGGCCTTTTAACCAGCTGCACTGAGAACAAACCCAGAACACTAGCATGCCCATAGCATTCATGGTCATTTCAAACAGAAGGACATACACAGCCACCATGAGGGATATTCCTGGGATATGTTCTACACAGTCACTCCCTCAAGACTGGGAGACAAACCTGATATACCTAACAGATAGAAACAAAGCGGAGAGTTGGGCAACGTGAGGAGACAAGGGAATATGTTCCAAGTGAAAGAACAAGACAGAAACTCAGAAGAAGAACTAAATGAAAACAGAGCTAAGGAACCACCCAGGGAAAAGGTTCACGTTAATGGTCATAAAGATACTCAGTGAACTCAGAAGACTGGAAGAACATAGTGAGAAGCTAAGCAAAGAGACAGAAAAAATATATGTGAAAAGAATCAATTAAGGCTCAAGAATAAAATAATATTTAAAAACAAAAACAATAGAGGGAACCAGCAATGGATTATATGATGTAGAAGAAAGGATCACCTATCTGGAAGGCAAGCTAGTGGAAATCACCCAAAAACAGTAAAGGGAAAAGAAAGAAACAACAACAAACATGAGGACAGTTTATGTGACCACTGGCAAAATGTCAAGTATACTCACTATAGGAAGTTCCAGAAGACAGAGAGAGAGAAAGGATGAGAAAGCCTATTTTCAGAAATAATGACAGAAAACTTATTAACCAGGCAAAGGAAACAGACCTGAAAGTCCAGAAAGTACAGAGTGTATCAAACAAGATAACTCAAGGAGACCTACACCAAGACATATAAGTGTTCAGAAATTAAAATTAAAGACAGAATCTTCAAAGCAGCAAAGGAAAACAACTAGTTACACACAGAAGAGCCCCTACAAGATTATCAACTGAATTTTCAGCAGAGATTTTAGAGATCAGAAGGGAGTAGAACAATATACTTAAAGAACAGAAGGTGGGGTGGGAGGAAACAACTTCTGACAAAGAATGCATTATCCTGCAAATTTATCAATCAGAATTGAAAGAGTTTAATCGGCTCCAGTTTCATCCATCTCATCAGAACTGATTCAAATGAATTCTTTTTAACAGCTGAGTAATACTCCATTGTGTATATGTACCACAGCTTTCTTATCCATTCATCTGCTGATGGACATCTAGGTTGTTTCCATGTCCTGGCTATTATAAACAGTGCTGCGATGAACATTGGGGTACATGTGTCTCTTTCAATTCTGGTTTCCTCGGTGTGTATGCCCAGAAGTGGGATTGCTGGGTCATAAGGTAGTTCTATTTGCAATTTTTAAGGAATCTCCACACTGTTCTCCATAGTGGCTGTACTAGTTTGCATTCCCACCAACAGTGTAGAAGGGTTCCCTTTTCTCCACACCCTCTCCAGCATTTATTGCTTGCAGATTTTTGGATCGCAGCCATTCTGACTGGTGTGAAGTGGTACCTCATTGTGGTTTTGATTTGCATTTCTCTAATAATGAGTGATGTTGAGCATCTTTTCATGTGTTTGTTAGCCATCCGTATGTCTTCTTTGGAGAAATGTCTATTTAGTTCTTTGGCCCATTTTTTGATAGGGTCGTTTATTTTTCTGGAGTTGAGCTGCATAAGTTGCTTGTATATTTTTGAGATTAGTTGTTTGTCAGTTGCTTCATTTGCTATTATTTTCTCCCATTCAGAAGGCTGTCTTTTCACCTTGCTTATATTTTCCTTTGTTGTGCAGAAGCTTTTAATTTTAATTAGATCCCATTTGTTTATTTTTGCTTTTATTTCCAGCATTCTGGGAGGTGGATCATAGAGGATCCTGCTGTGATTTATGTCGGAGAGTGTTTTGCCTATGTTCTCCTCTAGGAGTTTTATAGTTTCTGATCTTACATTTAGATCTTTAATCCATTTTGAGTTTATTTTTGTGTGCGGTGTTAGAAAGTGATCTAGTTTCATTCTTTTACAAGTGGTTGACCAGTTTTCCCAGCACCACTTGTTAAAGAGATTGTCTTTACTCCATTGTATATTCTTGCCTCCTTTGTCAAAGATAAGGTGTCCATATGTGTGTGGATTTATCTCTGGGCTTTCTGTTTTGTTCCATTGATCTATATGTCTGTCTTTGTGCCAGTACCATACTGTCTTGATGACTGTGGCTTTGTAGTAGAGCCTGAAGTCAGGCAAGTTGATTCCTCCAGTTCCATTCTTCTTTCTCAAGATTGCTTTGGCTATTCGAGGTTTTTGTATTTCCATACAAATCTTGAAATTATTTGTTCTAGTTCTGTGAAAAATGTGCCTGGTAGCTTGATAGGGATTGCATTGAATTTGTAAATTGCTTTGGGTAGTATACTCATTTTCACTATATTGATTCTTCCAATCCATGAACATGGTATATTTCTCCATCTATTAGTGTCCTCTTTGATTTCTTTCATCAGTGTTTTATAGTTTTCTATATATAGGTCTTTAGTTTCTTTAGGTAGATATATTCCTAAGTATTTTATTCTTTTTGTTGCAATGGTGAATGGAATTGTTTCCTTAATTTCTTTTCTACTTTCTCATTATTCGTGTATAGGAATGCAAGGGATTTCTGTGTGTTGATTTTGTATCCTGCAACTTTACTATATTCATTGATGAGCTCTAGTAATTTTCTGGTGGAGTCTTTAGGGTTTTCCATGTAGAGGATCATGTCATCTGCAAACAGTGAGTTTTACTTCTTCTTTTCCAATTTGGATTCCTTTTATTTCTTTTTCTGCTCTGATTGCTGTGGCCAAAACTTCCAGAACTATGTTGAATAGTAGTGGTGAAAGTGGACACCCTTGTCTTGTTCCTGACTTTAGGGAAATGCTTTCAATTTTTCACCATTGAGGATAATGTTTGCTGTGGGTTTGTCATAGATAGCTTTTATTATGTTGAGGTATGTTCCTTCTATTCCTGCTTTCTGGAGAGTTTTTATCATAAATGGATGTTGAATTTTGTCAAAGGCCTTCTCTGCATCTATTGAGATAATCATATGGTTTTTATTTTCAATTTGTTAATGTGGTGAATTACATTGATTGATTTGCGGATATTGAAGAATCCTTGCATCCCTGGGATAAAGCCCACTTGGTCATGGTGTATGATCTTTTTAATGTGTTGTTGGATTCTGATTGCTAGAATTTTGTTGAGGATTTTTGCATCTATGTTCATCAGAGATATTGGCCTGTAGTTTTCTTTTTTGTGACATCTTTGTCAGGTTTTGGTATTAGGGTGATGGTGGCCTCATAGAATGAGTTTGGAAGTTTACCTTCCTCTGCAATTTTCTGGAAGAGTTTGAGTAGGATAGGTGTTAGCTCTTCTCGAAATTTTGGTAGAATTCAGCTGTGAAGCCATCTGGACTTGGGCTTTTGTTTGCTGGAAGATTTCTGATTACAGTATCAATTTCCGTGCTTGTGATGGGTCTGTTAAGGTTTTCTATTTCTTCCTGGTTCAGTTTTGGAGAGTGAAGTAAGCCAGAAAGAAAAACACCAATACAGTATACTAACACATATATATGGAATTTAGGAAGATGGCAATGACGACCCTGTATGCAAGACAGGGAAAGAGACACAGATGTGTATAACGGACTTTTGGACTCAGAGGGAGAGGGAGAGGGTGGGATGATTTGGGAGAATGACATTCTAACATGTATACTATCATGTGAATTGAATCGCCAGTCTATGTCTGACGCAGGATGCAGCATGCTTGGGGCTGGTGCATGGGGATGACCCAGAAAGATGTTATGGGAGGGGAGGTGGGAGGGGGGTTCATGTTTGGGAATGCATGTAAGAATTAAAGATTTTAAAATTTAAAAAATAAATAAATAAATAAAATAAAATTTAAAAAATAAAAACTAAAAAAAAAATAAAATTTAAAAAATAAAAAACTAAAAAAAAAAAAAAAAAAAACCTTCCTCCTAAGGAGGAAGGAACACTGACTGTGTTAAAAAAAAAAAAGAATTGAAAGAGTTTCCCAGAGAAGCAAAAGCTGAAGAAGTTTGTCACCATTAAAGTGACCAAACAAAAAATGCTATAGGAACTTCTTGTAATAAAAAGAAAATACCATAACCAGAAATATGAAAACTGAGAAAGAAAAAAGTCTCACAGCAAAAGGAATAACATGGTAAAAGCAGCAAGTGGATCAAGCATCTATATGTCTAGTATGAAGATTAAAAGACAAAACTAGTAAAATTATATATATCTACATAAATCAGGGCTTCCCTGGACAGAGGAACCTCATGGGCTTCATGGGGTCCCAAAAGAGTTAGACATGACTTAGCAACTGAACAACAACAACAAAATCAGTTAAGGGATATATACAAAATAAAGAAAGGTAGAAAAATGATGTCAGACACATAATAGGGTGTATTTGGGAAGATTCAAATGTAGTGCTTTTAGAATGTGCTCAAATTAAGTGACAGTCAGCTTAAAATAGACACATATAAGAATATTATATAAGAATTTCATGGTAACCATAAATGAAAAAATGGATAGTTGATAAATAGAAAATTAAATAAAACAAATATAATACTGAAAAAGTAATTAAACTATGAAGATATTAAGAGAAGTAGGAAGGAATAAAGAAAAAAAAACAAAAAAGAGCAAAAAACAACAAAATTGCAAAGGGTACATGCCTATCGGTCATTAATGAAAATATAAATGGATTAAGGCCACAATCAAAAGACACAGGGTGCAAAAATAGATTAAAAAACAACTCATCTGTATGTTGCCTCAAAAGATTCACTTTATGTCTAAAGACACATGCAGTCTATAAATGAAGGGATGAAAATAAATAAATAAATATTCCATGCAAACGGAAACAAAAAGAAACCTGTGGTAGTAATATTTATACCAGATAAAGCAAATTTACAAAGATTATAACAAAAGACAAAGAAGTACTTTGTGCTTTGTGCTCAGTCAGTCATGTCCAGCTCTTTGCAACCCCGTGGACTGTAGCCTTCCAGGCTTCTCTGTCCATGGAATTCTCCAGGCAAGAATACTGGAGTGGGTTGCCATTCCCTTCTCCAGGTGATTTTTCCAACCTAGGGATTGAACCCACGTCTCCTGCATTGGCAGCAGGATATTTTACCAATGTGCCATCTGGGAAGCCCAAAGAAGGACATTCCATGATGATAAAGTTATCAATCCAAGAAAAAGATATAACACTTGTAAATATGCATATATATATGTGTGTATACACACAAACACACATATAGATATATACATCCCCAACATTGGAGAACCTAAATACATAACTATCAACAGACAAAGGGAGAAGTTGACAGTAATGAAATAACAATATGAAACTTTAATACTCCAGTTAGTTTGATGGCAAATCATCCAGACAGAAAATGAATATGAAACACTAGCTTCATATGGCACATTTAATGACCTGAATTTAATAGATCTCTACAGAACATTTCATACAGAAACAGCAGAATAGACAGACGTTCTTTTCAAATGCTCATAGAACATTCTCCAGAATAAATCACATGCTGGGCCACAAAACAAACTCAAAAAAACTTAGTAAGATTGAGATTATATCAAGTATCTTTTCTGACCATGGTATGTGACTAGAAATCAACTACAAGAAACAGCACAAACACATGGCATCTAAACAAAATACTACTAAATAGCCAATGAGTCACTGAGCACATCAGATAACATTTTAAAATACCATGGACAAATGGAAATCTAAATACAATATTTCAAAATAATGGGACACAACAAACGCATTTCTAAGATGGAAATTTATAACAATACAGGCCTAACTCAGGAAACAAAAATCTGAAATGAACAATCTAACATTACACCTATGGAACTGGAATGACAACAACAACAAATCCAAAATTAGTAAAAGAAAGAAAATATTAAAGATCAGAGTGGAAATAAATGAAGACTTAAAAATGGAAAAAAATCAAGAAACTAAGAGTAGTTGTTGAAATAATAAACAATAAACCTTTGGCAAGATTCTTCAAGAAACATAAAACATGAAAGTGGAAGGGAGAGAGGGAGAGAGCACATGTTAGCATGTGTGAGAGAGCCCAAATAAAATCAGAACTGAAAGAGGAGAAGTTACTACCAATACCATAGATATCAATAATTTGAGAGACAACTCCAAAAAATTATACAGCAAAATTTGAGTTACCTAGAAAAAAATGGACAAATTCCTCAAAATATGCAATCTGAAGACAAGACTGAATCATGAAGAAATAAAAAACCTGAATAGACCAGTTAGTTACTAGTAGTGAAACAATAAATAATTATTTATGGCTCTCAACTGGAGAAAGGAATGGCAATCCACTCGAGTATTCTTGCCTACAGAATTCCATGGACAGAGCAGCCTGGCAGGCTACAGTGCATGGGGTTGCAGAGTCAGACACTACAGCGACTAACACAACATGTTTCTCAACACAAAAGTGTACAACTGCATATCTTCACAGATGTGCTCCACTAAACACTTCAAAGACTTCATACCTATCCTTCTTAAAGGATTCCCAAAAACCAAAGAGGAAGGAACATTTCCAAACTCATTCTTCATGGTCAGCATCACCCTGATAACAAAACCAGACAGTGAAATGATAAAAGACTACAGACCAGTATTCTCTGATGAACATACATGTAAAAATCCTCAACAAAATTTTAGAAAACCAGAGTTAACAATACATTAAAAGGAGCATATGTCATGATGAAGTGATACTAACTCCAAGCATATGAGAATGCTTCAATATCAGCAAATTAAGCAATGTGATACACTACGTCAAGAAACTGAAGAATAAAAATCATGTGCTAATCTCAGTAGATGCAGAAAAATATTCTGACAGAATTCAACAGCCATTCATAATAAAAAAATTCTCAATAAAGTGGGTATGGGGAATATACCTCAATATATAAAGGCTATATACGATAAACCCACAATCAACATCATAATCAATGGTATGAATGCATTTCTTCTAAGATGAAGAACAAGATAAGGATGCCCACTCTTGCTACTTTCATTTAACTTAGTATTGGTCTTCCTAGCTAGAGTAATTATGCAAGAAAAAGAAATGAAATAAATCCAAAAGGGAAAGGAATAAGTGAAACTACTACTGTTTGAAGATGGCATGATCCAATACTTAGAAATCCTGTAGACTTCATCCCCCCCCCAAAAAAAAAACTATGAGAATAAATGGTCTTAGTAATTTTGTAGGATAGAAAATCAATATACAGAATTATATAGTATTTCTATACACTAATAACAACCTATGAGAAAAACAAATGTAGAAAATTGTATCAATATACCTAGGAATAAAAACTAACCAAGAAGGTAAAAGACTTGTACTCTGAAAACTGTAACACACTGATGAAATAAACTGAAGATGATACAAACACATGGAAAGATTTACTGTGCTCATGAATGGGAGGAACAAATATTGTTACAATATCCATAGTACCCAATGCAATTTACAGATTCAATGCAATCTCTATCAAAACAGCAATGAAAATTTTCCATACATAATCCTAAAATTTGTATGTAACCACAAAAGACTCCAAATAGTCAAAGCAATTCTGAGAAAGAAAACAAAGCTGGACTCCTAGACTTCACACTATAATATAAAGCTACACTAATCAAAACAGTATAGTACTGGCACAAAACAGACACATAGGTCAAAGGAAGATAATAGTTAGCTCAGAAATAAACCAACTCTTACATGGTCAATTAATTTTCAACAAATTAAACAAGAATTTGGAAAAGATAGCATCTATAATAAATGATGCTTAGAAACTTGGACAGATGGATTCAAAGAAATGAATTTGGACCTCTTTTTCATATCATGTACAGGAAAAAAAAAAAACAACCTCAAATGGGTTAAATGCTTAAATAGAAGATTTGAAACCATAAAATTCCTGGAAAAAATATAGGTGTTATGCTCTTTGACATCAACCTTGTAATTATTTTTTCAATCAGTCTCCTCTGGCAAAGAAAACGAAAACAAAAATAAACATATGGGACTATATCAAACTAAAAAGCTCATGTAGAGTGAAGGAAACTTATAAATAAACAAAAAGGGAACCTACTGATAGGGAGAAAACATTTGCAAATGATATATGTAATAAGTGGTTAAATCATGGAACTAAATATCAAAAGCCAACAATTGATCCAATAAGGGCAAAGGACCGGAACAGACATTTTCCCAAACAAAACATACAGACTGGTAGCAGTCACATGAAAATACATTCAACATCATTAATTACTGGAGAAATGCGAATCAAAATTATAATCAGATATCATCTCGGAATGGGCTAGCATCAAAAATATAAAAAACTGTTAGCAAGGACATTGGAAAAATGGTACCCAGGTGCACTGTTGGTGGGAATGCAAATTGGTGCATCCACTATGGAAAACAGTATGGAGATTTTTAACTACCATCAGTTCAGTTCAGTCACTCAGTCGTGTCCGTCTCTTTGTGACCCCATGGACTGCAGCATGCCAGGCTCGCTGTCCATCACCAACTCCCAGAGTTTACTCAAACTCATGTCCATCAAGTCAGTGATGGCATTCAATCATCTCATCCTTTTTCATCCCCCTCTCTGATCCAATAGTTCAACTTATGGGTAATCACCAGAAGAAAACAAAAATTCCGTATCAAATAGATACATGCACCTTTATGTACAATGCAGCATTATTTACAATATCCAAAATATGGAAATGACCTAAATGTTCACTGATAGATGAGTGTATGAAGAAGAAATGGTAATGGAATATCACTCAGGCATAAAAAGAATGAAGTTTTGCCACTTGCTATAACATGGATAGACTTAGCAGGTATTATGCTCAGTGGACTAAGTCAGACAGAGAAAGACAATACCATATGATCTCATTTTTATGTAGAATTTAAGAAACAAAACAAATAAAAGAAAACAAAAACATATTCATATATGCAGAAAACTAATTTTTGCTAGAAATAAGAGGGTAAAGAGATAGGTAAAATAGGAAAGAGGATTAAGATATACACTTAGTTCTAAAAGAAATAGGTGGCACTAGTGGTAAAAAACTCACTAGCAGGAGACATAAGAGATGTAGGTTTGATTCCTGGGTCGGGAAGATCCTCTGGAGGAGGGCAATGCAACCCGTTCCAGTAGTGTTGACTGAAGAATCCCATGGACAGTGGAGCCTGGTGGGCTACAGTCCACAGAGCCTCAAAAGTTGAACATGACTGAAGCGACTTAGCACATCATATACAACATAAGGAGTATAATTGATAATGCTGCAACAGCAATTTTGTATGGTGACAGCTGGTTACTGGACATGTTCTGATCATTTTTTAAGGTATTTGATTGTCAGATCACTAGCTGTACATTCAAAGCTAACATAATAAACCAACTAAACTTCAATAAAACATGAGAAGTCAGCACATAAATAAAAGGATAGAAAGTCATCCTTAGAGTGTCATGCTCCATATAATAATGCTGTTCATTTGTTCTGCATTTGATATTCTGCTTTTTTCATTTCACATCACCGAAAATTTACCAATTTATTAAAATTCTTCCGAAATGCAGGAAAAAAAAGAACAAATTTTATTTCTTCAATTCTCTTCACACACTGAAGAAAAATTCCATCCACTAATAGTGAAAAAAAAAACACCACATTATAGTAGTAACCAATGAGGAATACTAAGGTAAAAGATGGCATATTCAAAGAAAATTCAATAACTCATTATATCTTCCCTTTCTGAAAAGTTCAGTACAAGGACGGTGAAAAGCATTAAGGCATAAAACCAAAGAACAGAAATAACAGTAAAGGAGACAGTAGTAAAATCTTTTTGGCAATGGCAGAATAGAAAGAAAAATGGATTGACTTAACAGATAGAAATAGCCAAGACCCTGGCCAGCAGTGAGAAAAAGTAAGAGGCAGCATAAACTGTGCTAAAGGCCCCAAATACTCAGAAAATATTTATTTCAAGGATTTCTGGCAATAGGAACAAAGGTGAAGCTGAAAACAAGTGGGTTAATCAAAGTCTATGAAGTGTCAGACTTTATTTTGGGGGGCTCCAAAATCACTGCAGATGGTGACTGCAGCCATGAAATTAAAAGATGCTTACTCCTTGGAAGGAAAGTTATGACCAACCTAGACAGCATATTTAAAAGCAGAGACATTACTTTGCCAACAAAAGTCTGTCTAGTCAAGGCTATGGTTTTTCCAGTGGTCATGTATGGATGTGAGAGTTGGAATATAAAGAAAATTGAGTACTGAAGAATTGATGCTTTTGAACTGTGGTGTTGGAGAAGACTCTTGCAAGTCCCTTGGACTGCAAGGAGATCCAACCAGTTCATCCTAAAGGAGATCAGTCTCGGGTGTTCATTGGAAGGACTGATGCTGAAGCTGAAACTCCAGTACTTTGACCACCTCACGTGAAGAGTTGACTCACTGGAAAAGACCCTGATGCTGGGAGGATTTGGGGACAGGAGGAGAAGGGGACGACAGAGGATGAGATGGCTGGATGGCATCACCGACTCGATGCACATGAGTTTGAGTGAACTCTGGGAGTTGGTGATGGACAGGGAGGCCTGCCGTGCTGGGATTCATGGGGTTGGAAAGAGTTGGACATGACGGAGCGACTGAACTGATGAAGATAGAACACCAAATCCTTTCCAAGAGCCCACACAGAAGAGTAAAAATTGACTCCAGCCTCAGCATAAGAGCAGAGGAATATGTTTTTTAAAAAGATAATACAAGTTGAACCCATGCCTTACACCATGTACAAAAATTAGCTCAAAATGGATAAGAACCTGAACAGAAGAGCTAAAGCCATAAAACCCATAGAAGACATAGGGGTTGACAGTGGCTTCTGAGATTGACACCTAAAGCATGAGCCACAAAGGGGAAAAAAAAAAAAAAAAGATAAAGCAGACTTAATCAAAATTAAAAAGTTTTGTGCAAAAGAGTTTATGCAAAAAGAGAAAAGACAACATACAAAATAGGAAAAAAAATCCTTGCAAATCATATATCTGATAAGGAATTATTATCCAGAATAAAGTACTCTTTTAACTAAGCAACAGAACAACAACAAAATTTTAAAATGAGTATAGTGCTTGCATAAATGCTTCTCCGAAGCAGGTATATAAATGGCCAACAAACCCATGTAAAAATGTTCAGTATCACTGGTGATTAAAGGAATACAAGTCAAAACCACAATGGATATTACTTCACACCGAGTAGGGAGTTTAGTATCCAGAATATATAAAGTACTCTTTTAAACTAAGCAACAAGAGTTCTTTCTTCATTTGGGGAAATAGTTTAAAAAGGATAAATATTAATTCTTTGTTATGTTTTTGGTAGAATATTCCTGTGAAGCTGTCTGGTCCTGGACTTCATGCTAGGAGTTTTTTAAATTATAAATTCAATTTCATTATTACTGATCTATGTGTTCAAATTGTCTGTTTCTTCTTGATTCAGTCCTGACAGGTTGCACATTTCTTGGACTTTATCCATCCAATATATATATTAATAGCTCCTACAACACAATGAAAAAAAATTACCCAAAGAAAAAAAATGAGCAGAAAACAAATGGAAATTTTTCTGAAGAAGGCTAACAAACACATGAAAAGATACTCAACATAACTACTGGAGAAAGCAAATCAAAATGAAGACAAGTTATCACCTCATACCTGTCAGAATGGCTATCATCAAAAGAACACGAATAACAAATGTTGGAGAGTATGTGGAAAAAAGCAAACCAATGTACACAGTTGGTAAGAATGTAAGTTGTTGTAGCCACTATGGAAAACAGTATGGACATTCCTCAAAAATTAAAAATAGAAGTATCATATGATCCAGAAATTCCTCTCCTGGGTATATATCCAGGAAATACAAAAATACTACTTTGAAAATATACACCCACCACTCACCCCAATGTTCACAGCAGTACTGTTTACAATGACCAATATATGGAAGTAACCCAAATGTCCATTAACTGATGAATGGATAAAAAAGACATGGTGTGTGTATGTATGTGTGTGTGTGTGTGTGTGAGTGTATATATATATATATATGTATATATATATATATATACACACACACATACATATATATATACATACATACATACATACATATATATATATATGAAGTAAAGTGAAGTGAGTTTCTTAGTCATGTCTGACTCACTGCAAGCCCATGGATTATAGCCCCCCAGGTTCCTCTGTCCATGGGGATTCTCCAGGCAAGTATACTGGAATGGGTTGCCATACTGGAACAGTTTGCCATACCCTTCTCCAGGGGATCTTCCCAATCCAGGGATCAAACCTTGGTCTCCCACATTGCAGGAGGGTTTTTTACCAACTGGGCCATTGGGAAGCCGAAGAATACTAGAGTGGGTAGCCTGTCCCTTATCTGACCCTGAAATGGAACTAAGGTCTCTTACTACTCTATGTGAAATCTAAAAAAATAACATGAATGTATATAGCACAACAGAACTAAAGCCACAGAAAAAGGAAATAAACTAGTGGTTACTAGAGGTGAGAGGGAAAAGATAGGGATATGCGTTAAAAGATAGAACTACTATGTATAAAATAGGAAACAAGGATTTATTTTACAGCACAGGGTATTATAGCTATTATCTTGTAAGAACATCTGATGAAGTATAAGCTATAAAGTACATAAACATTATGCTGTACAGCTGAAACTAATATATTGTAAATCAACTATATGTCAATAAAAATACTTTTTAGAAAGTTACTTATTATTTGATTTCATTTCTAGAAAATATTCAGAAGAGGTACATCCATAATGATAGAAAGCAGATCAGTGGCTGCCACAGCTTACAGAGAGTGGGAAATGCTTCAGTGGTACTGGATTTCTATTGCGGGTGATAAATATATTTTGTTACATAGAGGTAGCAATTACATGACACTGTAAATGTGCTACGGAGAAGGTGATGGCACCCCACTCCAGTACTCTTGCCTGGAAAATCCCATGGACAGAGGACCCTGGTAGGCTGCGGTCCATGGAGTTGCGAAGAGTCAGACATAACTGAGCGACTTCCCTTTCACTTTTCACTTTCATGCATTGGAGAAGGAAATGGCAGCCCACTTCAGTGTTCTTGCCTGGAGAATCCCAGGGATGGGGGAGCCTGGTGGGCTGCCATCTATGGGATCACAGAGTCGGACACGACTAAAGTGACTTAGCAGCAGTAAATGTGCTAAACACTACCAAATTGTTTATTTTAAAACAATTACTTTAATGTTATGTGAGTTTTTGACCTCAATAATTTTTAAAAGTTATTTAAAAAAAAAAAAAATACAGAGGCACCTTGGACAGAAGTACACCTGGCACGAAATTGTGGTTTTTTTATGCCATTGTGAAAACAAATCAATTAAGTTAAGTTAAATTTACATATTAAGGTAGTTCTATTTGCAACTTTTTAAGGAATCTCCACACTGTTCTCCATAGTGGCTGTTACTAGTTTGCATTCCCACCAACAGTGTAGGAGGGTTCCCTTTTCTCCACACCCTCTCCAGCATTTATTGCTTGCAGACTTTTGGATTGCAGCCATTCTGACTGGTGTGAAGTGGTACCTCATTGTGGTTTTGATTTGCACTTCTCTAATAATGAGTGATGTTGAGCATCTTTTCATGTGTTTGTTAGCCATCCGTATGTCTTCTTTGGAGAAATGTCTATTTAGCTCTTTGGCCCATTTTTTGATTGGGTCGTTTATTTTTCTGGAATTGAGCTGCATAAGTTGCTTGTATATTTTTGAGATTAGTTGTTTGTCAGTTGCTTCATTTGCTATTATTTTCTCCCATTCAGAAGGCTGTCTTTTAACCTTGCTCATATTTTCCTTTGTTGTGCAGAAGCTTTTAATTTTAATTAGATCCCACTTGTTTATTTTTGCTTTTATTTCCAGAATTCTGGGAGGTGGATCATAGAGGATCCTGCTGTGATTTATGTCGGAGAGTGTTTTGCCTATGTTCTCCTCTAGGAGTTTTATAGTTTCTGGTCTTACATTTAGATCTTTAATCCATTTTGAGTTTATTTTTGTGTGCGGTGTTAGAAAGTGATCTAGTTTCATTCTTTTACAAGTGGTTGACCAGTTTTCCCAGCACCACTTGTTAAAGAGATTGTTTTTACTCCATTGTATATTCTTGCCTCCTTTGTCAAGATACGGTGTCCATATGTGTGTGGATTTATCTCTGGGCTATTTTGTTCCATTGATATATATGTCTGTCTTTGTGCCAGTACCATACTGTCTTGATGACTGTGGCTTTGTAGTAGAGCCTGAAGTCAGGCAAGTTGATTCCTCCAGTTCCATTCTTCTTTCTCAAGATTGCTTTGGCTATTTGAGGTTTTTTGTATTTCCATACAAATCTTGAAATTTATGACCCAGCAATCCCACTGTTGGGCATACACACCGAGGAAACCAGAATGGAAAGAGACACACATACCCCAATGTTCATCGCAGCACTGTTTATAATAGCCAGGACATGGAAACAACCTAGATGTCCATCAGCAGATGAATGGATAAATAAGAAAGCTGTGGTACATATACACAATGGAGTATTACTCAGCCATTAAAAATAATTCATTTGAATCAGTTCTGATGAGATGGATGAAACTGGAGCCGATTATACAGAGTGAAGTAAGCTAGAAAGAAAAACACCAATACAGTATACTAACACATATATATGGAATTTAGAAAGATGGCAATGACGACCCTGTATGCAAGACAGCAAAAAAGACACAGATGTGTATAATGGACTTTTGGACTCAGAGGGAGAGGGAGAGGGTGGGATGATTTGGGAGAATGGCATTCTAACATGTATACTATCATGTAAGAATTGAATTGCCAGTCTATGTCTGACGCAGGATACAGCATGCTTGGGGCTGGTGCATGGGGATGACCCAGAGAGATGTTATGGGGAGGGAGGTGGGAGGGGAGTTCATGTTTGGGAACGCATGTACACCCGTGGTGGATTCATGTCAATGTATGGCAAAACCAATACAGTATTGTAAAGTAAAGTAAAACAATTCAAAAAAAATTTACATACTAAATGAAATTTTCCCAAATTTTGTTCAAGAATTCTGATAGTATTTTAAAACTTCAAGCAGGAATATGAAAGAGTGTGTGTGTGTGTGTGTGTGTGTGTGTGTGTGTGTGTGTGTGTGAAATCTAACTAGCTCTAGAGAAAAGACTATACATTAGCAGAATGCCTACACAAAAGTGTACAGCCAGATCATCCTACAGCAAAATCCTCAGTTGACCCCATTTACAGGCAAGTAACTCATATAAAGTTTTTAGGGCCTTACTCTAATACGAACAAGAAAAAGGAACAATATAACATATGGGGAAAGACTCTGCAGGAAAAAACAGGAACTAAATCACAGAAAAGGGAAAAAAAGCAACTTGAAGAACTATAGACCACGGAGGGAATGAGAGATAAGACCAAATATCTCCTAAAAGATACTGCAATACTTAAATTAAAAGGTGATATTTTCTAAAATAGTGAAATTGACAGAGCTTTGGAAATAAAATACTATGACAGGATTGATGAAATTCTCAAGAAAAGTGCTGGAAAATAAATGAGAGAAATTCTAAATAAACAGATAAAAAGATGTAGAAGACAGGAAAGATAAACCATCAGAAAAGTAGGAATTTGAGAAGTGAGAATACGGAGGAGAATAATCAAAGACCTAATTTAAAATACATATGCTTCAATATTAAATTCTCTTTTCTCTTATACGCACATTGCAGTCAGACTTTATTTCCAACTATTCTATCAAAGCCTTTCATGTCAAACTCATCCTTCATCTCCAAGTTGCTCTTCCCTGTCCCTATTTTTCTTTACATCATTTGACACAGTTTCCCCATCCTAAACATTTTTGACCATTTGATGTGCAGGAAAACACTCTCTAGATTTCTTTAATACCTCACTTCGGGCCTCCACCTTAAGTCAGTTTTGCTAATGCTACACTCCCTGGATTATATCTGAGCTGCTTCTTGAACCTCTTCTTTCCTCTATTGACAACCCCTTGATTGTTTCATTCAGTATTTTGACTTTAAATACAATTCCTATACTGATAACTTTGAAATGCGCAGAACTCTCATGAGTTTAAGCCAGAACTCTCTCATGAATTACATCCTCCTAAGTCTAATTTCACAATAAACTGTGGAAAATTCTGAAAGAGATGGGAATACAGACCACCTGACCTGCCTCTTGAGAGATCTGTATGCAGGTCAGGAAGCAACAGTTTGAACTGGACATGGAACAACAGACTGGTTCCAAATAGGAAAAGGAGTATGTCAAGGCTGTATGTTGTCATCCTGCTTATTTAACTTCTATGCAGAGTACATCATGAGAAACGCTGGACAAGCTGGAATCAAGATTGCCGGGAGAAATATCAATAACCTCAGATATGCAGATGACACCACCCTTATGGTAGAAAGTGAAGAGGAACTAAAAGCCTCTTGATGAAAGTGAAAGTGAAGAGTGAAAAAGTTGGCTTAAAGCTCAACATTCAGAAAATGAAGATCATAGCATCTGGTCCCATCACTTCATGGGAAATAGATGGGGAAACAGTGGAAACAGTGTCAGACTTTATTGTTTAAATCACTGCAGATGGTGACTGCAGCCATGAAATTAAAAGACGCTTACTCCTTGGAAGGAAAGTTATGACCAATCTAGATTGCATATTGAAAAGCAGAGACATTACTTTGCCAACAAAGGTCCGTCTAGTCAAGGCTATGGTTTTTCCAGTGATCATGTATGGATGTGAGAGTTGGAATATAAAGAAAACTGAGTACTGAAGAATTGATACTTTTGAACTGTGGTGTTGGAGAAGATTCTCGAGAGTCCCTTGGACTGCAAGGAGATCCAACCAGTCCATTTTAAAGGAGATCAGTCTGGGATTTCTTTGGAAGGAATGATGCTAAAGCTGAAACTCCAATACTTTGGCCACCTCATGGGAAGAGTTGACTCATTGGAAAAGACCCTGATACTGGGAGGGATTGGGGGCAGGAAGATAAGGGAACAACAGAGGATGAGATGGCTGGATGGCATCACCGACTCAATGGACATGAGTTTGAATGATCTCCGGGAGTTGGTGATGGACAAGGAGGCCTGGCGTGCTGCAATTCATGGGAGTCGCAAAGAGTCGGACACAACTAAGCAACTGAACTGAACTGAACTGAAGTCTAATTTACTATTCAACCTCCCCACTTAAATACCCAAGAGAAATTTCAAGCTTACACATTCTAAAACAGTTTATAATGCTCAACAATTTATATTGTTCCCTCTTCTGGGTTCCCTATCTCAGGAAACAGCAGTAGCATTCTTCCAGTTGCTTCAGCCAAAATTCTTGCTGTTATTTTATTTTCTCTCACATTTAAGACCCAATCCATTGGCATATTAGATCTTCCTTGAGAATTCCTTGGACATCAAAGAGATTAAACCAGTCAATCCTAAAGGAAATCAACCCTGAATGTTAACCAGAAGGACTGATGCTGAAGCTCTAATACTTTGACCACCTGATGGAAAGACCTGACTCATTGGGAAAGACCCTGATTCTGGGAAAGATTGAGGGCAAGAGAAGAAGGAGGCTATGGAGGATGAAATGGTTGGATGGCATCACTGACATGACATGAGTTTGAGCAAAATCCAAGAGATAGGTAAGGACAGGGAAGCCTGGCATGCTGCAGTCCATGGTGTTGCAATGACTTGGATATTACTTAGTGACTGAACAGCAACAACAGGTATATGTCCAGACATATGGACACAGGGTGGTAAGCGGAGGGGGTGCTGAATTGAGTAGCACTAACATATACACACTACCATGTATAAAACAGTAAGTAGGATGCTGCTGTTAAGCACAGAGGCCTCAGCTCCAAGTTCTGTGATGACCTGGAGGGGTGAGATAGCTGGGGGAGGGAGGCTTAAGAGGTGGAAATATATGTATACTTATAGCTGATTCACTTTGTTGTACAGCAGAATCTAACACAACATCGCAAAGCAATTTTACTCTTTTTTTTTTTTAAAGCAGGATAGATTTGAATCTCACCAAAAAAAAAAAAAAAAAGACATTTAACTTCATATAAACCTTGATTTTCTCATCCGTTAATTGTGGATGAGATAATACAGATAAAGATCTAAATGTAGTTTCTGGCACAAAGTATGCTTTCATTAATTGTTACTTTTATTTAATAAATACCCTGTGCATTGAATGGAAAAGAATTTATCCAGAATCTAACCATTTATCTTTGCTTCCACCTCTATTCTTATGGTTCAAGCTGCAATATCTTTCACCTGGATTATTCATTAACCTCTTATCTTGCCTCATTCCTACCATTCTCATCATTCTAAGTATATCCTCTACAAAGAAAACCTTTTAGGAAACTTTTCAAAATATAAGTCAGAGCATACAATTCCTATATATATTGGGTTGGCCAAAAAGTTCATAACAGCTTAAGAAAAGCCTGAATGAACTTTTTGGCCAACCCTTTTAAAAATAAATCTCAGTTGATTCCCGTATCACTCAGAGTAAAAGCTCATGGCTTTATAAGAATTTGCAAAACACCACAAAATCTGTTTCAACTGCTCTTTTCCTTGTTGAGCTGTACCACAAGCTTTCTAGAAATCCCTCAAGTATGTACAGTATACCCCTCCCTGGGCATCTCTGCTCTTGCTTTCTCACTTCTTTCAGATATTTTCTTAATCATTCTCATCAGGGAGGCCTTTACCGATCATCCGATTTCTTTCAAAAAATGATGATTTTTTCCTTAAGTGATTCATACAAATAATAATTTGATCAATGTTTAATGTTTCAAGAAGGAAATACTACTCAAAATCCCACCACCCATAAAAAAATTAACAAATAATCAACTTTCTAGACAACTGTCCTTGCAAATAAAAATATGTATCTATAACAACCTACCTACCTATCTATTGAGAGAGATCTATATCTATAGATACAGATATCTATTTAGGGCAACCAGAATGCTATTTCTGACTAAAATTATTAGACTTTAAGAAAATAATGGGAAATTAAACTGAAACCCAACAAATTGCTTAACATGGGATAAACGTTCCTTTACCATGTTTGAAATGACCATAAAGATTGAAAGGAGTGATTATGAAAAGTCAATACAAATATGAAGTCTCTTTTTGACATAGGTGTCAAATTTAGAGGTCTCAATATAACCCTTGCTTTGATGATATAATTAGTACTTCTGTCTTGCCTCCTAAGTTTTATGAGTTATATTATTGACTTTATATTATCTGAAGTTTAATATTTAAGCTCCATTCTATAACCATAGCTCTGGTTCTTTAGTTTTCATCTTTAAATAGATTCAATGCTACTAGCATTCTAATTGTTAAATTTTCATCTTTTAATGGGTTATACATCCTTTTCTTGATTTGTTTTGAGAAAAGAACATTGGTGCTACATTCCCTGGTTTCTTTTATGCTTAAAGGTGTTTCTCCATTGACTTAGTATTTGAATTATATCTCTATGGGCTTCCCTGGTGGCTCCGTGGTAAAGAGTCCGCCTGTCAAGGCGAGATGTGGGTTCGATCCCTTGGTCAAGAAAATCACCTGGAGAAGGAAATGGCAACCCACTCCAGTATTCCTGCCTTGGACATTCCATGGACAGAGAAGCCTGGTGGGCTATAGTCCATGGGGTTGCAGAGTCAGACACAGTAACTAAACAACAATAATTTCTCTGCTAAGTACACTCTTTTTTTGGATCACACTTCATTTTCCAACAGTTAAATAGATGCTTCTCATTATGTTCTGTCACTGAATGCTGCGGTGGGTTCATCAGAATCCAACTTAATCCCTCCATTTTTTGTTTCCTTCTTTCAATGCCTCTACCTACAGGACTGAAAGATTCATTCATAAGGATGTACATTAGTGCCAATCATTTTATATATAAACATTTTTTCCTGTATTAGATGACATCTTTTCAATATTAAATTCTCAACTTTTTTTTTCATTTTATATGATACCTTATATGATATTTTAATGTAGGGAAACCTTATATGATATTTTAATGTAGTTCAGTTCAGTTGCTCAGTCGTGTCCAACTCTTTGCGACCCCATGGACTGCAACACACCAGACTTACCTGTCCATCACCAACTCCCAGAGCCTACTCAAACTCATGCCCATGGCTTAAGTGATCGCATCCAACCTTCTCATCTTCCGTCACCCTCTTTTCCTCCTGCCTTGAATCTTTCCCAGTATCAGGGTCTTTTCCAATAAGTCAGTTCTTCCTATAAGGTGGCCAAAGTATTGGAGTTTCAGCTTCAGCATTAGTCCTTCCAATGAATACGCAGGACTGACTTCCTTTAGGATGGATGGGTTGGATCTCCTTGCAGTCCAAGGGACTCTCATGAGTCTTCTCCCAAGACCACAGTTCAAAACATCAGTTCTTCAGCACTCAGCTTTCTTCATGGTCCAACTCTCACATCCATACATGACTACTGGAAAAACCATCGCTTTGACTAGACAGACCTTTGTCAGCAAAGTAATGTCTCTGCTTTTTAATATGCTCTCTAGGTTGGTCATAACTTTTCTTCCAAGTAGTAAGAGTCTTTTAATTTAATGGCTGTGGTCACCATCTGCAGTGATTTTAAAGCCCCCCCAAATAAAGTCTCTCATTGTTTCCATTGTTTCCCCATCTATTTACCATGAAGTGATGGGACTGGATGCCATGATTTTAGTTTTCTGAATGGTCATTATTAAGCCAACTTTTTCACTCTCCTCTTTCACCTTTATCAAGAGGCTCTTTAGTTCTTTTTTGCTTTCTGCCATAACGGTGGTGTCATCTGCATATCTAAGGTTATTGATATTTCTTCCAGCAATCTTAATTCCAGTTTGTGGTTCAACCAGCCTGGCATTTCACATGATGCACTCTACATATAAGTTAAATAAGCAGGGTGACAATATACAGCCTTAACATACTACACCCTTCCCAATTTGGAACCAGTCTGCTGTTCCATGACCAGTTCTAACTGTTTCTTCTTGACCCACATACAGACTTCTCAGGAGGCAGGTCAGGTTGTCTGGTATTTTCTTCTCCTGAAGAATTTTCCACAGTTTGTTGTGATCCAGACAATCAAAGGCTTTGGCATAGTCAATAAGGCAAAAGTAGATGTTTTTCTGGAATTCTCTCGCTTTTTCGATGATCCAGAGGATGTAGGCAATTCGATCTCTTGTTCCTCTGCCTTTTCTAAATCCAGCTTGAACATCTGGAAGTTCATGGGTCAAGTACTGTTGAAGCATCGTTTGGAGAATTTTGAGCATTATTTAATGTGTGAGATGAGTGCAATTGTGCGGTAGTTTGAACATTCTTTGGCATTGCCCTTCTTTGGGATTGGAATGAAAACTGACCTTTTCCAGTCCTGCGGCCATTGCTGAGTTTTCCAAATTTGCTGGCATGTTGAGTGCAGCACTTTCACAGCATCATCTTTTAGGATTTGAAAGAGCTCAACTGGAATTCCATCTCCTCTACTAGCTTTGTTCGTAGTGATGCTTTCTAAGGTCCACTTGACTCTGCATTCCAGGATGTCTGGCTCTAGATGAGTGATCACACCATCGTGATTATCTGGGTCGTGAAGATCTTTTTTGTACAGTTCTTCTGTGTATTCTTGCCACCTCTTCTTAATATCTTCTGCTCTTTCAGTGTTTAATTTTAATGTAAACACTGTTTAATTCTAATCAGTGGATTTTCTTTTCCAGAGACACAAGCTGTCTTCATGTAGGACTTTTCCTCGCTCTTTCATATCTGTTGTATTCTCTCCAATATGCTTAATTCTTGGTTATTTTCCTCAGCATTTTTCGATTATCTGAAACTCTTCATATATGCTAATAATGCTTGATTTTCTCTACCTCTGTGATATCTCCTAAAATTTCATTCTGAAGTATTTCATTTTAGTAAATTAATATTTTTACTAACTTGTTCCATAGCATGAAGTACTCGTGGAGCAATATTTGGCATACCCTGGGTGTGTGCTATTCCAAATTGTGTCCTTTTCCTAGATTATATTTACTGTACTTCCCCCTGCCCCTTTCCTTATTTCCATATAGAAACTACCAGCTGTCTCCTGATAGTCTCCCTAATTAATAAAAGCCTAATTTTTAGGCACATGGCTGCTGGGTTGACAGTTACTTTTTTAGCCTCCTTCGGAGCTAGGTCTGGCTATGAGGTTATGTTGAGAGGGTAAAAGGCAGGAAGGCCAGGGGTCTCCAAATGGAGGAAATAGACTGCAAGTGTCATGCATTTTTTTCTCTCTCCCTTAAAGTGGCAGGAGGAAGCAAACTGCAAGTGTCAGGGTTTCTTTCTCTTAAACTTCTGTGTTGCCACGACACCTGGTTCCACGTGAACTTAACTTTTCTCAAACCTTGAGCTAACCAATGTGGTTTTTCTTATGGAAATGTTTTTCTTACACTATGTTAATGAAACTGTGTATCTGCTTTGGAATTTGCCCTTCTTCAAAATGGTTCCACCTAAGACTAACTGTTGGCTGATATTAGCTCAGTGAACTAGTATTCATATCAATTGTTTTATGGCTGGGGGATGACACACCTTGTGCCATCCTATCTCAAAAATGCATACTGTGGGAGAAGGGCCTGGTGAAATTCCTTCAGCCTTGAGGTGTCTCTCTTATCTGATTAATAACTTTCTAACAGACATAAAGCAGCTTGCTAAAACTAGTACAGGGGTGATTCTCCATCCCCCTTCTAATGTCTATGTCAGAGCTTCCTCTGTCCCTTTTTCACTTTAATAAAACTCGGCTACACAAAAGCTCTTGAGTGATCAAGCCTGGTCCCTGGTTCCTAAGCTAAATCTTCTTTGGAGATCATGAATCTGACACCATTCACCATAAGCTGTCAGTTCTGGCCACCCAAATGTGATGAGACTTTTTTTTTTTTTAAGCGAAGCATCTTTTAAAAGGCAGAATATGCACCCTTTACTCTTTCCCTTCTCTTGACTCCTAAAACATGGATATAAGGCTGAAATGTGAATGGTCATTTTGCAGTTATAACTACATGTTGAAACCAGGATCTCTGATTACCTGCTGTTCTTTTAGTAACTAAGTCATGTCTAACTCTTTGCAACCCCATGGACTGTAGCCTGTCAGGCTCCTCTGTCCATGGGATTTCCCCGGCAAGAATACTGGAGTGGGAAGAATACATTACCTTCTTCAGGGGATCTTCCCTACCCAGGGATTAAACTCTTGTCTCCTGCACTAGCAGGTAGATTCCATACCACTGACAGCCATGAAAAAACATGGAACATCTATCTGTGGACTCTCTTAACATGAGAGCAACAGTTCTTAAAAATCTTGTTTAAACTTGGAATTTATTTTAATTGCAGCTGAAACTAATCCTAACAGATAACCCCTCTCTACTTCTTCCTCCCTATTCCTCTCCTTATTTCCTCTCTGGTCACATATGTACATAATTTCATGCCGTTTTTCTTCATTTTGCTCATGCTTCACAGCTTTATTCAGGCTTGTGTTGGTTGTCATGTTCTGTAGGAGATGTTTCCATTATTCCCTTTGGAGACCTCTTTGGTTTGCTCTCTGAGCGACAGCCTGTAAGCAGGGTTTTGTGTTCTGTCTGTTCATCCGTCTGTGGCCTGAGAACTTGAGCCTGTGTGTGGAACTGGCATCATCTGAGGAAGTTTGGCATCTTGAGGAAAGGGAAAAGGTCAGAGGCATTCAAATGTTGGCTCTGCCACTTGCTAGCAGTGCAGTCATGGGTAAATTATTTAACTTTGCTATACCTCAGTTTCCCCATTTTTAAGGAAGTATGCAATTAAAACCTACATCACGGGTATGAAATGAAAAACAAATAAGACAGTAAAGCAAAAGGGTTTAGAAGTACACATGGCTCATTAAGAGAGCTGTATTTGAGTGTAATCACCATTGTTTAATGTGACCGTACATGAACTTTGATGCTGTTTCTTAGTTTTGGGTTGTTTTGGTTTTTTTGTTTTGTTTTTTTTTTTTTAATGTTAAACATCAAGTACCCTTTACCTAGTGCCCCATTTCACTAGCATAAGTACCCTTGATCTTTGTGGTTTTCTACCAATCCAGTGTGGGTATCAACCTCCATCACTCTACACCCTCCACAGAGCCTAGTCTTTTATTGAATTGCATTTGTACATTGTTTATCTATCTCATAGGCACTGAAATCTTTCTTGTCTCCTTTATTTCAGATTCCAGTTGGGGAGTAACCTGGAAAAGAGGAAGCTAATCTCTACCTAGTAGTCCTGGGTCTCTAGCAGCAATAATTTTGCAATTATGTCATAAACTTTGGGTAAATATTGAATTACTTTGAGGCTCATAACTTCTTTTTACTTACATAACATCCTACCAACTCTACATCAGAGCTATAATCCTGACTTGTTTTGATGTCTTCTATCATAGATCTCAAAGAACTTCTATAAACTTCCTCTGCATCTCAAGGTTGTTCATCTTATTTGGACACTAAGCACTTGGGAGTCATAGAGGTGAAGAACAGTGTGGGAGCAGAAGGAACTGAGTTCACATGACTTAATTTCAGCCCAGTGCCTATTCCCTGATGAATCTTTCCCAGGTCCTCTCAGGCATTTTGTCTCACAGCTGCAGAGCCTGCAACAGTGAAATAAACAGAGGTACAAAGTAATGACACAAAAATCCTAATCACAAGCTGTAAGATTTCACCATTTATACATGCTCTACATCTCCCTAATTAATTGAATCTCCTTTCAACAAACCAGCTCTTTTCCCTTCCTTTAGGAAAATGACTACAGAACAACTCTGATGATTCAAGAACAACTGGCCCATATTTGAAGGCACATTTGCTGTGAAGTATTTTTAAATTGTAGATGAAGACTGTCTGCACTCTGTTTTCCTGACCCAGAAAACATAAACTCTGCTTTGTTATATATTAAGCTGTCAGCTTTGACCCCATTTTATATTTGGTGGTGGATTGTTGTCATTACCCTTCCATTTATTTTTGAAGGGGGAAAGTATTTTTTTTTATAAATTGAATATTTATGAAAATTCATCAAATAACATTTATCTTAAAAATCCAGTATATAAAAGCCTGCAGGTTGTCTTTTACCCGCAGTGATATATACTGGGAAGATTAGGATAAGGTGGCCTAAACTGTACCATTTTCTCTCTTGCATTAATTTTGTTCAAGCACATACAGAGAGAGGTGACAGATGACAGGTGAAACTGGTAGTAGAAACAGTTTGCCATGCTCCCACAGGCTAGACTCCACCAAGTGAGGGAAAACCGTGGAAAGAAACAGAAATGGAAATGTCTTGACATTATTCTGACAAACAAGATGGTCTGTCTGTGTCATGCTATTCCTGGAAAACGCATATTAGATATATATTTTGCAATTATATGCCTAAGTTTTACTAACTTAGAGAGCCATTCCTTTGATCTTTCTTTTTTGAAAAAAAAAACAAAACAAAACCCTATGGCCTCAAACAAATACAAACCAATAGGAATGGCCCCTTAAAATTCTTTTCAAACTTTATCATTGCAGGAAGTACTAAGAAAAGTGAGACAAAGGAAAATGCCACTACAGAAAAGATCAGAGTTGAGTATGATTATGGATATCACATGAGATATGCAGTTATATCAAACTGAAAATATATTAGCTACTGTGGATTAGATACAATAGGCATGAATTAAAGTAGGAAGGATATATCCCAGATTCTTTTCTCCAAATCCTAGCAGACCTTGGTAAGAGAATGCTTTCATTTTTGAAAATTCTGAATATTTTAAATGTTGATTAAATAGGCCAGTTTTATATATACATGTATATATATAAATATCTGTTTACCTCCCAAATACTTTTTACAGGATGGTTAATGGAAAGGCTTTCCTTGTTGTCAAACTTGTTAAGAGCTGGTATGTGTGCTCCTTGAAATTATACAACATTCAGAACCACATAACACTCACAGAAAAAATTAAGGTAAAAGTAAGAACCAAATAATTATTGATGATTTAAACTCTGCTAAACTATGTATGTTCTACTAAGGTAAATAGCAATATTGAAATAATACCGCATCCATTTAGTAACTAGTAATTTTTCTTCTTTTGGCTTTGGACACATAGGAAATTTTATAAACCATGGAAACACAATTATCAAGTTTGCACTTTAGGTAATTAATCTGAAACTCATCTTCATATTAAAATGAATCTGATATTATCTACCCACTTCCTCTGAGATAGCTTTCTCCCTGATCTTTTTCAGTCTGGCTTCCTCCCTAAATATAATACTCAAACCACAGTTTCTTTCCAGTCTTTAAAAAATATTCTATATTTCTCTAAAATATATTCCTATGTCAACAATTTTTATTGCTGCTTAAGTGTTTCCACTTCAAAAAGTGAAACCTCAAAATAAAAAACCACACACAAACAATATGTATTTTATCATATTTTCTGAATTACAAAATAATAACATTGGGTGTATTTTTAGCTGCAAGAAAGAAAGATCTAACTTAGATAGCAATCTAATTAATTGACCCAAATAATAAAGCCCAAACAGGGCAGTTCTTCGAGCTGAGAAATTCAATAATATCATCAAGAGTCCAGGCTTTAGTTATTACTCCCTTCTGCTAACCACAGAAATTATTTCAGTGTAAAACTTTTTCATCTAAGTGGTTTTAAAGTAACCATGAGGACTAGGAAGGCATACATACTGTCTTCTTTGTATCTATAAGTATAACTTCACATGCTCCCTGAAAGCTATTCCTTAACAGTACAGATGACCAAACTTTTGCAAATATCTTTCAGCATCTCATGGGTTAAAATTAGGCCACATGACCGTACTTGTCTCCAATTAAGGGAAAGGAATTTTGTTTTTACAACTGGTGTTTATTATAGTTGAGTTCAAAATTTTAAAATTTTGTTTTCCTTCTGTAGTTTTTATTTCTTCAAGATTCACTTTTTAAATTTATATTACACTTCACCATCTTAAGTACATTTTATATTTTATTCATATTTTAAATTTCACTTATATGAAATATAAATGTTTATCTTAAATATAATTTTCTATAAATCATCTGGCAAGGAATAAAAGGCTGATTTATTGGTATAGTTCTTTGTTTTAAAAGTAATGGATAAAAAAGTGAATGAATGACAAAAAATTAAATTTAAGAATTGTGAATTTGCAGAAGTTACCTACCTATGGAAGTTGGTGATACTTTACATTTTTATTGAGAACTGCATTGAGATAAAATCTATTTTAATAAAGAACAGAGATTTGATAATCAGCAAATTTAATAATAAAACTAGGGGGACTCACTTGACTCTTGAAAGAATTAATTAAAGACAAACAAAGGACTGTTTTTTAGAGTTTTGACAGATGAAATGAGTAAGGATTCACAAAGTGCTCAAAATGCCATAGCATAAGAATTGTGAATATTATGCCGCATAGAACACAGGCCCTTACCATGAAGAAATTAACACATGGAAGTTTCAGAAAATTATGTAAAAGATTAAATGGCAATAGAAAATAAATAAGAATTGAATGCAACTAAAGTAGATGTCTTATTAAATATAACTTGCAAACTGAATTATCCAATAATAATTTATGCTAGAGGTCACAGGCAGAAAAACCATTAAATGAACATAAGAAACTCATTAATGAGAAGTTACTACAAAGCAAAATATAAATTTACCTTTATTGGTAAAACTATCCAATAGTTAAGGAAGAAGAAGAAAACCTTACATAAATTCAGAATGTAAGAGGAGGGAATATTATTGGATTGGCCAAACCTGAATGAACATTTGGCCAACCCAATACATTATAAAGTAAGCATATATTTGATACAAAAAAATTAATAAAGATAATATAAGAAAATTGCAGACCAAACATTCTCCAGAATATAGATACCAATACCTTAAAATGATATTCACAACTCCAATCTGACCACATATAAAAAAGATGACCTAGAGGAGCATATTTCAGGTATGCCAGACTGTTTTAATTAGTCAAATTCCATCAATGAAATTTACCATAGTAACCGAATAAAAGAGAAAAATCATAATATATACAGAAAAAGCTTTTGGAAAAAGTTTATTCATCTATTTGATTTTTTAAAACTTCCCAGTAAGTTAGAAAAAGAAGGAAACATCCTCAATCTGAGAAAGAAAGGATATCTATGAAAACCTCACAACTAACATCTCACTTAATGGTTAAATATTGAATGTTTTCCACAAGGTAAAGATGTGTTCTTACAAGTAAGTTCTAATCAACACTGTACTGGAGGTTTCAGCAACTACAATAAGACAAGGAATGAAAGAAGTCTATGGGGTCGCAAAGAGTTGGACACAACTGAACAACTGAACTGAAAAGTGAAAGATTGATAGGCAGTTAAGTAAAACTAGTCAATCTAATCACACTAGGACCACAGCCTTGTCCAACTCAGAGAAACTAAGCCATGCCCGTGAGGCCACCCAAGATGGGCAGGTCATGGTGGAGAGGTCTGACAGAATGTGGTCCACTGGAGAAGGGAATGGAAAACCATTTCAATATTCTTGCCTTGAGAACCCCATGAACAGTATGAAAAGGCAAAATGATAGGATACTGAAAGAGGAACTCCCCACATCAGTAGGTGCCCAATATGCTACTGGAGATCAGTGAAGAAATAACTTCAGAAAGAATGAAGGGATGGAGCCAAAGCAAAAATAATACCCCGTGGTGGATGTGACTGGTGATAGAAGCAAGGTCCAATGCTGTAAAGAGCAATATTGCATAGGACCTGGAATGTCAGGTCCATGAATCAAGGCAAATTGGAAGTGGTCAAACAAGAGATGGCAAGAGTGAATGTCGACATTCTAGGAATGAGCGAACTCAAATGGACTAGAATGGGTGAATTTAACTCAGATGACCATTATATATACTACTGCGGGCAGGAATCCCTCAGAAGAAATGGAGTAGCCATCATGATCAACAAAACAGTCTGAAATGCAGTACTTGGATGCAATCTCAAAAACGACACAATGATCTCTGTTTGTTTCCAAGACAAACCATTCAATATCACAGTAATCCAAGTCTATGCCCCAACCAGTAACACTGAAGAAGCTGAGGTTGAACGGTTCTATGAAGACCGACAAGACCCTTTAGAACTAACACCCAAAAAAGATGTCCTTTTCATTCTAGGGGACTGGAATGCAAAAGTAGGAAGTCAAGAAACACCTGGAGAAACAGGCAAATTTGGCCTTGGAATGCAGAATGAAGCAGGGCAAAGACGAATAGAGTTTTGCCAAGAAAATGAACCAGTTATAGCAAACACCCTCTTCCAACAACACAAGAGAAGACTCTACACATGGACATCAGCAGATGGTCAACACCAAAATCAGACTGATTATATTCTCTGCAGCCAAAGATGGAGAAGCTCTATACAGTCAGCAAAAACAAGACCAGGAGCTGACTGTGGCTCAGATCATGGACTCCTTAATGCCAAATTCAGACTGAAATTGAAGAAAGTAGGGAAAACCACTAGACCATTCAGGTATGACCTAAGTCAAATCCCTTATGATTATACAGTGGAAGTGACAAACAGATTGATGGGCCTAGATCGGATAGACTGAGTGCCTGATGAACTATGGAATGAGGTTCGTGACACTGTACAGGAGACAGGGATCAAGACCATCCCCATGGAAAAGAAATGCAAAAAAGCAAAATGGCTGTCTGGGGAGGCCTTACAAATAGCTGTGAAAAGAAGAGAAGTCAAAAGCAAAGGAGAAAAGGCAAGATATAAGCATGCGAATGCAGAGTTCCAAAGAATAGCAAGAAGAGATAAGAAAGCCTTCTTCAGCAATCAATGCAAAGAAATAGAGGAAAACAACAGAATGGGAAAGACTAGAGATCTCTTCAAGAAAATTAGAGATACCAAGGGAACATTTCAAGCAAAGATGGGCTCGATAAATGACAGAAATGGTATGGACCTAACAGAAGCAGAAGATATTAAGAAGAGGTGGCAAGAATACACAGAAGAACTGTACAAAAAAGATCTTCATGACCGAGATAATCACGATGGTGTGATCATTCACCTAGAGCCAGACATCCTGGAATGTGAAGTCAAGTGGGCCTTAGAAAGCATCACTACGAACAAAGCTAGTGGAGGTGATGGAATTCCAGTTGAGCTATTTCAAATCCTGAAAGATGATGCTGTGAAAGTGCTGCACTCAATATGCCAGCAAATTTGGAAAACTCAGCAGTGGCCACAGGACTGGAAAATGTCCATTTTCATTCCAATCCCCAAAAAAAAGGCAATGCCAAAGAGCGCTCAAACTATCGCACAATTGCACTCATCTCACACGCTAATAAAATAATGCTCAAAATTCTCCAAGCCAGGCTTCAACAATACGTAAACTGTGAACTTTCAGATGTTCAAGCTGGCTTTAGAAAGGGCAAAATAACCAAAGATCAAATTGCCAACATCCACTGGATCATGGAAAAAGCAAGAGAGTTCCAGAAAAACATCTATTTCTGCTTTATTGACTATGCCAAAGCCTTTGACTCTGTGGATCACAAGAAACTGTGGAAAATTCTGAAAGTGATGGGAATACCAGACCACCTGACCTGCCTCTTGAGAGATCTGTATGCAGGTCAGGAAGCAACAGTTAGAACTGGACATGGAACAACAAACTGGTTCCAAATAGGAAAAGGAGTACATCAAGGCTGTATGTTGTCACCCTGCTTATTTAACTTCTATGCAGAGTACATCATGAGAAACACTGGGCTGGAAGAAGCACAAGCTGGAATCAAGATTGCCAGGAGAAATATCAATAACCTCAGATATGCAGATGAAACCACCCTTATGGCAGAAAGTGAAGAGGAGCTAAAAGCCTCTTGATGAAAGTGAAAGAGGATAGTGAAAAAGTTGGCTTAAAGCTCAACATTCAGAAAACGAAGATCATGGCATCTGGTTCCATCCCTTCATGGAAAATATATGGGGAAACAGTGGAAACAGTGTCAGACTTTCTTTTTGGCGGCTCCAAAATCACTGCAGATGGTGACTGCAGCCATGAAATTAAGAGATGCTTACTCCTTGGAAGGAAAGTTATGACCAACCTAGATAGTATATTCAAAAGCAGAGACATTACTTTGCCAACAAAGGTCCGTCTAGTCAAGGCTATGGTTTTTCCAGTAGTCATGTATGGATGTGAGAGTTGGACTGTGAAGAAGGCTGAGCGCTGAAGAATTGATGCATTTGAACTGTGGTGTTGGAGAAGACTCTTGAGAGTCCCTTGCACTGCAAGGAGATCCAACCAGTCCATTCTGAAGGAGATCAGTCCTGGGATTTCTTTGGAAGCACTGATGCTAAAGCTGAAACTCCAATACTTTGGCCACCTCATGCAAAGAGTTGACTCATTGGAAAAGACTCTGATGCTGGGAGGGATTGGGGGCAGGAGGAGAAGGGGACAACAGAGGAAGAGATGGCTGGATGGCATCACTGACTCAATGGACATGAGTCTGAGGGAACTCCAGATGTTGGTGATGGACAGGGAGGCCTGGCGTGCTGCAATTCATGGGGTCGCAAAGAGTCGGACACAACTGAGCTACTGAACTGAACTGAATTGAAGTAAGATGTGAGAGCTTCCCAGGTGGCTCAGTGGTAAAGAATTCATCTACCAATGCAAGAGTCTGTGTATTTGATCCCTGGGTCACAAAGATCACCCAGAGAAGGAAATGGCAGCCCACTCCAGTATGCTTGCCTGAGAAATCCTATGGACAGAGGAGCCTGGCAGGCTCTAGTCCATGGAGTTGCCAAAAGGCCGGACATGACTTAGCAACTAAACAACAGCTAGTAAGATGTTTGCTGCCTTTTTTAGAAACAACATATTGTTAATATAGAAATCCTAAAGTATCTAGTTTAAAACTAGTATGGTTAATAAGTTAATTTAGCAAGATCAAAGGATGCTAGTTAGTGTGTTAGTCACTAGTCATGTCCAATTCTTTGCAACCCCCAGGACTGTAGTCAACCAAGCTCCTCACCATGGAATTCTCCAGGTAAGAATACTGCAGTTGGTTGCCTTTCCCTTCTGCAGGGAATCTTCCCAACCCAGGAATAAAACCCAGATCTCTCACACTGCAAGCAGATCCTTTACCATCTGAGCCACAGGGGAAGCCCAGGTATACAAAAAAATTTTAACATACAAAAAATCAATTGTATTTCTGAGACCAGGAGTAACCAACTGTTACGTGAAAGAATACCATTTATATTTGTACCATAACCCCTAAGATACTTAGAAAAACACATATAAAGTGCAAGATCCCTACACTGAAAACAAAACATCACGTAGAAAACATTTTAAAACTTTGAATAGCTAGAAAGAAATACAATATTTATTAAAGAAGACAATATTATTTTCAATTCTCCCCTATTTTACTTGCAGATTGAATGCAATACAGTAAAAGTCCAGTTATCTTTTTATAGAAATTGGCAAGCCAAATCTAAAATATATGTGAAAATGAAAAGAGTAGGACATGACTTAGCAACTGAACCACAATACAGTGCAGGGTAAGAATCTAGAGGATGAAAATGAGTCTTAACCCGAAACTAATATTATCCACAATACTTTGAAATGGTTCAAAGTTCTACACAGAAAAGCTAAAAATATAAAGCTTCCAAAGTGAATCATGAAAGATTAACTTCATATGCTACAGTATGCAAAAAAATGTCCTGGGCACAAAATGCACTAATCAAAAATAATAATATGGGAAAGACTGAATTTTATCAAAGTTAAGAACTTCTATTCATCAAGAACTGGTGTTAAGACAGTTGGATCAAAAATTTAGAGAAAATAGTTTCAAAATGTATATTTTACAATAGACTTGGAGTGTATTTAGAATGTACAATGAATTCTATGAATCCATAAGGAAAACAAATGTATTTTAAAATGGCCATGAAACTTGAATAAATTTTTCAAAAAAGAATATATAAAATTGACCAGTAAGTAAATGAAAACTGTCATCTGTAAGAAGGAAAATACAAATTGAAACTTTAATAAGATACCATTTCAAAGCCATCAAAATGGCTCAAAGTAAAAGACTGATGATAATATTGGGAGATGGAAAACTGGTGGTACTCTCATACGTTGCTGATGGGAGTATACAATGAAATGCCCAGTTTAGAGACATATTTGATAATTTCTTAAAAAGGTAAATATGTATCTTTTGATTACAACCTAGCAATTTCATTTCTATTTTCCCAAGATAAATAGATACAAGTCCATAAAAAGAACTGCACAAACATGTTTTTAGTAGCTCTATTCATAAAATTAAATAACTGGTGAAAAAAACCTCAAAAACCCCTCAATGTCCATCAGTAGAAGAATGGATAAACAAATGATTTGTCTACCATTCAAGTAATGGTAAACTACTCTGCAGTTAAAATACAGTTACTGATATAGTCAATGATAGGGATGAATCTCCAAAACATTGTGATGAACAAACGAATCCAGACACAAAGAGTAGGTAACATATATATTGCATGTGTATGAAGTTAAAAACTAGGCAAAACTTATCCACGGTGGTGGAACAGGAAATTGTTGCTTCCAGCAGATTTGGCGGCCTGGGTGGTGAGGAACAGGAAAATGTAATAGACATATTCTGAATTATAATGTGGCTATAGGTTATCTGGCTGAATACACCTGTCAAAACACCAACTATACACTTAAGTTATGTACAGTTTAATATATATGAACCTGCCTCAAGTATGCGTGCATGTGTGTGTGTGTGTGTGTATGCATATATATACACACACTTGAGGCAGATATATAAGTTTTACCTCAAGTAGAACTTATATACCTCTTGATGGAAAAATCCATCTATTTCAAGGGATAGTCATAGCGAGCAACTATCACCATCTCCTACAGAACATGACCCTTTGTTAATAGGCAAATGTGAATCTAATTGAGCCAGGCTAGGTAACAACAACAACAACAACAACAACAAAAACCAGTGGGAGTAAATATATTATGAATACAAATATAGGTAATACTAGGTGATTATTACCTAGGCAAGTCCTTTGTCTTCGCTGACTCTACTTCTCATCTGTAGAATCAACATGATTAGGTGTCAGGGGATTTTGTCATCATTTTTTTCCTGAAAGATTTTATCTATAAACACAACATACAGAAATAAAGGCAGAACTTCCCTAGCTGGAGTGGAGTGGGGCTTCAGTACACATCCAGATAGGCCTGCTGTTTCCACTGCAGCGGGTCCCAGGGCATCTCTGGGGAACCCTATGATTCTGACAAAGATACTTCAAAGCTCTGTTTTTGAACAGAGCTTTTTCAAAGCTCTGTCTTTGAAAGCTTTATCCTTAAAGTAATTACTCTGCAATTTATTTTTAATGCAATTATATTTCAATGCTCATTTTAATGGTATATTATTTATTTATGTAGATACAAAGCACTGTATAAGTCTAATGTGTACCACATAGTGATCTGATTTACATATACCATGGAGTGATTATCACAATACATGGATGAACATCATCCCATACAGATACAAACTAAATGGAAAAAAACTTCCTTCTGATAAGAATGCTTAGATTTATACTCTTGACTATCATAAACAACAAATGGCAGTGTTAATTATGTTCATCATGTTGTACATTACATCCTTAGTCAGTTCAGTTGCTCAGTCGTGTCCAACTCTTTGCGACCCTATGAATCGCAGCACACCAGGCCTCCCTGTCCATCACCAACTCCCGGAGTTCACTCAGACTCATGTCCATTGAGTCAGTGATGCCATCCAGCCATCTCATCCTCCGTCATCCCCTTCTCCTCCTGCCCCCAATCCCTCCCAGAATCAGAGTGTTTTCCAATGAGTCAACTCTTCGCATGAGGTGGCCAAAGTACTGGTACTTACTTACAATTGGAAGTTTGTACTTTTTGACTACTTTCAGCCAATTGCCCCTCCTCCGACCTCTTCTTACCTCTGGTAACCACAGATCTGACCTCTTTTTCTATGAGCTTGTTTTGAAGTATGATGGACCTACAATACGATGTTAGTTCCTGTTACATGACACAGTGACTCAATATTCTGATACATTTCAAACTGATCACCATATTAAATCCAGTTACCATCTGTCACTATACAAAAATATTACACAGTTATTGACTATATTCCCCATAATGTTTTTTTTCATACCTGTGACATTTATTTTGCAGCTGGAAGTTTGTACTTCATGATCTCTGTTACCTATTTCTTTCCTCCCCTGACTCTCCTTCCCTCTAACAACCACTTATATTTTTTCTGTATCTATAATACTCTTTATTTGTTTAATTTTAGAGTCTATGTGTAAGTGAAACCATACAGGATTCGTCTTTGTCTGTCTGACTTATTTTACTTAGCATAATACCCTCTAGTTCCATCCATGCTGCTACAAAAGGCAAGATTTCATTCTTTTATGAGTAATAGTCCACTGTATGTATATATTTATCAATCTATGTGCCCAGTCACTCAGTCATGTCTGACTCTTTGTGACCCCCTGGTGTATACAGCCCACCAGCTCCTCTATCGATGGAATTCTCCAGGCAAGAATACTGGAGCAGGTTGCTATTTCCTACTCCAGGGGATCTTTCCAACCCAGTGATCAAACCCGTGTCTCCTATGTCTCCTGCACTGGCAAGTGGATTCTTTCAATTTAGCCACCTGGGAAGCCCCACGGAAAGAGAGAGATACACATCACATTTGTTGCATTCATCTATTGATAGGCAGTTAGGTTTATTCCATATCCTGGCTATTGTAAATAATTCTTCATTGAACATGGGGATACACATATTTTTTTGAATTTTTGTTTTCTTCAGATAAATACCAAGAAGTGGAAGTTTTGCTAGATCTATTAGTTTGCTAGAACTATTTGGTAGTTCTATTTTTAATTTTTGGGGGAATCTGCATACTGTTTTCTGTAGTGGTTGCATCAATTTACATTCCCACCAACTGTGTTCAAGTGTTCACTTTTCTCTACATCTTTACCAACACAGATTTATTGCCTTTTTGACAATAGCCATTCTGACAGGTATGGGATGATATCTCATTGCAGTTTTGATTTGCATTTCCCTGATGATTAAAGATGTTGACCATCTTTTCATATACCTGTTGATCATTTGTATGTCTTCCTTGGAAAAAAATGTTAAGATTCCCTGCCCATTTTTAAATCAAGTTTTTTTGTTTTGTTTTTGAAGTCAACTCAAGTAAGTTATTTGTATATTTTGCAATTAAGTTCATATTAGATATATCATTTGCAAATATCTCCTTCCAATCAATCTTTTCCCCTTTGTACATCTTGCCTCCTTTGTCATAGATTGATTGTTCATAAAAGTGTGGATTCATTTCTAGGCTCTCCATTTTGTTCCACTGATCTATGTAATTGTTTATGGGCCAGTGCCATACTGTTTTGATTAATGTAGTTTTATAGTACAACTTGAAGCTGGAACATGATACCACTAGCTTTGGTCTTCTATCCTAAAAATGTTTTGTCTATTTGGGGTCTTTTTTGTTTCCATACAAATTTTAAAATTATTTGTTGTTGTTTTGTGGAAAATGCCATTGGTATTTTGATAGGGATTGCATTGAATCTGTAGATTGTCTTAGATATTGTGGTCATTTCAAAAACACTAATTCTTCCAATACACCAATGTGATCATAGAATATGATCCCGCTTGATCATAGTATATGATCCCTTTAACGTATTGCTGGATTTGGATTGCATATATTTTTGAGGATTTTTGCATCTATATTAATCAATGACATTGCTCTGGAGTTTTCTGTGATAACTTCCTCTACTTTTGGTATCAGGATGATGCTGGCCTCATAGAATGAGTTCAGAAGTTTTCTTTCCTCTGTAATTTTTTGGAATGATTTGAGAAGGATAGGTGTTAACATTTCTGTAAATATTTTATAGATTTCACCTGTAAAGGCATCTGATCCTGGACTTTTGTTTGGAATTTTAATTACTGATTCAACTCATAATTAGCAGTTGGTCTGTTCATATTTTCTATTTCTCCTTGTTTCAGTCTTGCAATATTATACATTTTTGGGAATTTGTCAATCTAGTCTAGGTTATCCATTTTATTGGCATATAATCATTTGTAGTAACCTATTGAGATCCTTTGTATTTTTCTGGTATTCGTTGTAACTTTTCCTTTCATTGATTTGGACCCTCTTTTATTTTAATAAGTCTGGCTAAGTTTTATCAATTTTGTTTATGTTTTCAAAGAGTCAGTTTCATGGATCTTTTATATTTTCCTTTAGTCTTTATTTCATTTATTTTTGCTCTGATCTTTGATTTCTTTCCTTCTGTTAACGTTTGGTTTTATTCTTTATTCTTTTCCTAATTCTTTTAGATACAAGGTAAGGTTCTTTGAGTTTTTTGTTTGTTTTGTTTCCTGAGATAGGCTTGTATTGCTATAAACTTCCCTCTTAGACTTGCTTTTGCTTTATCCCATAGATTTTAGATTACTGTTTATTGTTTTCATATGTCTCCAGGTATTTGATTTCTTCTATGATCCATTAGTCATTTTGTAGCATATTATTTAGCTCCATGTTTTTATGTGTTGGGCTTCCCTGGTGGCTCAGAGGGTAAAGCGTCTTCCTGTAATGTGGGAGATCCAGGTTCAATCCCTGGGTGAGGAAAATCCCCTGGATATGATTTATCCTGGAGAATTTCCCATGTGCACTTGAAGTGAATGTGTATTCTGTTGCTTTTGGTTGGAATATTATATATACATACATATACATATATATATACACATACATATACATATATATATATATATATATATATATATATATACACACATACACCCACACACACACATATTAATGTTCCCTACTATTTTTATCCACTTCCCTGGTGGCTCAGACAGTAAAGTGTCTGCCTACAATGCAGAAGACCTGGGTTCGATCCCTGGGTTGGGAATATCCCCTGGAGAAGGAAATGGCAATGCACTCTAGTACTCTTGCCTGGAAAATCCCATGGATGGAGGAGCCTGGTAGGCTACAATCCATGGGGTCACAAAGAGTCGGACATGACTGAGTGACCTCACTTCACTATTATTTTTAATATAATTTCTCCCTTTATGTCCATTAATATTTGCTCTACGTATTTAAGTGTTCCTATGTTGGGTGCACAGGCTTCCCAGGTGGCACAGTGGTAAAGAATCCACCTGCCAGTGTAGGAGATGCAGGTTTGATCCCTGGATCAGGAAGATCCCCTAAAAAAGGAAATGGAAACCCACTCCTGTATTCTTGCTTGTTAAAGCCCATGGACAGAGGAGCCTGGAGGTCTATAGTCGATGGGGTCACAAAAGAATTGGACAACACTTAACAACTAAACAACAACAACAAATGTTGGATGCACTGTTGTTTAGTTGCTCATTCATGTCTGACCCTTTGGCCACATGGACTGCAGCATGCCAGGCTTCCATGACCTTCACCATCTCCCTGAGCTGGCTCAAACTTCTGTTCATTGAATTGATGATGTCATCCAACCATCTTGTCCTCTGTCTTCCCTTCTCCTCCTGACTTCAATCTTTCCCAGCATCAGGGTCTTTTCTAATGAATCAGTTATTTGCATCAGGTGGCCAAGGTATCGGAGCTTCTCTTCAGCATTAATCCTTCCAGTGAATATTAAGGGTTGATTTCCTTTAGGATTGACTAGTTTGATCTCCTTGCAGTCCAAGGGACTCCCAAGAGTCTTCTCCAACATCACAGTTCAAAAGCATCAATTTTTTGGCATTCAGCCATCTTTATAGTCCAACTCTCACATCCATAAAGACTACTGGAAAAACCATAGCTTTGATTATACAAACCTTTGTTGGAAAAGTAATGTCTCTGCTTTTTAATATGCTGTCTAGATTTGTCATAACTTTTCTTCCAAGGAGAAAGCATCTTTTAATTTCATGGCTGCAGTCACCATCTGCAGTGGTTTTGGAGCCCAAGAAAATAAAGTCTGACACTATTTCTACTGTTTCCCCATCTATTTGCCATGAAGTGATAGGACTGAATGTCATGATCTTAGTTTTTGTAATATTGAGTTTTAAGCCAGCTTTTTCACTCTCCTCTTTTACCTTCATCAAGAGGCTTTTCAGTTCCTCTTCTCTTTCTGCCATAAGGGTGGTGTTATCTGCATATCTGAGATTATTGATATTTCTCCCGGCAATCTTGATTCCAGCTTTTGCTTCTTCCAGCCTGGCATTTCACATGATGTACTCTGCATATAATTTAAATGAGCAGGGTGACAATATACAGCCTTGATGTACTCTTTTTCCTATTTGGAACCAGTCTGTTTTTCCCTGTCTAGTTCTAACTCTTGCTTCCTGACATACATACAGGTTTCTCAGGAGGCAGCTCAGGTGGTCTGGTACTCTCATCTCTTGAAGTATTTTCCACAGTTTGTTGTGATCCATGCAGTCAAAGGCTTTAGTGTAGTCAGTGAAGCAGAAGCAGATGTTTTTCTGGAATTCTCTGGCATATTTAATTATAATTGAATCTTCTTCTTGGACTGATGCTTTGATCATAATGTTCTCTCTGTCTCTTGTTACCACCTTTGTTTTAAAGCCTATTTTGTCAGATATGTACTGGCATTCTTACAATTAATATGTTTGGTTTATTTTTATGATTTCATGAGATCAAATTGAAACTTTCAGTGACATAAAGAGAAAATGAGTGACCTTTGGTCCAAAGCATTATAGATAAGTTGGGGTTTTTCTGGAGGATGGCCTGAAGAGCACACATGTAAACTAGATTTTCTAAAAGTGTATCGACTGTACTCTTACTTTTCAGTTGGAATTTCTTCCAAAATAATGGGCAAAGGGTGCGAACATTTCAGAAGAATAGAAGGGTCCTAAAAATTCTCTTTGAACAGTGATTTTTATTGAAATAAACAATGCTAGGACACTAAGCTATATAAACAAAAATATCTAAATGCTGCTATCTGGAAAAAGGAGCACATGCTTCAAATAAAACATGAAATATAGGCACTAGATTATGGAAATAGGTTTACTGTCAAACAGGCAATTAAAATCTAAAGTATAGTAAGCCAAAGACACATTCATTTTCTAAAGCTGGTATGACTAACAAGAGGACTCTTTCCACTTCTTTTCTCTTTCTTACAAATAAAACCAGAATAGAATTATTTTACTTATGGTGGAGTACATATTTTCAGACAATGCTGACACATCTTTATTGCTCAATCTGTTACTAAAAAAATTAAACCTGCTTTTGCAGTGTGTGGACAGTTAGTTTGGCTGCACATGTTAATAGCCTCTACCTGCGTTAATATACCATTTAGAGCTATGTGATTGTGAAAATAATCCTCGAAGTAAACAACACATACTCCATGGTAAACATTACATTATCCCAAGCAGAGTGAAGTCAACTCAATAAATGAAAGCCCCGGCAGTAATTTCTACCTCTTACAATTAAACTAATTATTCCTTGAAAATGAAGTGTGGTAATGTCATTCATTACTTGCAGCAAAGCCCTACCAAGCTTATGTATTTTAGAACTTATTGTCTTTTGGTTAATGGACATTAATTTTTTTCAGCCATAGCTGTTGACCATTTTACAAGGACAATTACAGCATTGGCACAGGAAGATTTGTGTGAATAAATTCAGTTGTCTAAAGTGTGCACCGAAGGAAACCATTACTTGTCCAAGGACTCTAGGACATTGGTGACAAAATTAGTAAAGAAAAATGTTTAGTTTCCATTGCTGAGGCAGTTGCTGCAACTATAATGTTTACTCTGTTTTATTAAATGGAAACTAAAGATACAAGTAATATGGCTGACTAGAAAATACTCTACATGGCTAATATTTATTAATGCATCTGCAGTATTTATCAAGAGCTATTAGACATACTGCACATAAATCATCTTGTTTAATTTTTGCAGCAGTCACAAGGTGTGCATTGTTCATCTTGGGTGTGTTAGGATCATAAACAATGAAATAATTTCATAAAATGATAAAAGATGATAAAGTTAGCTTTGAGACAAGGCAGAAACTCTTGTATCAAATCAAAGGCTACAGATATAAACAAAAATATTTATTTATGTACACACAGTAATTTCACTACTGGGAACTTAAACCAATAAGTAATTATATATATATGCTATTTCCAGTATAACCTGTAGAAGCCAAGAAAAGTGAGAGAGATGAAGAAATCAAGACAAAAGATAGTTCCTGTAAATCTACTAAACAAAGAAGTGTTGTGTATAATGGTTAGAGATGAGTTACATTTTCCAACTTTAAGTGGAAAACAAAACAAAGAGAAATCAATTACAAGTTTCAGTATCTTTAATATGAAATCAATAGATAGAATTAAGTTCATTTTTCTGTGTTGGTATTAAGGTTTGATAAACATTTCCCCCGTGGAGCCTCATAAAAGTGATTCTCCTTAATGAACTTGAAAAGTTCTTCAACAGCAGGCTTACAGCAAATACCACAAATCCTGAGTAGTATGCGAAAGTGTAGCTCAGAGAAACGATTCCACCAGGGGATCAAACAGTGACAAGAATACTGAAGTCTCTGATGGTCTTATTTGAACCAGGAACAAATTTAGAACATGTGGATGACTGAGTGAATTATAAAGGGTTTAAGTTTAATAGTTTTAAAAACTGTGTTCCCAGTATATTTACCTCTGTCAAAGATGCCAGAGAGAGGATGAAAGAGGGGAGGATTTGTTGGGCGAGGGGTGATTCTCTTTCTGTCTTCCTGTTTACAGAGAGCAGCTCCTTTCTTATCAGTTTCATTTTGGGGCTTTATTATTATTTTAAGAGAGGATTCATTGGAGAAGACAATTATGGAGTGAGTTTATTACAGCAATATTTGAAGGAGAGAAATAATTACAACATAAAACCACAAATCTAGATGGTCAATACCGAAATCTGATTGATTATATTCTTTGCAGCCAAAGATGGAGAAGCTTGATACAGTTAGCAAAAACAAGATGGGGAAGCTGACTGTGGCTTGGATCATGAACTCTTTATTGCCAAATTCAGACATAAACTGAACAAAGTAAGGAAAACCACTAGACCATCCAATTATGACCTAAATCAAATCCCTTATGATTATACAGTGGAAGGGACAAATAGATTCAAGGGATTAGATCTGATAGACAGAGTGCCTGAAGAACTATGGACAGAGGTTCACGACATTGTACAGGAGGCAGTGATCAGACCATCCCCAAGAAAAATAAGTACAAAAAGCCAAAATGGTTGTCTGAGGAGGCCTTAGAAATAACTGAGAAAAGAATAGAAGTGAAAGGCAAAGGAGAAAAGGAACGATATACCCATTTGAATACAGAGTTCCAAAGAGTAGCAATGAGAGATAATAAAGCCTTCCTCAGCGACCAATGAAAAGAAATAGAGGAAAACAACAGAATGGTAAAGACTAGAGATCTCTTCAAGAAAATTAGAGACACCAAGGGAACATTTCATGCAAAGATGGGCTCAATAAAGGACAGAAAGATATGGACCTAACAGAAGCAGAAGATATTAAGAAGACGTGGCAAGAATACAGAGAACTATACAAAAAAGATCTTCATGACCAAGATAACCACAATAGTGTGATTGTGACCCAGACATCCAGGAATGCGAAGTCAAGTGGGCCTTAGGAAGCATCACCACGAACAAAGTTAGTGGAGGTGATGGAATTCCAGTTGAGCTATTTCAGATCCTGAAAGATGATGCTGTGAAAGTGCTGCACTCAATACGCCAGCAAATTTGGAAAACTCAGCAGTGGCCACAGGACTGGAAAAGGTCAGTTTTCATTCCAATCCCAAAGAAAGGCAATGCCAATGAATGCTCAAACTACCTCACAATTGCACTCATTTCACACACTAGCAAAGTAATGCTCAAAATTCTCCAAGATAGGCTTCAACAGTACATGAATTGTGAACTTCCAGATGTTCAGACTGGATTTAGAAAAGCCAGAGAAAACAGAGATCAAATTGGCAACATCCACTGGATCATCGAAAAAGCAAGAGAATACCAGAAAAACATCTATTTCTGCTTTATTGACTATGCCAAAGCCTTTGACTGTATGGATCACAATAAACTGTGGAAAATTCTGAAAGAGATGGGAATACAGACCACCTGACCTGCCTCTTGAGAAATCTGTATGCAGGCCAGGAAGCAACAGTTAGAACTGGACATGGAACAACAGACTGGTTCCAAATAGGAAAAGGAGTACGTCAAGGCTGTATATTGTCACCCTGCTTATTTAACTTCTATGCAGAGTACATCATGAGAAACGCTGGACTGGAGGTAGCACAAGCTGGAATCAAGGTTACCGGGAGAAATATCAATAACCTCAGATATGCAGATGACAGCACCCTTATGGAAGAATGTGAAGAAGAACTAAAGAGCCTCTTGATGAGGATGAAAGTGGAGAGTAAAAAATTTGGCTTAACACTCAACATTCAGAAAACTAAGATCATGGTATGCGGTCCCATCACTTCAAGGCAAATAGATGGGGAAACAGTGACAGACTATTTTGGGGGGCTCCAAAATCACTGCAGATGGTGACTTCAATGAAATTAAAAGACAATAAAGGTATGACCTACCTAGACAGCATATTAAAAAAAATAGACATTACTTTGCCAACAAAGGTCCATCTAGTCAAAGCTATGCTTTTACAAGTAGTCATATATGGATATAAGAGTTGAACTATAAAGAAAGCTGAGTGCCAAAGAATTTATGCCTTTGATCTGTGGTGTTGGAGAAGACTCTTGAGAGTCTCTTAAACTGCAAGGAGATCCAACCAATCCACCTAAATGAAACAAGTCCTGAATATTCATTGGAAGGACTGATGCTGAAGCTGAAACTCCAATACTTTGGCCACCTGATGTGAAGAACCAATTCATTTGAAAAGACCCTCATGCTGGGGAAGATTGAAGGCAGGAGGAGAAGGGGACAATAGAGGATAAGATGATTGGATGGCATCATTGAATCAATGGGTATGAGTTTGAGTTGTTGATGGACAGGGAAGCCTGGCATGCTGCAGTCCATGGAGGTTGGAAAGATTCCAACATGACTGAGCAACTGAACTGAACTGAAAATCACAAAAGTACGCTAATGACTAAAGAGCAATACAAATTTAGTTCTAAAAGAAGTATCGTGCACATGTGTTAATGTTGGGTCACATATTGCAACTCTGATTTTAACAGAGATCAAAACAAAGAAAGAAACCAGGCCCTCTTTCTTTTCAATGAGGTGGCCGAACAGATGCAGACCTTTGTGAAAACCCCAACAGGCAAGACCATCACCCGTGAGGTTGAGACCAGTGACACTACTGGGAATCATGTCAAAGCCAAAATCCAAGACAAGGAGGACTTCCCACCTAATCAGCAGAGTCTGATTTTACATGGCATACAGCCAGAGAATGACTGTAATATGTCAGACTATATCCAGAAAAAGTCCACCCTACACTTGGTGCTTTGTCTGTGAGATTACATCATCCAGCCTTCTCTCCACCAGTTTGCTCAGAAATACAACTGGGACAAGATGATCTGCCACAGGCATTATACTCAATTAGACCCCTGCACTGTCAGCTGCTACAAGTGCAGCCAAATCAACAACCTGTGCCCCAAGAAGAAGGTCAAATAAGGCCCCTCCCTCTGCTTCTCCTTGGCTCTCAAGGTGGCCACCTGCCCAAGCTCCATGGCCCTGGAGCCTCAATAAAATTTCCCTTTCATTGAAATAAATAAATAAATAAATAAATTACAAGATTTGATGTTGACATGAGCCAGTATATTGATGCTATCGCAGGTGATGTTTGTGAAAATTAAATATAGAAGATTTTATATGAGAAAAGAAAATACATAAAGATGAAATTTTATTAATGTGATTAGAATGGTTTTTTTTTCTTTTCATCTTTAAACAGTCCTTTAGGGAAAAGCAATAATTTTGACTACATAAAATTTTTAAATTAAAAGCAAATCACCACATGATAGAAAATATTTGTTACAATTGCAACTGTAAAGTTTTAATATCCTTACTATCAACAATAATTATTCAGTGACAATAGGGAAAACATTGCAATTCCAAATTTTTTAACTATAATAATTTGGAGTTTTTCTTGATAGAAATAATAACAACAACCATTATGTAATTACAGTGTGCCAGGAAACCTTTTAAATTTCCTATATATGTAACATTTAATCCTCAGAACAACTCTTGTGAAGTAAATAGTATTTATAGAAGTGGGGAACCTATATCATAGGAGTATGAAGTAACTTGCCCAAATCACCTGGCTAGTAAATGGTGGTTCCAGAAGTCGAACCCCAAGCAGTCTAGCTCTAGAGCTCACATTCTTACCCAAAACATGAGCTATCTTTCAATAGCAAATTGCTAAGTTCCTCTCAGCCCTACCATACTCCATAATACTGGAACAACATGGAACTCCATAATCATGGAACAACAACACGATCACCTTCCCTCTACATGCTACTGTCCAATTTCCAAAATGTTGTCATGTAAATTATATGTTCCCAGAGCACTTCTATAAGCAAGGGCACTATCCTTCTGGCTTTGATCTAACACTGCTGTGAAACGCCATCTGTTCAATGTGTGCTGTCAGTCTCATAGACTTGAGTTCCTGGTCTGTAGTCTCACTAGAAACATTCTAGTCTGTGGGGTTTGATTATCTGATTTCCAAAAGGATCCTGGGAGTGGTTATATTTCATAAATTATAGATGGTTATAGAAAGAAGGGAACAAGCTAATCTACTATAACATTCTAGTTTATTAGAGTATTTAGACATAACGAAGCTTATAAAGCTAATGAATGGAAGATATCAGATTAAAATTTTTATTTTACTAAGACATAGCATGTAAATATAAAAGCGATCAGTAACAATATTAACCAGATACTCTAATATGGAATCTAATATAAATAATAAAGAACTAAAAATGCTTAAACTATGATTTGAGACTATAATTTTCTTACTGAACTATGATACTTATATAGCTGCCAGCATATAAGATACATATAAGATACATATAAGCTGCCAGCAGACCAGAAACTCAGACCTCTAAGCAGGGCTATGATATGCTACAGACAATCACATCTGAGAGGAATACAAGAAACATCAAAAGCCTTTGTGTCCATCAAGTTTAGAGTTTTTCCACACATAGAAAACAAATTACTTTATGCCTACATTTTTAGAGGTCAACACTGTTAGCCTATTTTACAGCTAAGATCTCAGGGAGCTGAATAGCAAGAAAGTGATAGGTCACAGTGAAGGATTCAACATTTTAAACTTTTTCTACCTGTCAAAAAGTTAAAACCCAACTAATACCCAACAAAGTATTTGTTTTAATAATAACTAAAAAATGCTTTCTTATAAAAACATCTTAAAATTCACTAGTCAAAGGAAATTTTGAACAGAAGAACAGGAAAGAGAATACAGGGAGGAAAAACAGTCCATGTGACTTTTCTTGAATGTGTAAAAAGGGTCAATTATGATCTTTTCTTCATACTCAACTCGGGAATTAATTTTGGAGTTGTTCATCCTTTATTATCACAAAAATCTGAACTTTGAAAAATTATTATACTATAATACAATAATTATTTAGATTAAATGTGGCCTCTACCTCTTAGGATTAAAATTAGCAAAATCATCTAAACTCCTCAGATGAAAAAAGAGTATTGCCAAAATAATTAGCAAGAAATTTGGTGTTGCTTTTGCTTGTTTTTAATTGGGCAAATGTTTATTTTAGAAAAAATAAAGAAAATACAGAAACTTTTAATAGACAATAAAATTGACTGTAATCTCATCAAGAAATAATAAATAAAATTATATTAATAATGTTTGTAAAACACTCACCATGTACTGTTGTTCTAAACTGTTTTTTATATGTTGACAGTTAATTCTTATAACAAACTTTTGGAGTACAGAGTTAAATTTTTCAGCCTCCATTTCATAAAAGAGAAACTGAGTCACAGAAAAATTAAAATGACTTGCTCTAAATTGCTTAGTTGCTCAGTCATGTCCAACTCTTTACAATCCCATGGATTGTAGTCCACCAGGCTCCTCTGTCCATGGGGATTCTCCAGGCAAGAATCATGGAGTGGATTGACATGCCCTCCTTCAGGGGATCTTCCAAACCCAGGGATTGAACCCAGGTCACTGCAGGCAGATTCTTTACCATCTGAACCACCAGGAAAGCCCTGCTCTAAATTACTGAGTTACTAATTGGTGGTCAGACTTCAAGTCCACTTATTTTGGTTTTAGGTTAGTGATTGTTACCCACTATTCTCTACTACTGGAAACTGGTTTCTACACCACATAGATCATAAACACTAAGGAAACAAATGGGTTCATGGAATGGACTCAGAAGTTAAATATTGTACAAGATATGCAAGGGGAAAATTTCAGGCAGAGTTATAACCTGAAAATAATTTCTTTGTATTTTAACATTTTCATTTTGTAACATTGTCTACCAAATCAATCAGCTATCAGAAGAAAAAAAAATTCAAAGGGAATTTCATTGTGACTATGACAAAAAGCATGCTCTAAAATGAGTTCAGGAGAAAATATAATGATACCATTATGGTTAGACTTGATACTGAATTGTCTTACTTCCATCAATTCAATACAATACTTCTGCACTCAAAGGAATCTGAAAATATTGATTAAAACCCAAGTTGAACAAAATAGAAGTTTTACGTAATTTATGATACGCACTGTCATACCCTAAAATCAGTGGAGATCTAGCTGCAAAATTAACAAGTTCACTTTTGAAGCTGACATGTGGAAATTATCAGAACAAGAGGTAGCTTAATTTTGTTCTACTTCTTCGCTGCTGCCATTGGAGTAGAGCTACCAGTGAAACTTTTTGTTGTTGTTTCTTACTTCAGATTTGTCAACTCCATCCTTACCACAAAGTGATTCAAGTAAGAGACAGTAGATGTAAACAAATTTCAAAGTTAAAAATGCACTCTGGGGGTGTGGTGTCCCTGGTGGTCCAGTAGTTAAGAATCCGCCTTACAATGTAGGGGGCTCTGGTTTGATCCCTGGTTGGAGAGCTAAGATCCCGCATGTGAAGCAACTAAATCCATGCACCACACCTAGGGAATCCCTGCATCACAGCAAAAGATCTCACATGACGCAGCCAAGTAAATAAATATTTTTTAAATGCACTTTGAACACCTCTTGATTTCTAAATTTCAAGGCAATGTTTTAGTATTTAATAGAAACTACAAAATAGCTGTTTTATGAGTAATACATATAGAGTAATTCTATCAAGCCATAATTAAACTATTTCTAAAATTATTACATAACAGTATGTCCAGTCCACCTTCTGCATTTTCATTTAAAGGTGATTACTCAATCCTCCTCCGAAGTACATATAAGATTGAGTGTTTGCATTATTTGAGGACAGAAAACTGGAGATTCATAGTCCTGTTTTTATGATATTTAATAAGGGATAGTCCCTGAGATCATCTAGCTGTGGCAGAGGCATGCTTGCTGCTTAACGTTACTCAGTTCTGTTTCTTCCTGGAGACACAGATCACATGTCACAGTCACTGCCTGTGACTGAATTCTAACCAGAGGTTTGCAAGTCATCATAATAAGCTCACGTTCAAGGCCTGGCCTGTAAAAAATCACCCGCACATAATTTTCTCTGCTTTCTTTCCATTCCAGCTGACTGGAATGAAGATATCATGTCAATGACACTCTGTAGTTAGATTCGACAGTCCACAAAAGCCCATTCTTAAATATTTGATGACGTATTTGAGCCAGTTGATACATTTTTGGCAGTTTGAGGCTTATTATGGTGAGAATATTTACACCAAAGAAATCAGCAAATATTACAGATTAAAGCTCTTTTTTCTTTTCTTCATTTTGGGAGGCTGTTTACTAGCATATGACTTCCGTTAGAATGGTTTTGTAATCCACAGACGAGAGATGACAGAGCCAAAATCTAAAAGGAGGAACTTAGTCTCTGGTTCACCACTGGGAAAAAGTCACCTGACCAAGAAACCTGTATCAGACCCTTACGACAGTGAGAAACAGGGTGCCCAGGATACTGTGCCCACTTTCACAGTAGAATTAATAGCTTCCCTTTTCACCTACAGAGGTGTTTTAATTTAAATACTAGTCACTAATAAAAACTTTTAAAATTTCAAGATTTAAGCCACTGAAAAATTGAGGCTTATTTGTCACAGTCTTCATTATTAATATCTTAATGTACTAGTTTCATTCCTTCATTATACAATAAAGACTGATATTTGACTTTCATAGAAATCTTATGAAGAAAAGCAGTTATCTGATATGCATGCACACTTTCACATATATGTAAAATGAGGCAGAGAGAGTAAACTTTCCAAATTTAATAGAGGTGGATGATTAAGAATTCCCTTGACCTGGAATTCAGGGCTATTGACCATAGCAATCTGTAAATTCCCAACAGGCTTTTGAACATAACGTGTGACTTAGATACCATGATCTGTTTTTATTTAGGAAACTATTTCAGTTTGTACTTTCTCAGCACATAGCATTTGGAGCATCCTGGGTGACAATGTAAATATATTTAATAGAATTTTATGTCTCCTGGGGGCATTCTGTTTCTCAGTCAGAACTATAGTTGCTACTTCAAAATGTTAACAAATTAAAACCATTTGGCTTGACGTGAAATACAACATCATTGTTTTTTTTTGGGGGGCGGCGCGGCGGGGGGGGGGGGGGGGGGGGGGGGCTTTGGCAAGTATACTATAGAGAGGGCTATGCCTAGAATAATCAGTGCTGTACCTAAAATCAATCCACATCATAGTTAGATTGACTTTGGCCATGAAAACTCATGCCTAAATATAAACATAAAACCTACACCAGTGTCCTTTCATGAAAAACCTCTGGATGAGAGAAGCTGGTTGAACACTGGTTAAAGAACCAAGTTGTTTTGTTCCTCTTAGCTTCTGAATTATTTCCATTGATTGGTTATGCCCAAACTTCTATGCCTTAAGGTCATCACCTTATAGTCATTCAGTCAAAATTCTCAATCTGTTAGCATTCTATATTTTTATTCTGTGTGCATGTATGCTTTTTTTGGTATATATTTTAACTGAATGATAATTGCTTTACGGAATTGTGTCGGTTTCTGCAAACATCAACATGAATCAGCCATAGGTATACATATGTCCCCTTCTTCTTGAAGCTCCCTCGCACCACCCTCTCCATCCCACTCCTCTAGGTTGTTATAGAGCCCTGGTTTGAGTTCCCTGAGTCATACAGCAAATTCCCATTGGCTGTCTATTTTACATATAAATTTTAATTAATGTTTAAATCAAACATATGCTTCTCATGTTATATAATTTGGTCCTTATAGGAAACATATAAAGCAGATTTGGTAGTATCACCATTAAAGAAACTGAGGATCAGCAAAGGTAAGTATAATAACTACAACCTTCTTCAGACTATTGGTTAATACCATTATTGAAATGTATTGGTAAATTATAATTTCAATTCAGAAAACACCAGAAAGTTTCAAAACTTCTCTGAAAACAGAGAAGCCAAACTCTTATTTTAATGAGATCACCAAAATTTAGGTACTAGACAAGAATAATATCAGAAATAAATCTCACTGCTGAATAGAAATACAAAAATTCTAAATAATATATTTGCAATCCAAATCTAACAATGTCAGATTCTTCGTGTTGTTCAGTCACTAAATCACGTCCGACTCTTTTGTGATGCCATGGACTATAGCCTGCTGGGCTCCTCTGTCCATGGGATTACCCAGGCAAGAATACTGGAATGAGTTGCCATTTCCTTCTCCAGGGAATCTTCCCAACGCAGGGAGCAAAACTGTATCTCCTGCATTGCAGATGGATTTCTACCACTGAGCCCATGAGAGAGTCAATTCCTAGGCAGGTTGATAAGTCTTCGAGGAGGAGAAAAGGGTCTGGGGCTCTCAAGGAGGAAGTGGGGTCTGGAATTCTCAAGGAGGAGGAAAGGACAAAAGTCTCTTCTTTTTTTTTTTCCTCTACATTCCTTAGTCTTAGTCACATAAAACCTTTTTTTTTTAAGCCAGGAACTGATAATTACACAACAAACAACTCAGTTTAAACTCTGTACTAAACTCTGCTACACAAAATCTCTCAAGTGATCAAGTCTGGTTTCTGGTCCCAAAGCTAAATGTTCTTCTTTGGAGATCATGAATCTGACATTGTTCACATAAGCTATCATCTTGGGGGGCTCTTCTGGGATCTTCAGGAAAAGGTAAGAACACTCAGAGCTCTAGCACTCTCTGCTTTCTCAGCATACATGTTTTCTACTTTTTACTAACTCTCCAGTGTGCTTGTGTAAATGAATGACATGCCCTGCACAAAGCAAGTGATGAGCCCTATTCTGTGGCTTCTTGGTCTTTAACAATAAGCTATCACCACCAAGGGCTTCCCAACAATTTCAGGAACATACACGTTGCTCCATTTCAGAGTATTTCATGACATAATCTGTTTGAGCACATTAATGAAAGATAAAAAATGTATGATCATATCAATAACTTCAAAAAAGATTTGATTAATTTTTTTTTTTTTTGCTTAAGAAATGTTTGTGGCTTTGTAGTAGAGCCTGAAGTCAGGCAAGTTGATTCCTCCAGTTCCATTCTTCTTTCTCAAGATTGCTTTGGCTATTCGAGGTTTTTTGTATTTCCATACAAATCTTGAAATTATTTGTTCTAGTTCTGTGAAAAATGTGCCTGGTAGCTTGATAGGGATTGTATTGAATTTGTAAATTGCTTTGGGTAGTATCCTCATTTTCACTATATTGATTCTTCCAATCCATGAACATGGTATATTTCTCCATCTATTAGTGTCCTCTTTGATTTCTTTCATCAGTGTTTTATAGTTTTCTATATATAGGTCTTTAGTTTCTTTAGGTAGATATATTCCTAAGTATTTTATTCTTTTCGTTGCAATGGTGAATGGAATTGTTTCCTTAATTTCTTTTCTACTTTCTCATTATTCGTGTATAGGAATGCAAGGGATTTCTGTGTGTTGATTTTATATCCTGCAACTTTACTATATTCATTGATTAGCTCTAGTAATTTTCTGGTGGAGTCTTTAGGGTTTTCCATGTAGAGGATCATGTCATCTGCAAACAGTGAGAGTTTTACTTCTTCTTTTCCAATTTGGATTCCTTTTATTTCTTTTTCTGCTCTGATTGCTGTGGCCAAAACTTCCAGAACTATGTTGAATAGTAGCGGTGAAAGTGGACACCCTTGTCTTGTTCCTGACTTTAGGGGAAATGCTTTCAATTTTTCACCATTGAGGATAATGTTTGCTGTGGGTTTGTCATAGATAGCTTTTATTATGTTGAGATATGTTCCTTCTATTCCTGCTTTCTGGAGAGTTTTTATCATAAATGGATGTTGAATTTTGTCAAAGGCCTTCTCTGCATCTATAGAGAAATGCAAATCAAAACCACAATGAGGTACCACTTCACACCAGTCAGAATGGCTGCGATCCAAAAATCTGCAAGCAATAAATGCTGGAGAGGGTGTGGAGAAAAGGGAACCCTCCTACACTGTTGGTGGGAATGCAAACTAGTACAGCCACTATGGAGAACAGTGTGGAGATTCCTTAAAAAATTGCAAATAGAACTACCTTATGACCCAGCAATCCCACTGCTGGGCATACACACCGAGGAAACCAGAATTGAAAGAGACACATGTACCCCAATGTTCATCGCAGCACTGTTTATAATAGCCAGGACATGGAAACAACCTAGATGTCCATCAGCAGATGAATGGATAAGAAAGCTGTGGTACATATACACAATGGAGTATTACTCAGCCGTTAAAAGAATTCATTTGAATCAGTTCTGATGAGATGGATGAAACTGGAGCCGATTATACAGAGTGAAGTAAGCCAGAAAGAAAAACACCAATACAGTATACTAACACATATATATGGAATTTAGGAAGATGGCAATGACGACCCTGTGTGCAAGACAGGGAAAGAGACACAGATGTGTATAACGGACTTTTGGACTCAGAGGGAGAGGAGAGGGTGGGATGATTTGGGAGAATGACATTCTAACATGTATACTATCATGTGAATTGAATCGCCAGTCTATGTCTGACGCAGGATGCAGCATGCTTGGGGCTGGTGCATGGGGATGACCCAGAAAGATGTTATGGGGAGGGAGGTGGGAGGGGGTTCATGTTTGGGAATGCATGTAAGAATTAAAGATTTTAAAATTTAAAAATAAAAACTAAAAAAAAAAAAAAGAAATGTTTGTGTTTTTTTTTTTTAATCTTTCCACAAGTTACTATCATTTAAATTAAGACACTCCTATGAGTCAAAGGGAGTGCTATTAATTAGACTGAGAAAGTGGGTACAATACTGCCCAAAGCAAACCATGGCACCCTGTTTCTCAGGGATATAAAAATCGAATAAGGTCAACAAAATTAAGACAGAAATATTATGAACTATATAAAAAAAAGAAAAACTAGCAAATAACAAATAATTCTTAGTAAACCAGAATAGTATAGGATTTACCTAGTGTTATGAAAGATGTTGACCCCAAACCTCTAGAGAATGAAATACTAATTCACACCCCTGAAATTATAAAATTCAGATAACAAGAATCAGAGAGTATGTGAAGAAATCAGCAGTTTACCAATATCTAATAAACATCAAAATATACTTGAGATAGCATCCAGCAACCTTAATTCTAAATATGTGTTAGAGAATCCATCATATGGACCCAAGGATGTAAAGGATATATCCATGATTTCTATTAAAAAAATACTAGGGGGGGGGGATAAATCCAAAGGTGGTGGGTAGGTATATTATGATATATTCTTATAATGTATTATACTATTCAATAAATACACTTCTTGGGAAATAGATGGGGAAACAGTGGAAACGGTGACAGACTTTAATTTTTGGGGCTCCAAAATCACTGCAGATGGTGACTGCAGCCATGAAATTAAAAGATGCTTACTCCTTGGAAGGAAAGTTATGACCAACCTAGATAGCATATTCAAAAGCAGAGACATTACTTTGCCAACAAAGGTCCGTCTAGTCAAGGCTATGGTTTTTCCAGTGGTCATGTATGGATGTGAAAGTTGGACTGTGAAGAAAGCTGAGCACCCAAGAACTGATGCTTTTGAACTGTGGTGTTGGAGAAGACTCTTGAGAGTCCCTTGGACTGCAAGGAGATCCAATCAGTCCATCCTAAAGGAGATCAGCCCTGGGTGTTCTTTGGAAGGACTGATGCTAAAGCTGAAACTCCAATACTATGGCCACCTCATGTGAAGAGTTGACTCATTGGAAAAGACCCTGATGCTGGGAGGGATAGGGGCAGGAGGAGAAGGGGACGACAGAGGATGAGATGGCTGGATGGCATCACTGGCTCAATGGACATGAGTTTGGGTAAACTCTGGGAGTTGGTGATGGACAGGGAGGCCTGGTGTGCTGCGATTCATGGGTTCGCAAAGAGTTGGATACGACTGAACGACCTAACTGAACTGATTCAATAAATTATTTTGATTATGTTTCTCCTCAAGGGTAAATCTCCAATACATACATTTGAATGAAAAGATTGTTTTGTTCTTCTAAAAATCAAGCAACTGAAATATATTCAGTGTGATGAATAAAATGTTATGTAAAATATTTTTAAAATGTGGACATGAATCATGTAGTCAAAATATTAAAAACTGGACCAAAAAGATATGAATCAACTTTAAAGTACAACTACTTAGTAGATATATCCTTACCATCTCATAAGATAGTTTGGGATATCAGGATGTTTACCGCAATAAAATTAGGTACCAAGTTTCTGAATAAACAATATAGTAACTACTATAAGGGAGGGAGGTTGAGAAGGGAGCATTGGATGATCTAACTTTACCTATGATGTTTTATATTATCTAAAAAAAAAAATCTGAAGTGAAAATTACAAAATGTCAGTGTTTAGTAATTCTTGATAGAGAATTTTTACAGAAAATAACAAAATAAAATTTTGTGCTATGAATGACCATAAGCATCAGCTAAGTCTCTTGTTTTTCAGATATGAAAAAGAATAGACTACAGATGGTAAGATCAGAGACATACATAATAGCACAACTAGAAAAAGGAATGTATGTTTCCTGACTCCAGTGTTCTTCCCATGAATTACACAGAATTCAATCAGAAAGATTGTGTGTGGCCTTTTAATTTGATTTCAACAAAGATATTTTTACCTCAACTTTTATTTTTCCTTCTGATAAAATTTCCTTCAACATGTCTTTTTCATTCTTCCCTATAATAAGTTTTTTGTCTGTCTGGCTAGCCACGGTGAGAGTTTCTGGTTGTCAGAAATATATCTTAGTTATCTTTTTATTTCCATTCATCTTAGTGTCTTACGCACAAACATACACACACAAAAAACATTCAATATATGATCAAAGAGTTGAATGCATTGGCTTATTCTTTCAAAAAGTTGAGCAAATATATTTTAAATATCTGCTTTATGTCATACACTGTGACATGCACTGGGCTCATTGTCATGTATTATGTAGATGAAGATTTTAACATTAAACTGAACACAAGCTCTGAAGAGTTAAGTGTTCTTCAGGTGACATTCATCTTCAAGTTTCTGAGACTATCTCTAACCCATTTTGATAGGGATAATTTTAAACACTTAAGAATAGTAGGCAGTGCTGGGCTTTTTAGGTACAGTGATGAGCTAAAGCTAAAGAGATGCCAAGTATTGGCGTGATTATCCCTCAAATAATCAATTTGTTTTTGCTGATCTTACAGCATAAAAGAGTTCAGGACAGCAGAGAAAAACTAATCAATAACAAAAAGAAATCTTTTGTGTGTGTTTTTCATCAGCTGTTTAAAAATAGTTATTAAATATATAAAAATAAGATACCAACAGCACTTAAACACCTACATAAAAAAAAAAAAAAAAGCTTTTCCCTGAGACTTTGCTTCTGGGTAAGAAGCTGAGTTGTGAACAATTGATGCTTTTGAACTGTGTTGTTGGAGAATACTCTTGAGAGTCCCTTGGACTGCAGTGAGGTCCAAGCAGTCCATCCTAAAGGAAATCAGTCCTGTGTTCATTGGAAGGACTGATGTTGAAGCTGAAACTCCAATACTTTGGCCACCTGATGTGAAGAACTGACTCATCTGAAAAGACCTTGATGCTGGGAAAGATTGAAGGTGGGAGGAGAAGGGGATGACAGAACATGAGATGGTTGGATGGCATCACTGACTCAATGGACATGAGTTTGAGTAAGCTCTGGTAGTTGGGTGATGGACAGGGAAGCCTGGTGTGCTGCGGTCCATGGGGTCACAAAGAGCCAGACACAACTGAGTGACTGAACTGAACTGAACTGAAGAAGGAGTAAGGACAATTCATCCTGTCTTTTCCACTAAACGCACTTATGAAAAATGAACAGAATGCATGGAACTGCTATTTAAGAAATGGAGAATTAAATAAGAGCACAGTGGGAGGAGTATAAGATTTGAAAGTACTATCAAACTACTGATTAGTGTATCTTTTTCTTTACTATCCATGATCTCAACCAAAGACAACCCCCCACCCCCAACAACAACAACAAAAAAAAAAAACAATGAGCTCCAGAAGTTCTTTAGTTTTGGCTCAGAGAAAAAGTACCTCCTAATTATTAAAAAAAAAAAAAAAAGAGTCAAATATCTCCATTTTTCTTTTCTTTTTTCTCCAGTCTCATACCCCAGCTCTAAAGCAATCTGGCAATGATGGCACCAACAGTGGCAGAAAATAGGGGCCTGTGGAGGCTAAAATTCTGAACAAACATGATCTTCTTGTATGATAAGACAAACTGTCTTCCAAAGAGAATGGGACAAAATGTTATTACCTCTTTCCTCTATGTAGCCTTTTCTTTTCTTTTTTTTTTTTTTTAATGCTCCCAGATGCAGAGAAAACCGTGGGAAATATGTAGCAGCTCAGGGTAAATAAAATTCCAGCTTTCTGGCTGGAGTATAGAAAAGAGGTGGCTCAAAGAATCATAAAGTATGAGGAGAAAAAACGAGAAGGAATTCATAAAAGTGACTCCATAACATTGTTTATAAACTGTCAGCCTTACTCACAAGCTGAACATGCATGAGTCTGATCTTAAAAGCACTCCATAGTCTTTGGCAACTGAACAATGGGAGAAATCACCACCCAGGTCCCAGAGTAGCCACTGAGTGGTCCACTCCTGGAACAAACATATTTAACATTGCAAAACCTTTCAAAGTAGAACTGAGATTGAAATCACATCACACAAGTGACTAGTCAAAATTTGTGGCCTGAACCTAAACAAGTCAAGTGTCTGAGCTAAAAGAGGAAAATAAACATTCTCCATAGGATTTAAATAAGCACCACATTTTCAGAAAAAGATGTTTAAACTGTTCAGGCAACAATTTAAAATTACTTGATAAAGAAATAACAGGAAGCAACACTTACAGGACACAGATATTAAAGTTATCTGAAGACTCTAAAGCAGGTATTACATATATGTTTCAGTATTTTAGAGTGAATGCTCCTGAAAAAAAAAAAATAGAAATCTCAAAGAATGAGAAAATATAAAGAATCAAATATAATTTTTAATACTAAAAAAAAGTAAAAAAATTTAATAGTCAAGTTCAATAGCAAAAATTGAGATGGTAAAGGAAAGTTTGTGAGCCTAAAGACAGATCAATAAAAATTATTTGAGCAGAGCAACTGAAAGCAAAGCAATAAAACTATGATCTTGGGGAACAGTAACAAAAAGCCTATTATTCATGTCACTGCGTCTAAGATAGCAAAAAAAAAAAAAAAAAAACACACACCTGAAGTTCACATAAAAAATTTGAGGAACTAACAAACACAAACCACAATATGGTAAAAGGTATGAACATACTGATTTAAATTGATGAGTCCCAAACTGGATAAACTCAAAGTAATGCATACTCAAACACATAATAAAACTGCTGAATACTAAAGACAAAAACAATCGTGATGATATTTTTAAATGACATTACCTAGAGGGGAATAATGACTGAAACAGCTTTGGATTTCTCCTAAGAAAGTGTACAGCCAAAAGGAAAAGGAACAGTATATCTGAAGTGCTACAAGAAAAGAGCTATCAACCAATAATTCCATATCCAGCAAAAATATTGCATGGGCTCTAGATGCATGGGCTTCAGTAGTTGCCAGCACAGCCAAAATAAAAATATATAAATTATTTTTTTTTTAGTTTTTATTTTTAAATTTTAAAATCTTTAATTCTTACATGCATTCCCAAACATGAACCCCCTCCCACCTCCCTCCCCATAACATCTTTCTGGGTCATCCCCATGCACCAGCCCCAAGCATGCTGCATCCTGCGTCAGACATAGACTGGCGATTCAATTCACATGATAGTATACATGTTAGAATGTCATTCTCCCAATTCCTCCCACCCTCTCCCTCTCCCTCTGAGTCCAAAAGTCCGTTATACACATCTGTGTCTCTTTCCCTGTCTTGCATACAGGGTCGTCATTGCCATCTTCCTAAATTCCATATATATGTGTTAGTATACTGTATTGGTGTTTTTCTTTCTGGCTTACTTCACTCTGTATAATCGGCTCCAGTTTCATCCATCTCATCAGAACTGATTCAAATGAATTCTTTTAACGGCTGAGTAATACTCCATTGTGTATATGTACCACAGCTTTCTTATCCATTCATCTGCTGATGGACATCTAGGTTGTTTCCATGTCCTGGCTATTATAAACAGTGCTGCGATGAACATTGGGGTACATGTGTCTCTTTCAATTCTGGTTTCCTCGGTGTGTATGCCCAGAAGTGGGATTGCTGGGTCATAAGGTAGTTCTATTTGCAATTTTTAAGGAATCTCCACACTGTTCTCCATAGTGGCTGTACTAGTTTGCTAAATCAATGAATTCTTCAAAAGTCACAAATTCCAAAACTCACACATGAAATAGACAACAAATGGTATTTTAAATATTAAAGATATTTAAATGTATAGTTAAAAATCTCCTGAAAAAGAAATTTCCAGGCAAGATGACCTTGTTGGTAATTTACCAACAAGATCATAAATATTGTAAAGTAATTAACCTCCAATTAAAATAAATAAATGTATATTAATGAAAAGAGTTAACCTCAGTTCAACGCAACCTCTTTCATAAAAGAGAGAACACTATATGAGATCCGTACTACTCTGATCCTAAAACGAGACAAAGACAATTTTAAAAATCCTACAACGCATTATCTCATGATATAGATAAAGTCTTCAAAAAATCTTTAAAACAAGCTTCTTCAAAAACTATCTGCAAATAAATGAACTACCTTACACAGAAAAGAAAAGGCTCCCATTAGAAAAAAGCAAGCAAAACATATGAATGGAAATGGCATCCCACTCCAGTATTCTTGCCTGGAGAATCCCAGGGACAGAGGAGCCTAGTGGGCTGCCGTCTATGGTGTTGCACAGAGTGACTTAGCAAAGGCAAATATAAAGTAAATGGAGGAAATCATCTGCACAAAAGATGATATCAAAACAAGCAATAGGTGAGTAAAGGAGAGCACAAATGTAGGCTATCAGAAAAGCATTTGAAATTAAAAGATCAGCAACTAACAATACTGATTATACATAGACTGCTAAGTCATACATCAAGGTAACTGCAAGTCAAAAATCTACAGTACATATAAAAAAAAGGACTCCAAACAACACTAAAATTATTTGTCAAATTATAAGAAGAGAACAAAAGAGGAAGAGAAGAAAAAAAGACCTACAAAAATAAATCCAGGACACTTGAGAAAATGACAAGAGCAACAAGCATGTTGCTAATTACCTTAAAAATGTAGATTAAATGCTCCAGCCAAAAGAGACAGACTGGCTGAATGGATATAAAATCAAGACTCATATATATGCTGTTTACAAGAGACCCACTTCAGCTCTAGGAACTCATATAGAATGAAATTGAAGGAATATAAAAAGGTATTCCATGCAAATAGAAAACAAAAGACAGCTAGAGTAGCAATACTCATATCACACAAAATAAACTTTAAAATAAAGGCTGTTACAGGACACAGGGACACTATGTAATGATCAAGGGATCAATCCAAGAAGATATAACAACTGTAAATATATATGCATTCAACATAGGAGCACGACAATATAAAAGGCAAATGGTAACAGCCACAAAAGAGGAAATCAACAGTCACAATAATAGTGGAGGATTTTAACACCCACTTATAATAACGAACAAAGCATCCAGATAGGAGACCAATAAGGAAACACAGCCATTAAATGACACATTAGACCAGATGGATTAGGCTATGGTTTTTCCAGTAGCCATGTATGGATGTGAGAGTTGGACTGTGAAGAAGGCTGAGCACCAAAGAATTGATGCTTTTGAACTGTGGTGTTGGAGAAGACTCTTGAGAGTCCCTTGGACTGCAAGGAGATCCAACCAGTCCATTCTGAAGGAGATCAGCCCTGGGATTTCTTTGGAAGGAATGACGCTAAAGCTGAAACTCCAGTGCTTTGGCCACCTCATGCGAAGAGCTGACTCATTGGAAACGACTCTGATGCTGGGAGGGATTGGGGGCAGGAGGAGAAGGGGACAACAGAGGATGAGATGGCTGGATGGCACCCTGACTCGATTAACATGAATCTGAGTGAACTCCAGGAGCTGGTGATGGACAGGGAGGCCTGGCGTGCTGCAATTCATGGGGTTGCAAAGAGTTGGACACGACTGAGTGACTGAACTAAACTGAACTGATTTGATATTTACATACCATTCCATACAAAATCAGCAAAACACATATTCTTCAAGTGTACATACAACATTCTCCAAAACTGATGCATGCTGGGCCACAAAGCATACCTCAGTAAATTTAACAAAATTCAAATCACAACATGCATCTTTTCCTACCACAATGCTATGATGTTAGAAATCAACTATAAGGAAAAAAACATGGTAAAAACCACAAACATGTGTAGACTATACAATATGAAATTAAATAACCATGGGTCACTGGAGAAATCAAAGAGGAGATTAAAAAATTTACCTAGAGACAAAATGAAAGCACAATGACCCAGAACCTATGGGAAATAGCAAAAGTATTAATTGTTTGAAGGGGTAAGTTTCAACACAATCTTACCTTAGGAAGCAAGAAAAAGCTCAAATAAACCACCTAACCTTATACTGAAAGGACATGGAGAAAGAAGTAACAAAATCCAAAGTTAGTAGAAGAAAACAAACCATACAGATCAGTGCAGAAATAAATAAACTAGAAATGAAGAAAACGATAGAAAAGATCAATGTAACTAAAAGCTGGTTCTTTGAAAAATAAACAAAACTGATAAACTTTTAGCCAGACTAGTCAAGAAAAGGGGGAGAAGGCTCAAATCAATAATATTAGAAATGAAAAATGAGATATTGCAATAGACACCACAGAAATACAAAGGATCATAAGATACTACTACAAGTCACCATGTGCCAATAAAACAGGCAGCCTGGAAGAAATGAACAAATTATTAGAAAGGTGTAATCAATCTCCCAAGACTGTACCAGGAATAAAGAGAAAGTATGAACAAACCATTGACAAGTATTGAAATTGAAACTGTGATTTAAAAACTTCTGACAAACAAAAGTTCAAGCAGATGTGAGTTCTACCAAATATCGAGAGAAGAGTTAACACTTACCCTTCTGAAACTAATCCAAAAAATTGAAGAGAAGGAATACTCCCAAACTCACTCTATGAGGCCACAATTACCTCAATACCAAAACCTGAAAAAGATACTACAAAACTTACAGGCCAATATCACTGATGAAAACAGACACAAAAGTCCTCAACAAAGTATCAGCAATCTGAATCCAACAGTATATTAAAAGGATTATATACCATGATTAAGTAGGATTTACCTCCAGGGATGCAAGGATTTTTCAATAGCTGCAAATCAGTGTGATATACCACATCAACAAATTGAAGAATAAAAACTATACAATCATCTAAATAGATACGAAAAAGCTGTAAATAAAATCCAACACTGTAGACAGAAAGTAAGCAGAGAGGGAACATACCTAACATAATAAAGACCAGGTATGACAAACCTTGGACTTCCCTCGTAGCTTAGTTTGCAAAGAATCTGCCTGCAATGCAGGAGATGTAGGTTTGATCTCAGGGTCAGGAAGATCCCCTGGAGAAGGACATGGCAACCCCTTCCAGTATTCTTGCCTGGAGAATCCCACAGACAAAGGGGTCTGGCAGGCTACAGTTAATGGAGTCACAGCTTAGCACCTAAACCACCACCACGACAGACCTATAACGAGCATCTTACTCAGCGGTGAAAAGCTGAAACCATTTCCTGTAAGATCAGAAACAAGACAAGGATGTCCACTCTCGCCACTCTTATTCAACATAGTTTTAGAAGTCCTAGCAATGGCAACCAGAGAAGAAATAAAAGGAATCCAACTTGGAGATGAAGAGATAAAACTGTCAGTCTTTGCAGATGACATGATTCTATACACAGAAAATCCTAAAGATGCTACCAGAAAACTACTAGAACTCATCAACGAATTCAGTAAAGTTGCAGGGTACAAAATTAATACACAGAAATCTGTTGTTTCTTATTCTTTTTTTTAATTTTAATGTTTTTTAATTGAAGGATATTTGCTTTACAGAATTGTGTTGGTTTCTGCCAAACATCAACATAAATCCGCCACAAGTAGAGGGAGGGGACATATGTTGTGTTTCTATACACTAAAAACAAAAGATCAAAAAGAGGAATTAAAGACACAATCCCATTTACCATCACATGAAAAACAATACAATACCTAAGAATAAACCTACCTTGGGAGACAGAAGACCCATACTCCAAAAACTATAAGATACTGATGAAAGAAACTGGAGATGACAGATAAAACATGTACCGTATTCTTAGCTTAGAAGAATCAATATTGTCAAAATATCTAAACTACCCAGGCAATCTGTAAATTCAGTGAAATCCCTGCCAAATTACCAACAGCATTTTCACAGAACTAGAACAGAAAATCTTAAAGTTTATATGGAGATGCAAAGACTCTGAATAGCCAAAGCAATCTTAAGAAGTATGGAGCTGAAAGAAGCAAGTTCTCTGACTTCAGACTATGGTACAAAGCTTTAGTGTACTATACAATGGAGAGAAGTCAGTCTCATCAATAAATGATGGTTGGAAAACTGGACAACTACATGTAAAAAATGAAATTAAAACATTCTTTAACACCATAAACAAAAATAAACTCAAGAAGGATTAAGGATCTAAATATAAGACCAGATACTATAAAGCTCTTGGAAGAAAAATATAAGCAGAACACTCTTTGATATAAATTGCAGCAATGCTTTTTTTTTAACCCACCTCCTAGAGTTATAGAAATAAAAAATAAAAAATTGGGGGACCTAATTAAACACTTTCGCACAGAAAAGAAAACCATAAGCAAAACAAAAAGACAACCCACAGGATGTGAGAAAATATTTACAAATGATGCAATTGATAAACGATTAGTCTCTGAAATTTATGAGCAGCTCACGTGGCTGTTGTTTAAAAGAACAAAAAACCCAATTAAAAAAAAATAGGCAGTAGTAGAAACCAACACAATACTGTAATGCAATTACCTTCAATCAAAAACTTTTTAAAAATTTAAAAATAGGTAGAAGACCTAAATAGACATTTCTACAAAGCAGATATCCAGATGTCCAAGATGCACAGGAAAAGATGCTCAACATATCTAATTATTAGAGAAATATAAATCAAAACTTCAATAAGGTATCACCTCACACCAGTCAGAATGGCCATCATCAAAAAGTCTACAAACAGTAAATGCTAGAGAGGCGTTTGGATAAAAGAGAACTCTCCTACACAGTTGGTATGAATGCGTATTGGTGTTCTCACTATGGAAAACAGTATGAAGTTTCCTCAAATAAATAAAAATAGAGCTACCATATGATCCAGTACTCCCACACACCTGGACATATATTTAGAGAGATGAAAACTCTAATTTGAAAAGATATATGCACCCCAATGTAAATAGTACCAGTATGGAGAATAGCCAAGACATGGAAGCAACCTAAGCGTCTGTCACATATGAAAGGATAAAGAAGATGTGGTATTGCACACAATGGAATACTATTCAGCCATACAACAAAATGAAGTAATGTCATTTGCAGCAACATGGATGGACCTGAAGGTTATTATTCTAGGTGAAGTCAGACAAAGGCAGATTATTATATGGCATCACTTATATATTGAATCTAAAAAATAACTTCTACAAATGTAATTATGAAATGTAAGTAGACTCAAAGACATAGAAAACAAAAATGGCTATGAAAGGGAAAGGGGAGGGATAAATTAGAAATTTTAGATTGACGTATATATATATATGCTATAAATAAAATAGACAAACTGCGAGGACTTACTGTATAGCACAGGGAACTATATTCTATATCTTATGATAATCTATAATGGAAAAGAAACTGAAAGAATCAGATTGCTGATTACCTGAAACACTGTAAAGCAATTACAGTTCAATTTATAAGAAAAAGAAGAAGAAAGATGATCATATTTTCTAAGGCCCATTTGCTTAACACCTTTTCACATATATGATAAAGTTTACACTTTGACAGTAGCTTGAGTATAAAAACTGTAGTATCTCCCATGACCCACAGTTTGCTAGTAACAGAAGAGAATATCCAATTCTGTACCATCACTGCAACTTCACTTTTCCCTCAAATCCTCAAAATAAATCTTATATAGTGGTAGAAAAAGTGACCAGGTGATATGAATTCAAATCCTTTTAATTGCCAAAATTCACCATTTCTTACTGATTTCCTGAAATGTTATTGGCAAGAAATTTATTCTCTTAACCTAAATCTTTGACTCTCTTTGATATGAGTGCCTGCAATGTAAACATTTTAAGCCGTCATAAGGAATTTACATCTTAGTCACAAGGAAAGATCTGGGACCAGTGCCAATGAGAAAATATATTTGATATATTATTTATGTATTATCTAATGCAACATGCATTTGCATTAGCCTAATCAATGCATTTGCTCCTAGAACAAATTTACATGAAAATCTATGTTATAAAGAAAAGACTTCTGATAAGTGTGGGAAATGAGCAAATGGAGTTGGTTTTATGTTTCAGTAATTTAATGTCATCAAATTCTGAAAAACTGAAGTATGTATCTCTGCAACAGAGTTATAGTTACCAGGACATTAGTTACTCTTATAAATAGAAAATCTGAAGAGATGGTATTGATCACTTTTGAACAATCGAAAGGAAAAGGCCATAATATGAGTGAAATGAGGATGGATGTTGCAAACTTCCCAATTTGGCCGGTGTTATTCCCTTTCTTTTCATCTCTATAATCAAGGCTGCTGTTACAGCTTGGTACTCATTTGGTTACTCTGAGCATTAACTCACCTAAAGTTCTCAATAAAATGCTTGCTATAAGAAATGGTAAAAGTATCACTCTTAAAGCAGATATAAATATGTCAAAATGCATGCTGTAATGACTAAAAAATCACTTAAAATCACAAAGCTAAGGAATGAATGGGGTGAGGTAGAATATTTAAATATCCTTAAAATAAAACAGACCAAAAAAGTCCAGAACTGGTGACACAGACATCAAATAGCTGATGACTGACTGAAGTCCTTTTATCAGCAATTGTATTAAATGTAAAATAAATAGTTGAGTTAATAGACAGTGATTATTAAAACAGATTTTTTTAAAATCCATCTTACTTTGGAGTTCTGCAGAAGCAGACACCATGCCAAGGAATCAATTGCAAGTAGTTTACTGAAGGATCCAGAGAACATGAGCAGGAGAGGAAAATGTGATACAAGGAAGTGGATGCTATTAAGCCAGCTACCAGAGGACATGATTGGATTCTCCAGGCAAGAATACTGGAGTGGGTTGCCATTTCTTTCCCCAGTCAAAGGCTTTGGCATAGTTAATGAAACAGAAATATCCTTTTTTTTTTTAACTCTCTTGCTTTTTCGATGATCCAGCAGATGTTGGCAATTTGATCTCTGATTCCTCTGTCTTTTCTAAATACAGCTTGAACATCTGGAAGTTCACAGTTCACGTACTGTTGAAATCTAGCTTGGAGAATTTTGAGCATTACTTTGCTAGCATGTGAGATGAGTGCAATTGTGAGGTAGTTTGAGCATTCTTTGGCATTGCCTTTCTTTGGGATTGGAATGAAAACGGACTTTTTCCAGTCCTGCGGCCACTGCTGAGTTTTCCAAATTTGCTGGCATATTGAGTGCAGCACTTTCACAGCATCATCTTTTAGGATTTACAGTGAGATCAGTCAAATTGGATATTTGTTTTTCTCCAGTTGCATCATGGGCTTCCCAGGTGGCACTAGTGGTAAAGAATCTGCCTGTCAATGCAGGAGATGCCAGAGATGCCCTGGATTGGGAAGACACCCCTGGAAAAGGAAAGGGTATTTGTGTCTGGAAAATTCCATGGACAGAGGCGCCTAGTGAGCTACAGTCCATGGGGTCGCAAAGAGTCAGACACAACTGAGTGACTGAGCTCACAAGCACACACAGTCACATTGTAGGGACTAGGTAGATGGAAAGTTCAATATAACTCAGTGCTGAGGTCTTGTCAAGGTGATATGACTGAAGGGAAAAAGGGGAAACCAAACAGAATGAAGACTGTGACCGGTCTATTAAAGCAAAGCCAGTTATGAAAGAACGTGAGGAAAGGAACAAAACAAAGAGCTAAGGTGGTTGTGTCAATGGATTGGAGCTCACAGTGGAGAAATGACTGGCAAACATGGTCGTCTATGCAATGCTTGAAAATAAGAATGCAGCTACAGCAAACAATAACATATATGGTCTATCATAGAAATGGGTAGCTGAAATATAATACATGCAATATGTAACCAAAATCAGATTGCCACTAGACCATTCAGGTATGACCTAAATCAAATCCCTTATGATTACACAGTGGAAGTGAGAAATAGATTTAATGGCCTAGATCTGATAGATAGAGTGCCTGATGTACAGGAGACAGGGATCAAGACCATTCCCATGGAAAAGAAATGCAAAAAAGCAAAATGACTGTCTGGGGAGGCCTTACAAATACCTGTGGAAAGAAGAGAAGCCAAAAGCAAAGGAGAAAAGGCAAGATATAAGCATCTGATGCAGAGTTCCAAAGAATAGCAAGAAGAGATAAGAAAGCCTCCCTCAGCGATCAATGCAAAGAAAAGGAGGAAAACAACAGAATGGGAAAGACCAGAGATCTCTTCAAGAAAATTAGAGATACCAAGGGAACATTTCATGCAAAGATGGGCTCACTAAAGGACAGAAATGATCTGGACCTAACAGAAGCAGAAGATATTAAGAAGAGGTGGCAAGAATACACAGAAGAACTGTACAAAAAAGATCTTCATGACCAAGATAATCACAATGGTGTGATCACTCATCTAGAGCCAGACATCTTGGAAAGTGAAGTCACGTGGGCCTTAGAAAGCATAACTATGAACAAAGCTAGTGGAGGTGATGGAATTCCAGCGGAGCTCTTTCAAATCCTGAAAGATGATGCTGTGTAAGTGCTGCACTCAATATGCCAACAAATTTGGAAAACTCAGCAGTGGCCACAGGACTGGAAAAGGTCAGTATTCATTCCAATCCCAAAGAAAGGCAATGCCAAAGAATGCTCACACTACCGCACAATTGCACTCATCTCACACGCTAGTAAAGTAATGCTCAAAATTCCCCAAGTCAGGCTTCAGCAATATGTGAACCGTGAACTTCCTGATGTTCAAGCTGGTTTTAGAAAAGGCAGAGGAACCAGAGATCAAATTGCCAACATCTGCTGGATCATGGAAAAAGCAAGAGAGTTCCAGAAAAACATCTATTTCTGCTTTGTTGACTATGCCAAGGCCTTTGACTGTGTCGATCACAATAAACTGTGGAAAATTCTGAAAGAGATGGAAATACCAGACAATCTGAACTGCCTCTTGAGAAATTTGTATGCAGGTCAGGAAGCAACAGTTAGAACTGGACATGGAACAACAGACGGGTTCCAAATAGGAAAAGGAGTACGTTAAGGTTGTATATTGTCACCCTGCTTCTTTAACTTCTATGCAGAGTACATCATGAGAAACACTGGACTGGAAGAAACACAAGCTAGAATCAAGATTGCTGGGAGAAATATCAATAACCTCATGTATGCAGATGACACCACCCTTATGGCAGAAAGTGAAGAGAAACTAAAAAGCCTCTTGATGAAAGTGAAAGAGAAGAGTGAAAAAGTTGGCTTAAAGCTCAACATTTAGAAAACAAAGATCATGGCATCTGGTTTCATCCCTTCATGGGAAATAGATGGGGAAACAGTGGAAACAGTGTCAGACTTTATTTTTGGGGGCTCCAAAATCACTGCAGATGGTGACTGCAGCCATGAAATTAAAAGACGCTTACTCCTTGGAAGGAATTTATGACCAACCTGGATCACATATTCAAAAGCATAGACATTACTTTTCCAACAAAGGTCCGTCTAGTCAAGGCTATGGTTTTTCCAGTAGTCATGTATGAATGTGAGAGTTGGACTGTGAAGAAAGCTGAGTGCCGAAGAATTGATTCTTTTGAACTGTGGTGTTGGAGAAGACTCTTGAGAGTCCCTTGGACTGCAAGGAGATCCAACCAGTCCATTCTGAAAGAGATCAACCCTGGGATTTCTTTGGAAGGAATGATGCTAAAGCTGAAACTCCAGTACTTTGGCCACCTCATGGGAAGAGTTGACTCACTGGAAAAGACTGTGATGCTGGGAGGGATTGGGGGCAGGAGGAGAACGGGACAATGGAGGATGAGATGGTGGATGGCATCACTGACTCGATGGATGCGAGTCTGAGTGAACTCCAGGAGTTGGTGATGGACAGGGAGGCCTGGCGTGCTGCGATTCATGGGGTTGCAAAGAGTCAGACACGACTGAGTGACTGAACTGAACTATACTTCAATAAAAGTAAACTTCAAAAAGTGAATAACTGATATGGATTAGAAAACAAGATAATCGGAGGTTAATGAGACTCAGGATATGGGACAGAGACTGTTTTGATGGAAGAAGATTAAACAAAATCCTCAACAAATGTAGAAGGACTCCCCAAAGGACAGAAGAAGTTTGTAGTAAAGGTTGCTGGTAAGCTGCTAAGTTGCTTGGGTTGTGTCCAACTCTGTGCGACCCCAGAGATGGCAGCCTACCAGGCTCCCCTGTCCCTTGGATTCTCCAGGCAAGAACACTGGAGTGGGTTGCCATTTCCTTCCCCAATGCATGAAAGTGAAAAGTGAAAGTGAAGACGCTCAGTCGTGCCCGACTCTTAGCGACCCCATGGACTCCAGCCTACCAGGCTTCTCCATCCTTGGATTTTCCAGGCAAGAGTATTGGAGTGGAGTGCCATTGCCTTCTCCAGTAGTAAAGGTTAGTGTTGGTTATTATCTGATTATATGCATTCCAATGAAACTGGCATGTATGGGAAGTAGGAAGAAAAACTGTGCTAAAGGAATCGTGAAGAGGAAGCATTTTATGTATTCACCTGCTGTGTCCAATGGCACATGGGGTGAGAAAAAATACAGCCACTATTCAAAAATAGTCGAAGGGCAAGTAGTATTTTCAAAGAACAGTGAAATTTTAATTCAAGCAAGAAGGTAAATTGAACCTTAAAAGAAGAGAATGATGAAGCAATGAGTTTTAATAATGAGCTATGTTAATATGAGTTATGTTTAATAATAAGCCTGAGCTATGGAGAAAGAATTTGGAGCATCAAGCTTGAATGTGTGATCATGCCAGGTTAGAGGTTGTACAAAGCTTACAGAGTTGTGTGTCCAGGTGATAAACGATGAACATTGAACCTTGGGCTTCCAAAGTCCAGAAAAGACTGTGTTTTTGTAAAGGGAATGATGAGATTAGTCCTTATTGCCTCTTGGAGGGAAGTGGATAATTAATTCAATTATATGCTATTAAATATGGGTCTGGTCTTTGTCATTTTAATGTGGGTAGTCTTTGCACAGGAGATACTGGTTGTTTTGCCAAGAGTGATGCAGCACGGAGAGAATGATTTTAAAGAGAGTCCTCTTTTAATGTATCTTTGGCTTAACTGTTCTCCTGTAACCAATGTGACCTCAGCTCATTAAATTTTAAAATTAATGTACAACCCAAAGAGGAGTGTTCTAAATAAAATGACCAGAGAGGACACTGAATGCTTTCCAAATTTCAAACTGAAGAAAAATTTAATACTTTTATTTCTAATTCCAGTTTGACCAAAGGAGTAATAGATTTTTCACCATGTTGCTCTATTTTTCCTTGGGTTTCTAAGATAACAATTTCTAACGAAGCTCCTTGAAGTTATTTGGCCTCAAAATTAAAATGAAAAATCACTTGACATTTCTGAAGCAACCTAGAAGATTTTAATTCATGTTCTCCCTACCTTAGGCTTTTTTTCTTTACTTTCTTTCTTTTTTTTCTCTTTGAAGAGGACAGTGAGATTTTCTAACTTTGAAACTTTATCCTAAGATTTTACTCTTTTGTTGTTCTGGTCTTTGCTTCAAAGGCTAGATATTTAAATTAAAAATCCTAATCAATTAAAAGCTTTTATTCCAGGAGGAAAAATACTGTTTTATGAAAAATCACCAAGGGTTTTATAAACTAAGAATCAGGAAACTGATGACAAAAAGACAACTCTGAGCTATTTAGCCTTTCAGTTCATTTTGAATATCACTCAGGGCACAAGCTGAATATCATAGAGCAGTGTATCTGCAAACTTTTACTGAGAATATAACACTAAGTATACAGATTTTCTTTAGGCTATTTTTATGGTAAAAAGTAATACTTTTCAAAGTTTACAAAAATCTTTCTGTTGTCCCATTTGTTTTTGGTATAAAATACAATTGACTTTTTAATGGGTTCAATTTCTCACTAAAGTCTTGCTTTCTCTTGGAAAGAATGGTTCAGATCAGTTCCCCCTTCATCACTTTCATGATTATAGAAATAATTTTTGCATAAAATTTAGAATAACAAACAGAAAAATTAAAAATAAATAGTACTATATACATCAGCATTTATTTTTAACTTGTTTGTTGAATATTTACTTGATGATCATCCTAGAGATGAAAATAGGATCCTATATTTTGATGATTTGTACATAACAAACATCTCATTCTTCTCCATATCCTAACTAATTTGTTAACGTACTGTATAGAATTGTTGTGTGTGCCTCAGTTCATTATACACTATTTTCAGTCTTTCCAAAATCTCTGGTTAGCTACTTATTGTATTTCTATTTCTTTATACCATTTTCTCTTCTTTTCCCTTTACAAAGCTTATTTGTGTCTTAACATGCATTTTTACCCTGCTGTGTTTATCTGTTTCATATGTTTATTTGCATACATGTATATAAATAAGATATGACATTTATTTATGTCTCTGCTTTAAATTTTATTTTTATTTCTGATATATCTCATTCAGTTTCTTACGTTCCTTGCATGTAATGATGTGTTGTGAGGACTCTCTCATGTTGCTATGAGTAAATTTGGTCAAATTTTTTTTTTTTTTAGCTTCTATATAGTATTCCATCTTAGGTACCTACTACATTTTATTTATCCTTCCCCCTAGAATAGCTACCAGGTTGGTTTCCATCCAATCTTGATGGTAAATATTCTTTAAGCCACTTTGTGCACCTATCTAAGAGCTTCTCTAAAGTAAGAATACCCAGGGTTAGATTTAGGATTCTAGGAAATACACATATTCACTTTCATTAAGTACTGCCAAGTACTCTCTGAAATGACTATACCAATTATTAATATATCCATACCAACTCTGACAGCATGTTAATATTAGTAATCATTTATAATAGCATTCAAATTACACATTATTTTCGTTATGGAAAGACATTCACTTTAATATTAAAACACTGGAAATTTTTTATGTGAATGTGGACCTGAGTAAGAAAAATATTTTTCTTGGGTTTTAATTTTCCTTATTCACTATCTGCAAACCAGCCTTTCATTCTTTGGTAAACTCAATCTTTAATAGTTAAATTCAAGCTCCTGTAATTTCTAATTTTCAAGTTTATGTGTTGTGCTTCTTTTTTACTTAAATGTCCTTTTAAGCAAGAGTTTCTATTTTGATTATGGTTATTTTCATATGCAAATATATATGCTATCTTAAATTCTCCAGTTTCTAGTAATATTTATAGAAATACAGACATGTTGAGATTGTTTGATGATTTCAGTCACAATAGAAACCTTTGCTTATAGGTCAAAGAATTCATCTTTGCAACTTATACCAATATATAAGCAAATAACAGAGAAGATCCTATTATTTCTTCAGAAATTAATAGCAATATAATGTCTGAGATCTCTAGCTTGAAAAATATCATTCATCTTCAAAATGTGTATTCGCTGAACAATGCCTTTTACTCTTTTAGAAGCATGCATTTCCAAGAAAAAGAAATAAAGGATTTAAAATGGATGTCTGACGAGGCCTTACACAGAGCTGAGAAAAGAAAACTAAAAGGCAATGGAGAGAGGGAAAGATATACGCAGCTGAATGCAGAGTTCCAAAGAATAACAAGAGGTAAGAAAGACTTCTTAAGTGAACAATGCAAAGAAATAGAGGAAAACAATAGAATGGGAAAGACTAGAGATCTCTTAAAGAAAATTGGAGATACCAAGAGAATATTTCATGCAAAGATGGACACAATAAAGGACAGCAATGGCAAGGACTTAATAGAAGCAGAAGAGATTAAGAAGAGGTGGCAAGAGTACACAGAACTGTACAGAAAAGGTCATAGTGACCTGGATAACTGCAAAGGTGTGAACACTCACCTAGAGCCAGACACCCTGGAATGAGAAGTCAAGAGGGCCTTAGGAAGCATTCCTAAAAACAAAGCTACAGGAGGTGATTGAATTCAGTTGAGTTCAGTCGCTCAGTGGTGTCTGACTATTTGTGACCCCATGGACTGCAGCATGCCAGGCTTCCCTGTCCATCACCAACTCCCAGAGCCTACTCAAACTCATATCCATTGAGTTGGTGATGCCATCTAATCATCTCATCCTCTGTTGTCCACTTCTCTTCCTGCCTTCAAGCTTTGCCAGCCTCAGGGTCTTTTCAATTGAGTCCGTTCTCATCAGGTGGCCAAAGTATTGGAGTTTAAGATTCAGCATCAGTCCTTCTAATGAATATTCAGGATTGATTTCCTTTCTAATGGGCTGGCTGGATCTCCTTCCAGTCCAAAGGACTCTCAAGAGTCTTCTCCAACACCACAGTTCAAAAGCACCAATTCCACCACAGATGGAATTCAGGCTTCAGTTCAGTTCAGTTCAGTCACTAGTCGTGTCCAACTCTTTGCAACCCCATGAATCACAGCACACCAGGCCTCCCTGTCCATCACCAACTCCCGGAGTTCACTCAGACTCACTCCATCGAGTCAGTGATGCCATCCAGCCATCTCATCCTCTGTCATCCCCTTCTCCTCCTGCCCCCAATCCCTCCCAGCATCAGAGTTTTTTCCAATGAGTCAGCTCTTCGCATGAGGTGGCCAAGGTACTGGAGTTTCACTTTTAGCATCATTCCTTTCAAAGAAATCCCAGGGCTGATCTCCTTCAGAATGGATTGGTTGGATCTCCTTGCAGTCCAAGGGACTCTCAAGTCTTCTCCAACACCACAGTTCAAACGCATCAATTTTTCAGCACTCAGCTTTCTTCACAGTCCAACTCTCACATCCATACATGACTACAGGAAAAACCATAGCCTTGACTAGACGGACCTTACTCGGCAAAGTCCTGTCTCTGCTTTTGAATATGCTATCTAGGTTGCTTATAACTTTTCTTCCAAGGAGTAAGCGTCTTTTAATTTCATGGCTGCAGTCACCATCTGCAGTGATTTTGGAGCTCCAAAAAATAAAGTCTGACACTGTTTCCACTGTTTCCCGATCTATTTCCCATGAAGTGATGGGACCAAATGCCATGATCTTTGTTTTCTGAATGTTGAGCTTTAAGCCAGATTTTTCACTCTTCTCTTTCACTTTCATCAAGAGGCTCTTTAGTTCCTCTTCACTCTCTGGCATAAGGGTGGTGTCATCTGCATACATGAGGTTATTGATATTTCTCCCAGCAATCTTGATTCTAGCTTGTGTTTCTTCCAGTCCAGCGTTTCTCATGATGTACTCTGCATAGAAGTTAAAGAAGCAGGGTGACAATATACAGCCTTGACACACTCCTTTTCCTATTTGGAACCAGTCTGTGGTTCCATGTCCAGTTCTAACTGTTGCTTCCTGACCTGCATACAGATTTCTCAAGAGGCAGGTCAGATTGTCTGGTATTCCCATCTCTTTCAGAATTTTCCACAGTTTATTGTGATCCACACAGTCAAAGGCTTTGGCATAGTCAACAAAGCAGAAATAGATGTTTTTCTGGAACTTTCTTGCTTTTTCCATGATCCAGCAAGTGTTGGCAATTTGATCTCTGGTTCCTCTGCCTTTTCTAAAACCAGCTTGAACATCAGGAAGTTCACGGTTCACATATTGCTGAAGCCTGATTTGGGGAATTTTGAGCATTACTTTACCAGCGTGTGAGATGAGTGCAATTGTGTGGTAGTGTGAGCATTCTTTGGCATTGCCTTTCTTTGGGATTGGAATGAAAACGGACCTTTTCCAGTCCTGTGGCCGCTACTGAGTTTTCCAAATTTGTTGGCATATTGAGTGCAGCACTTTCACAGCATCATCTTTCAGGATTTGAAATAGCTCAACTGGAATTCCATCACCTCCACTAGCTTTGTTTGTAGTGATGCTTTCTAAGGCCCACTTGACTTCACATTCCAGGATGTCTGGCTCTAGATGAGTGATCACACCATTGTGATGATCCGGGTTGTGAAGATCTTTTTTGTACAGTTCTTCTGTGTATTCTTGCCACCTCTTCTTAATATCTTCTGCTTCTGTTAGGTCCAGACCATTTCTGTCCTTTATCGAGCCCATCTTTGCATGAAATGCTCCCTTGGTATCTCTAATTTTCTTGAAGAGATCTCTAGTCTTTCCCATTCTGTTGTTTTCCTCTATTTCTTTGCATTGATCACTGAAGAAGGCTTTCTTATCTCTTCTTGCTATTCTTTGGAACTCTGCATTCAGGTGCTTATATCTTTCCTTTTCTCCTTTGCTTTTTGCTTCTCTTCTTTTCACAGCTATTTGTAAGCTTAGCTATTAGAAATCCTAAAATATGATGCTGTTAAAGTACTGCACTCAATATACCAGCAAATTTGGAAAACTCAGCATGGGTCACAGGACTGGAAAAGGTCAGTTTTCATACAAATCCCAAAGAAAGGCAACGTCTAAACTACCATACAAATGTGCTCAATTCACAAAGCAAGGTAATGATCAAAATCCTCAAGCTAGGCTTCAACAATACATGAACTGAGAACCTATAGATATACTAACTGGATTTAGATAAGGCAGAAGAGCCAGTGATCAAATTGCCAACATCCGTTGGATCAGAAAACACAAGAGAATTCCAAGAAAACATCTACTTCTGCTTCATTGACTATACCAAAGCCTTTGACTGTGTGGATCACAACAAACTGTAGAAAATTCTTACAGAGATGGGAATGTCAGACCAGTTTACCTGCCTCCTGAGAAATCTGTATGCAGGTCTAGAAGCAACAGTTACAACTGGACATGGAACAATGGACTGGTTCCAAATTGGGAAAGAAGTATGTCAAGGCTGTATTTTGTGGCCCTGTTTATTTAAAGTATATGCAGAGTACATCATGCAAAATGTTGGGCTCGAAGAAGGACAAGCTGGAATCAAGATTGTGGAGAAATATGAATAACCTCAGATATGCAGATGACACCACCCTAATAGCAGAAAGTGAAGAGGAATTCAAGAGCCTCTTGATGAAGGTGAAAGAGGAGAATGAAAAAGCTGGCTTAAAACTCAACATTCAGAAAACTAAGATCATAGCATCCAGTCTCATCACTTCATAGCAGATAGATGAGGAAAAATGGAAACAGTGACAGACTTTATTTACTTGGGCTCCAAAATCACTGTGGACATTGACTGGAACCATGAAATTTAAAGATGCTTTCTCCTTGGGAAAAAAAGCTATAACAAATCTAGGCAGCATATTAAAAACCAGAGGCATCACTTTGTTGACAAATGTCCATATGGTCAAAGCTACAATTTTTCTAGTAGTCAAGCACGAATGTGAGAGTTGGATCATAGAGAAGGCTGAGCGTTGAAGAACTGATGCTTTCAAACTGTGATGTTGGAGAAGACTCTTGAGAATCCCTTGGACAGCAAGGAGATCCAACCAGTCAATCCTAAAGGAAATCAATCCTGAATATTCATTGGAAAGACTGATGCTGAAGCTCCAATACTTTTGCCACCTGATGTGAATAGCCGACTCATTAGAAAAGACTCTGATGCTGGGAAAGATTGAGGGCAGGAGGAGAAGAGGGTAACGGAGGATGAGATTGTTGGATGGCCTCACTGACTCAATGAACGTGACTTTTAGCAAATCCCAGGAGTTACTGAGTTACAAGGAAGCCCGGCACGCTGCAGTCCATGGGGTTTCAAAAGTTGGACACAACTGTGAGACTAACACTTTCACTTTAGAGTGTTAACACAAAGGATTTAGGGTTTTGCTCTTTTAATTATTTTATGGCAGCACTCTCAGGATACAACTGATCTATTCACCAGAAGAAGGCTACAAAAAGGTATTTGTGAAAGCAAATTTGAACTCAATTTTCTAAAAGGTTATAAAATGAATAAGTTTTAAATGACTTGTTCTAAAAGAAGGGCTTAAATACATATGAGGCTTCAGTCAGTCAGTTCAGTCGCTCAGTCGTGTCCAACTCTTTGCGACCCCATGAACCGCACCACGCCAGGCCTCCCTGTCCATCTCCAACCCCCGGAGTCCACCCAAACCCATGTCCATCGAGTTGATGATGCCATCCAACCATCTCATCCTCTGTCGTCCCCTTCTCCTCCTGCCCTCAATCTTTCCCAGCATCAGGGCCTTTTCAAATGAGTCAGCTCTTCGCATCAGGTGGCCAAAGTATTGGAGTTTTCGCTACAACATCAGTCCTTCCAATGAACACCCAGGACTGATCTCCTTTCGGATGGACTGGTTGGCATATTTGAACGTTAAAGAAAATTTAGAAATAACTGATATCGTAATTGAAGTTTGAAACTCATTGAAAAACTGGAAGCTGATTAGTAACAGTTGAAGAGCGAATTTGTGACTCACAGTTTGATCTGAAACAAAACAAAAAAGCAGACTAGAGTACATATTTGAAGAGATTTTAAAATATTTAAAAGAAAAAGAGACATGAATGGTGAATGACCTAGAAAACAGAATGAGGTAATGAAGTCTATAGATTTCCCAAAAGGATAAAAAATAGAGAAAGGTGATATGTGAAGAATTAAATGAAATAACTTCAACAGCAGGCCTGTAATAGAATACTAAAATATGCTAATTCCCTGTCACCCTTCCCCACTATTTCTTGTTTTTTAATTAAAAACTAAATTAAAATTTAAGATTATTTTATACAAGCTCCCATAGATTGGTATCACAGTTTAAATCCAAGATTCTATGTATGTTATTTGTGAGAATGCCAGCAAATTGCTTTATTACTTTCATTCATCAGAAATAGAGACTAAAATTCAGAGAGGATAATAGCTTGCATAAAATCACACAGCTGGGATTCAAATCTAATGTTTACTCCAAATAATTGTATTTACCTCTCTATTTTTGCAATTTTGTAATACTAATTATGATACTAAATAGCAAGGATGTCATTTCATCAAATAAAGTTCATGGAAAAAGGATTTTCTATAAAACAATGCAAGTTTTATTAGAATTAGAAAGATGAAAGAAAAAGAAGCATGGACGTGTATAGCACATGCTGAACTTATAAAATATTTTTAAATTGTTATAAAGCTTTAATTGAGAAAATCCATTTTCCAGGTATTTTATAAGAAACAATTCATCCTGAAGCAGTTTTTTTTCTTCATGTCGGAATTATAATGCTTTATATACAAGGTTTCTAATGGATTTGCTGGCAGCCCCTTAAGCCATTCAGTGAATGCTATAATAGTTTGTATTCTGGCTTGCTTTAATCACTTTTGAAAATTTCCATTGTGTTTTTCAGTGTGACAAGGTTTTCTTTCCAGCTGAACACAAAACAAAAGACTTGCATGCAATCTTATATATGCTTAGCCTCCCAGTTCTACTGTGTGAGTGTCCATTTCATTCATGCCTTTATTTCTTTAATATTGTGAAACTACTTTGTGCAAAGCACTGTATGTATTTCTAAGGATATTATAGTGAACATGAAAAACGGTTTTTTACTTCATGAAGCCTACCACCCAATGGAGTGACAGGAAAATAAAATCAAGAGGTAAAACAAATAATTATAAATTTTGATTCAGTGCCATAAAGGAAACAAAGAAGGTGCTGACATTATCTGGGTTTGACCTGTTTAGAATAAGATGATTAAAGGATGTCTAAGTACTGATTATAAAGGCATGAAGCTCATATTCTCTGAATCTTTTCCACATCAGTGGATGTTGCTCTGCCAGCCCCAATAATATGGCTTACTAAGCCCATTACAGGGCTTTCCAGGTGGCTCAGTGGGTAAAGAATCTACCTGCAATGCCAAAGACGCAAGTTTGATGCCTGGGTTGGGAAGATCCCCTGGAGGAGGGCAAGGAAATCCACTCCAGTATTCTTGCCTGGAGAATCCCATGGACACAGGATCCTGCAGGGCTACAGTCCACAGGGTCACAGAGTTGGACATGACAACTGACTGAGCACACACGCAGTACCTCATTATGAGAATGGATCAGCTTCCTCACATGGCCATCAAATGACTCTAGGCAGGCCAGACTTTCAAGTATGGGAAGATCAAAATGAAGCATTTTGCTAACAGACAACGTATCTACATTTAATTTTTTCTCCCTCTTCTCTTGCTCCATTTATCTTCCTTGAAAGTGAAAGTGAAGTTGCTCAGTCGTGTCTGACTCTGTGCAACCCCATGGCCACCAGGCTCCTCCATCCATGGGATTTTCTAGGCAAGAATACTGGAGTGGGTTGCCATTTCCTTCTCCAGAGAATCTTCCCAACCCAGGGATCGAACCCAGGTCTCCTGCATTGTAGACAGACGCTTTACCATCTGAGCCAGCAGGGACGTCTTCCTTCCCACTGCCTTATTTCCTCCCACCAAAAATACCATGTTTACTATGTTCTACTTCATCATTTACTCTCACTCTACTCTCACTCTGATTTCCACCTTGGAATCCACCTTATCACTCTGTGGGTGAATGGTAGTTGCTTCTTCCTATTTCCATCTCTTTGCTCACATGTTCTCTCCCACTTCAAAGTCTCCTCTGTTTAGTCCAGCCTCATTTTCTTTAAAAAGCTAATTTACCTAACAAAACATGCAAAGCAGAGTTCATTCATTCATTCATCCCACTGTTTATTTTACACACACCCAACACTAAGCAGCATGCTAGATTCTAAGAAAATAACTATGAAAACAAAGAATACACCCTAAAATAATTTGTAAGAGTTGATAAACACTCAAACAGGTGAATTTCAAGTAAGAAAAGTTTTTGCATGTCTCAGGTGACTTGTCATAGGAAAGGATTAGAATTATTTGGAATCATTTGTGAAATGTTCCACATATTTCAAGGAAATGGTTGTTTAATAAAATCACACCTAAAAATATATACACACCAAAAAAAATCTACTATATATATTTTCCAGTTACCATGAACTTACACATATTAATCTTATCTTCAATTCAAATACTTTTATCAAATTAATATCTATTAATGAGTTATGGAAAATATTTAAATATTGTAATGATCATTGTTTTAAAATTAAATTGGTTAGAATACAGCTGGATAGAAAATATTAGATCACATTGTGTGCTTTAATGTCAATTTTTCTTCATGGATCTTCTTTTAAAACTATACATGTGTATACCTGGTTGAGAAGTAAAACTAATTTATATGTGGGTCAATGTCAGTAAAGTTTTAAAGCCTCTGTATTAAAGGCTGCTTAGGAAGTCATCCTCACTAAAGTTAGAGGAACTCTAGACAGCAATAACTGAGGACTCAGTCATTTAAGTCTTTTGCATACTAGCTGCTTAAACAAAAAAGATCATAGACCATATTGTCTGGGAAATTTAGGAGTTCCTGGTGTAATAGGGAAGAACAAATCTGACTCCATATTAGATCTGTTCTATTGCTTATGCTTAGCCATGATGGCTCTACAACTTTTATAAAACAGTGTTGCCTATAGCTTGAAATATATAGGATAGCCTATTCTCAGGGCTTTGATCCTTAAAGAGTCCTTTCAGATATAGACAAAAATTTGCAGAATAGAGAAAAGCATTTGTTTTACTGAAGGTTTATAGGAACATTCTAACTGGACCTAAGTGGACAGCTACAAGGACAAAAGATCCTGACATCAAGAAGTCTGCAAGAACTAACCTTGCCCTGAAAAGAGCTTTGCTAAAATACTTCAAGGAGTTTGGGGCCTTAGCCACCTGTCTGCTTGCATGGCCATGAAGAAACCTTTCTCTTCTCCTAACTCCAACATATCAGTTTGGCCTCACTGTGTATCAGACACATGGTCTTGTGCTTGATAACACTAGCAACACAAAATTTCTCCACTCAGATTAATTAAAAGTAGAGTATCTGTCAGTTACCTAGAAGTTTCATTTTAATAATAGATTTTTGTTGATGGTGGTGTGTTAAGGAAGATTGTACAAAATGACGACTATCAACTGGAAACTTTGTGCTTGCCAGCTTTTATCAGTCAGCTAGAACTACCCTTTAGCTTTCTGCATAAGGGCAGGACCTTGTCTTCCTGCCATATTTATAGCGCCTACCACAGTGCCTATCATAGAGTGAGTAAATGGTTGTAAATGAGACTCATTCAGTGATTATAAAGTTTTTTTTTTACAGTGTTAAAAAATCTTGAACTATTTAATATTTTCTTTATAATATATGTTATTATATATGTCATTTAGCTTTTATTTCAATTCAGAATTAGTATGCATGCATGCTGAGTCGCTTCAGTTGTGTCCAACTCTTTGTCACCCTATGGACTCTAGCCTGCCAGGCTCCTCCGTCCATGGGATTCTCCAGGCAAGAATACTGAAATGGGTTGCCCTGCTATCCTCCAGGGTATCTTCCCAACCGAGATACCAGACCTCCTGTGTCTCCTTCATTGGCAGAAGAGTTCTTTACCACTAACACCACTTGGGAGTATGGGAGGGTCTAAACTAGTGAGATTTCAATATACATATGGTACAAAAATGCAGAGACAATGGGTGCTGTCCAATATAAAACATCAAGTGGCTGCATATCACGGAGCTCCTAGATAACATAGAGGACCCAGAAGGCAGCCGATAAGTGTTTGCTGAATTAATTTTTGAGATGACAGGTGAACTAGAGAGCAAAGGTACTTATGCATTACAATTCACTTTTACATCTTCATCATTTTAATCAGAGAGAAATGTCTCTGATCTCATTATGCATCTAAATTTATGAAAGTGAAAGTCAGTCATGTCCAACTCTTTGTGACCCCATGACCTATACTGTCCATGGAATTCTCCAGGCCAGAATACTAGAGTGGGTAGCCTTTCCCTTCTCCGGGGGATCTTCCCAACCCAGGGATCAAACCCAGGTCTCCTGCATTGCAGTTGGATTCTTTACCAGCTGAGCCACCAGGAAAGCCCAAGAATACTGGAGTAGGTAGCCTATCCCTTCTCAAAAGCATCTTCCTGACCCAGGAATTGAACCGGGATCTCCTGCCTTGCAGGCAAATTCTTTAACAGCTGAGCTACCAGGGAAGCCCATTTAAGTTTATGGGCTTACATAATTGAATAAGCTTGACATGTTAAACTGGTTTAGCAACCAAAGTTACATACAACTCCAACCTATAAGTCTTTTAAAATACTGCCCTAAAATTAAAAACAAATTCAATATATCAAGGTGCTCAGTGGGGTTTACAAATAAGCACCCTGATCATGATCCTTTTGTTTAAGCCAGATAATTAGCTTCTTCTAGATTCCAGAGAAATGGCTAAGTAAGAGTATCAAACTCTACTTTTTGTGCCTTGCAATGGTCAAGAAAACATTTCCTCTGCTGCCTTACCATCTGGAATTAGAATAAATGGATCTAAAAACCCTAATTGAAAACTAATCATGAGGAATATTTGATGTTAAGGATAAATGCAGAACATCCTTATTTGATAAAGCAAAAAAGAAAAAAAAAAAATGGAAAAAGGCCAATGAGTGACCTAGAATACTTTACTCAAGAAAAATGTAAGCATTGCTTCCTATTTGTTACAGAGTTTTATTTTTTGCATTTTACTGCATTGGCTATTCTTAAGAGATGGAAGGAGGGATTTTTAAATAAATATAATACAAATTTGATAAAGGGAAATTAAAAGGATCAAGAGGTAAACATTAAAATTTTGAGAGATGGAGGGACTGGGAATGGGACCACAGTTTAGTCATCTGGCTGTATCTAAAATTTCACTAACCTAAACTTCTGTACTGGGCCCACATTCTTGTGGAGCAAATAACTGTGAGAACAAAAGGCTAAGTTTCACCGTGAGAGAAGTTGCCTCTAAATCTTGTCCTATTCGGACTGAATGTGTTCAGGGTTGGTCTCTGCTCCCTCTGTATTAGTCATTCAGTTGTGTTATACTCTTTGTGGCCCCATGGATAGTAGCCCACTAGGTTCCTCTCTCCACGGAATTCTCCAGGCAAGAATGCTGGAGTGGGTAGCCAGTCCCTTCTCCAGGGAATTTTCCCAACCCAGCGATCAACCCAGGTCCCCTGCACTGCTGGCAGATTCCTTACCATCTAAGCCACCAGGAAAGTCCCTGATCCTTCTACATTTTGTAATCTAGAAAAGGAAGACAGAGTTAAGGATAGAAAAAGCTAAATTTAAATTCATCCTTTGATTGAGAATAGCAATGTCTATACTTAGGTGTTTTTCTGTCTTTTAGGCTTATTCTTCTGGCTGAGGTAAGAAGAGTAAGAAGAACAAAGTTTGATCCTATCTAGAAGTTACCTTGGCCAAAGGGGGGGGCGGGGGGGAATCCAATGGCTTGGCTACAATGAGCTCCTTTCTAGAGTTCAAGGAAGAATAGCGTTCCTTCCCTCTTCTGATTTTCTCACACCTGTCTTCAAGATATAACATGAAAGCCAGCACCCAACCTGAGGAACACACAGGGTTTGGGATATGAGCGTAATGGTAAGAGCACACAGCCTTTCCCTGACTCTGTCCAGTTTTCTGAGGGGCATTTAGAAAATAGCTGCAGGAAGAGAGAACGTGCTCACTCAGAACCTGGGGACTTGGCCAGATATGTCTCCATTCCCACAGAGAACCAGCTGTTTGCTCTCTGTATCTTTGCCACCACACTGCTAGCAGCTTCAGTAATCTGTTTTCCCTTTATACTATATTCTCAACTTTATGCCCAACAGGTAAACCGTTCCCACTGTTTTCATGTGGGGGCTGATCATTATATGGCCAAACTGCCTAAAAGAACAGCATATAATCTTTAAAGTATTTGTCTATGAATGGAATTGGGCGTTTTGAAACAAATGTTCTTTTGTTATTTTTAAATTCCATTCAAAAGATTAAAGGGCAAGTGTACTTGAGGAATATATGTATCTCTAGAATTTCCAAATAGTTTTCTTGTCACTTTAACATATGTACGTTGTCTTTGCCAGATTCATAATAACTTTCAATCCTGTAGCCTCCATGAAGGCAAAGAGCCACTGGGAGTATATTAGATAGTGCTTTCTTCAGTGACCAGGGTACAATGGAAGCCCTGAATTAAATTTTTTTTTTTTCTGTTTGTAAGAATTGTCCATCTAGTTTGGTTAACATCAATCTGTACAAACACATTCTCAACAAAATATAGACACAGATTATACATACGTATATACACTGTCTAGAGTTAAGCACGGAGAAGGCAATGGCACCCCACTCCAGTACTCCTGTCTGGAAAATCCCATGGACAGAGGAGCCTGGTGGACTGCAGTCCATGGAGTCACTAAGAGCCAGATACAACTGGATGACTTCACTTTCACTTTTCACTTTCATGCATTGGAGAAGGAAATGGCAACCCACTCCAGTGTTCTTGCCTGGAGAATCCCAGGGACAGGGGAGCCTGGTGGGCTGCCATCTATGGGGTCACATAGAGTCAGACACAACTTAAGTGACTTGGCGGCAGCAGCAGCAGAGTTAAGCAAATTTGTTATATATGTGTGTAATGTATATATGCGTATACATAGACACAAGTACATATAGAAAGTTTACCATTCAAAATATTCTGACGGTTTTTAATATATATATTTAGAGAAAACATTTTGGAAGCTCAAAGAATTTTGTTATATAGTTTTATAAGAAAAAAGCATCCCATATTCTAAGTAAAGTTGGCCCTAATCAAATATTTGGTATCAAGCAGGCGTTCCCATCCTTCAAGCCATGGATCGATAGTCCACAGAAAGAAAGAACAGCATATAGAAGTCAGCTAACAAGACTAATACCTTGAAAGCGTTCAAGTATCAGGTATTGTTCTAAATGCTTCACATACATTATTTTATTAAAATCCCCCAACTCCGTGTGAGGTAAGCAACAATTATTCTCATTTTACAATTAAGGGAATGAGGCTTAGAGAGGTCAAGTAACTTGCTCAAGGACACACAGGTGGCAAGTGCTGGAACTGAGGATGAGTATACAGTCCAGAAAGCATGGATCTGAGCATAGCATGCTCAGTTTATCATTTATCCTTCAGTAAATCCCTAATTTTTTTCTGAAGCTCTGGGCTTTTTCCCCCAGAAAGTGAAGATATCATGAAAATTGAGTAAGAAGACATAGGAAAGCACTGTAAAACCTTCCAGCCACACTGTTGCTGCTAAGTCACTTCAGTTGTGTCTGACTCTGTGCGACCCCATAGATGGCAGCCCTAGGGGCCAATATATCTGGAATGTGTCTATTTCCACACTACAATATGACTCCCCCCACCCTGAATTCTTTCCTTTTTGTTCCTCAGGGATGCTTCTTCCAGGAATTCCAAATGCAGTACAAGCCTGTGAAACTTACTGAGTGCCTTTCAATCTCAGCACACAGGCAAATTGTGTGGAGTACGTAAGAGGTTAATAAGTTTTTGATTGATGTTCTAGGCTAAGCTGTTTGTCTTTCATTTGCAATAAGAGGGGCAAAGAAGGAAAGTACAGGCAAAGAGGGCAAGAGGCAGAACTACATCTCTTCTATAGACAGATATTGAATTAATAACTTCACACCATGTTTCAATATCTTTTTCCTTCCACTTTCCACTGAATTTGAGACTGCTCTGCGATTCTGGCCAATAGGGAGATTCACCTTTTCTAGATTACAACTATGCTTTTAATCTGGTAACTGGCTCAATATTTTCTATTTTCCAAAGATACATTAAAACCCATTTTCCTTTCATAGATTCCTCCGTGTTACATTTATTGTCTTGTTTATTTATATTATCTCATTTTCTTGGAGTCTATGAGGGAGGAGAGGTAAACACTTTATCTCCAATTACAAACTCGAAATAGAAGCTCCTTAATCTCTTTTTAAAAACAGGTGATAATCTATTGATTTTAAGAGACAAATTGATAGAATTGAAATAGCATTGAAATATGCTGCTTTGGCATCAGGATTATTTTGAGTTAAAGGCACTTAGGAAACCAGCATGTATGAGAAGAGCTTGCTGACCCTCTCATTTTTCTTCCTAAAAGCAAGAAATAAAACCCTCATACAGATGTCCTTCCTATTGTAGGAGGAAAATAACATTTTTATAACCAAAGACAGGAAACTGAAGCTCAGAGAATTCTGTACAAATAAACCTTGTTAAAAATTGCTTGTCTTCATTTAGATTTTCCTTTATTTAGGATACTTCATAATTACCTCTCTGTTCAACAAAAAGCATTCAGATTTTGGCATTTCTTTGGGGTTTTCATTTCCTTGTAAGGGCCCCCATGCCATGTAAAAAAGCTTGTCAAATTTTTATGTTTCTCCTGTTTGTTGGCCTTACATCAACTAAATTCTCAGCACCAGCCACAATCTTTAAGACAGCAGAGGCAAGATTTTGCTTCCCCTACAGCATCTACAGATTGCATGACACACCTGAGTTCTGTTCTATGTGGTTTGGGAAACACTGCATGACTGCCTAGAGCTCTGGTTCCTTGCAGACATGTCATTTTGTCAACATCTGAGCCCCTCGACAGCAAGGAGGATGTCTCACTTTACTCTATCATTTGGTTCTCAAAAAAGTGCACATTGAAAGGTTTAGTGCTTTCTGGTTAAATGGATGAAACTAAAAGGTAGAATAACAAGTAACAACAGGTTTTGTAAATCATAGAGAAACTTCACATTTTCCCATTATAGTTCTGCAAGTGCCCATCATTTATTTCCTCAGCTATAGTTATGTGCTTATTCAGTACTTCTGGCAATGACCTTTTCTGTGATGCAAAATAGGAAGATTAACAACTTTAAAGTATTAGGTATGTATCTTGTTACTTTTAAGATATCTGAGTGTGTTTCTGTAATAATTAACACCTTGATTATGTGTTTTAACATTTCTAAATGCTCAAATGTACATATTTTTGAATGTATCCTCAAAATAATCCCAGAAAGTAGAACAACTATTTTTAACTCCAGCTCATAAATGAAAAGGTTGGTGACTCTGCTAAGATTTTCAGTTAGTGGTAAATGTGACATTGAAATAAAATCATTTAACTCCTGGGACATAGTTTTTTGCACTAATCTATACTTTTGTTCAACAATTAAACTTCATATCCTGTGGACAATTATTCTAGTCTTCACCCTGAAAACTAGAAGAGGGATGTGTGTGTGTGTGTGCGTGTGTGTGTGTGTGTGTGTGTGTGTGTGTGTGTGTGTGTAGACGTGAGAAAATCTTCAAACTGGAAAGAGATTCAAATTATAAATCATAGAAAAGGCTAGAGGAGAAACAATTCTGTCTTATAACTGCAGGGAAATTTCAAGCTCAGGTGCTCCCCTCATGACCATGGAAAGGTAGTCACACGAACTGTAAGAGGTACCACTGCCCAGCTTCAGAGCAGCCCACAAAAGGAAAGATCTCTCAACCTCAGCTCAGCACTAGTGTTAGGCCAGCTTCTCTGTTCAACCTGACTATCATCCTCCTTTGTTTCTTGTGATGGGAATTTCAGGGAAAGCTATCAGATTAACCATGTAGTTGGGCTTCCCTGGTGGCTCAGACGTTAAAGCATCTGCCTGAAATGCAGGAGACTCAAGTTCAATCCCTGGGTTGGGAAGATCTCCTGGAGAAGGAAATGGCAACCCACTCCAGTACTCTTGCCTGGAAAATCTCATGGATAGAGGAGGCTAGTAGGCTACAGTCCATGGGGTCGCAAAGAGTCGGTCACTTTCTTTTCTTTCTTCAAATGCACGCTTCTTTTTATGCCTGCTCCAGCTGTTGTGTGATAATAAAATGAGAACAAGACACAGAAGTCTTTGTCTCTGGGTGGGGGAGTCAAATAGGGAGAATATTTGAGCAACAGGGGAAACCAGTTATGTAACTGTCCCAGACTTTGGTCTAATTATCATCGAATTATGAGACTCTGGACGTACCTTAAAGAATAAAGAGGTCAGTTTAGTTCATTTCAGTCTCAGTTTTGTCCAGCTCTTTGCAACCCCATGGACTGCAGCACACCAGGCTTCCTGTCTATCACCAACTCCTGAAGCTTACTCAAACTCATGTCCATCGAGTTGATGATGGATAGAAGGTAGTAGTATGTTAATTGGAGAAGGCAATGGCACCCCACTCCAGTACTCTTGCCTGGAAAATCCCATGGATGGAGGAGCCTGGTAGGCTGCAGTCCACCAGGTCACAAAGAGTCAGATATGACTGAGTGACTTCACTTTGACTTTTCACTTTCCTGCATTGGAGAAGGAAATGGCAACACTCCAGTGTTCTTGCCTGGAGAATCCCAGGGATGGGGGAGCCTGATGGGCTGCTGTCTATGGGGTCGCACAGAGTTAGACACGACTGAAGTGACTTAGTAGCAGCAGTATGTTAATAGCTGAGGTAACTAAAAAGGTGATACATTTAAAGGAAAATTATCTTGCCCTCACCCTTTACTGGTAAGAGAGAGAGATGAAAAGGAAGAAAAATGAATCAAATTTAGTTCAGAAAAAATAACTACTGTGCCTTTAAGAAGTTTTCCATACTTTAGGAGACCAAAAAAACCTGAAAATGATAGAAAAAGAGACTTCAACGTTTCTAGATTATATCATTTCAGGACCCAAAGTAAAGATACTTAAATTTGTGTTATTTCAAGAACTGTGACATGAAAGTGAGAAGATGATAAGAAAGAACATATATTTTAACTTTCATACAAATATGATGCCTTATTTGATATACATGTATCTCTTATTTTCAGTAAAGATTAAAAAAAAAAAACCACTCCTGGTATATAACAAAAATGCTATTTAGAGGACAAGTTTTTTGAGGATGGTTATGTTCTAGTCGGTACATTCATGTATATCATGTTGTAATAAAATAGTTTAACAATTTTTTAAAGTTTAACAGAAAAAATAATTTACTAATTCAATGATAATTCACATAATCCTTGCTGATGTAATAACTTTTCCATTGGAAACTATGTGCCTAGCAAGTTGCCAGATGTGAAACAGGATTGGAAGAGAGGAAAAAGATATTCAATTACCAATGACTTGTATTTCCCAAGTTGAACACTATGTTTTTTGCCTTTATAAGAGAATTCAAGCACCCTGTAATCTTGGTGAAGATTCTACAGATGTGGCCAAATGAAACTTGAACACATGGAATGAACACTCCCTAATTATATAGTCTCCCCACCTTTAAAATTCTGTATTTTACAAGCTTTTCAAGATCAAGCTCAAATTCCATCTCCTTTGGAAAAATACTCCTTTTTATTTGGCTCTCTGTCTTATATCACCCAAACTTGTCTGGATAGTATTTGTTTAAACTATTCATTTGGCAGTTAACATTCCTACACTACGATATCACTTCCCTTTCTTGAAAATTTTTTAAATCTTTAAATTTCGGAGGCGGTCCTAAGATGGCAGAGGAATAGGACAGGGAGACAACTTTCTCCCCCACAAATTCATCAAAAGAACATTTAAACGGTGAGTAAATTCCACAAAACAACTTCTGAATGCCGGCAAAGGACATCAGGCACCCAGAAAAGCAGCCCATTGTCTTCAAAAGGAGGTAGGAAAAATATAAAAGACAGAAAGATAGACAAAAGAGGTAGGGATTGAGCTCCGTCCTGGGAAGGAAGTCTTAAAAAGAAAGAAGTTTCCAAACACCAGGAAACACTCTCACTGCCGAGTCTGTGGTGAGCCTTGGAACCAAAGAGGGCAACATAACAGGGAGGAAAAATAAATAAATAATTAAAACCCACAGATTACGAGCCCAATGGTAACTCCCCCAGTGGAGAAGCAGCACAGATGCCTGCACCTGCCACTAGCAAGCAGGGGCTGCTACATTGCTTAGAGTAAGGACTGGGCATGAATGCCCTGAGGGCAATCTGAGAAAACTAACTTGGGCTACCAAACCAGACTGTAGGATAGTTACCAGGTGAAAAGCCCTAACCTAAGACACTACCAGGCCCACTCACAGAACAAAGGATTGACTAGAGCTACGTGAAAAGCCCTAAGACACCATCAGGCCCACTCACAGAACAAAGGACTGAACAGAGCTAGCTGGCGACAGACCATCCCCCTCCAGTGACAGGCAGCCAGAGCCAGAAGGGGGCAATTGCAGCCCCAGAGAGGCATTATCTACCAAACTGCAAGCAGGCTTCATTGCTAATCAAGACTTCTTGGGGTTCTGGATGGTCAACATCCGCCTGAGAAGGTGAGCCAGTTGTACACCCAGAAAACCGAGCAGCAGGGAAGGGGGTGGCAATAAGTCACAGCGACTGCACTCGCCAAACACCTGGTCACCTGAGCTGCTCGGACCTGGGAAGGGCACAAAACGCAGGCCCAACCGAATCTGTACCTCTGAGGACTACCCGAGAGCCTGAACCTGAGTGGCTTAGACCTGGGAGGTGCATGCAGCACATGGCCGCCCTCAGATGGTTCTCGGTGGAGCAACCTAGAGCATGAGCAGTGTGGGCAGGGAGGGCACATGCACCGTGAGCAGGGGGCAGGCCCAGTGTGGCTGAGGCACTGCGAACACACGCCAGTGTTACTTGCTTGTAGCATCCCTCCCTCCCCACAGCACGACTGAACAAGTGAGCCTAAAAAGGTGTCCATCACCACCCCACTTGTGTCAGGGTGGAAAACAGACACTGAAGAGACCAGCAAACAGAAGAAGCTAAAACAGAGGGAACTGCCTTGGAAGTGACAGGTGCAATAGATTAAAACCCTGTAGTTAGTACCGACTACATAGGAAGAGGTCTATAGATCTTGAGAAATATAAGCCGGACCAAGGAACTATCCAAAAATGAACTGACCCCACTAAGCCCACAACAACACCAGAGAAAGTCCTAGATATATTTTTACTATCATTCTTTTTATTTTTTTTTAATTTTAAGTGCTCTATTACTCCTTTAATTTTCATTTTTATAACCTATTACTTTGCCAAAAAAAGACCCTATTTTTTAAAGCAAACTTCATATATATATATATATATATATATATATATATCTTATAATTTTTGTGACTTTTTTTCCTTTCTTTTCTTTAATATTGTATTTTTGAAAATCCAACCTCTACTCTAGATTTTTAATCTTTGCTTTTTGATATTTGTTATCAATTTTGTATCGTTAAGAACCCTTTCTTCAGTACCCATTTTTACTTGGGAGCGAGATTACTGGCTTGACTGCTCTCTCCCCCTTTGGACTCTCCTTTTTCTCCACCAGGTCGCCTCTATCTCCTCCCTCCCCATTCTCTTCTCTACCCAACTCTGTGAATCTCTTTGTGTGTTCCAGATGGTGGAGAACACTTAGGGAACTGATTACTGGCTGGATCTGTCTCTCTCCTTTTGAATTTCCCCTGTATCCTCCGGGCCACCTCTGTCTCCTTCCTCCCTCTTCTCTTCTCCGTATAACTCTGTGAACATCTCTGAGTGGTCCAGACTGTGGAGCACACATAAGGAAGTGATTGCTGGCTAGCTTGCTCTCTCCTCTTTTGATTCCACCTCATCTCATTTGGGTCACCTCTAACTCCTTCCTCCCTCTTCTCTTCTCCATATAACTCTGTGAACCTCTCTGGGTGTTCCTCACTGTGGAGAGAATTTTCATCTTTAACCTAGATGCTTTATCAGTGGTGCTGTATAGATGGAGAAGTCTTGAGGCTACTGTAAAAATAAGACTAAAAACCAGAAACAGGAGGGTTAAGTCCAAATCCTGAGAACACCAGAGAACTCCTGACTCCAGGGAACATGAATCAACAGGAACTCATCAAATTCCTCCATACCTACACTGAAACCAAGCACCATTCAAGGGCCAACAAGTTCCAGAGCAAGACATACCACACAAATTCTCCAGCAACACAGGAACACAGCCCTGAGCTTCAATATAAAGGCTGCCCAAAGTTACTCGAAAACTGCTGATATCTCGTAACTCATTACTGGACACTTCATTGCACTCCAGAGAGAAGAAATCAGCTCCATCCACCAGATTACCAACACAAGCTTCCCTAACCAGGAAACCTTGACAAGCCACCCGTAAAACCCCACCCACAGCGAGGAAACTCCGCAATAAAGAGAACTCCACAAACTGCCAGAATACAGAAAGGCCAAACCCAAGCACAGCAATATAAACAAGAGGAAGAGACAGAGGAATACCCAGCAGGTAAATGAACAGGATAAATGCCCACCAAACCAAAGAGGAAGAGATAGGGAATCTACCTGATAAAGAATTCCAAATAATGATAGAGAAGATGATCCAAAATCTTGAAATCAAAATGGAATCACAGATAAATAGCCTAGAGACAAGGATTGAGAAGATGCAAGAAAGGTTTAACAAGGACCTAGAAGAAATAAAAAAAGAGTCAATGTACAATGAATACTGCAACAAATGAGATCAAAAACACTCTGGAGGGAAAAAATAGTAGAATAATGGAGGCAGAAGATAGGATTAGTGAAGTAGAAGATAGAATGGTAGAAATAAATGAATCAGAGAGGAAAAAAGAAAAACAAATTAAAAGAAATGAGGACAATCTCAGAGACCTCCAGGATAACGTTAAACACCCCAGCATTCGAATCATAGGAGTCCCAGAAGAAAAAACAAAAAGAAAGACCATGAGAAAATACTTGAGGAGATAATAGTTGGAAACTTCCCTAAAATGGGGAAGGAAATAATCACCCAGGCCCAAGAAACACAGAAAGTCCCAAACAGGATAAACCCAAGGTGAAACACCCCAAGACACATATTAATCAAATTAACAAAGATTAAACATGAACAAATATTAAAAGCAACAAGGGAAAAACAACAAATAACACACAAGGGGATTCCCATAAGGATAACAGCTGATCTTTCAATAGAAACTCTTCAGGCCAGGAGGGAACAGCAGGACATACTTAAAGTGATGAAAGAAAATAACCTACAGTCCAGATTACTGTACCCAGCAAGGATCTCATTCAAATATGAAGGAGAAATCAAACGCTTTACAGACAAGCAAAAGCTGAGAGAATTCAGCATCACCAAACCAGCTCCCCAACAAATTCAAAAGGATCTTCTCTAGATAGGAAACACAAAAAGGGTGTATAAACGCAAACCCAAAACAATAAAGTAAATGGCAATGGGATCATACTTATCAATAATTACCTTAAACGTAAATGAGTTGAATGCCCCAACCAAAAGACAAAGACTGGCTGAATGGATACAAAAACAAGACCCCTATATATGTTGTCTACAAGAGACCCACCTCAAAACAGGAGACACATACAGACTAAAAGTGAAGGGCTGGAAAAGATATTCCATGCAAATAGAGACCAAAAGAAAGTTGGAGTAGCAATACTCATATCAGGTAAGATAGACTTTAAAACAAAGGCTGTGAAAAGAGACAAAGAAGGACACTACATAATGATCAAAGGATCAATCCAAGAAGATATAACAATTATAAATATATATGCAGCCAATATAGAAGCACTGCAATATGTAAGACAAATGCTAACAAGTATGAAAGGGGAAATTAACAATAACACAATAATAGTGGGAGACTTTAATACCCCACTCATACCTATGGATAGATCAACTAAACAGAAAATTAACAAGGAAACACAAACTTTAAGTGATACAATGGACCAGCTGGACCTAATTGATATCTATAGGACATTTCATCCCAAAACAATGAATTTCACCTTTTTTTCAAGTGCTCACAGAAACTTCTCCAGTATAGATCACATCCTGGGCCATAAATCTAGCCTTGGTAAATTCAAAAAAATTAAAATCATCCCAAGCATCTTTTCTGACCATTATGCATTAAGATTAGATCTCAATTACAGGAGAAAAACTATTAAAAATTCTAACATATGGAGGCTGAACAACACACTGCTGAATAACCAACAAATCACAGAAGAAATAAAAAAAGAAATCAAATATGCATAGAAATGAATGAAAATGAAAACAAAACAACCCAAAACCAGTGGGACACTGTAAAAGCAGTGCTAAGGGGAAAGTTCATAGCAGTACAGGCATACCTCAAGAAACAAGAAAAAAGTCAAATAAGTAACCTAACTCTACATATAAAGCAACTAGAAAAGGAAGAAATGAAAAACCCCAGGGTTAGTAGAAGGAAAGAAATCTTAAAAATTAGGGCAGAAATAAATGCAAAAGAAACAAAAGAGACCATAGCAAAAAATCAACAAAGGCAAAAGCTGGTTCTTTGAAAGGATAAATAAAACTGACAAACCATTAGCCAGACTCATCAAGTAACAAAGGGAGAAAAATCAAATCAATAAAATTAGAAATGAAAATGGAGAGATCACAACAGACAACACAGAAATATAAAGGATCAAAAGAGACTACTATCAGCAAATATATGCCAATAAAATGGATAACATGGAAGAAACAAACAAATTCTTAGAAAAATAAAACTTTCCCAAACTCAACCAGAATAGAAAATCTTAACAGACCCATCACAAGCATGGAAATTGGAACTGTAATCAGAAATCTTCCAGGAAACAAAAGCCCAGGTCCAGACAGCTTCACAGCTGAATTCTACCAAAAATTTAGAGAAAAGCTAACACCTATCCTACTCAAACTCTTCCAGAAAACTGCAGAGGAAGGTAAACTTCCAAACTCATTCTATGAGGCCACCATAACCCTAATACCAAAACCTGACAAAGATGTCACAAAAAAAGAAAACTACAGGCCAATATCACTGATGAACATAGGTGCAAAAATCCTTAACAAAATTCTAGCAATCAGAATCCAACAACACATTAAAAAGATCACACACCATGACCAAGTGCGATTTATCCCAGGGATGCAAGGATTCTTCAACATCCGCAAATCAATCAATGTAATACACCACATTAACAAATTGAAAATAAAAGCCATATGATTACCTCAATAGATGCAGAGAAAGCCTTTGACAAAATTCAACATCCATTTATGATCAAAACTCTCCAGAAAGCAGGAATCGAAGGAACATACCTCAACTTAATAAAAGCTATATATGACAAACCCACAGCAAACATTATCCTCAATGGTGAAAAATTGAAAGCATTTCCCCTAAAGTCAGGAACAAGACAAGGGTGCCCACTTTCACCGCTACTATTCAACATAGTTCTGGAAGTTTTGGCCACAGCAATCAGTGCAGAAAAAGAAATAAAAGGAATCCAAATTGGAAAAGAAGAAGTAAAACTCTCATTGTTTGCAGATGACATGATCCTCTATATAGAAAACCCGAAGGATTCCACCAGAAAATTACTAGAGCTAATCAATGAATAAAGTTGCAGGATACAAAATCGACACACAGAAATCCCCTGCATTCCTATACACTAACAATGAGAAAACAGAAAAAGAGATTAAGGAAAGAATTCCATTCACCATTGCAACGAAAAGAATAAAATATCTAGGAATATATCTACATAAAGAAACTAAAGACCTATATATAGAAAACTATACAACACTGGTAAAAGAAATCAAAGAGGACACTAATAGATGGAGAAATATACCATGTTCATGGATCAGAAGAAACAATATAGTGAAAACGAGTGTACAACCCAAAGCAATCTATAGATTCAATGCAATCCCTATCAAGCTACCAGTGGTATTTTTCACAGAGCTAGAACAAATAATTTCACAATTTGTATGGAAATACAAAAAACCTCAAATAGCCAAAGCAATCTTGAGAAAGAGGAATGGAACTGGAGGAATCAACCTGCCTAACTTCAGGCTCCACTACAAAGCCACAGTCATCAAGACAGTATGGTACTGGCACAAAGACAGAAATATAGATCAATGGAACAAAATAAAAAGCCCAGAGATAAATCCACACACCTATGGACACTTTATCTTCAACAAAGGAGGCAAGAATATACAATGGAGAAAAGACAATCTCTTTAACAAGTTGTGCTGGGAAAACTAGTCAACCGCTTGTAAAAGAATGAACCTAGAACACTTTTTAACACCATTCACAAAAATAAACTCAAAATGCATTAAAGATTTCTAAACGTAAGACCAGAAACTATAGAACTCCTAGAGGAGAACATAGGCAAAACACTCTCTGACATAAATCACAGCAGGATCCTCTATGACCCACCTCCCAGAATACTGGAAATAAAAGCACAAATAAACAAATGGGATCTAATTAAAATTAAAAGCTTCTGCACAACAAAGGAAACTATAAGCAAGGTGAAAAGACAGCCTTCAGAATGGGAGAAAATAATAGCAAACGAAGCAACTGACAAACAACTAATCTCAAAAATATACAAGGAACTCCTGCAGCTCAATTCCAGAAAAATGACCCAATCAAAACATGAGCCAAAGAACTAAACAGACATTCCTCCAAAGACATACAGATGGCTAACAAACACATGAAAAGATGCTCAGCATCACTCATTATCAGAGAAATGCAAATCAAAACCACAATGAGGTACCATTTCACACCAGTCAGAATAGCTGTGATCCAAAAGTCTACAACCAATAAATGCTGGACAGGGTATGAAGAAAAGGGAACCCTCTTACACTGTTGGTGGGAATGCAAACTAGTACAGCCACTATGGAGAACAATGTGGAGATTCCTTAAAAAACTGAAAATAGAACTGCCATATGACCCAGCAATCCTACTGCTGGGCATACACACCAAGGAAACCAGAATGGAAAGAGACACGTGTACCCAGTGTTCATCGCAGCACTGTTTATAATAGCCAGGACATGGAAGCAACCTAGATGTCCATCAGCAGATGAATGGATAAGAAAGCTGTGGTACATATACACAATGGAGTATTACTCAGCCATTAAAAAGAATACATTTGAATCAGTTCTAATGAGGTGGATGAAACTGGAGTTGATTATACAGAGTGAAGTAAGCCAGAAAGAAAAACACCAATAGAGTATACTAACGCATATACATGGAATTTAGAAAGATGGAAATTATAACCCTGTATGTGAGATGGTAATGATAACCCTGTATGTGAGACAGCAAAGAGACACAGATGTATAGAACAGTCTTTTGGACTTTGTGGGAGAGGGAGAGGGTGGGATGATTTGGGAGAATGGCATTGAAACGTGTAAATTATCATATGTGAAATAAATCACCAGTCCAGGTTCGATGCAGGATACAGGATGCTTGGGGCTGGTGCACTGGGATGACCCAGAGGGATGGTATGGGGAGGGAGGTGAGAGGGGGGTTCAGGATGGGGAACACGTGTACAACCGCCAGTCCTCCAAGCAAAACTCTCAATGTAGAGTATCAAAACATGTAAGGCAAACATTGTTAGAAGAGCAAGGAGAAATAGATGAGTCCACTCTTAGAGTTGGAGACATGAACATTCTTCTATCATATATAGACAGATCCAGCAGGCAGAAAATCAGTAAGAACACAGCTGAACTCAAAAGCACCAATCAAATGGATATAACTGACAGAGACTGCTTCATCCAAAAACAGCAGAATACACATTTTTCAAGCTCATATGGAATATTCACCAAGACTGGTCACATACTGGGCCATAAAACTCACCTAAACAAATGTAAAAGAATAGACTTCATAAATAACTGCTCTCAGATCATAATAAAATTAGACTAGAAATAACAGAAAGACACTTGGAAATTCCAAATTATGTGGCGGTTACATAACACAATTCAAAATAATGCACTGATAAATCAAAAGAAATTTCAAAAATATTTTGAGCTAAATTAAAATGAAAACATGACTTTAAAAATCTGTATGATGCAGTAAAAGCAGTACTTAGAAGGAAATTTATACCATTGAATGCATCTACTAAAAATGAAGAAGGATCATCTAAGTTCCATCTTTGAAAACTAGTAAAAGAAGAGTAAATAAAATCCAAAGTAAGCAGAAAATGAAAATTTGAGCAGAAATCAATGAATTTGAAATTGAATCATTAGAGAATATCAATAAAAATCAAAACTTAGTTCCTTGAAAAGAATAAAACTGATAAGACTCTAGTCTGTTTAATTAAGAAAAAAAAGAAAATAAACCACCAACAAGGAGCCATCATTACAGATACCGTGAACAATAAAAGGATGATAAAGGAATAATTTGAACAGTAATATGAACGACTCTGTGCTCACAAATTTGATAACCTAGCTGAAATGGGTTAGTTCCTAAAAGACAAAGTTTGTTAAAATCTACAGAAATGGAAATAGAAAATCTGATTACAGAAATGAAATCAGTAATTAATAACCTTCCAGAATAGAAATCTCCAGGTCAAGATGATCTCATCAGTGAGTTCTACCCCACCTTTAAGGAAAACAATATATCAATTCTCTGCAATGTCTTTCAGAAGGAAGAAGCAGAGGAAATTCTTCCTAACTCTATGAAGCCAGAATTACCGTAGTTCTGAAATGAAAGAAATTATAAGAAAACAACAGACAAATATCTCTCATCAATATAGCTTCATGATTCAAAACAAAATATCATACAATTCAAAATTTATAAGAAAAATTATATACTATGACCAAGCAGGGTTTATCCCAGATACGCAAGGTTGGTTCAACATTCAAAAATCAATTAGGTGGAGTGGTCAAGACAGTGGACTATAAAGAACCTGAGATCACTTCTCAGTGGCACACCAAAATCTCAACTATCTGCAGAAAAACCACCAATGAAAAAGACTGGAACCTACCAGGAAAGATCTTCCACGTCTACAGACATCAAAAAGGAACCACAATGAGACTAGGAGAAGGAGTTGACTCATGATATAATCAATCCTATATGCCCCAGGTGACCCACAAACTGGAAAATAATTATATTGCAGAGATTCTCCTACAGGAATGAGAGTTCTGAGCCCCACATCAGGCTTGTCAGCCCAGAGGTCCAGCACCAGGAAGATGAGTCCTGAAAGCATTTAACTTTGAAGGACAGTGGAGCTTAATTGCAGGAGCATCACAGGACTGGGGAAAAACAGAATTCACTCTTAAAGATGCACAGAAACTCTCTTGTGCACAGGGACACAGGGCAAAAGAAGTAATTTGATAAGAGCATAGATGAGACCTCCTTTCTGGTCTTAGGATGTCTTCAGTCCACCTTGGGCACACAGACACTGGTGCAGAAATATTGCATTTGAAATTAAGAGATTAGCAACTGAGAACAATCACATATACACATAGACTGCTATATAAAAACCTCAGTTCAGTTCAGTTCAGTGGCTCAGTCATGTCCGACTCTTTGCGACCCCATGAATTGCAGCAGGCCAGGCCTCCCCATCCATCAACAACTTCCGGAGTTCACTCAGACTCATGTCCACCGAGTCAGTGATGCCATCCAGTCATCTTATCTGCTGTCATCCCCTTCTCCTCCTGCCCTCAATTTCTCCCAGCATCAGAGTCTTTTCAAATGAGTCAACTCTTCGCATGAGGTGGCCAAAGTACTAGAGTTTCAGCTTTAGCATCATTCCTTCCAAAGAAATCCCAGGGCTGATCTCCTTCAGAATGCACTGGTTGGATCTCCTTGCAGTCCAAGGGACTCTCAAGAGTCTTCTCCAACACCACAGCTCAAAAGCATCAATTCTTCAGCGCTCAGCCTTCTTCACAGTCCAACTCTCACATCCACACATGATCACTGGAAAAACCATAGCCTTGACTAGATGGACCTTACAGCAAAGTAACGTCTCTGCTTTTGAGTATGGTATCTAGGTTGGTCATAACTTTCCTTCCAAGGAGTAAGCGTCTTTCAATTTCATGGCTGCAGTTACCATCTGCAGTGATTTTAGAGCCCCCCAAAAATTAAGACTGACATTGTTTCCATTGCTTCCCCATCTATTTCCCATGAAGTGATGGGACCAGATGTCATGATCTTCGTTTTCTGAATGTAGGACTTTAAGCCAACTTTTTCACTCTCCTCTTTCACTTTCATCAAGAGGCTTTTTAGCTTCTCTTCACTTTCTGCCATAAGGGTGTTGTCATCTGCATATCTGAGGTTATTGACATTTCTCCTGGCAATCTTGATTCCAGCTTGTGTTTCTTCCAGTCCAGTGTGTCTCATGATGTACACTGCATATAAGTTAAATAAGCAGGGTGACAATATACAGCCATGACGTACTCCTTTTCCTATTTGGAACCAGTCTGTTGTTCCATGTCCAGTTCTAACTGTTGTTTCCTGTCCTGCATACAAATTTCTCAAGAGGCAGGTCAGGTGGTCTGGTATTCCCATCTCTTTCAGAATTTTCCACAGTTTATTGTGATCCACACAGTCAAAGGCTTTGGCATAGTCAATAAAGCAGAAATAGATGTTTTTCTGGAACTCTCTTGCTTTTTCCATAATCCAGTGGATGTTGGCAATTTGAACTCTGGTTCCTCTGCCTTTTCTAAAACCAGCTTGAACATCAGGAAGTTCATGGTTCACATATTGCTGAAGCCTGGCTTGGATTTTTTAGCATTACTTGCATGTGAGATGAGTGCAAATGTGTGGTAGTTTGAACATTCTTTGGCATTGCCTTTCTTTGGGATTGCAATGAAAACTGACCTTTTCCAGTCCTGTGGCCACTGCTGAGTTTTCCAAATTTCTTGGCATATTGAGTGCAGCACTTTCACGGCATCATCTTTCAGGATTTGAAAGAGCTCAACTGGAATTCCATCACCTCCACTAGCTTTGTTTGTAGTGATGTTTTCTAAGGCCCACTTGACTTCACATTCCAGGATGTCTGGCTCTAGATGAGTGATCACACCATCGTGATTATCTGGGTCATGAAGATCTTTTTTGTACAGTTCTTCTGTGTATTCTTGCCACCTCTTCTTAATATCTTCTGCTTCTGTTAGGTGCATACCATTTCTGTCCTTTATCGAGCCCATCTTTGCATGAAATGTTCCCTTGGTATCTCTAATATTCTTGAAGAGATCTCTAGTCTTTCCCATTCTGTTGTTTTCCTCTATTTCTTTGCATTGATCGCTGAAGAAGGCTTTTTTATCTCTTCTTGCTATTCTTTGGAACTCTGCATTTAGATGCTTATATCTTTCCTTTTCTCCTTTGCTTTTCACCTCTGTTTTTTCATAGCTATTTGTAAGGCCTCCCCAGACAGCCATTTTGCTTTTTTGCATTTCTTTTCCATGGGGATGGTCTTGACCCCTGTCTCCTATACAATGTCACAAACCTCAATCCATAGTTCATCAGGCACTCTACCTATCAGATCTAGGCCCATCAACCTATTTCTCACTTCCACTGTATAGTCATAAGGGATTTTATTCAGGTCATACCTGAATGGTCCAGTGGTTTTCCCTACTTTCTTCAATTTCAGTCTGAATTTGGCATTAAGGAGTCCATGATCTGAGCCACAGTCAGCTCCTGGTCTTGTTTTTGATGACTGTATAGAGCTTCTCCATCTTTGGCTGCAAAGAATATAACCAATCTGATTTCAGTGTTGACCATCTGGTGATGTCCATGTGTAGTATCTTCTCTTGTGTAAAAACGTCAAGGTAACCACAAACCTAGCAATCTCTAGTAGACAGAGACACAAATAAGAAAAAGGAATCCAAACACAACAATGAAGATAGTCACTAAATCACAAGAAAACCAAAGAAGTAGGGGAAAGACCTACAAAAAAAAAAAAACTTCAAAAAATAAACAAAATGGCAAGAACATATATATTAATAATTATCTTACATAGAAATGGACTAAATTCTTCAACCAAAAAACTAACTGTTTACAATAAAGACTTGTATATTTGCTGCCTACAAGCGACTCACTTTAGATCTAGAGACACAGACAGGCTGAAATTGAGGGGGTAGAAAAAATTTTTCCATGCAAATGGACATTTTTTAAAAAGCTGTGGATCAATACTTTTATTAGACAGAATTGACTTTAAAAATAATACATTTATAAGAGACAAAGAAGAACTCTACATAAGTATCAAGGGATCAATCCAAGAAGAAGTTATAAAAACTGTAGGTGTATATGCACCAAACATAGGAGCAACTCAATATATAAGCAAATGTTAACAGACCTAAAAGGAAAAATCAATAGTAACACAATAATAGTATGGGATTAAATATCCCACTTACATCAGCGGACAGATATCCAGACACAATATCAGTGAAGGAAAACTAGTTTTAAATAACACATTCAACCAAATGAACTAATTGATATTGCCACAGTGTTTCACTCAAAAGCAAAAAAATACACATTCCTTTCAAGTGCACATGGGAACATTCTCCAAGAAAAAAACACATATGAGGTCGTAAACTTAAGAAAACTTAAATCATTTCAAACATCATTTCTAACCACAACACTGTGTATGTGTACTCAGTCGTTCAGTTGTGTCTGACTCTTTGCAACCCCATGGACTGTAGCCCACTAGACTCCCCTCTCCGTGATATTTTTCAAGCAAGGATACTGGAGTGGGTTGCCATTTTCTACTCCAGGGGATCTTCCTGACTCAAGGATTGAGCCTCCATCTCTTTCACCTCCTGCATTGACAGGGGGATTCTTTACTACTGTGTCACTTGGGACGCCCTAACCATGACAATATGGGACTAGAAATTAAGAAAAAAAGTCCATAGAGGTTAAACAATATGCAACTAAACAACCAATGGATCACTGAAGAAATCACAAAGGAAATCTGAAAATACCTAGAGACAAATGAAAACAAAAATACAATGATCTAAAAACCTATGGGACAAGGGAGATGCAGTTCTACGAGGGAAATTTATAGTGATATAAGATTACCTCAGAAAACAAGAAAAATCTCAAACCACCTAACCTTACCAATAAAGCAACTAGAGAAAGAACAAACAAAACCCAAAGTTAGTAGAAATCATAAATATCAGAGGAGAAATAAATGAAATCAAGACTATCATAGAAAATATAAGTAAAACTAAAATCTGGTTCTTTGAAAAGATAAAAAAAAAAAAAAAGCAAAACCAAACCATAGAATATGCACCTAACCACAACTCCCAGAGGAAAAGTAGCCCAGATGCTCTCATCTGCCACAAGTGAGCAGGGACTGGTCAGGGAGTCATGGGTTGCATGCTTAGGGTAAGGACCAGGCCTGAATGCCCTGAAGACAATCTGAGGGAGCTAACATGATATGGCAACTCGAACTGTGGGATAGCCAGAAAGAAAAAAAAGGAGAGAGAGAGAGAGAACTTTCCCCAAAAAGCTCTAACCTAAGGTGAAACCTGGCCCACTCACAGAACAAAGGATTGAGCGAAAGCAAAGGAGAGCTAGGGGCTGAAAGCAAAGGGGCCAACTGTGGACCGGCTTCTCCCCCCACCAGAGGCAGAGAAGCAGGTGGGCGACAGCCAGAGCCAGCAGGCAAGGGGCAATCTCTGGCCCAGAGACGGCATCCTCCACCAAACTGTGAGTAGGCTCCCATTACTAACCAAGTCTTCCTGGGATCCTGGATGGTTGACATCTGCAAGGAAGGTTGTAGCCTGAGATCTGCATACAAGAAAAGACACAAGTCACACCTGAGATGGTGCTCTCATGGCACACACAGAAAACTGAGTGGCTGGGACTGGGGAGGTGAGTAAGATGCACGACCCACCTGGGACACTGTGCTCACCAAGCACCTGGTCTCCTGAGCTGCTTGGACCTGAGAAGAGCACAAAATGCACTCCCAAAAGAGTCTGTGCCTTTGTGGAGTAGCCAAGAACCTGAACCTGAGCAGATTAGGCCTGGGAAGTACAAGAAACACAGGGCCTACTTTGGATAGTACACCTGCAGAGCAACCTGGAGCCTGAGCAGTGTAGATCGGGAAAGCACAACCTGCTGTGAGCTGGGGCAAACCCAGAGTGGTCCATACACTGCAAGCACTCCCCACACATGCCAGTGATATTTTTTGGCAGTGTTCCTCCCTCCCCACAACACAACTGAACAAGTGAGCCTAAATAAGTGACCACCTTTGTCTCTTTGTGTTCAGGTGGAAATTATACACTGAAAAGACTTGCAAAGAGAGGAAGCCAAAATAAACAGAGAAGACGGAACTGCTCTGGAAGTAACAGGAGCAACAGATTAAAACCCTGTAGTTAACATTGATTAAGCACTGGACCTAACAGAAGCAGAAGATTTTAAGAAGAGGTGGCAAGAATACACAGAAGAACTGTACAAAAAAGATCTTCATGACAAAGATAATCACGATGGTATGATCACTCACCTAGAGCCAGACATCCTTGAATGTGAAGTCAAGTGGGCCTTAGAAAGCATCACAACGAACAAAGCTAGTGGAGGTGATGGAATTCCAGTTGAGCTATTTCAAATCCTGAAAGATGATGCTGTGAAAGTGCTGCATGCAATATGCCAGCAAATTTGAAAAACTCAGCAATGGCCACAGGACGGGAAAGGGTCAGTTTTCATTCCAATCCTAAAGACAGGGAATGCCAAAGAATGTTCAAACTACCACACAATTGCACTCATCTCACATGCTAGTAAAGTAATGCTCAAAATTCTCCAAGACAACCTTCCGCGATACATGAACCGTGAATTTCCAGATGTTCAAGCTGGTTTTAGAAAAGGCAGAGGAACCAGAGATCAAATTGCCAACATCTGCTGGATTATGGAAAAAGCAAGAGAGTTCCAGAAAAACATCTATTTCTGCTTTACTATGTCAAAGCCTTTGAGTGTGTGGATCACAATAAACTGTGGAAAATTCTGAAAGTGATCGGAATACCAGACCACCTGACCTGCCTCTTGAGAAACCTATATGCAAGTCAGGAAGCAACAATTAGAACCGGACATGGAACAACAGACTGGTTCCAAATAGAAAAAGGAGTACATCAAGGCTGTATATTGTCACCCTGCTTATTTAACTTCTATGCAGAGTACATCATGAGAAACACTGGGCTGGAAGAAGCACAAGCTGGAATCAAAATTGCTGGGAGAAATATCAATAACCTCAGATATGCAGATGACACTACCCTTATGGCAGAAAGTGAATAAGAACTAAAAAGCCTCGTGATGATAATGAAAGAGGAGAGTGAAAAAGTTGGCTTAAAGTTCAACATTCAGAAACGAAGATCATGGCATCTGGTTCCATCACTTTATGGGAAATAGATGGGGAAACAGTGGAAACAGTTTCAAACTTTATTTTGGGGGGCTCCAAAATCACTGCAGATGGTGATTGCAGCCATGAAATTAAAAGACACTCACTCCTTGGAAGGAAAGTTATGACCAATCTAGATAGCATATTGAAGAGCAGAGACATTACTTTGCCAACGAAGGTCTGTCTAGTAAAAGCTATGGTTTTTCCAATGGTCATGTATGGATGTGAGATTTGGACTGTGAAGAAACTGAGCCCCAAAGAATTGATGCTTTTGAACTGTGCTGTTGGAGAAGACTCTTGAAAATCCCTTGGACTGCAAGGAGATCTAACCAATCCATCCTAAAGGAGATCAGTCCTTGTTGTTCATTGGAAGGACTGATGTTGAAGCTGAAAGTCCAGTACTTTGGCCACCTGATGCAAAGAGCTGACTCACTGGAAAAGACTCTGATGCTGGGACGGATTGAGGGCAGGAGGAGAAGGGGACGACAGAGGATGAGATGGCTGGATGGCATCACCGACTCGATGCACATGAGTTTGAGTGAACTCTGGGAGTTGGTGATGGACAGCGAGGCCTGTTGTGCTGGGATTCATAGGGTTGCAAATAATTGGAACAACTGAGCAACTGAACTGAACTGAATTGAAGCATTGGAAGGGGCCTATAGGACTTGAGAAGAAGTATAAGCTGGAACAAGGCACTGTCTGAAACTGAACTGACCCCACACTTCCCACAACAGCTCCAGAGAAATCCTAGACATATTTTTACTATTATCATTTTTTAATTTTTGTGTTTAAGTTCCTTATTTCTCCTTTAATTTTCATTTTTATAATGTACTATTACCTTGCAAAAAAGACCCTATTTTTAAAGAAAATTTATATATATATATATATATTATAATTTTTGTGATTGATTTTGTTTTATATTTTTAATATTGTATTTTTGAGAATCTAACCTTTACTCTAGATTTTTAATCTTTGCTTTTTGGTATTTGTTATCAATTTTGTACCTTTAAGAAACTTTATTTAGGGGTATTCTCTTTTATTTAGGGCTGTGATTACTGGCTTGACTGGTCTCTCCCCTTTTGACTCCTCCCTTCTTCTCCAGGTCACCTCTATCTCCCACTTCCCTCTTCTCTTCTCCATTTAACTCTGTGAACCTGTCTATGCATCCCTCAATGTGGAGAATCTTTTCACCATTAACATAGATGTCTTATCATCTGTGCTGTATGGATGGAGAAGTCTTGAGGTTACTGTAAGAATAAGATTGAAACCCAGAGGCAGGAGGCTTAAATGCAAAACTTGAGGGCAGCAGAAAACTCCTGACTCCAGGGAACATTAATTGACAAGAGCTCATCCAAAAGCCTCCATACCTACACTGAAACCGAGCTTCACCCAAGAGCCAATAAGTTCCAGAGCTAGACATACCACATTAATTCTCCAGCAATGCAGGAACACAGCTCTGAGCATTAAATTATAGGCTGCCCAAAGTCACACCAAACCCAGAGACACTCCAAGACACACTACTGGACACTTCATTGCACTCCAGAGAGAAGAAATACAGCTCCAACCACCAGAACATAGATGCAAGCTTCCCTAACCAGGAAACTTTGACAAGCCACTAGTCCAACCCCACCTAAGGGAGCAACCTTCACAATAAAGTGGAATGACAAACTTCCAGCATACAGAAAGGCCACCCCAAACACAGCAATCTAATGAAAATGAAAAGGCAGAGAAATACTCAGCAGGTAAAGGAGCATGACAAGTGCCCACCCAACCAAACAAAAGAGGAGGAGATAAGGAGTCTACCTGAAAAAGAATTCAGAATAATGATAGTAAAGATGATACAAAATCTTGAAAACAAAATGGGAGTTACAGATAAATAGACTAGAGACAAGGGTTGAGAAGATGCAAGAAATATTTCACAAGGACCTAGAAGAAATAAAAGAGTCAATCAATAATGAATAATGCAATAACTGAGATCAAAAAAAAAAAAATCTGGAGGGAACCAACAGTAGAATAACTGAGGAAGAAGATAGGACAAGTGAGATGGAAGATAGAATGGTGGAAATAAATGAAGCAGAGAGGAAAAAAGAAAAAAAAATAAAAGAAATGAGGACAACATTAGAGACCTCAGGGACAATGTTAAATGCCCCAACATTCAAATCATTGGAGTCCCAGAAGAAGAAAACAAAAAGAAAGGGTATGAGACAATACTTGAGGAGATAATAGTTGAAAACGTCCCTAAAATGGGGAAGGAAATAGCCAGCCAAATACAAGAAACCCAGAGAGTCCCAAACAGGATAAACCCACGGTGAAACACCCCAAGACACATATTAATCAAATTAACAAAGATCAAACACAAAGAACAAATATTAAAAGCAGCAAGGGAAAAGAAACAAATAACACACAAGGGGATTCCCATAAGGATATCAGCTGATCTTTCAATAGAAACTCTTCAGGCCAGAAGGGAATGGCATGACATACTTAAAGTGATGAAAGAGAAAAACCTACAACCCAGATTACTATACCCAGTAAGGGTCTCATTCAAATATGACAGAGAAATCAAAAGCTTTACAGACAAGGTAAGAGCTGAGATAATTCAGCACCACCAAATCAGCTCTTCAACAAATGCTAAAGGTTCTTCTCTAGATAGGAAACACTGAAAAGGTATATAAACTTGAACTCAAAATAACAAAGTAAATGGCAATGGAATCAGTTCAGGTCAGTTACTCAGTAATGTCTAACTCTTTGCAACCTCATGAACCGCAGCATGCCAGGCCTCCCTGTCCATCACCAACACCTGGAGTCCACCCAAACCCATGTCCATTGAGTTGGTGATGCCATCCAGCCATCTCATCCTCTATCGTCCCCTTCTCCTCCTGCCCTCAATCTTTCCCAGCATCGGGGTCTTTTCCAATGAGTCAGCTCTTCGCATGAAGTGGCCAAAGTATTGGAGTTTCGGCCTCAACATCAGTCCTACCAATGAACAGCCAGGACTGATGTCCTTTAGGATGGACTAGTTGGATTTCCTTGCAGTCGAAGGGACTCTCAAGACTCTTCACCAACACCACAGTCCAAAAGCATCAATTCTTCAGTGCTCAGCTTTCTTTATAGTCCAACTTTCACATCCATACATGACTCCTGGAAAAACCATAGCCTTGACTAGACAGACAGGTCATAATTTTCCTTCCAAGGAGTAAGTGTCTTTTAATTTTATGGGTGCAATCACCATCTGCAGTGATTTTGGAGCCCCCAAAAATAAAGTCTGACACTGTTTCCATTGTTTCCCCATCTATTTGCCATGAAGTGATGGGACCAGATGCCATGATCTTAGTTTTCTGACTGTTGAGCTTTAGGCCAACTTTTGCACTCTCCTCTTTCACTTTCATCAAGAGGCTCTTTAGTTCTTCACTTTCTACCATAAGGGTGGTGTCATCTGCATATCTGAGGTTATTGATATAATATTTATCAATAATTACCTTAAATGTAAGTGTGTTGAATGGCTCAACCAAAAGACAAAGACTGGCTGAATGGATACAAAAACAAGACCCCTATATATGCTGTCTACAAGAGACCCACCTCAAAACAAGGGGTACATACAGACCGAAAGTGAAGGGCTGGAAAAAGATATTTCATGCAAATGGAGAACAAACGAAAGTAGGAGTAGCAATACTCATATCATATAAAATAGACTTTGAAATAAAGGCCATTTAAAAAACAGTTAAATAAGCACAGTGGCAACGTACAGCATTGACATACTCCTTCCCCTATCTGGAACCATTCTGTTGTTCCATGTCCAGTTCTAATTGTTGCTTCCTGACCTACATACAGATTCCTCAAGAGACAGGTCAGGTGGTTTGGTATTCTCATCTCTTTAAGAATAACAGCAAAAGCCAGGAGGGAGGGGACATTTGGATACCTATGGCCAATTTATGGTGATGTTTGGCAGACCCAACACAATGCTGTAAAGCAATTATTCTTCAATTAAAATTAAATTCATTTCAATAGCGTCTGAAAAAGAAATAATAAAGGCCGTGTAAAGAGACAAAGAAGGACACTATATAATGATCAAGGGATCAATCCAAGAAGAAGATATAACAGTTATAAATATATATGCACCCAACAGAGGATCACCACAATATGTAAGACAAATGCTAACAAGTGTGAAAGGGGAAATTAACAGTAACACAATAATAGTGGGAGACTTTAATACCTTACTAACACCTATGGATAGATCAACCAAACAGAAAATTAACAAGGAAACACAAACTTTAAATGATAAAATGGACCAGTTAGGCCTAATTGATATCTATAGGACATTTCACCCAAAACAATGAATTCCACCTTTTCTCAAGTTCACACAGAACATTCTCCAGGATAGATCGCATCCTGGGCCATAAATCTAGCCTTGGTAAATTTTAAAAAATTGAACTTATTTCAAGCATCTTTTCTGATTACAATGCAGTAAGATTAGATGTCAAGTACAGGAAAAAAAAAAAACTATGAAAAATACAAACATGGAGGCTAAACAACATGTTTCAGAATAACCAACAAATCACAGAAAAAATCAAAAAAGAAATTAAATATGCATAAAAATGAATGAAAATGAAAACACAAAAATCCCAAACCTATGGGATTCAGTAAAAGCAGTGCTAAGGGGAAGGTTCACAGCAATACAAGCTTACCTCAAGAAACAAGAGAAAAATTAAATAACCTAACTTTCCACTCAAAGCAACTAGAAACAGAAGAAACAAAGATCCCCAGGGTTAGTAGAAGGAAAGAAATCATAAAAATTAGGTCAGAAATAAATGAAAAATAAACAAAGGAGACTATAGCAAACATCAACAAAACTAAAAGCTAGTGCTTCTTTGAGAAGATAAATAAAATAGGCAAACCATTAGCCAGACTCATTAAGAAACAAAGGGAGAAGAATCAAATCAACAAAATTAGAATTGAAAATGGAGAAATCACAACAGAAAACACAGAAATAAAAAGGATCATAAGAGACTACTATCAGCAACTATATGGCAATAAAATGGACAACTTGGAAGAAATGGATGAATTCTTAGAAAAGCATAAGCTTCCAAAACTGAACCAGGAAGAAACAGAAAATCTTAACAGACCCATCAAAAGCATGAAATCGAAACTGTAATCAAAATCTTCCAACAAAAAAAGGCCAAGGACCAGATGCCTTCACGGATGAATTCTACCAAAAATTTAGAGAAGAGCTAATATCTATCCTACTCAAACTCATCCAGAAAATTACAGAGAAAGATAAACTGCCAAACTCATTCTATAAGGCCACCATCACCCTAAGACCAAAACGAGACAAAGATGCCACAAAAAAAGAAATCCTCAGGCCAATATCACTGATGAACATAGATGTAAAACTCCTCAATAAAATTCTAGCAAACAGAATTCAATAACATATTTAAAAGATCATATTTCATGACTAAGTGGGCTTTATCCCAGGGATGCAGGGATTCTTCAATATTTACAAATCAATCAACGTGATATACCACTTAACAAATTAAAAGATAAAAACCATATGATTATCTCAACAGATGCAGAGGAAACCTTTGACAAAATTCAACATCCATTTATGATAAAAAAAAAAAAATCCAGAAAGCAGACATAGAAGGAACATACCTCAACATAATAAAAGCCATATATGATAAACCCACAGCAAACATCCTCAGTGGTGAAAAATTGAAAGCATTTCCCCTAAAGTCAAGAACAAGACAAGCATGCCCACTCTCACCACTACTATTCAACATAGTCTTGGAAGTTTTAGCCACAGCAATAAGAGCAGAAAAAGAAATAAAAGAAATCCAGATTGGAAAAGAAGAAGCAAAACTCTCACTGTTTGCAGATGACTTGATCCTCTACATAGAAAACCCTAAAGACACCACCAGAAAATTACTAGAGTTAATCAATGAATAAAGTTGAAGGATACAAAATTAACACAGAGAAATCCCTTGCATTCCTATACACTAACCCAATGAGAAAACAGAGAAATTAAGGAAACAATTCCACTCACCACTGCAACAAAAAGAATAAAATTCTTAGGAATAAGTCTACCTAAAGACATAAAAGACCTATATATAGAAAATATAAAACACTGATGAAAGAAATCAACAATTACGCAAATAGATGGAGAAATATACCATGCTCATGGATTGGAAGAAACAATATAATGAAAATGAGTATACTATCCAAAGGAATCTATAGATTCAATGCAATCCCTATCAAGCTACCAACAGTATTTTTCACAGAGCTAGAACAAATAATTTCACAATTTGTATGGAAATACAAAAAAACCTCGAATAGCCAAAGCAATCTTGAGAAAGAAGAGTGGAACTGGAGGAATCAACCTTCCTGACTTCAGGCTTTACTACAAAGCCACAGTCATCAAGACAGTATAGTACTGGCACGAAGACAGAAATATAGATCAATGGGACAAAATAGAAAGCCCAGAGATAAATCCACACACCTATGGACACCTTATCTTTGATAAAGGATACAAGAATATACAATGGAGAAAAGACAATCTCTTTAACAAGTGGTGCTGGGAAAACTGGTCAACCGCTTGTAAAAGAGTGAAACTAGAACACTTTCTAACACCATACACAAAAATAAACTCAAAATGGATTAAAGACTAAATGTAAGTCCAGAAACTATAAAATTCCTAAAGGAAAACATAGGCAAAACACTCTGACATAAATCACAGCAGGATACTCTATGACCCACCTCTCAGAGTAATGGGAATAAAAGCAAAAATAAACAAATAGGACCTAATTAACCTTAAAACCTTTTGCACAATGAAGGGAACTATAAGTAAGGGGAAAAGACAGCCTTCAGACTGGGAGATAATAATAGCAAATGAGGCGACTGACAAAGAATTAATCTCAAAGCATACAAGCAGCTCATATAGCTCAATACTAGAAAAAAATAAATGACCCAATCAAAAAATGGGCCAAAGAACTAAAACAGACATTTCTGCAAAGAAGACATACAGATGGCTAACAAACACAACAAAAGAGGCCCAACATCACTCATTATCAGACAAATGCAAATCAAAACCACAATGAGGCACCATCTCACACCAGTCAGAATGGCTGCTATCAAAAAGTCCACAAACAATAAATGCTGAAGATGGTGCAGAGAAAGGGAACCCTTTTATGCTGTTGGTGGGAATGCAAACTAGTACAACCACTATGGAGAACTGTATGGAGATTTCTTAAAAAACAAGAAATAGAACTGCCATATGACCCAGCAATCCCACTGCTGGGCATACACACTGAGGAAACCAGAATTGAAAGAGACACATGTACCCCAGTGCCCATCACAGCACTGTTTACAATAGCTAGGACATGGAAGCAACCTAGCTGTCCATTGGCATATGAATGGATAAGAAAGTTGTGGTATGTATACACAATGGGATATTACTCCGCTATTAAAAAGAATGCATTTGAATCAGTTCTAATGAGGTGACTGAAACTGGAGCCAATTATACAGAGTGAAGTAAGTCAGAAAGAAAAACACCAATACAGTATATTAAAGCATATATATGGAATTTAGAAAGATGGTAACAATGACCCTATATGCAGACAGAAAAAGAGGCACAGAAATAACGAACAAACTTTTGGACTCTGGGAGAAGGCAAGGGTGGGATGATTTGAGAGAATAACATTGAAACATGTACATTACCATATGTGAATTAGATCAACAGTCCAGGTTTGATGCATGAGAGAGGGTGCTCAGGGCTGGTGTACTGGGATGACCCTGATGGAAGGGATGGGGAGGGAGGTGGGAGGGTATGTTCAGGATGGGAAACATACATACACCCATGGCTGATATGTGTCAATGTATGGCAAAAACCACTAAAATATTGGAAAGTAATTAGACTCCAATTAAAATAAATTAATTAATTTAAAATAAAATAAAATCTAATGTTATTCTCCAAAAACGTAAAAATAAACAATGCATATAAAAGAAGGAAAAAAGATTATAAACCACGATCAAGTGGGTTTTTTTTCCAGAGATGCAAAATTTTTTCAGTATCTGCAAATTAATGTTTTATACTACATTAACAAGTAATGCTGAAGAAGCTGAAGTTGAACGGTTCTATGAAGACCTACAAGACCTTTTAGAACTAACACCCAAAAAAGATGTCCTTTTCATTATAGGGGACTGGAATGCAAAAGTAGGAAGTCAACAAACACCTGGAGTAACAGGCAAATTTGGCCTTGGAATGCAGAATGAAGTAGGGCAAAGACTAATAAAGTTTTGCCAAGAAAATGCACTGATCATAGAAAACACCCTCTTCCAACAACACAAGAGAAGACTCTACACATGGACATCACCAGATTGTCAGCACTGAAATCAGACTGATTATATTCTCTGCAGCAAAAGATGGAGAAGTTCTATACAGTCAACAAAAACAAGATCAGGAGCTGACTGTGGCTCAGATCATGAACACCTTATTACCAAATTCAGACTGAAATTGAAGAAAGCAGGGAAAACCGCTAGACCATTCAGGTATGACCTAAATCAAATCCCTTATCATTATACAGTGGAAGTGACAAGAAGATGTAAGGGCCTAGATCTGATAGATAGAGTGCCTGATGAACTATGGAATGAGGTCCATGACATTGTACAGGAGACAGGGATCAAGATCATCCCCATGGAAAAGAAATGCAAAAAGCAAAATGGCTGTCTGAGGAAGCCTTACAAATAGCTGTGAAAAGAAGAGAAGTGAAAAGCCAAGGAGAAAAGGAAAGATATAAGCATCTGAATGCAGACTTCCAAAGAATAGCAAGAAGAGATAAGAAAATCTTCAGCGATCAATGCAAAGAATAAGAGGAAAACAACAGAATGGGAAAGACTAGAGATGTCTTCAAGAAAATTAGAGATACCAAGGGAACATTTCATGCAAAGATGAGCTCGATAAAGGACAGAAATGGTATGGACCTAACAGAAGTAGAAGATATTAAGAAGAGGTGGCAAGAATACACAGAAGGACTGTACAAAAAAGATCTTCACCACCCAAATAATCACAATGGTGTGATCACTCATCTAGAGCCAGACATCCTTGAATGTGAAGTCAAGTGTGCCTTAGAAAGCATCACTACGAACAAAGCTAGTGGAGGTGATGGATTCCGGTTGAGCTGTTTCAAATCCTGAAAGATGATGCTGTGAAAGTGCTGCACTCAATATGCCAGCAAATTTGGAAAACTCAGCAGTGGCCACAGGACTGGAAAAGGTCCGTTTTCATTCCAACCCTAAAGAAAGGCAATGCCAAAGAATGCTCACACTATCACACAATTGCACTCATCACACGCTAGTAAAGTAATGCTCAAAATTCTCCAAGCCAGGCTTCAGCAATATGTGAACCATGAACTTCCTGATGTTCAAGCTGGTTTTAGAAAAGGCAGAGGAACCAGAGATCAAATTGCCAACATCTGCTGGATCATGGAAAAAGCAAGAGAGTTTCAGAAAAACATCTAATTCTGCTTTATTGACTATGCCAAAGCCTTTGACTGTATGGATCACAATAAACTGTGGAAAATTCTGAAAGAGATGGGAATACCAGACCACCTGACCTGCCTCTTGAGAGATCTGTATGCAGGTTAGGAAGCAACAGTTAGAACTGGACATGGAACAACAAACTTTACAAATAGGAAAAGCAGTACATCAAGGCTGTATATTGTCACCCTGCTTATTTAACTTCTATGCAGAGTACATCATGAGGAACACTGGGCTGGAAGAAGCACAAGCTGGAATCAAGATTGCTGGGAGAAATATCAATAACCTCAGATGTGCAGATGACACCACCCTTAAGGCAGAAAGTGAAGAGGAACTAAAAGCCTCTTGATGAAAGAGGAGAGTGAAAAAGTTGGCTTAAAGCTCAACATTCAGAAAACAAAGATCATGGCATCTGGTCCCATCATTTCATGGGAAATAGACGGGGAAACAGTGGAAACAGTGTCAGACTTTATTTTTGGGGCTCCAAAATCACTGCAGATGGTCACTGCAGCCATGAAATTAAAAGACGCTTACTCCTTAGAAGAAAAGTCATGAGCAACCTAGATAGTACATTCAAAAGCAGAGACATTACTTTGGCGACTAAGGTCAGTCTAGTCAAGGCTATGGTTTTTCCAGTAGTCATGTATGGATGTGAGAGTTGGACTGTGAAGAAGGCTGAATGCCAAAGAATTGATACTTTTGAACTGAGGTGTTGGAGAGGACTCTTGAGAGTCCCTTGGACTGCAAGGAGATCCAACCAGTCCATTCTGAAGGAGATCAACCCTGGGATTTCTTTGGAAGGAATGATGCTAAAGTTGAAACTCCGGTATTTTGGCCACCTCATGGGAAGAGTTGACTCATTGGAAAAGACTCTGATGCTGGGAGGGATTGGGGGCAGGAGAAGATGGGGACGACAGAGGATGAGATGGCTGGATAGCTTCACTGACTTGATGGATGTGAGTCTGAGTGATCTCCAGGAGTTGGTGATGGACAGAGAGGGCTGGCATGCTGCAATTCATGGCGTCGCAAAGAGTTGGACACGACTGAGCGACTGGACTGAACTGAACAAATTCAAGAGTAAAAAACATACAGTCATCCTCAATAGATGCAAAAACGGTTTTTCTATATAATTCAACATTCATTTATGATAAAAACTCCCAAGTGCGCATAGAGGGAACATACTTCAACATAAGCAAGGATATAATATTACAAAAGCATAGCTAACATCATATTCCATGGTGAAAAGCTGAAAGAATTTCCTTTAAGGTCAGGAACAAGACAAGGGCACTCACTCTCACCACTTTTATTCAACATGGTTTTGGAAGTCCTAGCCATAGTGATCAGAGAAGAAAAAGATCATACACCATGACCAAGTGGACTTTATCCCAGGGATGCAAGGATTCTTCAATATCCACAAATCAATCAATGTAATTCACCACATTAACAAATTGAAAAATAAAAGCCATATGATTACCTCAATAGATGCAGAGAAAGCATTTGACAAAATTCAACATCCATTTATGATCAAAACTCTCCAGAAAGCAGGAATAGAAGGAACATACCTCAACTTAATAAAAGCTATATACGACAAACCCACAGCGAACATTATCCTCAATGGTGAAAAATTGAAAGCATTTCCCCCAAAGTCAGGAACAAGACAAGGGTGCCCACTTTCACCACTACTATTCAACATAGTTCTGGATGTTTGGCCACAGCAGTAGAGCAGAAGAAGAAATAAAAGGAATCCAAATTGGTAAAGAAGTAAAACTCTCACTGTTTGCAGATGACATGATCCTCTACATAGAAAATCCTAAAGACTCTACCGGAAAATTACTAGAGCTAATCAATGAATATAGTAAAGTTGCAGCATATAAAATCAACACACAGAAATCCCCTGCATTCCTATATACTAATAATAAGAAAGTAGAAAAAGAAATTAAGAAAACAATTCCATTCACCATTGCAATGAAAAGAATAAAATACTTAGGAAAATATCTACCTAAAGAAACTAAAGACCTGTATATAGAAAACTATAAGACACTGGTGAAAGAAATCAAAGAGGACACTAATAGATGGAGAAATATACCATGTTCTGGATTGGAAGAATCAATATAGTGAAAATGAGTATACTACCCAAAGCAATCTACAGATTCAATGCAATCCCTATCAAGCTACCAGCGGTATTTTCACAGAGCTAGAACAAACAATTTCACAATTTGTATGGAAATACAAAAACAAAAAAATCAAATAGCCAAAGCAATCTTGAGAAAGAAGAGTGGAACTGGAGGAATCAACCTGCCTGACTTCAGGCTCTACTACAAAGCCACAATCATCAAGAGAGTAAGGTACTGGCACAAACACAGAAATATCAATCAATGGAACAAAATAAAAAGTCCAGAGATAAATCCACACACCTATGGATACCTTATCTTCGACAAAGGAGGCAAGAATATACAATGGATGAAAGACAATCTTTAACAAGTGGTGCTGGGAAAACTAGTCAACTGCTTGTAAAAGAATGAAACTAGAACACTTTCTAACACCACACACAAAAATAAACTCAAAATGGATTAAAGATCTAAACGTAAGACCAGAAACTATAAAACTCCTAGAGGAGAACATAGACAAAACACTCTCCAACATAAATCACAGCAGGATCCTCTATGACCCACCTCCCAGAATACTGGAAATAGAAGCAAAAATAAACTAATGGGATCTAATTAAAATTAAAAGTTTCTGCACAAAGGAAACTATAAGCAAGGTGAAAAGACAGCCTTCTGAATGCGAGAAAATAATAGCAAATGAAGCAACTGACAAACGACTAATCTCAAAAATATACAAGCAACTTATGCAGCTTAATTCCAGAAAAATAAATGACCCAATCAAAAAATGGGCCAAATAACTAAACAGACATTTCTCCAAAGACATACAGATGGCTAACAAACACATGAAAAGATGTTCAACATCACTCATTATCAGAGAAATGCAAATCAAGACCACAATGAGGTACCATTTCACGCCAGTCAGAATGGCTGCAATCCAAAAGTCTACAAGCAATCAATGCTGGAGAGGATGTGGAGAAAAGGGAACCCTCTTACACTGTTGGTGGGAATGCAAACTAGTACAGCCACTATGGAGAACAGTGTGGAGAGTCCTTAAAAAACTGGAAATAGAACTGCCTTATGACCCAGCAATCCCACTGCTGGGCATACACACTGAGGAAACTAGAATTGAAAGAGACACGTGTACCCCAATGTTCATCGCAGCACTGTTTATAATAGCCAGGACATTGAAGCAACCTAGATGTCCATCAGCAGATGAATGGATAAGGAAGCTGTGGTACATATACACAATGGATTATTACTTGGCAATCAAAAAGAATACATTTGAATCAGTTCTAATGAGGTGGATGAAGCTGGAGCTGATTATATAGAGTGAATAAGCCAGAAAGAAAAACACCAATACAGTATATTAACACATATATATGCAATTTAGAAAGATGGTAATGATAACCCTGTATGTGAGACAGCAAAAGAGATGCTGATGTACAGAACAGACCTTTTGACTCTGTGGGAGAGGGTGAGGGTGGGATGATTTGGGAAAATGGCATTGAAACATGTATAATATCATATAAGAAATGAATCGCCAGTCTAGGTTCTATGCAGGACACAGGACGCTTGGGGCTGGTGCACTGGGATGACCCCGAGAGATGGTATGGGGAGCGAGGTGGGAGGGGGGTTCAGGATTGGGAACACGTGTACACCTGTGGTGGATTCATGTTGATCTATGGCAAAACCAATACAGTATTGTAAAGTAAAATAAAGCAAAATTTTAAAAAAAATAAAAATAAAAACTAAAATAAAAGGAATCTAAATTGGAAAGGAAGATAAAACTGTCACTGTTTACAGATGGCATGATGCTTCAGATAGAAAACTATAAAGAAGCTATCAGAAAACTACCAGAGTTCAATGAATGTGATAATGCTCCTGGATACAAAATTAACATACAGAAATCTGTTGCATTTCTATTCACTAGCAAACAGCAGAAAGAGAATTTAAAGAAGCAACTCTATTTACCTCCACATTGGGTTTTTACATTTTGGTATATGATTCATCTTGATTTGACTTTTCATCAAATATGTAAGGTCTGTGTCTAGGTTTGCTGGGTTCCAGCCTCAGCAGAGTCCAGGGATACCCTCAGGATGAACAGCATTGGTGATGGAATGAATGACACGGGGAAACCAAGCTTCAGTGAGTGAGGCCTGTCACTTTATTTTCAGAGTGAGCTTTTATACCCTGAGTTGTACATTGAGCAAAGTGAAAAATGCAGAGTCATGCAGAGTCAGCTCAACATTCCATCAGTATTAACTTTTATCAATGCCAGGTTTCTTCCTGCATACCATTTCATAAACAAGGGTCTTATTTTCTGTACATTATCTTCTTGCCCAGAGGCCTGTTGACATTTTATGACCCATTTTTGATAAAGCTTGGTCAGCTAGAACACTTACTTTCCCTTGAAATGTTTTTTTCTCAAATTCCTTAGCCTGCATCACCCTTAAAGTACAGAGTTACATTTTTATGAAGCAAAGGTTCAATGAGTTACAGCAAAGAAAGAACTTATTAACTCAAAGTCTAATGTTGCTAATGCTAAGGCTACTACTTGTTTTTTCTACATCCTAACTATATGCACTCCCAGGAACACAATGGATAAGGGATATGGGAACTTGGCAGCAAGCATTGGCTCAACAATGTTGCAAGAGTCTGGATAAACCTGCCAAGTAAGCTAGAATGCTAACAGGGGGTTTGAATTGAAATACTCCTTTCATGCCCAGGAGATTTATCAACTAGAGCCCTAAGTTGATTTTTTCCAGAGAAAGGCTGTTGGGGATAGCCCCCTGTTAATGTCAGAAGAGTTGGTGAAAGGCATAAAATAGTGAGACAGACAGATTCTGGTTTTGGGGTAGATGCTCAAGCAGGTCCAGGGGATCCCTAGAGTCCTGATCCACCTTGCTTGTCAGGTCTCTTCTGCATCACCTTGTCATGGGTGGGATCGGCCCAGGGAGTCCCTCGAGTCCTGAAGCCTTGCTTGTCAGGTCTCCTTCGCATGACCTTGTCATGGGTGGGATCTCCCTTGCTGGCTCCTGGCATAGGGTTTTGGTTGTTTGTTTGTTTTGTGTGCAGGTGCCCTGTTGTTTTGACATCATTTGTTCAACAGACTATCTTTGTTCAATCATAATGCTTTTGTTTCTTTGCTGAGGATTAGTTGCCTGTATTTACATAGGTTTGTGTCTGGGCCCTATTCTGTTTTATTGATCTATTAGTCTATTTTTTTTTTCTACAGTACCATACTCTTTTGGTTATTGTAGCTATAGAGTAACTCCAAGTTTAAGTCAAGCAACATCAGTCTTTCAACTTTATTCTTCTCATTCAATATTGAGTTAGCTATTCTGCCTCTCCATATAAGCTATAGAGTCAATTTGTCAATACCTATAGAATAATTTTCTGGGATTTTGATTGAAATTTCATGGAGTCTACAATCAATTGGGAACAAACTAACATCCTGACAATGTTGATCTTCCTATGTATGAACATAAGATACCTCTCTACTTAGCTTTCCTTTGATATATTTCATATAGATTGCATGTATTTCACTAGTTTTATACCTAAATGTTTCATTCTAAATTAATAATGTACATTGTAATGTGTTTTTAACTTTAAATTTCCTTTTTCATTGCTGGTATATATGAAAATAGCTGGCTTTTTAATATTAACCATCTATAATAAAGTTCCCTAGTGGTTGTTGCTGAGGTGATTTCCTGAAATCAAAATAAATGCAACAGGTAATAAAACATCGACTCTGGTTGGGGAAAGTCTGTGGAACTCTCCACCAGTAGCTTGGGCCTACATGAGTGCCTCAGGCACTTCTAGCCAGCAGCATCACAGTCGGTTTGCTGAGACTAGAACAACAGTGATTTAACCAGTATGTGGGGGAAAGGGGGAGATGTTGGTCAAAGGGTACAAACTTTCAGTTATAAGATGAATAAGTTCTAGGGATTTAAGATTCAGTGTGATGACTACAGTTACCAATACTGTACTATATAACTGAAGTTTGCAAAGAAAGTAAATCTTAAATATTTATACCACACACACACAAAATTATAATTATCAGGGGTAATATGTGGGCTTCCTTGATAGCATAGCTGGTGAAGAATCCACCTGCAATGCAGGAGACCCTATTTCAATTCTGCATCAAGAAGATCCCCTGAAGAAAGGTTATGCTACCCACTCCATTATTCTTGGGTTTCCCAGGTGACTCAGACAGTAAAGAATCCACTTGCAATGTGGGAGACCTGGATTCATTCCCTGGGTTGGAAAGATCCCCTGGAAGAGGGTGTGACAACCGACTCCAGTATTCTTGCCTGGAGAATCCCATGGGCAGAGGAGCCTGGCAGGCTACAATCCATGGGGTCACAGAGAGTCAAACACAACTGAGTGATTAAGCACGCATGGGGTGATACATGTGTTAGCTAACCTTATTGTGATAATTAATTTGTAATACATATGTGTATCAAATCATCACACTGTACACCTTAAACTCACACAATTTCATATAGCAATTATATCTTAATGAATCTAGAAAAATGATACTAAAAATAAATTTGTCCAAACCCAACATAGGGTGAACTGTAAAGTATGGACTCTGGGTGATAATGTGTCAATGTAGGGTCATCAATTGTAACCAATGTACCACTTGGTGTGGGAAGTTGCTAGTGAGGGAAGCTGTACATGTGTGGAGGCAGGGGGCATATGGGAAATGGCTATACCTGCCTCTTAATTTTGTTGCATGAGAACATTTTGCACTGGAATCTCTTGGGATACTTAATAGAATTGAGATAACTGGAGTCCACTTGAAACCTCCTAGATCAAATCTTTGCAGTATAAGCCTAGGAATTTGCTTTTTAGTAAGGTTTTCAGGTAATTCCTAAAGGCATCAGGAATGCCAGCATGGCTTTCTTTCTTAGCTCCTTTAGGTTTTTACTGAAATAAAAACTTCTCTAAACTATCTTCTTTCAACACCCTATTTGAAAATGTAGGCTCATTATTTTGGAAATCGTGCATTCCTTATACCCCCTTCTCTACCTGATATTTATCTCTAGAATGAATGACTATTGTAAACATATTTTATCACTCATTTATTGATTTATCTACCTACTCTCAACTCAATTCTTAACAACTAGAATGTAAACTCTATGAGAACATGTTCTTTTGTATTATGTTTTATTCACTGCTGAATGCTCAATACCTTGTAAAGCCCTTTAACATTAGTACTCAGTAAATATTTGTTAAATAAATGAATCACTCCACCAAGTGCTTCAAATTTATATACTTAAAATACCAACATTCTTGTACCTTTTTCTCTCCTTCAAAAATAAATCTCAATTCTACCTCTTGCTCTCAAAAGAGAAAAAGTAATGTATAATTTGATTTAAAGATGAAAGATTCCTTGAAATATGTCTTGTGTTCATCACATCATAACCCAGCAGTAAGCTTTTGTGTTCTCTCTTTATCATCACCAACTTTGTGTATTCCTTTGATGTCAAGATCTGGGGTCAAAGACTGGGTAAGGTTGAAAGTAAAGAAGAAAATTCAAGGAGTGTCAACCTTAATGGTAGCAATAAATAATGCTTTGCTAAAAGCTGCCTAAGAATAAATGGCACAGTCTGTGTAGGTGTATGTAAATGATATGCAAATCAGAATCGAATTTTAATGCAAATGTATGTGTGGTCCTCCTAACTATTTCATGCACCTGGATAGAGCCCCTAGGAAAATTCTAGTGGAGAGAAATGTGCTCTCAGCAATATTTTAATGACTGGGTGGACTGGAGACCAGAGGGTACCACACCTGGCATGCATCACGAGGTCTGCTAGTTAGCTGCTAAAAACAAGCTCTTATATATGGAATATTACTTTGCAGCTTTGGTGAACTACCAATTTGAATTTTGAACACCTTAACTTACCTTGTCTATAAGTGAGTATGACCTTGTTTTGCCCAAGGCTAGTGGGAAATAGTATCAGTTAACAAACTGTTTAAAGCAGGTACATGTTAGGAATTTTTGAACTGGAGGTACTGCCAAATATAAATTATCCCAACTCAGTGCTATAATCATATTTCATTAAAAAACACAATCCAACCTGTCTGGTTTTGAATCCTACTAGTATGAATTCCATTTCTATGAAATGGAGAAAAACTGTTGGAAAAAAAATTTGGTGAAATAAGTTGAGATTGCCTGAAAAGTGAAAGTCACTCAGTCGTGTCTGACTCTTTGTGACCCCCTGGACTGTAGTCTGCCAGACTCTTCTTTCCATGGAATTCTCCAGGCCAGAATACTGGAGTGAGTTGCCATTTCCTTCTCCAGGGGATCTTCCCAACCCAGGGATCGAACCCAGGTCTCTCTCATTGCAGGTGAATTCTATACCATCTGAGCCACCAGGGATAATACCTTAAATATAAGCAAAGTTGATAGGTGAAACAAAGATGCAAAGACAATGTCTCAGTTCAAAGACCATGAATGAGATAATAAGATCAAGCACTATGATGCTTTACGACAGCTTTGCATACCTTGTCCATTTAAGAAAATCACAATCATGAAACATATCAACTTTTATTTTCATATTTCTATGACCCTTTATTATTATCAATACTTTTCCAACTCTCTTATACTATCTCCACTAATTTTCATGTCAATAAGTCACTAGCAAACCATTTTTTTTTTTAAGTTTTTAAAAAGTGAGTGAAACTTTTGTTTCTGGCATTATGACTGATTGGGTACTCTAGGAACCTTCCTGCAGCCAGACATCATGTACTGAATAGGAGACATTTTGTGGTATCACCAGTCTAACAAGAGAAACTCTTAATATCCCCTTTTAGAAAATATCCTGTGGTGTGAGAGGAGCAGATTTGCAAGTGAGAGAGGCAGAATTTCTCAGAGAGTAAATACTTTAGTGCTATCAGGATCCTGAGTTTTGAGCTAATTGTGCTGGAAGGCAACTTCCAGTACTCTTTCAAGTCAAAGGACATGGAGGTTGATGTCACCTCAGTTTCTGGGTAAAAGTCTCCGACCACCAGCAAAAAATTTGGGTAATTCTTCTAAGCCCATGCTACTCAAAATGTGTTCTGTGAACAAATAGTAACATTATCATCTGGGAATAAAGTAGAAACCCTAACTCTCAGACCACAATCCAAATCTATTGAATTATAATCTGTATTTTAATAAATTCCCTAGGTGATTCTTATGCACATTATAGCTTGAGAAGAACTGTTGTAGAGAGAAATATTTCCCTAATATGGGCCCATCAAACTGCAATTAAAATAAGACAATGAGCTCATAGTTATGAACAAGCACACAAGAAAAAAGCCAAATAACCTAGACCAGATATGCATGAATCCTTTAAGATGCAAGCACACAAATCAGTGAGCATGCAGTGGAACATGTCAGGTAATTAACAAATACATTAGAGCCCTAAAAATAAAGCTTCTAAAAATAAAAAAAAATATGATTGTTGAAATAAAAATGAGAAAAAAGTCTCCTTCTGGAACCCTGTGATGTGAGTGTTAGGCCATTTGATATCACCCCGTAAGTTCCTTAAACTATCTTCACTTTTTAAAATTTTTTTCATTATTGGTTGATTGGTTGGGTTCCACTGCCTTGTCTTTAAGTTGATTGATTAATCTTCATCTAGTCTGTTAGTTCCTTTAGTATATTTTTCAGTTCAGCTATTGTATTTTTTTTTTTTACTCTTATTTGGGTACTTTCTTATATTTCCCACCTCTTTGTAGAAGTTCTTACTGTGTTTATCTATCCCTATCTCCAGCTCATTTAGCATCTTTATGATTATTACTTTGAATCCTTTTCCAGGTAAATGAAATTTACCTGACACCTGATAGCTCCTCTTAATTTTTTTTTTTCTGAAAAATAGATTCCATTCAAATGGTAACCAAAGAATAAATAGCTGGAGTAGCTATATACTTATGTCAGATAAAACAGACTTTAAAACAAAGACTGCAACAAGAGACAAAGCAACACATTACATAATAAAGGGATCAATCCAACAAGAAGATATAACTTTTGTAAATATTTATGCACCCAACATAGAAGCAACCAAATGTTTAACAAACCTAACAGAGCTGAAGGAAGAAACAAACAGCAGTACAACAGTGGTAGAGGATTTTAATACCCCACTAACACCAAGGAACAGATTATCAAGACAGAAAAAAACAAGAGAGTGAAAAGAAAACACTGGTTTTTAACAACACATTAGATAAGATGAACTTAATATTTTCAGAAAATTCCATTCAAATGGAATAAAATACACATTATTCTCAAGTACACATGGAACACTTTCCAAGATATGATATATTATGGTACAAAATGTCTTAATAAATTTTGGATGAGTGAAATCATATCATGTATCTTTTCAGACTGCAATGGCATGAAGCTAGAGATAACACAAAGAAAACTGGAAAATTCACCAATATGTGTATGTTAAGCAAAATTCCACTGAAAAATCAATGGGCCGGAAATAAAAAAGACCTTGAGAAAACAAAAAAAAAAAAAAAAAGGAAATGTAACAGACCAAAATTTATGGGATACAACAAAAGCAGTTCTCAGAGGGAAGTTCATGGCAATAAAAGCCTACCTCAGGAAACAAGATTAAGTCTCAAATAAACAACCAAACTTTACATCACAAGAAACAGGAAAAAAATAAATAAATAAAGGCCAAAGTTAGTAGGTTAGCAGAGAAAGGGATATAACAAAGATTATAGTAGAGTTGTATGAAATTAGAGACTACTATCGGAGAAGGCGATGGCACCCCACTCCAGTATTCCTGTCTGGAAAATCACATGGACCAAGGAACCTGGTAGGCTGCAGTCCATGGGGTCATGAAGAGTCAGACACAACTGAGCAACTTCACTTTCACTTTTCACTTTCATGCATTGGAGAAGGAAATGGCAACCCACTCCAGTGTTCTTGCCTGGAGAATCCCAGAGACGGGAGCCTGGTAGGCTGCCGTCTATGCGGTCACACAGAGTCAGACACGACTGAAGTGACTTAGCAGCAGCAGCAGCAGACACTACTATGGAAAAGATGACTAAAACAAAGCTGCTTCTTTTAAAAGAAAAAACTGATAAACCTCTAGCTATACTCACCAAGAAAAAGAAGAGAGTATTTAAAATCAGAAATGAAATAGGAGATATTAAAACTGATGGCATGGAAATACAAAGAACCATGAGACTACTCTAAACAATTACACATCTACAAATTGGACAACATAGAAGAAATGGATAAATTGCTAGAAACATATAACCTACCAAGACTAAATTATAAAGAAACCAATTATAAAGAAAATATGAACCAATTACTAGTCAGGAACAGGTCAGGAAGCAACAGTTAGAACTGGACATGGAACAACAGACTGTTTACAAATAGGAAAAGGAATACGTCAAGGCTGTATATTGTCACTCTGCTTATTTAACTTCTATGCAGAGTACATCATGAGAAACGATGGACTGGAAGAAACACAAGCTGGAATCAAGATTGCTGGGAGAAATATCAATAACCTCAGATATGCAGATGACACCACCCTTATGGCACAAAGTGAAGAGGAACTGAAAAGCTTCTTGATGAAAGTGAAAGAGGAGAGTGAAAAAATTGGCTTAAAGCTCAACATTCAGAAAACGAAGATCATGTCATCTAGTCCCATCACCTCATGGCAAATAGATGGGGAAACAGTGGAAACAGTGTCAGACTTTATTTTGGGGGGCCCCAAAATCACTGCAGATGGCGATTGCAGCAACAAAATTAGAAGATGCTTACTCCTTGGAAGCAAAGTTATGACAAACCTAGACAGTATATTAAAAAGCAGAGACGTTACTTTGCCGAAAAAGGTCTGTCTAGTCAAAGTTACGGTTTTTCCAGTAGTCATGTATGGATGTGAGAGTTGGACTATAAAGAAAGCTGAGCACTGAAGAACTGATGCTTTTGAACTGTGGTACTGGAAAAGACTAGAGAGTCCCTTGGACTGCAAGGAGATCAACCAGTCAATCCTAAAGGAAATCAGTCCTGAATATTCATCGGAAGGACTGATGCTAAAACTGAAACTCCAATACTTTGGCCACCTGATGTGAAGAACTGACTCATTTGAAAAGACCCTGATGCTGGGAAAGATCAAAGGCCAGAGGAGAAGGGAACGACAGAGGATGAGATGGTTGGATGGCATCACCGACTCAATGGACATGAGTTTAAGTAAACTCCGGGAGTTGGCAATGGACAGGAAAGCCTGGTGTTATACAGTCCATGGGGTCACAGAGAGTCAAACACAGTGAGTGACTCAACTGAAAGGAAGTTCCTTGGCATAGATCTTGGTTTTGACCACTTTATTATTTTCAAGATCACTCTTTTTTCCATTCTTGTTTCAACCTGTATTATTTTTGTAGTGGCTTACCAATGAAGATAAATTTGTCATATTTAGAATACTGTGAAAATACCACAGGTTTGAGTCCAGGCCAATAATTCAGAAGTCTGGAACTTTCTTGGCATCTTATTCCCAAATTCACTCTCTTGGAATCTAGGGTTGCCAGGATTGATTGTAATTCTCAAAACTTGTGATATCCACAGCCCTTCCACTCTGATTTCCTCTGGTCTTATCATTTGAGATCTCATTTCTAAGGGATTTTTGCTCCTTTCACTGGCAGGGCTTTTGACCTTTTCCACATTGTTTGCTTTCAGTTCTCTTCTTCCTTTAGAGAGAGCAAGCACCCTGCACTTCATAAGGCCAGCTGTGCCAGGGGAGCTCAAGAAAAGTGTGCCATAGGGCAGAGATCTTCCCCTTAGATCAAAGTCCACTCATTCCTCAGCAGCAAGCCCTGGTACACTGCAGGTGGGAAGAAAGGAGCTGGTCTGATATGTCTCACACTCTATTTGGAACCATTGCTTTCTTTTGCATCTAAGCTCCACTGTTGAAGCTAGTCCATTTTTTTTCCAGATTATTTTAGCTCATAGTGATATTTTCTTAGAGACCTCATTTTCTTTTATTCCAATTTAAATCTCCTCAGGGAAAAACCAAATTTTTTCAGATGGATTTGTATACATGTGACTACCATAGGAGAGGTGGGTTCAAGTTCTCTCCTATTGTGCTGTCTGTTGCATACAGATTAAACTGTAGGTACTAGTCCTCTATTCCAAAGTCCTAGAATGTTTCAGCGAAGTTAAGAGCTCCTGAGTGCTTGGTCATTAAAGGCTGGTTTACTAAAAAGACAGAGCTTTACTATGATATTAACAGCTCCCTGATTTTGCCTTGAGTTCTTTTGTCTGATATTCAGCTCCTCAAAGATAGAATCCCAAGTAACTGAAGCATTCCAGTTACCACTGGCTATGTTGGCTATGAATCTGTGGGCAATTTGTCAGGAGATATAGATAGAGTGCACTCATTCCAGTTTAGCCCTGTATCAGAGTTAACTGCTTTGTAATATCTATTCTCATTTTATTCTTCAGTAAAAGAAAACTCTCTACCCCATTTTAATTTGACACTCTGTCCCCCAGAATAAGAGTACATTTCTCAGAGACATCTTTTGCTCAGCATAACCATATATGACTATGTTCTGTCCAATGCATGATAAGCAGAAATGTGTGTTATTTTAATAAACTTTACCTTAAGAAATAGTGTATGTGCCCTTTATATCTTCCTCTGCTGGAAACACAGAGGACACGGTCATATCGCCAGGGAGAACAGAAGACAGAAGAACCCTACAACACAATACCAGACTATACCATATAAGCATCGGAGTGCAAACACAGACTTTTATTTAAAAGAGAAATACACTTCTAACCTGTTTCAATCACTGTTATTTTAGGAGTTTCCTTCACTAACACATACGAATTTTATGTCCTATGAACTTCATAGAAATGACCAACTGAAGGCTTGGAGCACACACTGCCTAATCTTACCTGTTCCAGCCCTCACTGCTCTTTCCATTTTCTCAATAACCTGTGCTATCGATCCTAATACTCTCTCTCCACTTACACCTTTGCTTCTTTTCAGTTTGGATTCTGGGCCTGTTTCCCTAGTTTTCAATTTCCCTAATTTCAATTCTCTGTCCAGCTACAACATTCATTTTTTTCTCCCCAGCTCGGTGATTATGTAAACATTCTTCCAGTTATCATCTGACACTATTCGGTTCTGGATCTTCTAGACACATAAGACATATTCTCAGGCAAAACTGAACTTACCATGCAAGACAAAGCATTTATTATTCTCCTGCTTGTCCCTTACATCTCCTCGCAATTGAAGACTTTGGAAAACTGTTATTCACATCAACTTTCTAACTCGGACAGATGAACGAACACACACAAAAAAATGAATTTCCAAGGAATGAGAGTGTATTGAAAGCCCACAAATGAGTAATATCAAAGTGAGAAATCTCATATCTGTCAAACACCACTTCCCTCCACTGACTCAAGCTGTAGCCAAACACCTTTGAATGGAGGGATGCTATTTCTGTTCTGCTGAATTGACCTTCCCTAGCCACCTTCCCTGAGATGCTCCTAAATTCCTCCATATAAATGTCTATTATTTTCAATGGCATCAATGGTCAATAAAAGAATATGCCCTTACCTCAGTCCCAGAACAGAATGTCCATTATCATTAATGATGATCATAACCTGAGAAACGAGTCAATTGACCTCTTATCATATGCCCTCAGGTGACACAATCTGGCTTCCCTGGAGGTTTTTGTGCATTTGACACAATAGGATTAATTCAGCATAAAAATGTTCTCTGGCCTTTCCGAACTTAAAGTAGAATACAAAATGACCTACTTTGACTATACTTAACTTCTCTTACAGTTAGTGGATTTTTTTTTTTTTTCTAATTCTTAGTTCATTACTTTCCCAAAGTGTTTATGTGAAAGGATTCTTAAATGCTTACATCTACACCTATATTAGAATGTTAATACTTTTTTTAAAAAATACCACCATATTATCAAGGAGCATCCCCAGCAGGAGGTAAGCAGAAAATTAGTATTAGCAAGAGATGAAAAATGAATCTGAAACGGAGGTTTGAGATTCTGTTTGGCAAGGATTTCTGACCTGATGGTATGCTAGTACACTTAAAGAAGGAAGAGGCTATCCAGGGAGAATATAATTTATAAAATGAACGGTCAGTGTTTCAAAAGCAATCAAGTTAAATTTTCATAAAAGAAGGACATTCATTTTATTAGGCAATACCTAAAAATTGAAAGTTTCACCAATTTTGTGTACTTATACCTCCAAATCAGATATTATCAAACTATTTTTTTTTTAAAAGGCAAATTTAAAAAAATCACTACTATATAGTTATGGTAGCGGTATAAAACTACTTATAGTTACGACTCAATTTTGCTGAGTCATCATCACATGCTTGACTAGCTCTTCCACCTTGAACGTGTTCTGATCCTATAAAAATCCAAAACTAGTCATTATTTCCCTTGTCTTTGTTTCTTTTTCTTCACGAAAGAGTAATTATGAAGAAAAAGTTGTCCCATTTCTCTTACAGCACTCACTGGCTATAGAGCAGCGCTAGACCCACATCAGGTACTCACATTTCAAAAGGTTAAATCATATTTAAGATTATGTGGTATAATGGCATTTGTACAATATCAGAGTTTAGATCCTTGACCTATACCATAGATGAATCTATCATTATAAACATAGGTCTTATCTATACAACTTTAAAATATTCAGGATTGGGGAAAAATTATTACAAATAATTGTTCAGCACTGAAAGTGAAAGTCGCTCAGTCGTGTCCGACTTTCTGCAACCCCATGGACTATACAGTTCATGCAATTCTCCAGACCAGAATACTGGAATGGGTAGCAATTCCCTTCTCCAGGGGATCTTCCCTACCCAGGGATACAACCCAGGTCTCCCGCATTGCAGGCAGATTCTTTACCAGCTGAGCCACCAGGGAAGACCTCATTTTATTTATAAGTGAGCAGTTATGGATGATCAATGGTTCAGACTCTCCTCTAGCAGCTTCCTTTGCTTATGCAAAAGGGAAAAGGGGAAACGAACACTCTCATACAGAGGTGAATGTCACCAGAGTGAACCCTGACATTCTGGATGTGAGGCCACTTGGAAATACAAGCAAGCCCGAGGAGCTCAGAGCCCTGTGTTGCTTGGGACAGGGCACAGGAAGTTAACATCTAGGAGCAGAGTCAGGAAACCTGTGTTCAAGGCCTGTCTACACTGTGCATTGGCAGCAGAAGCCAAGGCAAGATGCTTTACTCTGCCAACCCTTGCTTTTTTTAGCACTAGTGATAAAATTAACAATAAAAATAGAATTTTTAGGTAACATTTTTATTCTTAAATGTCAAGATATGCTTATTCACAATCCTTCATGTCATCACTCCTTTCAAACTTCTTAATAAACAAAAATATCAAGAAAAATTACAATACTATCTATTGAAAATCAATGATTCTTCTTAAAAACTTTAAAAAGCATAATTTAGACAATGACAAAGTAAATCAACTTTAGATGTTTTCAGTGAAATCTTTTTAAATAAAGAAATCTGTTATGATACAAGCAAATTGGGCTTATTCAGTCCAGCAAGAAAGACTATAAGGAATTGTGAACTGGTATTTCATCACAGGAAGTGAATGGACAACTTTTATTGCTTATGGATTGGACAAAAATCTTATGGTGAGAAATAAGAAGGAATTGAATCTTTGAGTTGGTTGATTTTTTAAAATAAGGATACAACTATATGAGGTTCTAAGTAAAAATGCAGGTATTATATAAGTCATATATTCTGTGGTTCTAATTTTATAACTGATTAAGGGGGTTGGTGGTGGTTCTAGTTCTAAGTCACACTAGCTTTTGGCCATCTGCTGACCAGTCCAGAGGACTGGCCACAAACATAGTCTCATTTCTTATCTATAGCACTGTGATGATCCTATGTCATCATCTTCAAAAAACAAAAAGTTTAGAGTCAAATCAGGGTATGATCTTTTGCTTCTTTTGTTAAGGATGAGTTGTCAGGTCACCTGATATGATAGTGGCTACACAGCAACATTTAACACTGGAGATGTACACAAAGTAGAAAAGAAGAGTGATGATTGGATTTTGTGGAATGCTTCAAACTCATGTGCAGAAACTACTGAACTCAGGACAAGTCAGACAAAAGGTATTATGATCTACCTTGGAGATAGATAGATGGCCAACTCCTCCACTTCAGAGGAGCATTCTACTTAGCTGAGAATATTTATCCAAATGCAGCACAGAATGATGAGAATGGCACAGGTTAATAGAAAGTCTAAAGCTACTAGATTTTCTGTTATTACTGGGGCCAAATAGTTTAAATTTGTCTTTTGAGTATTGAAGCTGTGAAAGTATCATTTAAAACTTAAGGTTAATGATCATCCTTTCCAATGGTATAATATCATTGTAGAAACTATCACCCAGATGACATGCATAAAACTCAATCAGGGTAACCTTGGAGTAATTCTTCAAACAGTCTATAGTGGTTTCATTTTGTAAGTTGCTGGGCACACATCTCAATGAGACATTGTCTATAAAGGGCCCAGGGATCTTGGATTTCTAAAGGCTCTGACATTTACACCACAGACTCAGGATAGGTAGGGAACCAAGTAAACAGCAAAGGAACCAAGTAAAGTTTTGATGTTCATATAACAAGAGTGCTCTACTGGGGTGCAGGTGTTATTTACCATAACAAGAGTGTTCCAGTTATCTCTTCCTTGAGGAAGACAAATTCCTTGAGTGTAGGTTAATGATTTACAATATTTTAGAAAAAAATAAGTGAACCAGAATGAGGAGCCCTGGTATTTGTTCCTAGCTCTGCTGTGTCTCCAACTCTATGGAGGCTGTTGTAGGAAAATTTGGGGTAAAATCTGGGACCCCAACTGTTTTTTATTTGTACTGCATCTGTTGCTCTAAATCTAAGCCAGCATGTTTCTATTGATATAATTCATTCAAAAAAAAATTTGAGCCATCTATGAATTTTATTGAGGCTCACTCTATTAGATAAAATTAGCATCCATAAATGTCTTCAAGATATGAGATGTTGGGGTTTGTTTTTCATTAAGAGAACCTCTGTGGCACACACTTAATCTTTCCATAGGGCCTTTTGTATGACTGAACAGTGGTTGACAGCAACTCCCTTAATCAGTCGGTGCTCTTAACAAAAGATTTTGGAGTCACACCCTTGGTCCAATATCTAAATTGTGTTTTCTGAACAGCATCTTAGATTCAACTTGTGCTTAGAACACACTTCATAAGTTGAGTATCACCTGCCTTCTAGAAGAGGTTGAGGATTTTCAAAACCAATAACACCTGGATCCCTTTAACATCCCTTTCCTTAATTCTCTCTTTCCCATTTTATTATAGGAGCAAAAAGAAACCAAGCAACACCTTCAACACGTTGCTTGGAAGTCTCTGTAGCTTGATCACCCAGATCATAAGACACATATTCTACTTTCCACATTCATACTGCAATAAAGTTGTCAAGCTTTCCACTGCTATAACAAGGACTCCCCATCGCCGCTTCCTATACTTTTCAAGAGCATGTTCCCCACCTCCTTTTGAAGTTTCAAAATCTATATTTATACTAAAAGCAGTTCAACATAGTTTAAACTTTCACTAACCCTCTTTTCAAAGTTTACTACCCAGTTCCAAAGCCACACTCACATTTCAGGTTTTTCTATGGAGGCACACTGCTTTCAGGTATAAGATCTGTATCATTTATCTTTTAATATGTAAGAAGTTATCCCCACCCCACCCCTAGAACCAGCAGCTTCAAACAATAAGCATTACCTTATGGGTTTTGGGAGTCAGAAATCCAGATTTAGCATCACTTCCCATTTTTGATCTTTCACAAGGTTTGAATGCAGTTGTCATGTGAGGCTGCAGTGATCTCAGAGCTCAAATGGGAACGGACCCACTTCCAAGCTCATTTGACCTGTAAGCCCTCACTGGCTATTGGCTGGAGACACCAGATCTTTGCCACCTGTGCCTCTCCATGTGCCAGCTCCAACGTGGCAGCTGCCTTCACTCTGAATTAAGTGAGAAACCTCTCTGTCCCTCTCTCTCCCACACTTCCCTCTACCCTGTTCCTCTCTTTCTTCCTCTCTCTCTTCCCCAATAATTAATACTTTTATTATAACCTACTTTTGGAAGTAACATCTTATCACTTTTCCATGCTGTGTTGATTAGAATCAAACACCAGGCGATGGGGATCACTATGGCCTACCATAAAGACAAGTCTCTTTAGAAAAATCAGGACTGCAATGGGTAAAATGAAATTTTCACAAGACAAAATAAACTTCATGTCCTAGAAACATTTTGTCTTCCACAAAATCAGAGCTCAGGCAGAATATGTGATTCACCATGGGCTGTCAGAAACCTTGAGCTGAAGAGGTGCAAACAGCCTTGAAAGAGAAGTGCTTCACCAACCAAGTAGAGGGGCCTCAGCTGAATCTTGTTGACTCCTCAAAGTGTGGAACTTAAATAAAGAAACCTGTTAATATGTAACCAACGTGAGTTTTACTGACTTCCTTCAGCAAAGAAAAATGCCACAAAGGTGATCCTGAAACAGAGTGTCAATAGGAGTAAATATATGCATGGATTTTGTTATTTAGGGGTTAGACTCCGCCCGTTAGAAGGGGGAATATTAGGAGGGGGATACTGTGCAGCTTCAGAACTGATTGATGTAAGTGAGGCAAGGTTTTGAGCAAATAAGTGCTCAAAACATTCTGCGGTTACAATGATTTACAGGGATGGTTGTTCCAGTTTTCAATATCTACCACTTAATTCGAGACACATTAATAATATCATTGCTTAATGGATTATATTACCTGTTTAGCCCAAATGTCTATTTATTCTGTGAGATAAAAATGGAAATATGATTAGAGAGTTCACTGCTGCCTGTATAAATTTGAACACTGAAATGGCCAGTAGCTTATATGTATGTATAATTGGAGATATGGAGCCAGAAGACTGTGTTTGAATCCAGCACTACCACTCCCTGAATATGCAGCATTGATCTTGTGTCACCTCTCTGTACCCCAGTTTAGATGTTTAAAATGAGATAAAAATTGTACCTCTGCCATGTAATGGTTCTGAGGATTAAATGAGTTAATATATGTAAATCACTTAGGTAGTATCCAGTATACAGTTAATAAGGAAATAAATAGTAGCCTTCATGATTCTGGTAAGATGATGATATCTTATTGCTCATATCAAAAAGTGCTTTCTGCCGATTTCAACCCACCTTCACAGGATATAATCAATCAAACTAACAACACAATATACTCTAAAAGAAAATAGCGTTTATAGACTCGCTATCCACAGGATGCTGTGAAGTTATTTCACTGTAGTCTTGGATATTTCTGGTATGGGATAAATTTATTTTTGTGTTAATCTGAGTACTAGCCCTGAGGGCTCCTGGATACAGTTTCCCAGCCTTCCGGGTTAAATCTATAAGAAAGCATAGCCAATAATGGTGTCTGTCTCCTTAAAGCTTCATTTATTTTTTCTTCTTTAGCTCGGGAACTCAGAGGTTACAGTGTATTTTAGAAAGTCTTTTATTAACAGATGACTTCTATTAATTTGTGGAGAAAATTAGATATTATGACAGCTAATACCGAAACCTTATAAGCTATACCTCCAGAAACCTGATAGAAAATCTAGCTTCTTTGCCTGTCCTCTTTAATTTTTCATTCTGTAATGCTGTTACTAGTGTGATATCACAGTCAGTAAATTTTTCACTTCAGGTCCTGGCACAAAGCCAGGTGGTTTTAAAGTCACTTGCTCAGGCAAAAGAAGAATGGTACCTTTGGAGTGGAAGTATCCTGGAGGGCATTGTCGCAATTAGGTAGATGAATGACCAGGGGTTTTAATTAGAACACTTGGTACACACTCCACATCATTATTCTAAGAAACTGCACTCACGGAGTGAGGTAGTGTACTACTGAGTCAATATCCTGCGGATCTGTAAGCACAATTTCTGAGTAGGAGCCATTTTAACTTCATTTATTTATACCTTTGCTATTTTTAATAGACAGAATCATTTGCGATTAACCCTATAGGACAGTTCTATAATCAAATTAATTTTTAAAGTCATTCAGAGGAGGAAAAAGGTGAGCATTATGAAGATGGATACGAATGTCATTTTTTTATGTCCTACACCCAATAATAATGCTATTATTCTATTCTTTTTAACATAGGACCTATGCACTTTAAAAAAGTAACAGCTTTCTGCAGACTTGCTTCACAGTACCCGTTTTTAAAATCAAGATGAACATGTTATTTCTCCCCTCCATCTAAAGATTGCAAACCAAACCTTGAAACAATCAAGTTCATAAATAGTACCTACAGCCAAAATGCAATACCAAATAACACTAAAAATAAAATTGCTTCATAATAAAACCACTCCTATGTCATCACTGAAGCACTTACCCCTTGAATCATTAATTCAACAAGCTTTTCTTGATAATCAACACTATATACCTCTACTTGGCAGGCATGATAAAAGATTCTAGAAATACAATCTTTTCAATAAATGGTGCTGGGAAAACGGGACAGGAAAACTGGACATTTACATGTAAAAGAATGAAATCAGAACACTTCTTAATACCAAACACAAAGATAAACTCAAAATGGATTAAAGACCTAAATGTAAGACCAGAAACTATAAAACTCTTAGAGGAAAACCTAGGCAGAACACTCAATGACATAAATCAAAGCAAGATCCTCTATGACCCACCTCCTGGAGTAGTGGAAATAAAAACAAAAGTAAACAAGTGGGACCTGATTAAACTTAAAAGCTTTTGCACAGCAAAGGAAACTATAAGCAAGGTGAAAAGACAACCCTCAGAATGGGAAAAAATAATAGTAAATGAAACAACTGACAAAGGATTAATTTCCAAAATATATTAGCAGCTCATACAACTCAACACCAGAAAAACAAACAACCTAATCAAAAAGTAGGAAAAAGACCTGAACAGACATTTTTCCAAAGAAGACATACAGATGGCTAACAAACATATGAAAAGATGCTCAACATCGCTCATTATTAGAGAAATGCAAATCAAAACCACAATGAGATATCACCTCACACTGATCAGAATGGCCATCATAAAAAAGTCTACAAACAATAAATGCTGGAGAGGGGTGGAGAAAAGGGAACCCTCTTGCACTGTTGGTGGGAATGTAAATCGGTACAGCCATTATGGAAGACAGTATGGTGATTCCTTAAAAAACTAGGAATAAAACCACCATACGACCCTGCAATCCCACTCCTAGGCATATATCCTGAGGAAACCAAAACTGAAAAAGACATGTATCCTACTGTCCAGTGCAGCACTATTTACAATAGCTAGAACATGGAAGCCACCTAGATGTCCATCGACAGATGAATGGATAAAGGAATGTGGTACACATACACAATGGAATATTACTCAGCCACAAAAAGGAACGCATTTGAGTCAGTTCTGGTGAGATGGCTGAACCTAGCACAATGGAATATTACTCAGCCACAAAAAGGAATGCATTTGAGTCAGTTCTGATGAGGTGGATGAATCTAGAACCTATTATACAGAGTGAAGTAAGTCAGAAAGAGAAAGATAAACATCATATTCTAATGTATATATACAGGATCTAGAAAAATGGAACTGAAGAATTTATTTACAATGCAGCAATAGAGAGGAGAAGGCAATGGCAACCCACTCCAGTGTTCTTGCATGGAGAATCCCAGAGACGGGGGAGCCTGGTGGGCTGTCGTCTATGGGGTCTCAGAGTTGGACACGACTGAAGCGACTTAGCAGCAGCAGGAGCAATAGAGAAACAGACATAGAGAATAGACTTATGGACACGGGGAGAAGGGGGGAGAGGGTGGGATGTATGAAGAGCAACATGGAAGCTTACATTACCATATGTAAAATAGATAGCCAACAGGCTTTGCTGCATGCCTCAGGAAACTCAAACAGGGGCTCTGTATCAACCTAGAGGGGTAGGATAGGGAGGGATATGGGAGGGAGGTTCAAAAGGGAGGGGATATATCTATACCTATGGCTGATTCTTACTGAGGTTTGATAGAAAACAATAAAGTTCTGTAAAGCAATCATCCTTCAATTAAAAAAATACAGTTATCCTTCAATAAAAATAAAGATTCTAGAAATATAATGGAGAATAGAATATGATCTTAACAATTGCTATGGCCTAAAAGTGTGTCCACAAAATTCATTTGTTGAAACCTAATGCCCAAGGTGATGGTATTATAAGGTGAAGCAATTAGATCATGAGGGTGGAGTCCTCATGAATGAGATTAATACCTTTACAAAAAGACCTAAGAAAGTTCCCTTGTCCCTTCCATCAGTTTACAGTGGAAAAAGTAGTCATCTAGGAAGCTGGCACTCACAAGTCACTGAAGACCCTCCAGTTCCATGATCGTGGATTTTTCTAGTCCCTAAACTGTGAGACCTAAACTTATAGTGTTTATAAGCTATCCATTTATAGTACTTTTTCACAGCAGACTGAACAGACTGAGAAAATATTCAAGAGGTGATCCTTAAAGAAAGAATAGAGAAAGTTAACAATAGAAATGTAAATAATAATAATATAGCCAATTTTATCTTTCAAACTGGGCTTCTTGGATAAACAAGAAACGATGTTTTCTTTTACGTCTGTCCCTGTACATAGTCTTTTCAACACAAAACTGCTTTGATTTCCCAAAATAGAGCTACGGAGATTTGACACAGACATTATATGTTGAACATCTGGGAAAGAAATTATAGAAATTCTGTTGAAACGGTAATCTTGCAAAGCAGGGTCTTCCAAATCACAGTAGAAAATCATTATGGATCTTCTGCCAATTTTGACCCAATACGATTTTACAACTATGATGGAAATCTAAAGCCCAGATCCACCATCCATACCTCCCATACCTAGCATCATCAGGCTATACTTAGCCCCCTATTCTTCATCTAATTTTTTCTCTGTCTTAAAACTTCTGTCCTCACCACTCCCCATATTAAACTTTGATTAATTGCTGGCCCTATTTCCATAGGGTTCACCCACTAGATTTAAACTAAAGAAAGCCAGGGAAACCACTAGGCTAGTCAAGTATGACCTAAATCAAATCCCCTATGATTATACAGTGGAGGTGATGAATAGATTCAAGAAATTAGATCTGGTAGAGTGCCTGAGGAACTATGACAGAGGTTTGTAATACTGTACTGGATTCGCTGACCAAAACCATCCCCAAAAAAAGAAATGCAAGAAAGCAAAGTATTCTCTGAGGAGGCTTTACGAATAGTTGAGGAAACAAGAGAAGTGAAAAGAAAGGGAGAAAGGGAAAGTTATACCAAATTGAATGCAGAGTTCCAAAGAATAGCAAGGAGATGCAAGAAGGCCTTCTACAATGAACAATGCCAAGAAATAGAAGAAAACATCAGAAGGGGAAATACTAGAGATCTCTTCAAGAAAACTGGAAGTATCAGAGGAAAATTTCATGCAAAGATGGGCACAATAAATGACAGAAATGGTAAAGACCTAGTAGAAACAGAACAGATCAAGATGGCAAGATTACACAGAAGAACTGTACCTCAAAGATTTTAATGACCTGGATAACCACAATGGTGTGATCACTCACACCAGACATCCTGGAATGTCAAATGGGCCTTAAGAAGCAGTGCTGCTGATAAAGCCAGTGGAGTTGATGGAATTACAGCAGAGGTATCTAAAATCCTTAAAAGGTGATGCCGTTAAAGTGCTGCACTCAAAACATCAGCAAATTTGGAAAACCCAGCAGTGGCCACAGGACTGGAAAAGGTCATCATCATTCCAGTTCCCGAGAAGGGGAGAACTATAGAATGTTCAAAATACTGGACAATTGCACTCACTTTCCATGCTAGTAAGGTTTTGCTCAAAATCCTTCAAGCTAGACTTCAGCAGAACTTGAATCAAGAACTTCCAGATGTATAAGCTGGATTTAGAAAAGGCAGAGGAACCAGAGATCAAATTGCCAATGTCTGTTAGATCACAGAGAAAGCAAGAGAATTTCAGAAAAACATCTACTTCTGTTTCATTGACTATGCTAAAGCTTTTGACTGCGTATATCATAACAAACTGTGGAAAACTCTTAAAGATATGGGAATACCAGGCCATCTTACCTGTCTCCTAAGAAACCTGTATGCAGGTCAAGAAGCAACAGTTAAAACCTTATATGGAACAACTGACTAGTTCAAAATTGAGAAAGGAGTACAACACGGCTGTATATTGCCATTCTCTTTATTTAACTTATATGCAGAGCACATCATGTGAAATGCCAGGCTAACACACTATCAGAATTAGTATTTACCTTTTGAATTCTTTTTCTTAAAGAGGATTCCGAAATTGTATTAGCTTAAGTTCCCACCAAACCAGTCTGGCCTCTGCCACAGATATCTCATCTCAACATATTCAAATGGAATAAACTAACTCTCCTCACCACAAAAGCTAATGGCCAGTGGTGCCAACATCCACTAAGAGTCAGAAATTCAGTGCCACCCTAGGTGTCTTTATCTGCTCTCACCTATGATTTTCACTAAAGCTTATTCATACTACTTACCAAAGTTTCTAGAATAAGTCTCCTTTTCTTTTTTTCCATCCTTTACTAAATTTTCTTGGTCTCTTATCCTCTCCTTTCTAGACCATAACAAGTCTATCTTATCTCCCAATCTGCAATCTTATTCCCTCCATCATCCACATCCCTTTCACTGTTCTTTTTCCAATGCTACAAATTGAATGGAATATCCCAATTGCTTACAAAGAATCACTAGCTTAGCACATATATTATTAGGATAGAGTCCAAACTTCTTGGGGTGTCATATAAAACCTCTGTGGTCTTGTTCTTGAGTGTTTCTCCATCTACAGCTCCTGCTGCTTCAATAATGTTCCTGTAACCATGCCCCTCCCTTCATGCCTTCTGCCCATATCTTAATTTTTCCAAACCCTCATTATTTCTAAATGTTCACCAAAGGTACCAGGTAATTTTATAATTTGAAGTCTTTGCATATGCTATTTTCGTGCTTGAAAAAATTTACCTTCCCGTCTCCATCTGATGGATATCTATTCACCCTCAAAATTAATAGAGTCTCTTTGTGGAAATGTTTGTTCTCAACTTTATTTATCTACAGTTTCCTGTAATTTAGACATTATTCTGCTCTTGGCACTTAAATATTTACCTTTGCAAAGATTGCCTTTGTCTCCTGCTCATTCCTAATACTCCAATAGACTGCAGATGCTTTGAGATCAGGGGTTATGTCTTGATTATTTGATATCCCCATCGCCTGGACAGTAGCAAATATTTGCTGACTTAAAGTAAATCCTGTTCCATGGGTCAGAAATGTTTCCCAAATGTAACGAAACCAGTTTTTGCTGAAAGGAAGAATTTGAAAGATATCAGTCCAGGTTCACAGAAGCAAACACAATTCCACTGCGGTGGTTCAAGGGAAAAGAAGTATCAAATGGACTACTTTCAGAGGTATAGACAGGGTTCAGGGGACCAAAAAGGGGTGTTATCACCCAGTCACTAGCTACAGGAGGTGGGAATAGTGTTAGTGGATCCAATGAGGGATGGGTACACAGAGGAGGAACTATGAGTAAAGAAATAGATAAGGAGGGACCCGGCCACTGCCAGGAGATCAGCATGAAAGTGGAGATATAGGGGTCATACACTCCCTTCTCTGTTCTCTGCTCCCAGCCCCCACTGAAATCTCTAGCTGAGTCCATTGAAAAGCCAGTTGTTAAGGGAGTTCAGATGAAGCTGTCTCAGGCAGTCAGCATTCTGGACTAAGAATGGATGAATCTAAATTGAACTAAGAAGAATATCAGCATGACAGCCAAGAAAAGCAATGCAGAGGCAAAGGTTCATATTTGTTGTGTTATGTATTACCCACATATTCATATAAGTACTTTATATCTATCTCTTATAATCCTCCCCACAATCCTGTAATATAGATATACTACTGTCTCCTCCTCTCTAGAAAAAGGAAAACTGAAACTTAGAGAAATTAAAATGAATTGTCACAGCTCAACCATAGCTAATCATGTGCTCTCAAGCCCAACACTGATTCTCTGTCAGAAGTCAAGTAACATTTTATATATATATGAGCCAGATTTGCTGCTGGTTCACAATACCTCCCCTCTGGACCAGAAACTTCTAAGGTGGATCTCAAGTAGAAAGGTAGATGATCCAATACCACATTGCCTAATGATTTCCTTATAATGAATTTTAACCTCATTTGTCAGTCCACTTGTCATGTAAATAGAAAAATAAAGAGGGAGGTGGCTCCTTCTCTTTACTTCCAAATCCAGCACATCAGAACAAGGCAGTTTCCTAATACAGTCTATAATTTGAAAAGGGACTTTCTCATTTTAGATTTTTAAACACTTCTTTTCACCAGATAAATCTTTAACATTGGAGTTTCAAGTCACTTTGCCTTCAGATCCCAAATCTATAAATTTATTTTTTAATAGAACATTTATTATAGTAAAATTTGCCCCAAAACAAAATAGAAACCCAGAGAGTTTGTTTATAAAGTACCCAAGACTATATCAATATTGGAGACTTTTACTTAATAACTTAAAAAAGAGCCAACTATACTACATTTCAGAGAAAGGAAACAAAGACAGCTAAAAGATTGTAAATTAAGACCCAGGAGAAAAGTTTGAAGAAACTGTCATTATGTATCCTATTTAAAAAAGAAAGAAAAGAAACACTGCTGCTGCTGCTGCTAAGTCACTTCAGTCATGTCCCACTCTGTGCAACCCCGTAGACGGCAGCCCACCAGGCTCCCTCATCTCTGGGATTGAGTAGAGTCTAAATAAAGGTCTCAAAGAGTGTGAATTACAGAGAAAGGATGAGAAATGCAGTTCATTTCATCCAATCTGTGTGTGAATTGCAGCATTAGACATAGACACTCTACAAAATACAAAAGTGGACAAGTGTAGTCCCTGCTCAGGATAGGATGACACCCTTACAAATACCCAAAATGCAAAGTCCAGTGTTATAATGGGTGCTTGGTGCAAAGGAGGGCATGATTCCACCATGATGCTAGACCACCATTATCTCTTGGTGCATTTCTGTAATAACCTCTTGTCTCACTATTTCCACTCTTGGCCACCCACAGTCTAGCCTACATAGCAGCCAGACTGTAGGTCTGATCATGCCAGTCCTCTGCTCAAGACTCCAGTGGCCTCCAGCACATTCTTCCCATGCCCACCAAGGCTCTCAATGGTTTGGCTCCTCCTTCCCTCTCCTGCATCACCTCCTGAGCCCTCCTCCTCACTCACTGTGCCCCGGCCTCACGTATCACCATGTCTTCCCACCCGTCCACCATGTATACTCAGCATTTGCAGCTTCTGGTCTCTCTTCCTAGAAGATTCCTCCTCCAGATAGTTGGATCAAGAAGATGAATGTCTCAGCTTACACAAAAAGAGTGAATTTTACCTTCCTCTATCTTTTTGTTCTATTTGGGCCCTTAGCCACACTGGGGAAGCTGGGCTTCATGATGCCTACTGACACAAATGCTATTTTCTTCTGGAGACATTCTCACAGACATAGCCATAAATAATGTCTTATCAGCTCTCTGGGCATCCCTTAGCCCTGTCGAGTTGACACATAAAGTTAATCATCAGATATAGTTTACTTATTCACTTTCCAAATATTAACTCCTCAGAACAGTGTTGTCTGACCTCTTTATCTAGAAAGGCAGCTTCAGACACACTCTATACCCTTAGTCTATTTTAGTTTCTCTCTAGCAGCCACACTAGTTATTATTATACTTATATCCCTTTGCATATTAACTCATTGTCTGTCTCCACACACTTAAATGTAAGGTCCTGATAGCAGAAACTTTTTCTTAGTCAGGGCTGCAGCTCACTGGAGTTGTGAACAGTGCCTGGCAGTAGATGGAGTGCAAAAAATACTTGAGACAATGAGTTCCTGATTTTCATTGTAGAGGAATGAAAGAAATGTAGAGGTGTATTCTGCTGACACCTGGAATAGGCTGTAGCATATTCAAAGTCTCCACAGCATACTATTTACTGCTTAAAATAGTTTTAGTTTTAGGCGAAACATTTGAACTACGACTTGTAAAAACAGTAAGGTCTCAATAGGATGAAGTAAGAGCAAAATAAGACAAAGCTTCTCAGTATAGGATAGTATTAGAGGTAGGGAAGTGTAATTTTTCATAATAATGAGAATTTGAGATTGATGGGAACAAAGGAAGTCTAAAGAAGAACAATAGAGATAAAATTGGAACAGTAAGGTGTAATGGGATCGGAAGAACCTTAAATACCACATTTGTAGATTGTATATTCAGCCTGGGGAATGACAGAATAGCATCTGTCTTTTCAGAAATTTTCATTTTGCCTATGACATGCAGAAAAGGGGAGGGAAGGAAGATGAGCCTGAAAACCATAACAAGGAAAGAGTGAGCATCCAAAAGGACAGTTGCAGTAAGAATAAAATGAGATCAGAAAATAAAAGAGGATTATAGGGCTTAGGGGTGAAAAGATATGTTTCACTTCAAACACTGAATTCAAGTGTTTGATGAGGCATTCCAAATAAAATAAACAGTAAATCATTTTCTGAAGTGGTAGTCCAAGGTATATAGCGAATTATAATTTTTAAGGAAAATATTATTTTAAAAATAGTCCATCTAGGTAGTTTTTATTAAGGAAACATATTTTCTTTTTAAAAAAAGTACATATAGAACAATTCTTAAAGAGAGGGGAATACCAGACCACCTGACCTGCCTCCTGAGAAATCTGTACACAAGTCAAGAAGCACAGTTAGAACTGGACATGGAACAACAGACTGGTTCCAAATCAGGAAAGGAGTACGTCAAGGCTGTATATTGTCACCCTGCCTATTTAACTTATATGCAGGGTACATCATGCAAAATGCCGGGCTGGATGAAGCACAAGCTGGAATCAAGATTGCAGGCAGAAATATCAATAACCTCAGATGTGCAGCTGACACTACCCTTATGACAGAAAGCAAAGAAGAACTAGAGAGCCTCTTGATGGAGGTGAAAGAGGAGAGTGAAAAAGTTGGCTTAAAACTTAACATTCAGAAAACTGAGATCATGGCATCCAGTCTCATCACTTCATGGCAAATAGATGGGGAAACAATGGAAACAGTGACAGACTTTACTTTTTTGTGCCTTCAGAATCACTGCAGATGGTGACTGCAGCCATGAAATCAAAAGACGCCTACTCCTTGGAAGGAAAGCTATGACCAACCTGCTGCTGCTGCTGCTAAGTCACTTCAGTCGTGTCCAACTCTGTGTGACCCCATAGACGGCAGCCCACCAGGCTCCCCCGTCCCTGGGATTCTCCAGGCTAGAACACTGGAGTGGGTTGTCATTTCCTTCTCCAATCTAGATAGCATATTAAAAAGCAAAGACATTACTTGTCAACAAAGGTCTATCTAGTCAAAGCTATGGTTTTTCCAGTAGTTATGTATGGATGTGAGAGTTGGACTGTAAAGAAAGCTGAGCACTGAAGAATTGATGCTTTTGAACTGTGGTGTTGGAGAAGACTCTTGAGAGTCCCTTGGACAGCAAAGAGATCCAACCAGTCAATCCTAAAGGAAATCAGTCCTGAATATTCATTGGAAGGACAGATGCTGAAGCTGAAACTCCAATACTTTGGCCACCTTATGCGAAGCAATGACTCATTGGAAAAGACCCTGATGCTGGGAAAGATTGAAGGTGTGAAGAGAAGTGGATGACAGAGGAGGAGATGATTGGATGGCATCATCAACTAGATGGACATGAGTTTGAGCAAGGTTTAGAAGCTGGTGATGGACAGGGAAGCCTGGTGTGCTGCAGTCCATGGGGTCACAGAGTCAGACACAACTGAGCAGCTAAACTGACTGATACAGAACAAATAAGGGACACAGGTAAGGGACTGAAAATTTAAAAAAAATAATAAGAAGAAGAAGGCAGGGACTGAGTGATGACATATCGTCAGAGAGGAGGTGAATGGAGAGTATTCAGAGACTTAGAAATTAAAGGAGATTTTTAGCAAAAGTAAACAAAGAGGCACATGGCTGGAAGAATCAGTGGGATGAGACAAGGGAGAGAGCCCCTGGGATTTGCATGTAGATCTTAACTGATGAACTTTCCCAGGGTAGGTAATACAAAAAGGTGAGGTAATGTTACAGAGACTTCTGAGTAGTAGAAGCTGTTGAGTAAAGATTAGTATTATTATTTGTGTGGAAAGGAAAAGGAGGTATGAGATGGAATTTTACATCAAGGGAATTGCCCAGTAAGAGGTGACAATGGCTTTTTGTTTATTTTTTCTTGGTAATAGGAGCACACAGTGTCTAAACATGGGAAGCAGACTTTCAGTAACTATTTGTTGAAAGAATAACTTAAGTACACTTGGCATTTAATAGGGAAAGGCTGAAGGTACAATTTGTAAGAAGTTCTAGCAGAGTTTGGGTAATACAGTTGACCCTTCCAGATCTGCTGATACAGAGGACAGACTATGTATCTGTCACCTTATATAAAGGACTTGAGCACTTGCAGGTTTTGGTATTTGGGGGTTCCTAGAATCAATCCCCCAAGAATCCTGTGGGATGACTGTACATTTTTTTTTTCCTCTGAAGAAGCTAAAAAGAAGTAGGATGAATATACAGCAATATCTTACTTAAAATGAAAATTCCTAATGGTCTCTCAAGATCTTCCATAAATTGTCCTATGTTTGTCTCTCCATCCGCCTTTTCTTCTTTTTCCACTCACCCCTTGCTCCAGACACATTTACTTTCTTGCGGTTCTTCATACACGCAAGATCATTCCCCCATTTGCATTTTCCCTGGCTTGTCTCTCTACCTGGAATGCTCATTCCCAGAATCTCCTCATGACCAGCAAATTCCCACAGCTCAGGTCTTGGGTCAAATGTGAGACTCTTAAAAAAGGCTCTCTCTGACCTCCCAAAGTGATGGAGCTTCTGCTCAGGTCATGTTTTGTCATATCTCCTTACTTTATCTCCTTGCTTTAGTTAAAAGGGTACATACCACCCAATGATATCATCTTCCTCACTATCTATTTATCATTTGCCTCTTCCATTCTCCATAAGAAGAGATACTCCATCTTACTCATTCACTGATTACGTTCCTGATGCCAGGAATAGTCTCTCGCATATAAAACACGAGACAAAAGAAAGGGAAAAAAATAATTATTTGGAAACAAATTAATAAAACTTGAAGTGAAAAAGATGAAAGTTAAAGAAGAAGATTTTAAATTACCTTAGTCATTTCTATAAATTAACTTGTATTTTCTCAAATAAGTCTCCTTCTTTCTTTCCCTCTTGCGCCCCTCCTGCTCAGTCCACCAGAAATTCTCACCCAAACCATTGCAATCTCCCTGCCTTGTCCCATTCCAGTATAGTTTCCCAACTTAAGCCACAGTGATCTTCCTAGACTATATACTGACTGTTTCCCTATCCACCTAAAATATTTCATAAGCTCCTCACTGCTCTAAGAATCAACTCAAGCTCCTTACCTGGCTTTAATAATCAGACTGATGTAGTCTTTATTTATTCCTATAGTTTCATTTTTCATCACTAACTCATGCCCACCTCACTACCCTCACTGATTCCTTTGGTCACTGAATTCTGTCTACATGCTATGTTCCCTGTTCCCTCACTTCTCAACTACATTCTCTTCCTGGAAAGTTGCTCCACTCTTGCTGCATTTAAATCAACCCTGTGTATCCTTTGGGTCTCAGTGTGAATGTATTTTTCCATGCAATATTGTAAAACCTCCTCTCACCTGAGTTATTAATTGCTTCTGTATAGTTCCAAATTATATATATATATATATATATATATATATATATATATTTAGATCCCCAGAAAAGAACTTTATTAAAGAATATTAAATAGAAGACAATATATCAGAGCAAAAGGCTAGAGAATCAGCCTTGGAGGCTGTATCAACAGGAAAAGACGTGTCAGAATTTCTTCTGAAGAGCCCGTGTCTTTGTTACTGCTGGTATAACAAAAACCATTAACCCTGGACTTGAACTGCCATCATTCAGTCCTCTGTCATTACTAATTGAATGGTGGTTCCCTCTCTCCCACCCTTTCCACATTAAGTTCTATTCAGCTTTTTTTTTTTAAATCTTAAATCAGTCTTTCTTGAATTGACATGTTGGTAGATCTGATTGGTAGGCTTTAGTCATAGGCATAAATTCTGAACTGCAGGGAGGCAAGGAAAGCACTTTTCTAGCTTTAAATTTGATAAAGCAAAACTTAGGAGGTGGGAAGAATTGTGATAAGTGTCTACTGCATAGCTATCCTCTATTATTTCCCTAATCACAATATATATTAGTTGCTTGGCTTCTGTTTGTCTCACTCACTAACTCCACAAAGACAGGGGCCAAGCCAATCTCATTCACTACTGTTTCTTTAAGAGTTAGCGGAGAGCCTGACATATAATAAATGCTAAAAGATTATTTTTTGAGTGACTAAAGGGTTGAAACCAGGGTTTTAAGATAATACGGAACAGCTGTTGAAATTATAATGCACAAATTATAACTGGGAATCAATGAGAGAAGAGTGAGAATTGCTGCCTTGCATTTTAGATCCTGCCAAGTTTAAGAAGAATATGTTTGTGGTAGAACTGATTATCAATGTTTAGTGAGTTTCTCAAGTGAGGCTAAGAAGCCAGGGAAGAAGGGTTTAGGGATCTAAACAAGTTTGTGGCTGCAAAAGGATCTGTAAGCAGAAGGCTAAAAAGAGTTTGAGCTCAAACAAAATATACATGAACTCACTGAACATAGAATTTAGATTGCTTAAGGAACAAACTAAACCAGAAAAGGCATGGATAGCCTGTGAGAATACAAAAAGAGGAAATGACTAAAGATGATGATAAAGGCAAAGGTATAGTTTAGTATAAAATAGGAAGAAGATATATTTACTCCACCATCCTCCAAGTTATCAAAGCCAAGTTCCTTGTTCCTCCCATTCTCAGTCCTGCCCATTTTCATGCAGCCGTCTTAATGAGAGGAGTCATAGACCACCATACTGTGTTGCATGTGTCCCCCTGCATCTAGAGCTGCTGAGAATTAAATTGCCCAGTCAGAGCCACTTGTGGCCCCCTTGTGTTTATTCTCTTTGTCAATGGAAGCCAAAACCCATAGAATTAGTCCCTTTTCTTTTCTCCTCTCCACATTAAATACTTATCCTTCACTGCCACACCCATCTGCTCAATTTTTAGAACTGTTTATCTGTTTTATGTCCTGCTTTTTATTCTTAACAGATTGCTTCTGAAATGCTGAAACATGCTCAGAATGCTGCCCACATATTTAAGGAGTCTATTATCTTGTCCTGTATATGCCTATCTTCATCTTGAAGATCAGAACACTGCCTTACTTATTAGCCTAGCAAAAGGGCTTCTATATGATGTCATATATGACAACTGCCCATCATCCTGACTCTTCAGTCTTGGCTACCATCTGGGTAGCCTGGCATTGGGCTGTGTTATGAACTGAACGTTTGTGTCCCCCCAGAATTTCTATTTTGAAGCCCTAACCATCCAGAGTGGTCATATTTGGTGGTAGGGCCTTTGTGAGGTAATTAGGTTCAGAAGAGGTCAGGAACATGAGGACACCATGGTGGGATTAGGGTCCTTATAAGGGCAGGAAGAGAATAGAGCTGTCTTTCTCCCTATCCCCTGACTGCTGAGGACACAGTGAGAAGGCAGCCATCTACAAGTTAGGAAGAGGGTTTTCACCAGAACTCTACCATGCTGGCAGCCTGATCTCAAACCCCCAACTCCAGAACTATGAGAAACAAAGTCTGTCGTTTAAGCTACCCAGTCTCTGGTATTTATTACAGCAGCCTGAGCTGACTGAGATAGCTGGTCCTGCCATGACTCATATTGGTTTTTTGTGAGATGTGACTCTGCCCCTTGAACTCTGTGCTTTATTCATCTTGTTTATTCTCTAGAGTCAGGTCATCCTCTACTTCAAGGTCACCTCCTCCATCATATAATCCTGAAAACAAATAATATGGTGATCTATACCCATTTCTTAGGTTGCAACCAAATACAAAGACAAGAGTTACCAAATGAAATGATAGCCTAGTTTAAGTTGCAGTAACAAATGTCTCTGAAATCTCAGGGACTTAAAGCTAAGTCCAAAATCTTTTCTAAGGACCAGATGGCAAATATTTCAGGCTTTGTGAGTCACAATATCTGTCATAACTATTCAACCCTGTCACTGAAGCACAAATGGCATCACAGTCAATACATAAATTAATGGGCATGACTGTATTTAGGAAATCTTTACTCATAAGAACAAACAAATTAGCCCTTAGTTTGCTGACCACAGACTTAAAGCAATGAGGATTTATATCATGTTCATCCTTGGTCTTTGTTACAACTTGGATGGATGACCTGTTCAAATTGTCACTGTCGGTACTCAAGGCCCCAAGCTGACAAAAGAGCCAAAATCTGCAACTTTGCTTTTAATTGTAACAAAGAGGAAAGTGGATTAAGGAAACCATGTGTTCTTAAAGCTTCTGTTCAGAAGTGACATACATCATCTTCACTTAGATTTCACCAGCTCATGTATATTCTATCTTCACCCCTGAATTTAACATGGCAGGGAAGTATTAATTTCCTACAGAGGAGAGAAACTAAGAATTGGTGAAGACTGACATAATGGACAAAAAGGATTTGAGGTTTCAAGCTTAAAATCCTTGATACAGGTTTAGATGAGGAAAAAGATCAAAGACATACTTAAAATAGCTAAAGAGAAATGGCATGGCACTGAAGCTAACTGGAGTATTGAGTGATGGTGAAATTTGTATACTTCAAAGTTCGTTAGCATGCTTATTGAAATTAAGACTAGCTGTCCTCAGTATCAGTAAAAAACAACAAGAAAAATAATAGCATAGTATAACTTAGATAATGTGCTAGATCTCCATAGATCTTAAATTTCCTTGGTATATTTGTCCAGTATTTAAAGACAGGAAAGAGATCACATTGTAAAAAATAATGTAAGCACCATAATCTAGTCTTAGTATACACCAAAATATATCAGAAGTCCAAATTGGCTGACATATTATTAACTTATTATTTACATTTTAATTATCTGTACATCTATCTCTATCTCCCTATATTTACAATATAGAAGATCTTGAAATAACCACCTATGCAGTAAATCAATTAACATCAAATCCATTTGAAAAATGAAAAACCAATGGTTGATGTGAAACATGATTGGATATGAAAATGTTTTAGCATTTTATAAATGCATTCAGTTCAGTTCATTTGCTCAGCTGTGTCCAACTCTTTGTGACCCCATGAATCAGAGCACGCCAGGCCTCCCTGTCCATCACCAACTCCTGGAGTTTACCAGACCTCATGTGCATTGAGTCGGTGATGCCATCCAGCCATCTCATCCTCTGTCCTCCCCTTCTCCTCCTGCCCCTAATCCCTCCCAGCATCAGAGTCTTTTCCAATGAGTCAACACTTCCCATGAGGTGGCCAAAGTAATGAAGTTTTAGTCCTTCCAATGAACACTCCAGACTAATCTCCTTTAGGATAGACTGATTGGATCTCCTTGCAGTCCAAGGGACTCTCAGGAGTCTTCTCCAACACCACAGTTCAAAAGCATCAATTCTTTGGCGCTCAGCTTTCCTTATAGTCCAACTCTCACATTCATACATGACTAATGGAAAAACCATAGACTTGATTAGACGGACCTTTGTTGACAAGTAATGTCTCTGCTTTTTAATATGCTGGCTAGGTTGGTCATAACTTTCCTTTCAAGGAGTAAGCATCTTTTAATTTCATGGCTGCAATCACCATCTGCAGTGATTTTGGAACCCAAAAAAATAAAGTCTGACACTGTTTCCACTGTTTCCCCATCTATTTCCCATGAAGTGATGGGACCAGATGCCATGATGTTCATTTTCTGAATGTTGAGCTTTAAGCCAACTTTTTCACTCTCCACTTTCACATTCATCAAGAGGCTTTTTAGCTCCTCTTCACTTTCTACCATAAGGGTGGTGTCATCTGCCTATCTGAGGTTATTGATATTTCTCCTGGCAAACTTGATTCCAGCTTGTGCTTCTTCCAGCCCAGTGTTTCTCATGATGTACTCTGCATAGAAGTTAAATAAGCAGGGTGACAATATACAGCCTTGATGTACTCCTTTTCCTATTTGGAACCAGTCTGTTGTTCCATGTCTAGTTCTAACTGTTGCTTCCTAACCTGCATACAGATATCTCAAGAGGCAGGTCAAGCGGTCTGGTATTCCCATCTCTTTCAGAATTTTCCACAGTTTCTTGTGATCCACACAGTTGAAGGCTTTGGAATAGTCAATAAAGCAGAAATAGATGTTTTTCTGGAACTCTCTTGCTTTTTCGATGATCCAGTGGATGTTGGTAATTTGATCTCTGGCTCCTCTGCCTTTTCTAAAAACGGCTTGAACATCAGGAAGTTCATGGTTCACGTATTGCTGAAGCCTGGCTTGGAGAATTTTGAGCATTACTTTACTACCATGTGCTGCTGCTACTGCTAAGTCGCTTCAGTCGTGTCCGACTCTGTGCGACCCCATAGATGGCAGCCCACCAGGATCCCCCATCCCTGGGATTCTCTAGGCAAGAATACTGGAGTGGGTTGCCATTTCCTTCTCCTATGCATGAAAGTGAAAAGTCAAAGTGAAGTCGCTCAGTCGTGTCCGACTCTCCACGACCCCATGGACTGCAGCCTACCAGGTTCCTCCGTCCATGGGATTCTCCAGGCAAGAGTACTGGAGTGGGGTGTCATTACCCTCTCCATACTAGCATGTGAGATTAGTGCAATTGTGCGGTAGTTTGAGCATTCTTTGGCATTGCCCTTCTTTGGGATTGGAATGAAAACTGACCTTTTCCAGTCCTTTGGCCACTGCTGAGTTTTCCAAATTTGCTGGCATATTGAGTGCAGCACTTTCACAGCATCATCTTTCAGGATTTGAAATAGCTCAACTGGAATTCCATCACCTCCACTGGCTTTGTTCATAGTGATGTTTTCTAAGGCCCACTTGACTTCACATTCCAGGATGTCTGGCTCTAGGTGAGTGATCACACTATCGTGATTATCTTGGTCATGAAGATCTTTTTTGTACAGTTCTTGTGTATATTCTTGCCACGTCTTCTTAATATCTTCTGCTTCCGTTAGGTCCATACGATTTCTGTCCTTTATCGAGCCCATCTTTGCATGAATTGGTTAAGACTAATTTAACAGGCTTCTTTTTTGGTGGCATAGTAGAGCAAGAAAGGAAAAATTTTAAAAAAAGGTAATCATGGATTGCCACAATTGTTCTGACAATTTTTTCTCCAAAGTGCACTAAAAAAATAGTTATCATAATCCATGTTTCTGAACCAATAGTTTTCAATCCACTCTTTTACATTCATATAACCACATCAAAATACTAGAGCCTTAATGTATACAGAAATAACCTTGAGCTGACTTGACTCATTTTTTTAATAAATCATTTATATCTATTGTTTGCCTTTTTTGTGTCAACTATTATTGGTAATAAACCACTTGTAACAAACCTCAGAAGGGATGGAGACAGGCAAATGTTATCACATCCAGAATGTCTAAACTGTAATGTTACCAGGGCATTCTAACTGAAACACAGTCAAGATTTTAGCAACTATTGTCCTCAGCATTTAATTCATGGCCTAACTCAGGGGTCCCCAATCTCTGGGATTCAGTGCCTAATGATCTGAGGTGGGGCTAGTGGTAAAGAACCCATCTGCCAATGCAGGAGATGTAAGAGACACAGGTTTAGTCCCTGGGTTGGGAAAATCCCATGGAGGAGGGCATGGCAAACCACTCCATTATTCTTGCCTGGAGAATCCCACATACAGAAGAGCCAGGCGGGCTATAGTCCATGGGGTCACAAAGAGTCAGACACGACTTAGCAGTGCACCATCCACTGTCACAGGCCGGGCTGATTCCCACAGCATCCAGTGTACTGTTATTTGTGTGTGGTAATGTGTGATCTGAGGTGGAACTGATGTAATAATAATAGAAATAATGTATACAATAAATGTAATACATTTGAATCATTCCAAAACCATCTCCCTACCCTCATTCCCCACTCCTGGTCTCTAGAAAAACTGTCTTCCAGGAAACCAGTCCCTGGTGCCATAAAGATTGGGGACCACTGGACTAGCAGAGTTACACCAACTGGTGTTTTTTTAATCAAGTAAGGGCAACTCTGGAAGTGTGTCTTGGTCTCAGCCTCAAGTGTATGGTTTTGTGAATATAGTTGACTGTTAAAAAACATGTTAGGGGAACCAACCCCCAACAGTCAGAAATCTGAGTACACCTTTATATCACCTCCCCATACTTGTAGTTTCATTCAATCAAAATTGGATCATGCAAGACTATAATACACCTTTTGTAAATCATCCATTGAAAAAAATTCATTGTAAAGGTGGACCTGCACAGTTCAAACCCATGTTGTTCAAGGTCAGCTGTCATTAGCTTGTGAATCTAGAGGAGATAAAGGGACAGAATTGGACAGGTCTTTCATATAAAGGAACTTGGCATTCACATTGTTTTATATGTCTTGTTACTTGCTTTTTATTTGTTCATGGGAAAGAGAATAGGTTATGGCATGATTAAAGAAATATCAGGGAAATCAAAAGAAGCCACACAAAAATACTAGCCTACATTTCCTAGGCATTATGCTTGTTTTACATTGGAATAGAGAAAACAGAATTGTTCGGATAAAACTTATCATCTTTGTTTACCATTAGACTGCATTTCTCATTTTGAATATTGAAGATTACCTCTAATCTAACTGCAAATACTAATCTGTCCCATGACTTAGAATAAATGTTGTTACTGTACATGTAGAATGCTTCTGCCTGCACATTACTACCTTTGCATCTTATTGATTGCATGGCTAGTTTCTATGGCAACAGTAGCGGAGAAGTTAATTAAGATCAGGAGGTTAGAATTGAAGAAAAATAGAATTTTCAACACAGTTCATTTATCATGTACATTTAAATTAGTTTCCTTAATAAAATATCTACTGGAGTAGAATGGTGACGGCTGAGTCACTTTAATAAAAACAAATGATACATGTTAAAAGTTTAACATCACTTATTTGTACTCAATTCATCCCATTAGGAAGCACTTTGACTTTGGTAATCAAATTAACAAAAGTCATTAATATAGGTTTCTGTATCTCAATACTGTTACTCTAAGATTTTAGTCTTGAACAATGCATCTTATACATTATTCCTACTATTTACACGGAATAATCTTGTTTTATTTATTGTCTTTTTCTTCTAAATCCACCCTTTTCATGATGTTCTGACTGGGGCAATGCAAGCTACCTTTCTCAGTTGCCACTAGCTTCCTAGGTTCTGCAGTAGAGGGCAACAAAAAAGGATTAGTAGGTAAGAGGATGGGAGAGCCAATTTCTTCCTTTCAGTTTTAGTCAGGATCAGTTCAGCAGTACTTCCTCCAGGAAAGGCACTTGATACTAGCCTCTAACATCCAAAACCTGTAACCAATCCACCATGTAAAGTCCTGTGAAATGACTAGTGCATTTCTGCTTTGCTTGTTGAAATAAAGTCCATGATTGTTTTTATATGGGAAAATTATAATGGCAGCTTAAAAGAGAATAAATTATATTTTTTTGATTATAAAAATTTTCAGAAATGTTATAAACATAGGAAAAAAAGATTATTCAGTCCAACACACACATAGAATTTATGCTAACATTTTGCTTCTTCTTCTCAGTAATAGTTTTGCAAATAGGTACATGCTTTTCCAATGGAGACAGAAATGGCAACCCTCCAGTATTCTTGCCTGGAAAATTCCATGGACAGAGGAACCTGGAGGGCTGCAGTCCATGGGGTTGCAAAGAGTCAGACACGACTGAGCAACTACCACACACACATGCTTTCTCAAAAACATACCTATTCTATCTCTTCTTTCGTCTGCTGTGTTTTATTTTAAATAAAAACTGTGTTTCTGGTTTATTAAAAATTCTTCATAAACATCATTTGAACAGCTATGTAACATTCCATGGCCTATTATACCATTATTCAATATTTAGACATTCGGGTTGCTTTCAAAAGCTTTATAATTACAACTAATGCTACATCAATACCTCTGTGCTTCAAGGTTTTTCTTCCACATTTGGTTTATTTCCTTAGAATTTAAACCTTTGTTTTTATAATCAGTGCCAGTCCCTTAATTCAGAACCAGAGCCCTCTTCAAAGTCTGCACACCAGAAATATTTCTGGAATTTCTCAGAGACTGTCTTTCATCGACTCACAAAGCATTCTTCTCTGCTTCTTTGTATGTGTGTATGTGAATGACACAGCATATGTTTTCCTTACTGTTCCTATGGCAATATTATAGCTGAGGGTACATACAAAAAATTTTTTAGACTAATCATACCAATTTTGCCTTGCTAAGATAACATTCATATTTTATGTACACTGAGCATTTAATTTTTAATATATTTTCCTTAAATTGGTGCTAATGCTCCCATGATAAGAAATACTGCTCTCTTGTTCAGTAGGAGAAACAAAAAAGTAATCATGCTCTGTTTTGAGTCATTAATTACAGGCTATTTTGATATAAACTAAAATGATAATATTTAACTGACAAATATGAACCAATCAGACATTCAATATAAACCAGAAAAAATCATGGATCCCTTCATTTTGTTTTGTATACTGGCATATGCACACAACGCTACTTACTTCAGGAGGTGTTAGGAAAGTCATATTGTATATCTATGTCCATACCCATGCTAACTGCTAACTGCTAAGTCACTTCAGTCGTGTCCGACTCTGTGTGACCCCATAGATGGCAGCCCACCAGGCTCCCCCGGCTCTGGGATTCTCCAGGCAAGAACACTGGAATGGGTTGCCATTTCCTTCTCCAATGCATGAAAGTGAAAAGTGAAAGGGAAGTAGCGACCCCATGGACTGCAGCCCACCAGGCTGCTTTGTTCATAGGATTTTCCAGGCAAGAGTGGAGTGGGGTGCCATTGCCTTCTCCTATCCCCATATCCCTACCTATATATAAGTACACTATTTTAAACAACTGAAAATGTAAGACAGTCATCACTAGCTTTCCTAAACAAGATAAAATCAAAACCTATAACCCTGTGTTTAAGAAAAACAGGACATTAATTCTATATGCTCAAAGAAGTTTTGGATTTCTTTAATCATCTCATATGCTATGAAATTCCCAACTCAAGGGCCAAAGCTGTCTTTTGTGCCCTTTTCTTCTGTTTCTTCTCTCAATTTCTTGGCTTGGCACTGCCAAAGTATACCCTTCTGATTAAAAGATGCTAGCTAGTTATAATTTGATGAATTAGCACGTGATCTATAGAAATACTCTTGGTTGTAGTGTGGTTTTCTGGAGACCACCGCATATTGTTCAACTGTAATAATAAAAACAGCAGGAGAGAAAATCTTAAAAAAAAAGAGAGAGAGAGAATTTTCCTTTTGAAAGGACTTTCCAAAGTCATATCTGTAGCCTGAACATTCTTCACGACTAAATTCAATTTTCTCGCCTTAAAACAACAAAACTTTACTGAACATTGTGCAAGATGCAAGGTGCTGTTTTGAGCTGTGTGTGATCTCATTAGCACCTCAGAACAACCATGGAACGTATTCATTATTTACCATGTTTTATGTAACATAAAGTCGGGGCTCAGAAATGTTAAGTAGCATTTCCATGTTTGTGCAGAGTGACAGAATCTGCATTTGAATGTCAGTTGGCCTGGCCCAATGCTCATTTTCTTTCACTGAAATAGTTATTATATTTTTAATAGCTGTCAATAGGATAAAGGCTTTTTTATGTACCTGTCATTGCCTAGGCACTGAGTTCTACCATAGTAGTTCTTATACAAGGTATTTTAGAAATTTTCTTAATATATAATTATAATTAAGTAAGGGAATTTGATTATAAGCATCCACTAACATTGGTTTGCAAACTGGCCTCCATATATAGAGGGCAAGGAAAGACAGAAAAAGGAGGCAGGACACTCCAAACAGGTAGATGACAGGTTTAACAAGCAAAGGAACTTACATAGGTGGCTTGTTTAAGGCACCATACGAAGATGAGATCTCTGTACTGGTCTGCAGGGTCACAGAATTTTATATGGAGGCCTTAACTGGACTCAGTCAGGCTCAGTAACACATTACTCTCTCAAGGCTGCACTCTTGAAAGTGGCTTGCACTGTGGAAGTGGTGGGCAGAATGTACATTCCAAGGGCAGGGGAGGGGATGAGCAGCCTTGGCCTGAGTGTAGTTTGAAGGTCAACAAGCAGTCATGTCCTCTATATGACCTCCTTCAACCACTGGATTTTTTTGTGTGTGTGTGGCATGGTTGTAAATTTCTTAGTTCTTAAAACTCTAAAGAAAAAATAACCTTCCCCTCAACCTGCTAAATCCAGAATCATTCCATTCTTATTCTCTTGCCCTTTATAAAGTCTTGATCAAGTTGGTGAATGCTGAAAAGTTACATTCTAAAAAAAAAGATTCTGCTATATTATAGGAAAGATTCATGTGTTGGAAATATATAAATCTATATGTATCATATCTACATATTTTTATAGAATACTCTTTCTACTGGTCTCTCCCTCTCCTTTATAGAATACTCTTTCTCTTCATATATGCATATATATGCATATATATATATATAGATATAGATATATAACTGACTTTAAATAATTGCCCACTTGTGTATAATAAAAATAATTTACTACATGTAAATATTTCATTAAACACAAGAGGACAAATATTTGGAATCAGTTCTTTCCAATTATGTCATTTGGATGCCGCCATTTTTATATAAGGTATAAAATAAAAAAACAAGGTTAAATCTGCCAAATATTGTCTCATTATTTGGTTAAAAACAGAAGACTCAGTTCAGTTCAGTCACTCAGTTGTGTCCGACTCTTTGCAAGACCCCATAGACTGCAGCATGCGAGGCTATGCTGTCCATCACCAACTCCCAGAGCCTACTCAAACTCATGTCCATTAAGTTGGTGATGCCATCCAACCATCTCATCCTCTGCCATCCCCTTCTCCTCCTGCCCTCAATATTTCCGAGCATCAGGGTTTTTTCCAACGAATCAGTTCTCCACATCAGGTGGCCAAAGATTTGGAGTTTCAGCTTCAGCATCAATCCTTCCAGTGAATATTCAGGACTGATTTCCTTTAGGATTGGCTGGTTGGATCTCCTTGCAATCCAAGGGACTCTAAGGGTCTTCTCCAACACCACTGTTCAAAAGCATCAATTCTTCAGTGTTCAGCTTTCTTTCTGGTCCAGCTCTCACATCCATACATGACTACTGGAAAAACTATAGCTTTGACTAGATGGACATTTGTTGGCAAAATAATGTCTCTGCTTTTTAATATGCTGTCTGGTTTTATTGTAGTTTTTTTTTTTTTTTTTTTCCCTTTTCAAAGAGCAAGTGTCTTTTAATTTCATGGCTGCAGTCACCATCTGCAGTGATTTTGGAGCCCAAGAAAATAAAGTCTGTCACTATTTCAATTGTTTCCCCATCTATTTGCCATGAAGTGATGGGACCAGATGTCATGATCTTTAGTTTTTTGAATTTTGAATTTTAAACCAGCTTTTTCACTCCTCTTTCATTTTCATCAAGAGGCTCTTTAGTTCCTCTTTGCTTGTGTGTGTGTGCACCTATGTGTATGTACACATGTGTATGGTTTCTGCAGGTCTTAATCACTGAGCTCATCCTCACTGAAATGATGTTTTAAAAAGTAAAAAGGAAGAAAGTTTTTCTTTCAGAAACTTTCAAATGTTGGTCAGTCTTCCTCAACTCACAAATTGCCAAGTACAAGACCTGCCTTTTCATCATGAAAGTGGCTTAAATATTTAGATAATAATAAAGGCTGTTGACTTGACTTTATAAATTAAGAAAAGATAAAATATAACTGCATGTATTACAATTTAGAGTATTGCTGCTGCTGCTGCTAAATCACTGCACTTGAGTCCGACTCTGTGCGAGCCCCTAGACGGCAGCCCACCAGGTTACCCCGTCCCTGGGATTCTCCAGGCAAGAACACTGCAGTGGGTTGCCATTTCTTTCTCCAATGCATGAAAGGGAAAAGTGAAAGTGAAGTCATTAAAGTATTGGGGTGCTTCTTATTCATCTACAATGATTTATTTGATAATACACATTCCGTTAAGGGTCTTGCTTTCACAAAGTCAGACTGCTAAGCAGACTTATACACTCGCCCTTTTAAAAAAGTCAGAATTGGAATAGACATGTTTTTCTAAATAATAAATTTTGTACTGCCAATTTTGGGGTAAATTTATTCAATCACATTCATGACATCTGTCTACAAATAACACAACTATATTTTTCATGGGCTAAATATTGTGAACATAATGCTGGCAGGTCCAAAGATGTATCAGTTGACTGATATGGAACTGGAGCAAATTATAACAAATATTCTCATGCACAGCTGACAATGTCTAACTAGCTATTAAATTTGTATATACAGTACATTTGTGTATGAAACAATCAGACTGAATTAAATTGGGTGGCACAGTGGTAAAAATCTACCTGCAAATGCAGGTAGATGCAAGAGGGGTAGGTTCAATCCCTGGAGAAGAAAATTTCAGTCCACTCCAGTATTCTTGCCTGGAAAATTCCATGGACAGAGGAACCTGGTGGGCTACACTCCATGGGGTTGCAAAGAGTTGGATAACTGAGCCCACACTGCATGTTCTTGAAACAACAGCCTGTCATCCCAGATTAAAACTATAAATAACTTGGGGAATGAAAAGCAATTTATCCCATTGATTTCAAAGTAGGAATGTTTTTTAAAAACTAAAATACCAGGAAAAAACTGTATTTTCTTACATTCTGTTGCTTTACACCTACAAAGAAATCTAGACTGCTGTCATGCATGAAAATGAGTCATGTCTTGGGTCAAACTCTAGGTTTATTTGAATAACACTATGGATTGAATTAAATTCTCATGTTACTCTAAATATTCATTCTTTTAACATAATAATGACATGTTCAGTGATATTTGATTATATCATGGGTAATATGCATGATTACCAAATTGCCATTGAGTACCTTTAAGAAGAATGCAACTGAAGATAACTTACTATAAGCCTATCTTAACTTCCAGTTATCATGGATCTTGAGATGTCTGCCATCTAGTTTAAAAACTTATTATTAAATTCTGTTTCCCAAAGCTTTTATTTATTTCTTCTGTCAAGGGTAAGGCACTGCAGCAGATATGTAAAGATCTTGGATTAAGTAGGCTTGAGAGGCAAAAACACTGCAATTTTGTAAAGACGGTGGAGAGTAGGGGATATGGGAAAACTGTAATACTTTTTAACTGGCTTCCTCTTCAAATATAATCATAAATATGATCATATAAGGAACAGGCACTGAGAAAGCACACTAAATTTTGATTATTCCCACAGTTAAAGCCTTTTCTGTAGCTATTGTATTGTAACTTTTCTGTTAGAGACCTTTGTACCTTCAATTAATTGTCTTTTTTCCTGCAGTGAAGATAAACTTTCAGAACTGAAGAAAAGGGATTCTCTCAGATGTGACCCCAATATCGACCTTCTTATGTGCTATAGGGATTTTCTTTCTGAGTGACTAAGGCCTGATACTCCTGTAACAATGGCTCTGCCAGATCTCTGCGAAAACATCAGTCTTTTACATTTATTCTGGTCTAGAAGATGATTTCTTATATTAGGTATAGGGCATCAGTATTTCTTTAAATAGAATTTTCTGTCTGTCTTCTTTCCCCATCCTCTCTTCACTGTTATAACTCACTGCCAAAATTGTCCTTGCTCTATTTCAAGTCAACACAATTTGACCCTTTGCTTTACTGAAAGCATGTGCTCAGTCATGAACTGTAAGGGTTAAACTATTTGCTGTCTGACTATTTATAACATCCTAGGGGTGTAGTCTATCTATTTACATAAACTTTGAAATCCTGATCATTTCACTAACAATTCTTTGATTGTCTCAGTGCACTGTGACCCCAAATATTCTACCAAACAAAATATTCTTTATAAATAAGTGAATCCAATTCTAGTTTGAATTCCCTGGAAATTATTAATGGCAAAATAAATCTTAACACGCTTGCAAGAATGGAGATTTTTTTCATACAAACTTCTTTGGGGAAGAATGAAATTTTGTGTGTAGATTTAGTCAAATACAGTCCTAAAGGACAAATATTTTGAGTGTGTTTTGAGTGTGTGAATTTGTTATAAAGGATGAGAGCCTTCACTGTTAGTAACTCACTGCAATCTATTTAAAATTCTGTTAACCCAAACCAAGTTAGTAAGTGTTAGCCTTTCGTGTCTTCCTCTTTGTGACCCCATAGATTGTAGCCCACCAGGCTCCTCTGTCTATGGGATTCTCCAGGCAAGAAGACTAGAGTGAATTGCCACTCCCTTCTCCAGGGGATCTTCCCACCCTAGGGATTGAATCTAGGTTTCCTTCATTGCAGTCAGATTCTTTACCATCTGAGCCACTAGGGAAGCCCACATTGGATCTCACCAATATGTATTTCAATATATCAGGACAGATGTCTGCCTGTTACAATGAACCCCCGAATAGCATCAGAGTGACTATCACAGCCATAGACCCTTTTGCGTACAATTCTCTCACATAAATTATTGTGCTTCAAACCATGTGACACCACCACATTTGACATAGCTAGTTGGACTAGGACTGGGTGACTGATTATATACACAGCTATTTATAGCCTGGCCAACATGCTAGGTTGTGGCATGAAGGGACAGTTTCACACAACAGGGATTCTTTGATAAATGGAAATACACTCATCAGTTAGCTCTCTTTTCAAGGAGATTCATGAGTGAAGAGATAACCATGATCCTTAAACAATAGATATGAGGAGTTAGGAGAAGAAGGAAGAGTAGAAAGTAAAGCAAGGTAAGAATGGGTGGAATCTTACAGCTGTCAAAGATGTAAAGTGATGCTATGATGACTGAGATACTCCAATGCAGCTGCTCTGTATCCCGAGCAATCTCTTTGTGGCTTTTTTGTATGTAAGATTGTTTTCCTTATTTTTATTTATTGATTTTTTTGTGGAGTGAACTGGGGATTCAGGGACAGGGTCTAGGAGAACTTTCCAATTCTCGAAAGAAAAAAAAGAAAGAAAGAAATTTATTTCCACAAATTAACATACCCAGTAAGGTAAGTCTCAAAAGAAAGATTATTTTAGACCTAACAGAAATTTTGCAGTTATCTCTGAAAACAATATTTTTCTTACCACAATATGATTTCAAAGTGAATTTCATAATAATAGGACTCATATTTATAAAAACCCTTTAGCAGCAAGGCTGTCTTACCACACACAGGCACAAACTGAACTGGTTAAGCTATTTAGTGTGTGTGTGCTCAGTCGCTCAGTCACATCCAACTCTTTGTGACTCCCTGGACTGTAGCCTACCAGGCTCCTCTGTCCATGGGATTTCCTAGACAAGAATACTGGAAAGGTTGGCATTCCCTTCTCCAGGGAATCCTCCCGATTCAGGAACTGAACCCACATCTTCTGCATCTCCTGCTTTGGCAGGCCAATTCTTTACCACTTGAGATACCTGGGAAGCCGAGCTATTTGGTACCAAGAGTTAAACTGAAACAACTTAAATGTTGCCCTAGGACGGGATTACTTCCCTATGAAATAGTCAACAGATATGCCATATCAAGGATTAAAAGAATGACTCTAGGTACTATAGGAAGGATTTTGGCAGACCCCAAAGTGGTTGAGAACAACTACACTATGAATATGAGGGAACACTGAGAGTCCCTTGGACTGCAAGGAGATCCAACCATTCCATTCGAAAGGAGATCAGCCCTGGGTGTTCCTTCCAGGAATGGTGCTAAAGCTGAAACTCTAGTACTTTGGCCACCTCATGCGAAGAGTTGACTCACTGGAAAAGACTCTGATGCTGGGAGGGATTGGGGGCAGGAGGAGAAGGGGACAACAGAGGATGAGATGGCTGGATGGCATCACTGACTCGATGGACGTGAGTCTGAGTGAACTCCGAGAGATGGTGATGGACAGGGAGGCTTGGCATGCTGCAATTCATGGGGTCACAAAGAGTCGGACACGACTGAGCGACTGAACTGAACTGATAATCTCTAAGGATTGACTGGGAAACCTCACAATTTTTCAAGGATGCCTGAGATACACATTCAAGAAACTTATCAGTCACGCAGTATGGACTCTGTCTTAAATGAGAAGCTAGATAAAAATCTCTAATACATCTTTTCCATTTGTTTTAAAAGGGCCATAAAATTCACTATCATAGCCATTTTCAGTAACCTTAAGAACATTCACATTGTTGTGCAACCATCACCGCTATCCATTTCTAGAATTCTTTTCATCTTGCAAAATTGAAACACTATAGCCATTAAACAATAAAGTCCCATTCCTCCCTGTCTGCAGCCACTGGCAAACACCATTCTACTTTTTGTCCTCAGGAGTTTAATGATTCTAAACACTCCTTATGGGTGGAATCATAGAATATTTGTCTTTTTGTGACAGGCTTATTTCATTCATAATAATGTCCTCAAGATTCATCCATGTTGTAGCATATATCAGAATTTCCTTCTTTTTTGTGGCTGTATAGTATTCCATTGTATACACATACCACATTTATCTTATTTATTCATCCATTGATAGATGTTTGGGTTGCCTCCTTGTTTTAGCTATAATGAATAATGCTAGTACTATAGATAAGGGTAGATAGTATAGATATGGAGACCCAATTCTTTGGAGTATACATACTCTCAATTTGACAATTTCCTAACAGAATTTTAGGTCATACCTGAATGGTCTAGCAGTTTTCCCTACTTTCTTCAATTTAAGTCTGGATTTGGTAATAAGCCACAGTCAGCTTCTGGTCTTGTTTTTGTTGACTGTATAGAGCTTCTCTATCTTTGGCTGCAAAGAATATAATCAATCTGATTTCAGTGTTGACCATCTGGTGATGTCCATGTGTAGAGTCTTCTCTTGTGTTGTTGGAAGAGCGTGTTTCCTATGACCAGTGCATTTTCTTGGCAAAACTATTAGTCTTTGTCCCACTTCATTCCGCATTCCAAGGCCAAATTTGCCTGTTCCTCCAGGTGTTTCTTAACTTCTTACTTTTGCATTCCAGTCCCCTAGAATGAAAAGGACATCTTTTTGGGTGTTAGTTCTAAAAGGTCTTGTGTGTCTTCATATAACCGTTCAGCTTCTTCAGCGTTACTGGTTGGGGCATAGACTTGGATTACTGTGATATTGAATGGTTTGCCTTGGAAACGAACAGATATCATTCTGTTGTTTTTGATATTGCATCCAAGTACTGCATTTCGGACTCTTTTGTTGACCATGATGGCTACTCCATTTCTTCTGAGAGATTCCTGTCTGCAGTAGTAGATATAATGGTCATCTGAGTTAAATTCACCGATTCCAGTCCATTTTCGTTCACTGATTCCTAGAATGTCAACATTCATTCTTGCCATCTCTTGTTTGAGCACTTCCAATTTGCCTTGATTCATGGACCTGACATTCCAGGTTCCTATGCAATATTGCTCTTTACAGCATCGGACCTTGCTTCTATCACCAGTCACATCCACAGCTGGATACTCTTTTTGCTTTAGATTTAAGGGCCTCAATCTGATAGATAGAGTGCCTGATGAACTATGGAATGAGGTTCGTGACATTGTACAGGAAACAGGGATCAAGACCATCCCCATGGAAAAGAAATATGAAAAAGCAAAATGACTGTCTGGGGAGGCCTTACAAATAGCTGTGAAAAGAAGCGAAGCGAAAAGCAAAGGAGAAAAGGAAAGATATAAGCATCTGAATGCAGAGTTCCAAAGAATAGCAAGAAGAGATAAGAAAGACTCCCTCAGTGATCAATGCAAAGAAATAGAGGAAAACAACAGAATGGGAAAGACTAGAGATCTCTTCAAGAAAATTAGAGATACCAAGGGAACATTTCATGCAAAGATGGGCTCGATAAAGGACAGAAATGGTATGGACCTAACAGAAGCAGAAGATATTAAGAAGAGGTGGCAAGAATACACAGAAGAACTGTACAAACAAGATCTTCACAACCCAGATAATCATGATGGTGTGATCACTCATTTAGAGCCAGACATCCTGGAATGTGAAGTCAAGTGGGCTTTTAGAAAGCATCACTATGAACAAAGTTAGTGGAGGTGATGGAATTCCAGTTTGATTTCAAATCTTGAAAGATGATGCTGTGAAAGTGCTGCACTCAATATGCCAGCAAATTTGGAAAACTCAGCAGTGGCCACAGGACTGGAAAAGGTCAGTTTTCATTCTAATCCGAAAGAAGGGCAATGGCAAAGAATGCTCAAACTACCACACAGTTGCACTCATCTCACATGCTAGTAAAGTAATGCTCAAAATTCTCCAAGCCAGGCTTCAGCAATATGTGAACCATGAACTTCCAGATGTTCAAGCTAGTTTTAGAAAAGGCAGAGGAACCAGAGATCAAATTACCAACATCCACTGGATCATGGAAAAAGCAAGAGAGCTCCAGAAAAACACCTATTTCTGCTTTATTGACTATGCCAAAGCCTTTGACTGTGTGGATCACAATAAACTATGGAAAATTCTGAAAGAGATAGGAATACCAGACCACCTGACCTGCCTCTTGAGAAACCTATATACAGGTCAGGAAGCAACAGTTAAAACTGGACATGGAACAGACTAGTTCCAAATAGGAAAAGGAGTACATCAAGGCTGTATATTGTCACCCTGCTTATTTAACTTATATGCAGACTACACCAGGAGAAATGCTGGACTGGAAGAAACACAAGCTGGAATCAAGATTGCCAGGAGAAATATCAACCTCAGATATGCAGATGACACCACCCTTATTTCAGAAAGTGAAGAGGAACTGAAAAGCGTCTTGATGAAAGTGAAAGAGGAGAGTGAAAAAGCTGGCTTAAATCTCAACATTCAGAAAACGAAGATCATGGCATACGGTCCCATCACTTGATGGGAAATAGATGGGGAAACAGTGGAAACAGTGTCAGACTTTATTTTTGGGGGCTCCAAAATCACTGCAGATGGTGACTGCAGCCATGAAATTAAAAGACGTTTACTCCTTGGAAGAAAAGTTATGACCAACCTGGATAGCATATTAAAAAGCAGACATATTACTTTGCCGACTAAGGTCTGTCTAGTCAAGGCTATGGTTTTTCCAGTAGTCATGTACGGATGTGAGAGTTGGACTGTGAAGAAGGCTGAGAGCCGAAGAATTGATGCTTTTGAACTGTGGTGTTGGAGAAGACTCTTGAGAGTCCCTTGGACTGCAAGGAGATCCAACCAGTCCATTCTGAAGGAGATCAACCCTGGGATTTCTTTGGAAGGAATGATGCTAAAGCTGAAACCCCAGTAGTTTGGCCACCTCATGTGAAGAGTTGACTCGTTGGAAAAGACTCTGATGCTGGGAGGGATTGAGGGCAGGAGGAGAAGGGGACGACAGAGGATGAGATGGCTGGATGGCAACACTGACTCTATGGAGTGAGTCTGAGTGAACTCTGGGAGTTGGTGATGGACAGGGAGGCCTGCCGTGCTGCAATTCATGGGGTCGCAAAGAGTCAGACACTACTGAGTGACTGAACTGAACTAACAGAATTTTTATACTTGGAAAATTAACTTAGACTTGAGTTTGTTTTTTTTTTTTTTATAGAGCAATTACTCATATATACCTAGAAGATAAAAATCTTCTATTTATTATAAATTTATTGTATTTAAATAATAAATTGCTAAGGTGTTACCAAAATATAGAGAAATAAATAACAGATAATCCTTTTATATGTACCTTAAAGTATAGCACAGCTTCCTGTATTTATATCTATCCTTTCTGATTAAGCTGATGACTCATATCATGGTACATGGCCTAGCGGCATGGATAACATTTGGAAGTTTTGCGAAGAATTTGGAATTTAACGCTTCAACCCATTCTTACAGAATCAGAATTTGCATTTAATGAACCTCCCAGGTAATTCTTCTGTATAATAAATTTGGAAAAGTACTTCTTTAAAGCACTTGATTGCTTTGCATGAAAAAATAGAATTGTTGTCATTCTTCTAAAGAAACAGACTCTATTTTGCTGACTATTAAGTTTACATAACATCCTTTTGTTTATGTGCATTTCTATGAATATAGTAAATTTTGTTTCAAAGCAAATCACATAACAAAAATTTTGAAAGATATTTTAAACAGCAACTAAGTTCAACATATGAAATACTAAAACATAAATAGATTCAATTAAAATCATAAAGAACTAAAGAGTCATGTCCAAGTTTACAAAGTCATAGACCATGACAGTGAAGGTCTTTTGGCCACAGTAATTACAAAGGATCATCTATGATAAGAGTCACACTGATTTTAGCAATATCCAGATTTTCTTTAAAATTGTGCCTTACAATAAACATGAGATTGTTTCAAGAGTTCCAAGTGTGAACACTAACATTTTATCAAGGGGAAGCTTGGCTTCAATCTTGTAAGACTTTTCTTTGTTAGAAAATAGCTACAAAGTAAGGGAAGAATCGCAGTCCCTCTGTATAAATTATATCAGTTTTTCTAGGAAAACTGGAAGTAGCCATTAGTGGGGGTGGGGAGACAACTATTTACCATAGCCATGCCAAGGAAGCAACCTAAATGTTCATCAACAGAAGAATAAAGATATAGTACATATATACAATGGAATATTACTCAGCCACAAAAAGTATTTATAGTGATGTGGATGGACCTAGAATCTATCATACAGTGTGAAGTAAGTCAAAAAGAGAGGAAAAAAATATATATCACACATTAATGTGTATATGTGGAATCTAGAAAAGTGGTACAGATGAATCTATTTGCAGGGCAGGAAGAGAGATGTAGATGTAGAGAAAAGCTTTGTGGACACAGAGGGGAAAGGAGAGGGTGGGCCCAACTGAGAGAGTGGCATCGACGTATATACACTGCTACTCGTAAAGTAGAAATGGGAACCTGAAACACAGGAAGCTCAGCATGGTGCCCGGTGAAGATCTAGAGGGCTAGAACGGGGGCCAGTGAGAGGAAGGCTCAAGAGGGAGGGGACCGATGTATGCATATATCTGAGTCACTTTGTTGTACAGCAGAAACTAACACAACATTGTAAAGCAGTTATGCTCTGATAATAAAATATAATACAAATAAATGAAAATAAATACATAAATAACATTAGAATAGAGATTAAAGCAGGAAGGGGGCATAATCTGTACTTACCTATGTCATAAGTATTGTCAAAGTGCGACCTGAATATCTCATGTTTCAATATCATCTTGAAGTCTCTTTTCAAAATGAAAATTCCAAGGTTACACTCTAGACCTATACCAAAACCTCTGGAATAGTGCCTACTCAGTTACATTTATACTTAGTGCCTCAGATGACTCAAATGCACTCTGAAGTTTCTTAAGACAAACCTACGGTTTAATCACGAAGTTATGTCCAACTCTTGCAACCTCATAGACTGTAGCCTCCAAGGCTCCTCTGTCCACGGGATTCTCTAGGCAAGAATGTTGGAATGGGTTGCCATTTCCTTCTCCAGCTTTTTAATGTAGGTACACCCCATCTAGTTAGATGAAGGTTCTAGAGAAAACAGACTGAGGATTTTCAAGGAAAAAAGGATTCTGCCTCCCAGAGTCACTTTGGACTTGACCTGCAATATCAGGTCTTCCCTGGGTCTCCAACCTACTAGTGTGCCCTGAAGAATTCTGACATATCAGGCCCCACAATCACATGAGCCAATTCTTTAAAATAAATCTTTCCTCTATATACACACATCCTATTGGTTCAATCTTTGGGAGCCCTGATTAATACATTCAACCATCATAAACAGAATGATATCACTTCAGTCTGAAAGATATACACCTTCAAAAAAATGTTTTTTACATCTGACATTATTTTATGCAGGAGCTACGCAAAATTTAACATTAAAATTCTCTTTTTATCAACTGTTATTACTTACTGGAGTTCATGATCAGTTAAGGTATATATATAGATATCATACAATAACTCACTATTCATTTATTTCATCAGAAGAAATCTATCCTTCAATTCTCTCAACTCATGTAGTACATGATTTCAGATAACTTGATTTTATAATGAGTGGCCTTTTGCCTCAAGTTGTCAAATTAATTTCTCCACTAGTTCTATGAAATTACTATTATAAATTTACAGTAACATTTCCCCCAAAACTTCAGTTACAGTTTAGGAAAATAGTTTTAAATATTAATATAGGACAGTCTACCTTTTGAAGCCATTTTAATACATTTGCAATTATTTTAGCCATAGCATTACAGAAATGGACCTAGTAAATAACTAAGCCTTCTTCTATTTTTCATAGAAGAAAGGTGTATTTTTTTCTTTTACTAAAACATGAGGTCTAAGTTTGTATCTTAGTATAATAATATGCAAATTAGGGTTGAACAATTTGATAAACAAACATGCTTACTTTATATAAGAATTTGGTAGGCAGAATAGGCACATGAAAAGATGTCCAACTTTGCTAATTAATAGAGAAATGTAAATCAAAACTACAAAGAGGTACCACCTCACACTAGTCAGAATGGTTATCATTTAAAAGTCTACAAATCATAAAAACTTGAGAGGATATGGAGAAAAGAGAACCCTCTTACACTGTTAATGGGAAGGTAAATTGGTACAGCCACTATGGAAACACTATGGAGATTTCTCAAAAAACTAAAAATAGTGTTGTCATATGATCCAGCAATCCCACTGCTGGACACATACCTAGACAAATCTATAAATTTAGAAAAGATACATGTGCCGTATGTTAATAGCAGCACTATTTACAATAGCCAAGACATGGAAACAACCTAACTGTCCACTGACAGATGAAGGGATAAAGAAGATGTAATACACACATACACACACATATACAACAAAATATTACCTAGGCATCAAAAAGAATGAAGTAATGCCATCTGTAGCAACATGGTTGGACTTCGAGACTATCATACTAAGTGGTAAATCCGAAAAAAAAAGACAAGTACCATATGCTATCACTGATACGTGGAATCTAAAGTATGATACAAATTAAATCTGCAAAATAAAAACAGACTCATATAAAGAATTTGTGGTTGGCAAAGGGGAAGGGAGGTAGGAGAGGGAAGATATGAGAGTTTAGGATTAGCAGAGGCAAACAATTATATATAGGACGGATGAAAAACAGGTCATGGTGTATAGCACAGGGAACTATATTCAATATTCTGTCATAAAACATAATGGAAAAGAATATGAAAAAGAAAATATATATATACACACACACACATATGTACAACTGAGTCAATTTGCTGTATAGAAGAAATTAACACATTCTAAATCAACTACAATAAAATTTTTTAAAATCTAAAAAATTTTTTAAAATAATTTGATAAGCAGAATTGTATGGTGGTCAAATGCAAAGACTCCAGAAACAGTAGGTCTAAGTTTAATGTGAGAATTTGGACAAGTCATTTAACCTCAGTGTTTATCTGGAAATAAGGAAAATAAATGTACCCTTGGCTTATTCATATTGGCATATGGCAGAAACCAGCACAATATTGTAAAGCAATTGTCCTTCAGTTAAAAATTCTTTTTAAAGAAATAATAGATCCAAAAGAGAATAATATAAAGAAAAAACATTAATGATGGAATAAGCACAATTGATCTTGGTGAGGTGGAGTTTTAAAAAGCAGAAGGGCAAGGAAGAGAAAAACACATTGAGTAAGCAACCACCTGGAGGGTAAACATGCATTGGAACAAAGCAGGCAATACAAAGTAACCAGGTTAGAGTCTCAAGCTGGTGAGTAGAATGAAAGCACTGGTACCGGAAGATTCCTTTGAAAGTGATGTATGGGGTGAATAGAGCAGAGTACAAGAGGCTGAAACCAGCCAGGCAACTGTCGGAATAATAAAGGAGAGAATAATATGCAGCAGCAGCATAGAGAGAGAAGAAGGCATAGGTAAAAATCATAGATTTCAGAATATAGAAAGTGGTTAATCTGAGAATTACTTCCAAAAGAGTAGCAGTCAGACTTTGCAGTAAGTTAAATTATTAAAAGAAGAGTCAAAAATGGCAGCAAGTTTTTACCTCCAGCAAACTGAAGGCTACAACAAAAATGGAGCAGTTTGGAAGTTAGAGAGTTTTAATGGGAGGATCATACACACTTCGGGAAAGGACAGTTTACATGGCAGTGGGGTTCAACATTAAAATGTTAGAAATTTCATGTCATCAGTAAACTCTATCAGAGCTGGGAGGGACCTTGCAGATGGCCTAACCCACATCGCTCCTGTGAGCTTCAGGCAATAAAAGGATACGCCATCATCTCACAACGGGATGATTCAGAACCAGGGTGAAGACCCAGTCTGCTACCAACTAAACTGAGGTTTGTCATTCCTTGTCCTGCCCAACCAGCCTGCACAGAATCCTAACTTCAAAGATGCCTACAATCTCAGTTTTATTGACTGATGTGTAGAATATTTCAAGATGGCATAAATTTTTTAATCTAAGAGTACACAACGTCACTCATATTATTCAATCATTCTTAAAGCTTAAATGACAGCATAGCCACATATTATAACAGTAAGGTAAGGTAAGGTGAAGTCACTCAGTCCTGTCCGACTCTTTGTGACCCCACGGACTGTAGCCTACCAGGCTCCAGGCAAGAGGACTAGAGTGGGTTGCCATTTCCTTCTCCAGTGGTGATTTTTAAATATAGAGGAAACATATTTCACAGACATTAGGTAACTTTTACTAATTTTTACCTAAATGTCAAGTGCTGCTGCTGCTGCTGCTGCTGCTGCTAAGTTGCTTCAGTCGTGTCCGACTCTGTGCGACCCCAAAAAACACTGGAGTGGGTTGCCATTTCCTTCTCCAATGCATGAAAGTGAAGCCGCTCAGTTGTGTCTGACTCTTAGTGACCCCATGGACTGTAGCCTACTAGGCTCCTCCATCCATGGGATTTTCCAGGCAAGAGTACTGGAGTGGGTTGCCATTGTTGGTCACGTCTTCCTTTTAGGAGACTAAATTTGTCTATATCACTTGGAGATGGAGGTGTCTTTCACAATTTCTTAATGAGGCTAATAATAAATGTTTCTTAAGATTTTTATTATCACCTTAGTCACAAAGTGTCATTGATTTCTGGCATTAAACAGAGAGACAATTTGGTCACCAAGAATGTTTTGCTAGTTGGGGGTGTTGGAAATGTTCAGCCAATGGGTCAATCTGATCTTGGCTATCACCAGATCAAAGAATAGATTCTATTTTTGACAGAAAAACTGTCTCTTTCATTGTAAATTATTCTCTACCAAGGTCATGTCACTATCAACTAGTTAATATTTCTGAAATTAGAACATTCTTAAATCTTCCAGCAGTAGAAACATTAATCCAAATATCCACAAATTCACATTTAAATTTTCAAATAACTTTCCTTGTTTATCTCTAGAGATTAGGAAGCAGGCTCAACATATATCAATTCATTTACAAAATATTTCTTAAGTTCATAAATAAACTATTATTTATAAACATTGAATAGTTATGTGTACAAAGGATATATTAGTGAATAAACCAAAATAAAGATATTTTGAATTTTACTCTAACAAAGACATAAAACCATTGGAAAGGGTTGAACCATGTTAAAATTTATTTTAAATTGATTGGGTTCTAAATGTACAATGAAAATGAAGTTTGCAGGTTTTACTGATAGCTTGAATATAGGCTCTGAGACTAGCAAAAGTGTCAAGGATAATACCAATATCTCAGCTTAAGCAGCAGGAAGAACAGAGTAAACATTTGCTGAGGAGGATAATAATCAGAGAAGAGCTGGATTACAGGAGAAAGTTTAGGAAAATCTGAGGAATACACAACATTTCAGCCATGCAGTTTAAATAGAATATTGGTTTAAATTTCTATAGTCTAGACTATAAAGTATAAAACCTCAAGCTACCCTTACATCTCTTTCTTAAAGATGGTATTACAGAATGCATATTTTGCAAGTCTCTGCTTCCTGTTTGCTGTTCAGTCTCTGCTGCCTAGCCAAGAATTGAACAAATCTTACTAGCTCTCAAATACAACTTTCCGAGCCTTATTGCAATATAATATCTAAGAGAAAGGCAGAAAGAGAAAACGATGAACTTTTCCCTTCTTAAATAAAAGATTGCCCAATCTCCACTGCATTAATCTCTTCACATACCCCATGTCACTTAGGTTGGAGAGCTTTTTTTGTTCTTTCTATTTCGAGTATTTTTATTGTAGTGATTTTGATGTCTTTCCTATTAAGAAGCTGCATTACCCTTAATTTTCTAGAAAACATCCCTGGACCAGGGCTCATATACTAATGCTTTATTGAGAGGTAGAATCCCAGGACAAGAGTGAATTGGAAAAAAAAAAAAAAAAGACACAATGCAAGGAAAAAGGACAATAAAACACATGTGGCATCAAAGAACTAGCCATAGTTTTACAAGAAAACTCATGTTAGTAACAAGAAGAGGTCACATAGACCCACACCTTCTTTGGAGAATCTGTCCAAGGAGACAAAGGGGAAGTGTTTTAAACTGACTACTTCTTAAGTTCTGTTTCTCACTGGTCAAGGGTCAGGCCATAGCGCTTTCCTTTCTGTGCACTTCCAGGCATTCTGCGAGGTCTTTGTAGATAACTTCTGGGAAATGAGAGTCCCAGCAGGTCCAATCACATTGAAATTGGGCTCTGAAGATGCTAAGAGGTTCCCACAGCTAACGTTTGAAATTGCACTAAGGCTCAGCTCTTTTCTCAGGGAGAAACTGAATCAACTGGTTGTATCTGAAGATGAGGCAAAAGCAGCCATGTTCAAGGCATGAAGGCTATAAGAACATTTTGAATAGGACTACGTCATCTGAAAAACAGGAAATGATCGAGGTCTAGAGACTAAATATCACTGATTACTTCAGCACAGGTACATAGGTTGGCTCTGGCATAATTTGTGTCTTGCATTGCCCAGATCTACTTATACCCTCTTTTGAGTAAGCACCTTCACTTCTACTCCAAGGGGGGTGGTACAAGTCTGGGTCTTCAAAGAATGAACAATTGCAATATTCTAAAGAGACTCAAGGAGGATGAGCAAAACAAACTATTTACATCCCCTGATGTTGCAGCTAGTTCTGGAACAATAATTGATACTTATCTCCTTCTCTGTCAACTTGAGATTTTTCTTGACCAAAACTGACTAGCCTTGGTTACTTCCCTGGTGGAATGACCCAGCCCTTTATCCCCAATGAGCATTAAGCCCTTACTTACCTTAACATTTGAGGGGCTCTGGTTGCTGCAACTATCCCTTCATAGTTATTACTGGGCAGTAAAAACCAAAGGACTTCCCAGTAAATCCATGGTTCCAGATACACTCCTCTTTGCCTTAATTGTGCAATATCAACACAGATATTTGTTAACTCAGAACAGTAGCTCTTTATTTTCCTGCTGGTCCACTGGTGGTGGCCAAATGGCAATAATAGCTTCCAATTAAGTGGAAAACTTCTGTTATCTGCTGGTGGAAATACTGGAAACCAGGATTCTAACATGGCAGAGACTAATTTTGCAGAGATAGAAAACACAAATCCTGCAAGACGCTCAAGGACAGTCATGATGTAAAGCCCCGATCATAATTCCTTTCTTTTGTTCCTCGACTTCTGCTGCAAAGGGCATAACACCATATATCAGGCATCAGCTCAGTGAATGTAGTGCAACCTGTAGGCAGCTCCCCAACCTACAAGGTATTGACCCTGAGCTGACAAATTAACTGAACCTTCAAAATGCCATTCCACCTATGGCTGCTTCTGAGTGAGGTACAGCCAGTGAACCTCACATTTGTAACTTCATTTTCAAACCTCTTTGCATTAAAATACATAGCTTCTTTTCATCTGAAACAATATTGTGTAGGATGCTGTTGATAGCTCAGGCATTCTATAAGTCCTTGGGTGACTGTATTGATTTTGATTAGGAAGAATTTCTATCCCCTCCAAGGCCCAATGGAATGAACCCATCACAAGAGGTAGTATTGTATCACTAAAGATGGTGACATTTTGAGTCACCTGTGTCCTTGGAGTTGGACCAAGAAAATGACAATTGGACACTTAGTAGAAGTAATAACTCTATCAGCCAGCCTCGGTAGAATGAGATCACTTGTGGTTGAGCCTACGTGTAACTTGTAACCATATCTATCTGTTCATGTACGTACAACACAAGCGTCACTTGAATAGGCTGGCTGACGATCACAGCTTATGCTGGCACCTGATTGTTGAGAACCTTATCTGCAGGAGATGCTTTCTTGTGGATAAAAACACAAAGTTCCACACACTTTTAGCCTCTAGCCAAGGGTACATCCTCTTAACATTGCTGTAAGCCTTCTTCTTTCCCTTCATTCCAGACCTTTAAGCCTGTTATGCCATTCATTCCACTGCCGTGAAGTCCATGCATATCCATATATCACCTTTTCCTCCAAACAAGGGGACAAGCAAGTGTACTGATTGAAGATCTGCCTTATCCTTCAGGACCACTTCTAACTGGGATTTAATAAGGCAATCAGTGCAGATATGAACAAGGCCTGATACTTACCTTCTTCCTCAGTTATGTGTAAGACATCCATATGAAATATCCTATGAGGCCACAGGTGTGAGGCGAAGTGGAAGGATCAGTTCAGCAGAGATAGTGAAAGTCACTCAGTCGTGTCCAACTCTCCAGGCCAGAATACTAGAGTGGGTAGCCTATCCCTTCTCCAGCGGATCTTCCTGACCCAGGAATCAAACTGGGGTCTCCTGCATTGCAGGAGGATTCTTCACCAACTGAGTTATGAGGGAAGCCCTCAGTAGAGATAGGTGGCAAGTAATTCACTTGTTCATGTAATTTACTTGTGCCTTTAGGACTTGCCTCAGCCAGTGCTGAAAGCACCACCACCATCTGAGAATGGATGGATGGTGTACCACTTCCATCCTAGAATGGATGGATGCTCACTGATTTTGAGTTCATGGATGTTATAACTGCATTTACGGTGAGCAGTTCAAGTTGTACAGACTTTCAGTGTCCCAGGATCTGGTGTTCAGTCTCTATGAGGGCCCAACAACTTGCAGAGAACTATTATTCCCATGGAGACCAGTTTTCTGCTACAGGGGTCTTGTTTCAGCACCCTAAAAGTCTTTATTACTTCTTTCCTATTTGGAAGAGATGTGAAATGATGAAAGGAGTGGCCTTTTATCTTACAGGGGGTGACCTAGTATTCTCCTGAACATCCTTAAAAACTTCCCTGAAGTCACCAAATGATTGTAGGATACATCTCCTACCTTCTGGAATACGTGTCTTACTAGGGCTTCTAGGGTAGTGCCATTTTCTTTTGTTCTAGTCTAATTAGCATGATTTTGACCTGTATGATGTTCTGTGGCACATCAATATAATAACAAATGTCTGCACACTGTGTATGAGATTAACAAGAGATGCAACTTACCACTTAAGGAATAATTCCTCTCATGAAATGCTAGAGGTTGTAGTGGAGCTGTCTGAGTAGTGACAGCACATCTTATAGCAACTGCAATTGGATCTGTCATGTGGATAAATTCGTGATAGTCCACTGACATCCGCCTCAACCAAGCAGGTATTAGCAGAAATCAAATAGGTGAATTAAGTGGGACTGTGACATGGAACCACCACCCCCGTCACTTTCTAGGGTTTGATTTTAAGTCTAATCCTTACCAATCCCTCTCTAGATACAGTATTATTTTTTTTCTAGTTGACTGTGTCAACAGGGGAAGGGAACAGTTTCAGAAAGTTCTGTTTCCTTTCCAACCAAGGTGCTACTTAGCCACAAGTCAGGGGATCAACATGGACTATTTCCCAGCTGCTATATTCACAATTAAATATCTGAGGCTCAGCAAACTGATCTCACAATGAACTCAAATACTAATTGGACCAACTGTTAAGAAATGTGGACAGAATTTCATGTATTTCATCTCCATAAACTTCCACTCTACTCAGAATTGTAATAGCAATTTTTGTTCACTGGTGTTAATATCATATCAGACACACATCTTAGAAATCCTGGGAAGCTCCCAGAAAAGCACAATTACCCTAGAAATTGTAAGTCTGCTAGGAGAGAGATAGTAGAGATATTTACCATATACACCAACAGTGTCTCTGAGGGTCCTCCTCAAGAGCACTTGGCCTCAACTTTAATCGATAAACTGCCCCAATAAGCTGAGAAATCTGGAACCTGAGCGAGGAGCTATGATTTTTCCAACTTGACCATTGATGCAAGCTGGTCTGCTAGTCAGATTTTACTTGGTTTATTATTACATAAATTGAGCGTACCACAGCTAGCTAAGAGCTACTGTTCTAAATCTCTATGAAATGAGGCATCCATGTTGCTGATCTGGCAATCCTTATTGCTAATCTGGCTGGCCATGTCAGCAATTCCATTTACTTTGACTCTGGCCCATGCTGCCACCTGGCCCATGTCATTTCAAAATGCTATTTACCCATTAATATCTGGAATCCAAGTTCTATGGCAGTATCTTCCTGCAGAGATAGTTGCCAAAGTGATTCCCCAAATGCGTTTTTACTGCCACAGTGAAAGCAGTGTCTTTGGAGTCCTTCCTGGGAACATAGGCAGTCGGCGGTTTTTCAGTTACATTTACCATTCAGATCTATCCTAACATTCTGGCATTACCCCTCTCTCTAATTACTCCCATGTCTAATCCCTTTCTTAATATTGGGCTGGGTGTTTTGAAACTTCCACCTATTTATCACAGGTCGTTGTTACACCCAGTAATCCAGAAACCATGAGAGTGAATTACTATGACGAGCCTCAGGTACACTTGCCAGAATGTTGAACCGTTAGTGTGACTGAGTGCCCCAGTACCAATGAGTTCTCCCCTATTCAGTCCTATATTCCATCTCCCTGGGTTAACACCTTCAAAATACATTCCAATACTTATTTCCTCAGTTCCTGAAAAAAACATGTATATGTACAGTTCCTTCTGTGGGGTGCTTTTTATTCCAAGAACAATGCTTCTTGTTGTCCTGGAGGGAAGGGGGAATAATGGGGTAGGTCGTAAAGAAAACACGTCACCCTTTTTCAGGTGGGACATTGCATCATATTCAGATATAGAGAAACTGTTCTCTTTTAGTAAGGGGAAACTGGATGAGCCAGAAGGTTTCAGTGGAATTTGGAGGTTTAGGACTCTCAGGTTTATAAACTGAGGATCTGATCACATAGTTCAGGGTTCTTTTCTTTCAACTTCATTTTTTATCTCTGCCACTCTTATGCTTGAATTCCAAGCCTCATTTTTGATTGAGAATTTTTTGTGCATCAAGGAATAAGAATCTTTTTCAGAGCTGCATTTAAGACCTCTGGGTTTCGAAGTATGCTTTAATTTGCCCTCAAATGCTGTTAAAACCAGACATCCTAACCACAGTCATTTAATTATCCATCAATCAAGTACATTAAACACTTGCTCTCTCACTGCTTTGTCTTTCACCAACACCTCAATCCAGTTAACCACAGGTGAAAACTTGAATAATTGTGTATATCTAGGTTATTACCACCTCACTTTCCACCAGTGGTGGGGGCCCTAATACCTTCCATTAGTGGACAATCCAACTAATATTCCTATCCTGAGGGTCTGTTTTCCAGGTAGAGGTGTCAAACGCATTGCCCAGGTTTCTAGAAAGCAGAGCCTGAAGTATGCAAGTAAATATTTTCCTGGAGAGAGACAATCCTAAGGAATCAAGAGTACCCCCTGAGAATAAGGGATACAGAGGATGAGAATAGGAAAGAAAAGGAAAACAAACAATAAATGTGTTACCAAGATGGCACAGATTTACAAGGAAATAAACCTGGTTACTCAGTCTCATGATATATCTGACAGCTGCCCCCTAAATACTATCTTTCTTTGGTCAGATTTGACTCACAAGGCATTCTCTCTCCTGAACTTCCAGGTTGTTTTATTTGGCTTCTCCAGGCAGCTGCTGAGAAAGGGCAAGCATCCTTGGACTTGACTGATTGGACCAGAGCACTGCTTTGGCTCCCACTGTTGAGAACACATAGGAACCTTTGCTAAAACCTGGCCCTTGCCACTAGAAGACAACTAGAGATACTAGAAGCTATTCAAGGATGGTGGCCAGGCCTATGTAGTCACTGGGGCGGCTCAGGTTAAGAAGTCAAGGAAGTGACCAAAGCCAGAGAGACTGAAGGGTCAAGTGAATCTGGTGAAGTGCATAAGCTGAGTTTAGTGAAAGAGCCATCATTTTGTCATCTCTGCTCAAGGATGCAAGCCACTACCTTAGTGACTGGAATTTTCAGCTCTTTACAGAAGCATGAGATGACTTGGAAGAAGCTAGCAAAGGACTGGAAGATTCAAGACCTAACATATGATAAAGAAAGTTGAATTCATCAAAGTCCAGAAGTGGCAACATACAGGGAACAATATTAAGTAAATGAAAAGATGTTACAGAAATCTGTCCCCAAAGAAAAGTTGGGGTATTAATAAAAATTCTTTGACACATCCACTGTGTACCAAAAAAGGCAAAAGGCAAAGCAAAATGAAATGATAGCTCTCTGCAGACAAACTGGAAACATGAAAAGTTGATTGATAAACTTCAAGGTTATTCTTTATTTTCTGAAAACAGTCCTTCTTTGTATTTTGAGGCTTCATAAGAAAAGCAATTGGTTTTGTTGAATCACCCATTTTCTGGATACAAGTATCCATTCTTTCCCCTCAAAAAATATTTTTTTTACCATGATTTTCCATTGATAGCAATAACAATGTTCAGACTCCTTCTTGAAATAAATTTTACAAGGAGTATCAGTTTTCTTATCCCAAAATAGCAGTAACAACTGAGCTAATCTGTCAATCACCTTGTGCAGTACAAAGTACATAAAAACAGTATATTAACTACAAGACTGACTCAATAGACATTTTCAGTCAGTTCAGTTCAATTTTTCAGTCATGTCTGACTCTTTGTGACATCATGGACTGCAGCATGCCAGGCTTCCCTGACCATCACCACTCCCAGAGCTTACTCAAATTCCTGTCCATTGAGTCAGTGATGCCATCCAACCATTTCATCCTCTGTCATCCCCTTTTCCTCCTGCCCTCAATCTTTTCCAGAATCAGGGTATTTTCCAATAGGTTAGTTCTTTGCATCAGGTGGCCAAAGTATTGGAGTTTCAGCTTCAGCATCAGTCCTTCCAATGAATATTCAGGACTGATTTCCTTTAGGATTGACCAGTTGGATCTCTTTGCAGTCCAAGGGATTCTTAAGAGTCTTCTCCAACACCACAGTTCAAAAGCATCAATTCTTCGGTGCTCAGCTTTCTTTATGGTCCAACTCTCACATCCATACATGACCACTGGAAAAACCATAGCTCTGACTAGATGGACCTTTGGTGGTAAAGTAATGTCTTTGCTTTTTAATAGGTTTTCTAGGTTGGTCATAACTTTTCTTCCAAAGAACAAGCATCTTTTCATTTCATGGCTGCAGTCACCATCTGCAGTGATTTGGGAGCCCCCCAAAATAAAATAAAATCTCACTGTTTCCCTTGTTTCCCCTTCTATTTGCCATGAAGTGATGGGATTGGATGTCATGATCTTAGTTTACTGAATGTTGAGTTTTATGCCAACTTTTTCACTCTCTCCTTTCACTTTCATCAAGAGGCTCTTCAGTTCTTCTCAGCTGTCTGCTATAAGGGTGGTGTCATCTTCATATCTGAGGTTATTGATAATTCTCCCTGCAATATTGATTCCAGCTTGCGCCTCATCCAGCCCAGCATTTCGCATGATGTACCCCATATATAAATTAAATAAGCAGGGTGACAATATACAGCCTTTATGTACTCCTTTACTGATATGGAACCAGTCTGTTGTTCCTTGTTCAGTTCTAACTGTGGCTTCTTGACCTGCATACAGATTTCTCAGGAGGCAGGTCAGGTGGTCTGGTATTCCCATCTGTTTCAGAATTTTCCACAGTTTGTTGTGATCCACACAATCAAAGGCTTTGGCATAGTCAATGAAGCAGAAATAGGCCTTTTAGTGATTATTACATGCTTAGTGAAGCAGCACAAAGGATTTCTGAGTGTGTTGTGAGGAATAAGGGAGACGAATAGAAGTAGACTTGGGCATAAGGTAGGGGAAAGAAGACAATGAGGAAGATTGTGTGTTAGCCGCAGGAAACAAGTTAAATACTTAAATACTGTTTGGTCATTTTAATCAACTAGTCCAATTAATTTTGTCCTTTCCTAAATATATGCCTAGTTTTTATTAAAGTGACACATTCTCATGATGAAAAATAACACAAATGGGCTAACACTGAAAAGCAACAGACCCCTCTCCTCTACTCCCATCCCCAATCCTGCTCCTAAAGTCAACCGATACTTCCACTTCTGATAAAAATCCTCCCATGTCTTGTACACCTATGAGACATATAATTGACTTATTAATGTTGACATTAATTGACTTGCTACTGTGATAGATGTTTTAGTTCATGTCCACCTGTATTCTCACTTCTTGTTTGATACTTAAATCAGTATTTTTAGTTTGTCTGTTAATTATTTATGTAACTCAAAATAATACACAAACCTCTTTTATGTCCTGGTGATATCTGATAGCTTTTTCTTGATTGCTGTTTTTATAAGATTGCTACGCTCTCTTCATCTCAGCTGTCTGCATTCTAACTTCCATTATCTACACCTTTATTTTTATGTAATCAAGATATGTTAGTAGGGCTCCTTGGGCTATTTCTCTGTTACAAAGGGAAGAAAAGAACTTCACAAGTCTTACTTTCTGCAGTTACTAAGCATTCTCCTAAGGACTAGAATCCCTAGAAAGAAGCAGTCTGTAACATGGGAATAGCTTTCATGACATGCTTTGGAAATGCCAATTCGTTTTTGCATAAGATCTAAATGTAAGCCCAACTCTTCTTTGTTTGACCATCACTTATAGCTAATTAGCATATAAGCAACCAGCCATCCTCTTTACTTTAGGCTGCCTATTCTATTCAACTAAAGACACTTTCTTCAAGACAGCTTGAGGTTAACAGTCCAAATAGTGGGCAAACTGTTGTGTTGTAATTACCACATTGCTGATGAAATTCCTCTGCAATGAAAAGGAACAAGATTTCTGATTACTTATGACCACCTGAAAAAAAAGCCCACTCTTTCCCTGCTTTCAGCTTGAGCATTACTCTGCCTGGAGAAGTGAGAAACTATACATTTAACATCTGTCTTTGTCTAAGAATCCTCTTTTTCTCTTCTTCACTATGGTTTGCAAGGTAAGAGGGATAATATTAAATCTTGCTTTTGTTATTATCATATTTAAGGAACCCGAGTCTATGTAAAAAATTATGTTGTAATCTCTACCTTGGATACTAGAAAACTGATCTTTACTTAGACATCTGGTAGTAATATTTACATTATATTCTGCAACAACCATGAAATCATCTGAGGGTTGTCTAAACATGGATTTTAAAAGTTGAAGAACAAAAACCGTGTTCACATTATTTTGATGATGTAAATACTGCTTATTGGAAAGCCAAGTAGAAGTCTATGATTATTACTCTTTTTCTATGGGCTCAAAGTTAAATCCTAATTACTAGTCAAGGAAAAATCTGCTTTATTATACTCAGTCAAGTACCTAAAATCACAATCCTGAATTTGCTTTATGTTGGAACAATTATTTTCTTGTACATTTCGTTGGGTGTTTCTTGAAATAACTCAGCCTTTATTTCTTTGAGTGAGAAGAAATATAAGCCATCTATAATTTTTTCAGCCTATTGTTTAATCTTTGCCTTGAAGATATGCTTCTTAGCAACCACTGATTTCCTTTTGTATTGTGTATAGTTGATATTTCCTATGGTTAGGCCACTGAATTATTCTTAACATTTCTTATATCCCATATCTTCCTATTTTTTCACTTTCATTTTGTTGGAGTTCATCCTCAAGAAACACTCACAAAAAAAGTGTCACTGTATATAAAAATAAATATAATTAGAAATTATTTTATTTTCTCCCAAATGCCACTGATTAGATAATTAACTAAATACAGACTGCTTGATCAAAATTAATTTTCCTCAGAAGATATAAAAGCCATGTATGCTCATCTTCTGGCATTTATTGCGGTGATGAAAAGTCTGATGTCAGTCTGATTTTTTTTCCCCTCCACTGGGAATCTAATATTTTGGTTTTTTCCTTCTTTCAAATCTTTTAGGATAATTTCTTTCCCCAGGTATTTACAAAATGTACTCATTGCAGGGGATCTTCCCAACCCAGGCATCAAACCCAGGTCTCCCGCATTGCAGGCAGATTCTTTACTGAGAATCTGCTGAGCCACAAGGGAATCAGCTGAGAATCAGCTGAGCCACAAGGGAAGCCCAAGAATACTGGAGTGGGGTAGCCTATCCCTTCTCCAGAGCATCTTCCCCACCCATGAACTGAACCGGGGTCTCCTGGATTGCAGGTAGATTCTTTATCAGCAGAGCTATTATGAAGGCCCAACTTCAATCTTAGTATTCAATTCATTCTTTCACCTACATACATTGATTCCTCTTTAACTCTGAGGCATAATCCTGTTTTGTTACTTTGATAATTTCCTCTTTGCAAAGTTCTGATTTGAAAGATGTTTGGTAATCAGAATGATTCTCTACATCTCTTTACCTTTATTCTTATATTTCCCACCAACATACTCTCTGGGATATTTCTAACATGTTAGCCTTTGTGTCATTACATTTGATCCCTTTTTGTGAACTTAATTAAAATAATCATAATTTTAGGATCTGTTATTTTTGTGCTGTGTTAAGTCGCTTCAGTCATGTCCAACTCTTTGCGACACCATGGACTGTAGCCTGCAAGGCTCCTCTGTCCATGAAATTCTCCAGGCAAGAGTACTGGAGTGCGTTGCCATTTCCTCCTCCAGGGGATCTTCCAGACCCAGGGATTGAGCCTGCATCTCTCATGTATTTTGCATTAGCAGATGGGTTCTTTACCACTAGTGCCCCCTGGGAAGCCCCATTTTTAGATTATAATTTTTATACTAACCATTCATTTCTTAATGATGTCATATGTTCTCAAACATGTCTGACAATAACAAAGGGGATTTTGTTCAGTTTCATTTTATTATCTGATATATCTCTTCCTTTAGTGTTTTAGTTTCTTTATTCTAATCTTTTCTTTCATTCTATAGTGAAAGTGAAGTACAAGTGTTAGTTGCTCAATCATGTCTGACTCTTTGTGACCCCATGGACTTTAGCCTGCCAGGCTCCTCTGTCCATGGAATTCTCCAGGCAAGAATACTGGAGTGGGTAGCCACTCCTTTCTCCAGGGGATCTTCCCGACCCATGGGTCAAAGCTGGGTCTCCTGCTGTGCAGGCAGATTCTTTACCATTTGAGCCTCTGGGGAAGCCCTCATTCTATAGGCGCAAGCACTTTATGTTCTCAGGTTATCTACTGATATTTTAGAGTGATTGAATAGAAAGACTGACTTGGACTTTTATGCACTTTGGTGTGAATGGACAACTTAGGACTTTATATGGTCCTTTCCCTACTTCACACTCAATGCTGAAATGAAAGTTTTTATTACTGAACACAGACATTCACAGAGATAAAGTGAATGATTCTCTTCACTTCATTTTCAGAAGAAGAGTTCATTTTTCCCCCTCTGGGAATAAATACATTCCTGACAGTTTACCTTTTGGAGTAGAGAGACAGAAAGGTGTTAAGATTAAATGGAGAATTAGGATAAATCTTCATACTAAATATTTCAGTCCTACTTTCCACTCTGGGCCTCTCTTATATAGTCTATCTCTGAGTCCAGGGTTTTCTGAGGTTTGGGGAGTAGAGAGATATTAGACATCTTATCCACTCACTTTCTCCATGCACAATTTAAACTATAAATTCTGTTGTTCTGTTTCACCATTCCACAGATTTTCATTCAATTTTCAAAGCTGAGATATTTGTTAAAATCTCTCATCTCCTGAGATTCATTGTTCTGTCATCATTGCTACTGACTCCACTGTTTTTGGATGATATTTACTTTATAGATTTACTCTTGTTTCAGTTCTGAAGAGGAAGAAAGATGGACAAGTATTCTGCCAGCCATCTTAAACCTATTCTCCAACTATTATAATAAAGCAACACAATCAAATTAGTTATGAAAATTCAATTAGCTGCAAGCTAAATTGATTTATCAATCAGTCAATAAATGTTCTATGAAGAATAAAGAGACAATAAAAAGTATAGGTAAAAATACAGACTTTTTTTCATAGTAAGGGGTAAAATTTTGTCAATATTTGGTAAACATTACCTCTCTGAATTTCCTGGACTATTAAAAAATTCCTGCGGGGGACGGGGGGTTGGTATTTTTCAAGTGCTTCTTCCCACCTGCTGTGAGCTCAATACATAGAACTTTTGATCTAAACATTAATTATATCAGCTTTTTAATACTCATCAAAGCTAAGAATTAATTTTATTACCTTGCTTTGCCATTAAAACTCCGTGATTCCTTATTAATGTCAAAATATGGCCCTTTACCCTTTTGTGAATGTCACTAATTTTAGGGGGAAATTGATGTATAGTTTTACAGGACAGTAAAAAGATATGTTATCCAGTGGGTTGGCTTGCATGTACAATTTCAATCACACTGGTTTCTAAGAGGCCAATCATCTATAATTTAGTAGAAATTGTAGTGCTGGAGCCTTTTGCAGACTCCATTTCTCTTCCTTTTGAGAGTACTTGTCTATTTGATAAAAAAGAATAAAAAGGAAAAGAAAAAAAGACATTATCTGTCTGTTTCTTAAATTCAAAAGAGCAGAAAATGTTAGTTTGATTCCTACCCACCCAGTTCCCCGACCACCCCCACCATGATGGGAGTCAAGAGTCTAAAAAGATAATATGTCTAAGAATTTTTACTGTTTTAGATCCCTGGACATCAACTATCCTTCCCAAGCAGCCAACTGATGCAGTCACAGAAAATCTCCCTGGGACTCCAATTTAGCACTAGTTTATGTTTGGTGGCAATACAGTGTGTTTCGAGACAAACGTGTTCCTGAAATTGGTCTATAGTTTGGGTAGCTGTAAGGCCAGTGGATACACTTTCCATTAGTCTTTCTTTTTTCTCTCTCTCTTTTTTAATGACACGATGGCCATCAAAACCAAATAGGGCCTGAGTTTAATGCAGTTCTTAAAGATGTGGTGGAGGGTTTGGTCATGAACTCTTTAAGCCCTTGCCATCCTTCCTGCTCCATCTTTCTTCTCCTCTCAGTCCATATCTTTACTATCTTGACTAGTTGGGCTGAGACTCCCTTTCTGCAACATTCCAGAGAAGATAGGAGGAGAAGATAAGAAGGAGGAGAAGATAAGATAGGAGGAGAAGATAAGAAGGAAAGTAGACTAAATTGGTTGTGAATTCTTTGAGACCAATGAAAGTTTGTGTCTATTATTTGAGATCCTCAAAAAAAAAAAAAAAAAAAACTTACAGGATTTTATCTCTTTTTTTCCTTCTCCCTCTCACATTGTACCAAACCGTAGAAGATGATTCTGGTCATCAATAAATGGTCACCCTCAAAATCTCTTTGATAAGTGAAAGCAGGGGAGAAAAAAAGAGGCTGTTTTAAAATAGGATCAAAGGAAAAAAAGGTTAGGAGGTAAGAAAAATTTGGAGAATAAGAATTAAGAGGATTATTCTTACTTACCAAACATGTATACCATTTTATTTTTACCATCATCACTTTGAAATGACTTTACTTCTCATTCAGATCAGAGGGCTATAGAGATAGTCTATTGGTATATATTTTTGCTTATAAAATTTCTGTTGCATTACTTTATCAATATATTTTATCAGTATACTTTATTAGTATATAATATGCATATATGTATATATAGTGTTTTTCTCTTTAACCCTTTAGCAGGATAAGAAAACAAGGGTTAAACTGTTAGGCATATATGAAGACTGTGATGATGTAGGGGAAAAATTATTACTAATACAAAATAAGAAATAAGGTCAGTCATGACAAGGAACTCAGAAGAGTCTCCATGGAGAGATGGAGAAAAAAACCTCTCACCAAAGATGCAGAGTTTGTAGCTGAGTGCTATAGTCTAGGTTCCTGGAACTATGTTTTCCATTAGAAGTAATTATCTTCAAGGGAGTGGTTTTATGAATCAGTGTCTCCTCTGAACTGTGAGAGGAGTACCCTAAGCAACTCATTTACCTAGAAGCTCAGTAAAATTCTTGATACAAAGTTCACTGATGGAAGTGAGTAGGAAAGAACTAATTTTTCACCAGTCATCAAACTCACGAAGCCAAATATATGACTTGGGAAAAATCATTTGTTCTTATCCTTCTCCTTCCTACCTCTATTTTATTGTGTGTATATCCAGAGAGGGAAAGCGGAAGAAACAATAAAGCCCATTTCCAGGACCCACTGAACTTCACTTTGTCCTCAGTTCCTTTCTAAATAACCTTAGGGGGAAATTTCCAGTTGCAGAAGAAGTATCTAGGAAACCTCAATTAAGGCTCAAAGTTTCAAACCCAGACTGGAAAACAGAATCATGCTTGTAGAATTTTCAAATCAAGATTTTGTCTTTCAAATTTCAAATTCTGCTCTCCAACACTATGCATTTCCCATGAAAGGTCTGAAGCAAGGACCAATGCATTTCCCACAGAAGCATGTGATTGCTCGTTGTTACAAGTAAAGGCAATACTTCACAAATCCCTATATAAATATATTTCCCACTTTAGACTTAAGACGTCTATTTTTGCCTGTGCTGGTATGCTACTCTTTCATATTTAATGATTTTTTCCATTGTTTTTATTATTCATCCATAGGGTACTATGCTAGAGAAAATAATAATTCTTCCTGAGCATTTTAGTTCTCCCTATAGTTCTTCGACTCATCATTCTTCTTAGCCTTCTGGGTAATCTTTGTTTTTAGGTCAGTGACTCTCACCTCTTGCCTTTGGCTAAAAATATTAGAGTAGTTCAATGTTTTTGTTGCCTGTGAACTGAATCATTGTGTGTGTGTGTGTTTCACCTAAGATTCTGTCCTCATTTTAGTTCAATGAAACCTTATTTCTGCTGGAAAACTACTTCTACATAGAATTTTTTCCAAAGGTCTCTTATTAGCAAGTTCTAGTCTGACTTTCTTTGTAAGTTTCAGTGATGATTCCTGTGTTTCTTTTTATCATGCACATTGGCAATGAGTATCTCCCATCATTTTTATTTGTTTGTTTGAAGTCAGAATAATGACCAGCCTCTGAAGAGAATCAGGAGAAATGAGTGATAATTCAGTCAAACTGTTAGTAAGAGACTAGGATGATGCAGAAACAATTAACATATTCTAGATACCAAATACCCATTCTCTTCCCTTCCTTGCCAATAGGACTCTGTGTAATGCGGCAATCTGTCCTCAAAAGAAGTAAAAATCTAGATTAAAAAAAAAAGAAAACTTTCCTGCTAGAAGTTCCCATGTGATCCCGTTATGGCCAAGTAAATGTAAATAGAAATCTTCTGTAACTTCTAGGCAACAATTCCTCAACAGAGAGTCAACCCTCCTTTAGCCAATTTACTCTTCTTCTTCCTGCCAAGAGTAAAGATGCAATGCCTAGAGATTCAGCAGCCATCTTGTGATCATGAGGATAAAATCCAAAAACTAAGGATGCCAGAGCAGAAAGCTATAAGGAGCAACTGTACCAGCCCTGAAACACTTATCCCTGGATTTGTTATAGGAAAAGGAGCTAGAGTTCTTATTTATTTAAGCCACCATAGCAGAGTTTACTGTTACTTACAGCACATTGCTTACTGGTGGAGGAAACAGAATAATATCAGCACTTCAACTGACAGCACAAGAATCCTGCCTGAGTTCACAAGGTTTACTGTTGCATAAGGCACCCAGCTTTCTTTGAGGCACATAACTCCCTGAGTTGAAGCAACATTTCTGAACCTGTCAAAGCAATCTCCCATTCCCTTCAAGGCACTCAGTCTAACTAGCATAGCTGTGAATTAAAACACATTTTCATTTTGACCTACAGGGTTAACAAGCTCACCTTTTAGCTTTTTATGCCTCTCTGCAGAACCCTATAATGTGATAATCAAATAAGAGAGTAGCTTTCTGGCTAAGGCAAAGGGGCTTCTGAAAGACTGTCAGACTCACAAGAAGAGGGTTCTTAGTTTTAAAAACAAATAATAGATGTTTTATATGTAACTTCTTCTTTTTGATTAACAGCAAATTACACTTGCCATTTCTCTGGGAAGTGACATTACTCCTTAGCTGGTAGCTTTTTAAAATTTTTTAATTGTAGTAGCCGTTTGTTTTTCTTCATTGGGAAGAGGCTTCCTTCCACCAACATTACTTCCAACAAAAGAAGTCCAAGGTCATTCACACATTGTTTCTATGAGAGCAATAATCTACCAAATTTCTATTTGTGATTACTGACACCATGTAACCAAACATTTCTATCATCCAGCTCATCTGACACAGAAGTAAACCTACGCCTTCAAATTCCAATGAAAATGCCAATGCTATGCCTGTGATGCATATACTAGTCCTTTCACCTTATGAAAAAGGTGGATCGAGTTTCCATCTCATTAAGAATAACCTATTTCGTTCATATAAAATCTATACTTTCTTTAACAGAAACTAAGTTCTTAGTGATTTCCAGATAAGCCTGTCTACAGTTTAAACCAGGGGCCACTCTGAGAACTTGAATGAATTCCTGAATTCTCTTAAAATAATTTCATCAGACACTGTGGTTGGGAGTGATTGAGGTCTTCTTTTTGTCACATATTTTAAAAATATAAAGCTTACTAATTATTAAATGGTATAATATGATTTGAAGTAGTGCTTGGTTAAGGTTTACCTGAATTTATTAGAACCTTTTCACAGAGTAGGTGAGTTGTTGAAATAAAACTTGGGGTCACAGGAAAGTAAGACATTTTCAAGTACTACTGCATTAGAGAAGTCTCGATTTATAATTAACATGCTATTTACAAAGTTTGCCTTATCTAGTCACTAAAACAAGTGCCCTGAGGACCTGATTAGGCATCTGTATTATTGAAATCAATGCATGCTTTTGTGTAGCATTTCCTGACAGGCTACAGGCCATGGGATTGCAAAGAGTCAGACACAGCTGAGTGACTAACATGTTCACTTTTCTGATTTACACCATTTTAAAGAGTAGCCTATCTACCCATTTCCCTCACTCAACTCAGTTAATAAGATTCTATTAATTTTATTAACGGAGAAGGCAATGGCACCCCACTCCAGTACTCTTGCCTAGAAAATCCCATGGACGGAGGAGCCTGGTAGGCTGCAGTCCATGGGGTCGCTATGAGTCGGACAGGACTGAACGACTTCACTTTCACTTTTCACTTTCACGCACTGGAGAAAGACATGGCAACCCACTCCAGTGTTCTTGCCTGGAGAATCCCAGGGACGGGGGAGCCTGGTGGGCTGCCATCTATGGGGTCGCACAGAGTCGGACACGGCTGAAGTGACTTAGCAGCAGCAACAGCAGTTTCATTAAATTACTTACCGACTAAGATCATTTAGTGAAACATTAGGTAGAAACATTTTAGAGGAATGTTGCTCAATTTATTCCCTCCTACTTGATCTCTGCAAGGAGATCAAACAAGTCAATCCTAAAGGAAATCAACCCTGAATATTCATTGAAAGACTGATACTGAAGCTGAAGCTCCAATACTTTGGCCACTTGATGGGAACAGCTGAACTCATTGGAAAAGACCCTGGTGCTAAGAAAGATTGCAGGCAAAAGGAGAAGGAGGTAGCAGAGGATGAGATGGTTAGATAGCATCACTGACTTAATGGACATGAATTTAGCAAATTCCGGGAGATGACGGAGGACAGAGGAGCCTGATGTGCTGCGTTGCATGGGGTCACAAAGAGTTGGCCATGACTTAACAACAGAATGACAATACATGATCTCTTTGGATGTGACTATCAATCCCTGTCTTTGAGGGTGTTAACATCCCTCTCTGTTCCTGGCCTTATCTTGCTCCTCACGTCCTCCTGCTTCCAGCATCTCTACTCTCATTCTGCATTCTGTTGCCTCCTAGGACTCTCTCAACTTGTGAAGAATGTTGCCCACATCTCAGGATCTACAGAATGTTTCAAACTGCTTGGGTTAGAAACCCTGGCCCTTCCCCATCTGATCCAAGTCCACTTTTGCATTTGGGTTTTCAACATGGGATTTGTTGCATTCTGCTTCTGTATTTTTGCTTAAAATTGCCTCTTTCTTCCTAGCTATTAAAATTCTTGTCCTTTCTAGGTTAGGACATCTAAAGCATCCTCCAATTCTTTGTCCTGGACCATCTGTAGTATCTTCTCTGGTGTCTGGTTCAGAATGATAGTACTGCCTTTGAACAGTTGTGAGAATCACTGGGAGAGAATTAGGAGCTTTATGGTGACACATTTAAATCCTATCTCTGTCACTCTATGTGACCTTGGAAAGTTTATTTCCTCTTCTCTAAAAGGGAATAATCACCATCATTATAGACAGAGTGAACAAAATTAAGCCCACAGGACTGTATATGGTATATGATAACAGTCAACATGAGCTATGTTTATGTACAGTCTTGACTTTTTGCTTCTTTGTTATTCTTAGTCATTTATCCACATGTCTCTTAACTCTCCAACAAGACAGTTCACTAACTGAGGTCAAAGCCTGTGCTGATTTTTTTTTTTTTTTTTTTTAAATTCAGGAGCACCTCGGGAGACATTTGGCTCCTAGGTATTCAATGTTTGTTCACGGACTGAGATGGTGTGTACAGTGCCAAGAGTCATCAGCAAATGATACCATATCAAAGCTAGCAGAAAATGTTTTCATATGTTTCTGATGAAGTGAAATCTTTTGGTTCACACCTCAAAAATCTCTGTAAAATCAAAGGCATATATCCAAGGCAAGAAAGTGCTATGTTTCACCCAAATGCTCCAAGTTGAGTAGTTTAAAATAGCTGAAGAAGTGGGGAAGTATATTTAGAACTCATTTTATTTATTATCTCATCTTGTCTGTCAAGAGTATATTTACCAAAAGCTATTTAATATGCAAGCTTTATATAATAAGATCCACACCATACAGCCAGATATATAACCTGGGCTAATAGCAATGCTCTAAAACAGGCTATAAGAAACAATGCTAATAAGCCAGAGCATTTCAAATTATAACTTCATTGTGCATGTAATAAGTATCACTTTGCGTCTACAGGTCAAAATAAATAGTAATATCTTATGGTAGATAAATTGGGAAGAAATAAACTCTTTGGACAAGATAATGTTGCTATGGAAACCTTAATGTTCACAAGCCTGCTTCTGAAGGCTCTGCTGCCTTGCCAGACTTTTTACATTTAACTTTCTTTCAAGCTTTTAAGAAAAATTAAAAAGTCCTTTTACTACTGAGACCTAAAATGTGACAGTGACAATCTACCCTCTAGCTTTCTAAGATCCATGAAAATAACATGTCCTGCACACTGCTCCATAGCAGGAAAATACAACTTAATTGGGGTTGCAAATGAAAAAAAGAAAAAGACAGTGTGTTCATGCTTGATTTGAATTTCCTTCCACAGTGGGGCTATGGGTAGGAGCAGGGACTTTCTTTGTGAAGCAATTTTTGTGCCAGGACCCAGAGCTGACAAAGATGACTTTTTCAGCACAAGTTTAAAGCCATCTTGAAATGTTTCTTTGGCACAGAGCTTATTTGAACCCCAAAGTCAGTGTTGTTTGAGAAAGGGAAAATGGTGTATTCGTGGAATTCACAAATAAATCAGAAGTGTCAGCACTGAGCCTAGAAACTTTTGGCTCCAAACTTTGTAAATTTTATTTATTTTATTCCTCAAGCAACATAAATTTAACACAGCCACCTACGTGTCTGGTAAGCTGAGACTTAATGAGGCTTAATCGACTTCTGCACTGCAAGTCTTATCTGCATGCTTCAGTTTGTGCCTTTGCTCCTCTTACTCTCTGCCCACGCACTTGGTGGCAATTTTCTGTTAGGAATGCTTTTTTTCCTTACTTGGGGCTGCCATGCTTGAGCTTCAATACAGATAGGAGGCCAGACTCAGGAAGTAGGTCCGTCTTTGAACAAGAGTCCTTGATAAACAACCTACCTGACTTACATGAGACCCCAGACCTGTTCGGATCTGGCGCTGGCGTAGTTTCCTTGAATTATTCTACAAGTCAACAGGCTCCCTGCTTACCTTTCCCCAAGAACTAAGAACCAGAACCCTAACAGAGAAAAACGGATGCAAATAAATTACCCGGCACTTCAATTGCAACAACTTCTCTGTAGATTGAATGGCTCCCACTTACAACGATTTGCATGTGCTCTGTGCTTTCCACCCATTATGACCTTGGTATTATCTATGGAAACATAAGGGAATATATGGCTCCCATGTCATTTTTAAGCAATGGATCCTAAATTTAAATGTAACAAAGAGCAACAGTTTGAAGTCTCTGTACTACCAAGAGGAAACAAAATGAAAAGGAGAACATAAAACCCTGCAGCTTTTATTGGATTTGTAGCCCTAACGGACTTTAAAGTCTTACTCCAAATCTCCTAAAACGTGCTTCTTAAAAGCTCCCCTGAGAAAATTTTCTGACTTCTTTACACTAATTAACAGCTCATCTATTTCCATAAAACAAGATAGGAGTTATACAATAAATTATATCGAACACAAAAGTTAACGATTGATTACCATATTGCCTCGTCTTATGAATGAACAACTATTTTAAAGAAATGCACTTGAATCTTTTTGCGCATATTGGTTAAATTCATCCTTAAAAAGTTTGACATCATTTATTTGGCCTAGAATGGTATTTTGTGTTTCTACTAAAAATTAGATGAATTATTTAGATCTGTAATTTTTTTTCCCTAAGAATTGAATGGGATTTTAATGTAAATTCACATTTTGTTTGTTTAGAAGGAGAAGGAAGTCCACAAGCATATATTTTAGTAGGATTGTCTGAAGAAAATGCTAAGTCTACAAAGTCAGTTGTCTTAGCAATTTTAGTTCTTACCAGTCAGTTCATATACCTTTAATTTGGTTGGCATGTGCCAATCACAATTTTGATTACATAATTTTGAATAAGCAGTGTAAATGGGAATAAATGATGGAAACCACTTAGAGAGATACTAGCAGTCTGTATTGTATACTGAATATAAAGGAGTATATTATTAGTGAATTTGTACTATTAACAGATTCTTTTTTTGGTGGTTGATCTTGCTTTCTACTTTCTAGATCACCTCAAGAAATATCAGTGTTCTCAGATTCTGTTTTCTCAGCTGGTACTCACTTGTTATTTAAATACTAGATGTTAATTAATATGTTACACCTGTCTGCTGTTTAATTCTAGTGAGAAATATTTCATCAGGATCTGTTCCTTCCACATGAATTTATCCACTGTCACCCCTGTTTCATATGAGATCAATGAATCATCTGGTTTCTTAAAGGAGCATTCTGAAAATATTGACAAAATGGTAGCAAAATAAATTTAAATAAAGTTTTACTGACAAGATGGTAACAGATATTTATTTTAAAACATATAAATAAAAGTAATATTCTTAGTGTCTGGGTCTATTTTTGATCCTGTGTCAATCCTATCACCTAATCTTCCATAGTAATATGAGGAAAAATGAATCAGATCAGATATAGCATAGTATATATGATGTGACTCCTATTGCAAACCTGTTCAGAAAGAAAAATGCAATCATCAGCACTGTTAAGAGACTTGAATGAGGCTATAAAGGTATACATATGTATTTCCTATCTCTGGATATCATATTCTTTGAAGATTTTTTTCAGCCTCATCACTCTTTAGTTACCATGTTGTTTAATAAAAGTGCCATTTCCAAATCCTGGTATTCTAAAGGAAAAAATATTTTAGACTACACTCTCTACTATAAATAGACTACTGACTGTTACAGGAAAGATACGCGTATGTGTGATAAATCTTCATAGCAAGCACTGAGTATGAAAAAGAAAATTACCAGATTAGCACTGAGCTATTACTGGATGTTTTAGCATATCAACTTCTTTGGAAATATATTAATTACAGAATGTTTTGTGGAGCAATTCAGGGACTCAGTTCAGTTAATTTAAGTCGCTCAGTTGTGTCCAACTCTTTGTGACCCCATGAATTGCAGCACTCCAGGCCTCCCTGTCCATCATCAACTCCCGGAATTCACTCAAACTCACGTCCATCAAGTCAGTGATGCCATCCAGCCATCTCATCCTCTGTCATCCCCTTTTCCTCCTGCCCCCAATCCCTCCCAGCATCAGAGTCTTTTCCAATGAGTCAACTCTTCGCATCAGGTGGCCAAAGTATTGGAGTTTCAGCTTTAGCATCAATCCTTCCAAAGAACACCCAGGACTGATCTCCTTTAGAACGGACTGGTTGGATCTCCTTGCAGTCCAAGGGACTCTCAAGAGTCTTCTCCAACACCACAGTTCAAAAGCATCAATTCTTCAGTGCTCAGCTTTCTTCACAGTCCAACTCTCACATCCATACATAACCACTGGAAAATCCATAGCCTTGACTAGACGGACCTTTGTTGGCAAAGTAATGTCTCTTGCTTTTGAATATGCTATCTAGGTTGGTCATAACTTTCCTTCCAAGGAGGAAGAGTCTTTTAATTTCATGGCTGCAGTCACCATTCAGGGACTGGCGATACATAGATAAGTAACACTGTCTTGTTCTTGTTCAAAGTACTCATTAGTTTTCAAAACAACCCTATGGAGCTCTAGACATTGTTGAAACAATTTTGCAAATGAAGAGTTGAAAATCAGAAGAGGCTAAGTGAGATACTCAAGTGAAAGAGTCAAGACTTGATCATAGGTCATCTGACTTTATTGAGCTGAAGAGCCAAGAACCCAACTTTCTAAGTAACAAACCAAATTTGTAAAACCCTGTAATTCTACTTTGTCACATATAATTAATGACATAATCAATGTGAGATACTTCAAAAGTTATAATATACTTAAAAATACTATTTCTTAGGACTTTGCTTCTTAAAATGTGTCCCCATCTTTTATATTATTTAGTTTTCTGCAAAAGATCTAAAATCATCATATAGATTTAATGTTTCCAAGTACATAATTTCTCTAAAAGTACAACAGTGGTGGAGCTTTCCAAATATGTGAGTTCTCATAAGGTGGCCATTAAGGAAAATATGTTAGCTTTAAAGTGGATAGAATTCAATATTAGGACAATATTGAACAGCAGCTTCTTTAACAAGAGGAACCTATATGAATTACATTTCAACCAAAATCTCATATCTTGGACTTGGTTTTACTAACCCTTCATAAGGGAATTCTTGAAATTTCACTTGACAGCAACCTAGGAAACATGCTCTAAAACTTTATCAATAGACAAGGGTGGTTTGACCCTAGTGCTATTGTGTCCTATGAATTTTTTATGCCAACAAACTTAGGAAATAAGAAAAGGGATAGATTTGACACACATTTTCTTTTGTACACAGCTTCATTTAACCTATGTGATATCAGCTTCTTTTCTTCTGGAAAATCCCAGGGTGTACTAAATTTATTAAGATAGAAGTGCTGAAATCTAATGAAAGCATCCTTAAATATACAGCCACATGTTAAGCCCCTGGGGAAATAAGCAGGGCCATGCAAAACTACTTTCTTTCCCTTTTTGAAGCCTCTGGCCTTGCTAAAGGAGCTAATTTCCTTTTTTTTTTTTTTTTAGGCTATGTTTGTGTCCTTTTTCTTTTTTTCAGCATTCTACATTTCCCATGTTCCCAACTGACTTGTCACTGTGTAAACTTTCTCTCAATGGCCAGACTTGAAAAGCTACATATGTCTGATTCCATTTATATTACATAGTGGTAAAGCTATGTACATAATTCCAAAACCATGGAGACAACAAAGTCAGTGGTTGCCAGGAGCTACAAATAGAGAGTTAACTACTTCAACAGAAAGAACTTTGGGGGATTGATAGAACTATTCTAGACCTTGTGGTGATGGTTATATGACTGTATGCATTGTAAACACATGCACATCTGTTTATTAAAAACATTGAATTTTACTGTGTATAAATTATGCCCTAATACAAAATATTAAAAAATGCTTTAAAAATAACTTATTCATTTGTTGCATAATTCCTTCAGATGCATAATATTTTTTCTTAACAACATAATATATGTGTTAAATAGCAAGAAATATTTTTGTCAAATACAATCCATCAGATAATCTAAGGATTACTTTTATTTCTGGAATTCTCCCACCAACTGCCCTCAGCTATGGATTGCTACTCTGTTATGGATTGATTCTCCCTAGACTTGTTACGTGATTGTTAATTCTGGGCCTTCTGTTCACCAATGTCCTGAGCTGGATACCCTGTTTCTGGATACCTTCCCACCTCCATCTTTTTCTTTATTGTTTATGCTTCCTTTTACCAAAGCACAGTTGCTTAATAAACAAGGATGTCATTCTTACTGCCTCTGGTATAAAATTCATTTATATTTACATACAAATGCAGGTAGGGTAAATCAGATGCACTTGGATACAAGACCCAGAACCTGAGGATACAAAAAATTAAAAATAGCAATTGCCCATGATACTCACAAAAGGACTTCCCCTGCTTCTCTGGAACATTACATTCTAGAGAAGAAAGAAGAGGCAAACCAGGCAAAGGGCTCATTCTCATAACCCAGAGTTGAATTAAACAATGAAACATCATCAAAGACTGCTAGGGAAATAAGTAGGATCCTAAAAAAGAAAAAAAATAAATGATTCATCTGTGCTTACACCTTCGCTCTCTGGTAGAGAACTTTGCTCTGCTTTCCAGGAAACACACTAAAATTCTTCAGCCTTTGCTTGCTTTCTTCGTCTCCTCAATTTGCAGTACCTTGCCCTGTGTTCCTATCCCTACTTTCTGGAATGCTTTCTCTTCTACCTAGGTCCAGGTTCTTTATTTCCTTTCGTTCCCAGATAAAATTAACTCCTGATTTCCCTGTCTTCCCATGGCACTTTTTTTATAACTGTGAGTCAAGGTATAATTTAAAATACAACTCAGATGTAAATAAGTCTAATTTTCAGTCTCGAAAAAGAAAAGAAAATATTGAATTCTTTTTCCCTTTTCAGGGAAAATATTCCCTATTCCCTATTCAGAGGAAATAACAACAGAACACTTACCCTTTCAAGAAGACTGAATCACCTTCCTTTCAAACTTGAATTTTCCACAATTTAGATACACTGGATATGCTTGATACACTGAGGGTTTCCTGGTTCCTCATTCTCTCCTTTCATGGTTCTGTTCTGCCTCCTTTCTCTAACCCTCCCCCCTCAAATACCCCCCACCTCTGTGCCAATGAATCTAGGTCTCTGTCACCCTCTGTGTGCAATGCAGTTGATTTCCACACCCCTTAGGCCTCATTTTTTGCACCTATATCATGAAGAGCTTAGGTAGATAATTTTGAAAGCTCTTTCCTGAATGAAAAACTTAAGGCTTTTAAGAAAAAATATTGGCTATAAACTGAAGAAATCAGCAGTTAACTGTCTTAATTATACGGAATCTAGAACTATTTCAGTCTAAGCTTTAGGCATTTTACACTTCCTTTTATTGAAATACAATGAAACTTCCAGCCACTTTGCAAGGAACTTCACATACTTTCTCAGGGAACACAAAAACAGCATTCCTAATTTACTCCAGGTGTTCCAGTCAGAAAACTCCATTGTTGCATGTTTCTTGGCCTTCCAACATGTTTCTGACCTTGGAAGTGACTCCAGCAGCCTCTAGATCCTTAGAATAAAATTCAGATATATATCAATGGATGGCTGTGTGCTGTGCTAACTTGCTTCAATTGTGTCTGACTCTGCAATGTCATGGACTGTAGCCTGCCAGGCTTCTCTGTCCATGGGATTCTCTGAGCAAGAATACTGGACTGGGCTGTCATGTACTCTTCCAGGGTATCTTCCTGACCCAGGGACCAAACCCATGTCTCTTGCAGCTCCTGCATTGCAGGCAAATCTTTACCAGTAGCATTACTGAGGAAGTCCAATGGACGCCTCAGTTCAGTTCAGTTCAGTTGCTCAGTTGTGTCTGACTCTTTGCAGCACCATGGACTGCAGCACGCCAGACTTCCTTGTCCATCACCAACTCCCAGAGCCTACTCAAACTCATGTCCATCACGTCAGTGATGCCATCCAACCACTTCATCCTCTGTCATCCCCTTCTCCTCCTGACTTCAATCTTTCCCAGCATCAGGGTCTTTTCCAATGAGTTGGATCTTCACATCAGATGGCCGAAGTACTGGTGTTTCAGCTTCAGCATCATTCCTTCCAATGAATATTCAGGACTGGTCTCCTTTAGGATGGACTGGCTGGATCTCCTTGCAGTCCAATGGACTCTCAAGAGTCTTCTCCAATACTACTGTTCAAAAGCATCAATTCTTTGGGCCTCAGCTTTCATTATAGTCCAACTCTCACATCCATACATGACCACTGGAAAAACCATAGCTTTCACTAGGCAGACTTTTGTCGGCAAAGTAATGTCTCTGGTTTTTAACAAGTCGTTTAAGTTGGTCATAGCTTTTCTTCCAAGGAGCAAGCGTCTTTTCATTTCACGGTTGCAGTCACCATCTGCAGTGATTTTGGAGCCCTAAAAAATAGTCTCTCACTGCTTGCATTGTTTCTCCATCTATTTGCCATGAAGTGATGGGACCAGATGCCATGATCTTCGTTTTCTGAATGTTGAGTTTTAAGTCAACTTTTTCACGCTCCTCCTTCACTTTCATCAAGAGGCGCTTTAGTTCTTCTTCACTTTCTGCCTTAAGGGTGGTGTCATCTGCATACATGAGGTTATTGATATTTCCCCCAGCAATCTTGATTCCAGCTTGCGTTTCTTCCAGCCCAGCGTTTCTCATGATGTACTCTGCATATAAGTTAAATAAGCAGGGTGACTATATACAGCCTTGATGTACTCCTTTTCCTATTTGGAACCAGTCTGTTGTTCCATGGCCAGTTCTAACTGTTGCTTCCTGACCTGCATACAGATTTCTCAGGAGGCAGGTCAGGTGGTCTGGTATTCCCATCTCTTTCAGAATTTTCCACAGTTTCTTGTGATCCACACAAAGGCTTTGGCATAGTCAATAAAGCAGAAACAGATTTTTTCTGGAACTCTCTTGCTTTTTTGATGATCCAGCAGATGTTGACAATTTGATCTCTGGTTCCTCTGTCTTTTCTGAATCCAGCTTGAACATCTGGAAGTTCATGGTTCACATATTGCTGAAACCTGGCCTGGAGAATTTTGAGCATTACTTGGTAGCATGTGAGATGAGTGCAATTATGCAATAATCTGAGCATTCTTTGGCATTGCCTTTCTCTGGGATTGGAATGAAAAACTGACCTTTTCCAGTCCTATGGCCACTGCTGTATTTTACAGATTTGCTGGCATATTGAGTGCAGCACTTTCACAGCAGCATTTTTTGCCCATAGTGTCTTAAATAATCAGATCCCTGACCTCATCTCCAAAATTAGGATACCACCTGCTCTCTGTTCACCATTCTCTAGTCACACCAGCCTCTCTCATATCTGTTCTCTTTTTGGATATATTGAATTGGCCAAAAAATTCACTGGGGTTTTCCCATAACATTGTACACAAATCCAAATGAAATTTTTAGCCAACTCAATAGTTCAGTTGTTCACTTGTATTGTGGAGGGGGAAGTTTTCCCCTCTAAACCTCTAGAGTTCCTGTGGCTGGATTAATAATAAAACTGACATAATACATATTAACAGAAGAAAAAGCAACAAATTTTCATTTGTGTCCATGGAAGTCTCATAGAAATTGTACCTAACATGTGGCCAAATCAGGCACCTTTTATATATTTTAGACAAAGAAACAATAAGTTAAGAAGAATTGATAGGAAAAAGAAACAAACTTGAGTTCTTAATTAGTAAGGAATTTGAGCAAAGTTTGGGTATAGGGAGTAAATTATAAAAGAATTAAGAAAGTTTATTTATATAAACTTCTTGATCCTAAATTCCCTGTCTTGTTGATAAAGATGTCTTTCTACTTATAGGTACAGGGGGGGCATCTTTTGAAAGTGAAAGTGTTAACTGCTCAGTTGTGTCTGACTCTTTGTGACCCCATGGACTGGAGCCTCTCCAGGCAAGAATACTAGAATAGGTAGCCATTCCCTTCTCCAGGGGATATTCCCCACCCAGGGATTGAACCTGGGATTCCTGCATTGCAGGCGGATTCTTTACTGTCTGAAATGGAAGATTTATTTCCTGCTATCAGGGAGACAGAGAAGAGGGTTAAAGAGACCCTCATGAATCAGCCAGCTCTTCAGTAAATTTAATGCAAAATAATCAATACACTGTTAAGGCATAGTTTGGGGTGGCCTACCCAGGGCCCTGCTGTATTGCCACCCTGCTTATTTAACTTCTATGCAGAGTACATCATTAGAAACGCTGGGCTGGAAGAAGCACAAGCTGGAATCAAGATTGCCGGGAGAAATCTCAATAACCTCAGATATGCAGATGACACCACCCTTATGGCAGACAGTGAAGAGGAACTAAAAAGCCTCTTGATAAAAGTGAAAGAGGAGAGTGAAAAAGTTGGCTTAAAGCTCAACATTCAAAAAACGAAGATCATGGCATCCTGTCCCATCATTTCCTGGCAAATAGATGGGGAAACAGTGGGAACAGTGTCAGACTTTATTTGGGGGGGCTCCAAAATCACTGCAGATGGTGACTGCAGCCATGAAATTAAAAGACGCTTACTCCTTGGAAGGAAAGGTATGACCAATCTAGATAGCATATTAAAAAGCAGAGACATTACTTTTTCAACAAAGGTCCGTCTAGTCAAGGCTATAGTTTTTCCAGTGGTCATGTATGTATGTGAGAGTTGGACTGTGAAGAAACTGAGCACCGAAGAATCGATGCTTTTGAACTGTGGTGTTGGAGAAGACTCTTGAGAGTCCCTTGGACTGCAAGGAGATCCAACCAGTCCATTCTAAAGGAGATCAGTCCTAGGTGTTCTTTGGAAGAACTGATGCTAAAGCTGAAACTCCAATACTTTGGCCACCTCATGTGAAGAGTTGACTCATTGGATAAGACTCTGATGCTGAGAGGGATTGGGGGCAGGAGGAGAAGGGGACAACAGAGGACGAGATGGCTGGATGGCATCATCGGCTCGATGGACGTGAGTCTGAGTGAACTCCGGGTGTTGGTGATGGACAGGGAGGTCTAGTGTGCTGCGATTCATGAGGTCACAAAGGGTCGGACATGACTGAGCAACTGAACTGAACCAAACCCAGGGCCCTGACTATTGGTTACTCCCTTTTCATTTTCCTATCTTTGCTTGAAAGTGAACTCCTTAGAGGGTCCTCCCCTGCCCACACTGTCTAACCTATACTATTCCTGTTATTCCCTATAATTGTACAAATTTTATTTGCATCACAGAACTTAACACACTGGTAGTGAAAGGTTGTTTCTGATCCATGAAAAGATGCAACGATTCTTGGCCTTCAGAAGAGTAGAACTCAACCCGGGGCCAGAGACAAGGCTTGATCGCTCAGAGGTTTTGTGCAACAAAGTTTTATCAAAGTATAGAAGGGATAGAGAAAGCTTCTGACATAGACATCAGAAGGGGCCAGAAAGAGTACCCCCTCACTAGTGTTAGCAATGGAGTTATATACCTTTTAATTAGTTATTCAGTTCAGTTCAGTTCATTTCAGTCACTCAGTCTTGTTGGACTCTTTGCGAGCCCATGAATCACAGCACGCCAGGCCTCCCTGTCCATCATCAACTCCTGAAATTCACCCAAACTCATGTGCATTGAGTCAGTGATGCCATACAGCCATCTCATCCTGTCGTCCCCTTCTCCTCCTGCCCCCAATCCCTCCCAGCATCAGAGTCTTTTCCAGTGAGTCAAGTCTTCCCATGAGGTGGCCAAAGTATTAATTATTACAATGAATCAAAAGAATGTCTCAATTTTGTGAAAACTTAACCAGACCTACTCCAGCAATTTACATTTTAGGATAACAAGATTAGAATTTAACAATAGAAAGATCTTCCAGACCCACTCCCATAATATACATTTTAAGATATCAGGATTAGTCAGAAGGTTTTCAGGAAGGAGAAACTGTCCTCCAGCTGGATACATTGTTGCTATATAATCCTGAGTACAGAGTTTAAACTGAGTTGTAGAATTGACTAAGGAATGCAAAGTAAAAAAAGGTTGGTCCTTTTCTCCTTGAGAATTTCAGACCCCCAATCTCCGCTTCGAGAGCCCAGACCCCTCTCTCCTCCTTGGGGACCCTGAATTTATCAATCTGCCTAGGAACTGACTCTCTCAGTAGCAATATATACCTCATTTGGGAGTTGCCATTCTGAATAATTTACTAGATAACTTAAGGTTGCCATCTTAAAATGGGATCTAGGGAAAGAACTGGTTCACAAAACTGTCTAGGCTTTAGGGTCAGTAGCTCTGCCACTTGGCCTGTGAGACTTGAGGGTGTGGATATCAAGATGCTATGTGAAATGTATAGCATGGGACAATCATGATGAAGGATTTTGGGGGTTTTGGTTTCAAGCGAACAACATCTCTACTGTTGGCTAACAGTCCTTTTCATACCACTAGATCCCAGTAAAGACTGATCTTCCAACACGTATATACCAATGGGTCTGCTAATCTAGGTTGCCAGTCCTGGTCTAGACATTATCTGATTTACCAGTACACAGAGTCAGGAATGCCCCACAGCAGTTTATCATTCTGTGAATGTATTCAAGAGATCTGGAGTGAGCAGGTCCAAGAAGTACAAGACCCGCACATGTGCTGAAGGCTAACATTCCTAGCCTCTGCTTCTCACCCTCAACTCACACCCCGGAGAGGTGACATTCAAGACCTAAAATTTGAAGGAAAAATAGAAACGCTACAGGTAATTGAGACAGCTTAGAGGTTAAAAAATAGGAGTGCTACTTTGAAAGTCAAGTCTGTCAGGAGCAAAGAGAGTAAGAGTCAAATGGTGAAGGATGAAAAACTAGCAGACGTTGGAATATGATACAGGCTGTAACACAGGGTGAAAAGTTTTGTCTTCATCAAGAGTGGTGGCAAGACAGTGCAAGATTTTAGCTGGGAGTGAACAGCATGTTATGAACACATTTGTATTTTTAAAGACCACTCTTGTTGCACTTGGGGGACTAGATTAGAGGGGCAAGTGAGACCTGTAATGAGATCATTTTAGTTAATCCAGTGAGGAGATAAGAATGTTCCGAGTGAGCACAGTTGTTGCCCTGGGATTAGAGAAAAGTGGGTCTCCTCTAGAATTTTCAGGAGAAAGAATCAACAGGACTTGATGACTGACTGGATAAGAGAAAGGAGGGAAAGAGAGCAGGTGGTTCTAATTTCTGACTTAAGACAGTGGATGGTGTTAGCCTTCACTCACAGAGGTCATGAAGAGTGGAATAAATTTTACTTGTGAATATAGAAGAAGGGGACAGGTTAGGAGAGATGACATGTCCAGTTTTATATCTATTATGATGTTCAAGGATGTTCAAACCAAGATACCTCTTAGGCAGTTGGAGTCACAAAGTCTGACAGGTTTATGTTGGATATACTCATTTGAGTCTTCAACATATAAATGCTCATTAAAGTCATGTCAGTGAATGAGATTATTTAGTAAGAATAAGAGTAAACTGCAACGAGAAAGGGATCTAGGAAAGAATCTTAAGAGGCCAAAAGGTAGGCTTGATTGTACTTAGTTTAAGTTTATAAACTGCTCATTGAGTTGTAGAGACACTCTACTAGGAAAAGCAGGAAGACAGTTGTCTTTTATTAGCAATTTCTGAAGTAAAAAAAGATATGCTTGATATAGTATGCCATTATCATTGAATTCCTTCCTTTACTGTTTGTCTAGCACAATAAGAAAATAACTTTTGATTTGTTGACAAATTTTAAAAATTATTCTTAATCGTACACAAGATAATTTCCACTAGACTTGAGCAGGTTACAAGCAGCCAAGAGGGTAAAAACAGATCGGAGAAAGATTTGCTTTTAGCAGGTATGGCTACAGAGTCAGGATACAGTATTTCCTCATCAACAGCAGCTTCACCTCCCTACTTCGGGCCTTCTTATCTCAGTCTCTAAAGGATTATCCTGCATGAACATCAATCTGAAGACTTCACAGCACCTGCAGACAAGACTTGCTGAGTGTGATAATGCCAACACACAGCCTTCTTACCTCTCCTGCGGTATCTACTTGAATATTCCTTGTCAAAAATGCAGAAAGAAACGTGTTGACTGTGCTGTTGTGTTGCTACCTCAAAATTAGTAGTTCATGTAATAAAACAAAAAGGAAAATTAAAGCACTGTGGATGTAAATACGTGACTCTGGTCGAAGGTACATTCTACTTGCATTTGGCATTAGTCTGTTAAAGAGACTTTCTGTCTAGTGCTTGTCTTCCAGATTTTTATTGTTCGGATATCAGTATTTAAAGAAATAGATTTCAGAAATGTCATTTCATAGTTCAGATTTTACTACCATTCTTTTTTTCAGGACTGACTGCCAGCTCCCTCTTTAATTATATATTTCCTTATAACCACCCCAATAAAAATAAATGCACATCACATATCTTTTAAAACAGAGCCTTATACATGGTAAGTATTCATGAAATAATTGTTTAGAAAGCAGCTGATGAGTTCATTGCAAGCATATTATTTCTCTATTTCTTACCTATTCTGCGGCAAAAGTCCAACATACTCTACTGATGGTGTTGCATAGAAATGGACACTCTGGCACAGTGCTGGTGGGAATGAGGAGTGATACAGTGCCTCTGGATGGAAAATGGCAGATGAGCATTCACAGAAAATAAGGAAACAGCCACTGCAGATACAATTGTAACGGAAGGACATTCACATCAGGGAGACCAGAGGGAGGGCTGTGGTGAGAGTCTAGGTAAGCACAGAAGGAGGAAGTTTCTTATTTGTTTGTTTGTTTTTTAGCAATTATATTTCAAAAAAAAAAAAGATACGAATTCACTTTAAAAATTAGATCATGTAGAGCAAAACATGACAGATGAGTAACTTGAAGTCTCACAAACCCGGAGCTGAATACATTCTACTGTGTACTATTTGCTTGATTGTAAACAAGTTAATCAACTTCTCTAAAGCTTGGTTTACTGCTCTGTAAAGTGGGAATATTATTTCCCAATCATTTTTTTTAAAAACAGTGTCTGACATGGAATCTAAATATGACCACTCTTCCTTCCCCTTTGAAGATCATATTTTTCCAAACAAGGCAAAGGAGGAGAGAGGCAAAGAGGCTGGCAGGGAGAAGTTGACAAGAGGAGCTCTAGCTAGAGAATTGAAACTTTAATTTCTTGAAATACGATGTGTACTTCTAGTTGAATACGGGATATATTTACTGCATTTGTTAGACTCTGGCCTTTTCAAACCAAATAAAAGCATCCTTTTAGTTTTTGGGGAAATATAGTTATGCTCCCATTTAGGAAGCCACCGTGGGTCATCTCAGCACAGCAAGATGAAGTCACAGCAAGCCTTTCTCTGAGAGAAGAGTGAGGAGGAATGGCTCTTCATATTAAGGGTGAAAGATGTGAAGCTGCCTTTGTGAGATTCACTGGTATTACTGGCTGCACTACTGGAAGGCAAGCCACCTTCAATTGGCTTCACTTGAACAGATCTTAGTGATGTTCCCCCAAACGTGCCACCAAGAAATTCATAGGTAATAAGGCCTTATCAGGGTGAAAAAGAACACAGACAGCTGGAAATCACTTTGTTCTGAGCTGCTTACCTCACCTCAGAGCACCAAGCTTTCAAAACAAGGCATGTGCTTCCCACTGTAGGACAGCAAGGGATTCTGCTTCAGGTCAGCTCTTCCTTTCCCTCCACCTTATTGCGAAGGAAGGGAGAAAACAGAATGTGAAGGTTACCATTTGTTAACCACTAGGTGATCAGGATGTCTTGCTGAGGGAAAAAAGGGCTTGTGTCTCAAGAAGAATTATTCATTTGCTGAGCCTGCTGTAATGCTATGGACCATCCCAGTTTCCTGAACCTTTTCTTTCTGAATACCTTCTTCTTCTAAGACTGTTTATTATTATGCCCCTCCCTCAACTCTTAAACAGGCACAGGGCATCTCTGTAGACATATGTTCTTTGGAAAAAGCTATTTGAAACTGTGTCTTAAAGCTTTATTGTGTCATTAACACACATAATCATGCTGTGTGCCTGTGGTCTGTGTGCTGGCCCTTAAGTGAGTAATATGGTCCAATTCTACTTTTCTCAAACATGGTGGAGAGACAACTGTATCAAATTCAGAGGGCTTGCTAAAATGTAAATTTACAGACCGCACCATATGTATTTGCATCAGAACCCCACTTCCAAAAGATGAAACCACACATCCAATGCTTGGACAACCTTCCTCTTTAAATTAGGTTAAAGTCCTTCTGAGGAAAACTAACAACCTAAGTGGCCCACTGGAGGGTTGGGAACAAATTACCAGGGGTAGTTAAGAATGCACTCTCAGTAGCAGCTGACATGAAATGTGTATGTACATGTAGGCTCATGTATTATTTAGGACAGTCTGATCACAAGAAACAGCCTTAACACTAATCCAGAATGCTACTTTGGCTTCTGGTGAAAATCGCATGGGTGCAAAAAGAATGATGTTCCTGCCAGAGCTAATTTCCCATTGCCTTTTAGCACTGATTGTGTTAATATGGTAAAAGGGACCCAGTGTTCCCCAAGAAGCAAATAAATAAGCTTCTAAATATAACTTTTCTTGATAGACTGATTATACAGAGATTTTGTTGGCCTTTCATGTGTAACAGTCAGGAATGAGGATATCTTCATGGCCTAGCTTGCTCTTAATTCCTATTAGATGCTGCCATTGGAGATTCTCTAGCAAATTAGGAGTTAAGCAGTACAGCTTCTGCGTCTATTTGCCTAACCAGCTGTCCTAGAGAAAGTATCAGAAAGGGAGGTGAACAGTGTAGGAAGGTAGAGGTAATGGTTGTAACTAGATTTCTCACAAATATTCCAGAACTGTGCTGGCCCAAATAGTAAGCACTAACTACAAATGGCTATTGAAATATAAATTAAGTAAACAAGCAGGATAAAAAATTCAATTCCTCAGTTCAGTTCAGTCGCTCAGTCATGCCCAACTCTTTGCGACCCCATGAACTGCAGCACACCAGGCCTCCCTGTCCATCACCAACTCCCAGAGTTCACCCAAACTCAAATCCATCGAGTTGGTGATGCCATCCAACCATCTCATCCTCTGTCGTCCCCTTCTCCTCCTGCCCCCAATCCCTCCCAGTATCAGAGTCTTTTGCAATGAGTCAACTCTTTGCATGAGGTGGCCAAAGTACTGGAGTTTCAGCTTTAGCATCATTCCTTCCAAAGAAATCCCAGGACTGATCTCCTTTAGAATGGACTGGTTGGATCTCCTTGCAGTCCAAGGGACTCACAACAGTCTTCTCCAAAACTACAATTCAAAAGCATCAATTCTTTGGCGCTCAGCTTTTTTCACAGTCTAACTCTCACATCCATACATGACCACTGGAAAAACCATAGCCTTGACTAGACGGACCTTTGTTGGCAAAGTAATGTCTCTGCTTTTGAATATACTATCTAGGTTGGTCATAACTTTTCTTCCAAGAAGTAAGCGTCTTTTAATTTCATGGCTGCAATCACCATCTGCAGTGATTTTGGAGCCCAAAAAAATAAAGTCTGCCACTGTCTCCACTGTTTCCCTATCTATTTGCCATGAAGTGATGGGACCAGATGCCATGATCTTCGTTTTCTGAATGTTGAGCTTTAGGCTAATTTTTTCACTCTCCACTTTCACTTTCATCAAGAGGCTTTTAGCTCCTCTTCACTTTCTGCCATAAGGGTAGTGTCATCTGCATATCTGAGGTTATTGATATTTCTCCCGGCAATCTTGATTCCAGCTTGTGCTTCTTCCAGCCCAGCGTTTCTCATGATGTACTCTGCATAGAAGTTAAATAAGCAGGGTGACAAGAAACACCCTTGACATACTCCTTTCCGGATTTGGAACCAGTCTGTTGTTCCATGTCCAGTTCTAACTCCTTCTTCCTCACCTGCACATAGGTTTCTCAAGAGGAAGGTCAGGTGGTCTGGTATTTCCATCTCTTTCAGAATTTTCCACAGTTTATTGTGATCCACACCATTCCTCAGTAGCACTAGATATATCTCAAGTGCTCACTAGCTCTGTGTGGATAGTGACTGCCATATGGGGTGGCACAAATAAAATGTCTCCATTATCAAAGAAGTTTGTTTAGACAGCACTGTTTCATAAGATTTTCTAAGTCAGTATGCATCTTCTTCAGGAAAATAACTCAAAAGTACAATAGAGCAAGGATTTATTGTTTGCTTGTTTAATAAATCAACTGTAGCAATATAGGACAGAGTTTATCTTAAGCTAGTACATTAAGAATTGACTTTCTTTTGGGGAGAAAAATCATGAAGAGAGGCATTTAATCCTTAAAAAAAAACTCTGGATATATGTATACAGAGCATCAAGAAAAATCTCATGCATCTCTGCAAACTTTTTTGTGTGTAAAGACATTAGAGCATACAAGTAACACTGCTGCTGCTGCTAAGTCACTTCAGTTGTGTCTGACTCTGTGCAACCCTGTAGACGGCAGCCCACCAGGCTCCCCCATCCCTGGGATTCTCCAGGCAAGAACACTGGAGTGGGTTGCCATTTCCTTCTCCAATGCATGAAAGTGAAAAGTGAAAGTGAAGTCGCTCAGTCATGTCCGACTCTTCACGACTCCATGGACTGCATCCTACCAGGCTCCTCTGTCCATGGGATTTTCCAGGCAAGAGTACTGGAGTGGGGTACCATTGCCTTCTCCAACAAGTTAACACTAGGGGTTGGATATTAAAGATCTATGCAACTGTGGATCAAATAATCTAAGGAAAAAAGACAAAGTTTTCAATTCTCAATTACTTTTTTTCACATTTTTTTCTTCCATATTCCCCTTGTAAAATTTCCACATTCTGTTCTCTAAATCTATATCATTTTTGTCCTGTTATTGAGGTTTTATTTATGCTACTTACTTAACATTTATATCTTTGAGACTGTTTTCTTCTTGAATATTTTCCTCAAACCTGAGCCCATAATGATCTATATTTTTTACCTTTATGAATTAATTTGATTAAGCATTTATTTAAAACCTAAATGTTGTCACCTCAAGAAAGACAACATTTTTAGTCAAGAAGCCTAGAGACTAGCTTAGGAAGTAGAGAAATGACAACTAATTTGAATATTCTATCGTGTTCTATAGTACATGACTCAAAGAATATTGGAGGCATAAAAGCTGGGGAAGCCAGAGAGCAGCTTCATGCAAAAATAATGTATAAACTGAGTTATGAAGGAGGAAAATATTCCAGGCAGAGAGACTATCATGTACAAATGCTTGGAGCCACGAAAAAGCGTGGCAAGATCACTGGGGCTGAGGCAGGAGGAAACAAGCATGAACATCAAGTAGAACATAAAGGCTTATGAAACCAGCTAAACAAAGTGAATTCAAAGTCATGAGAAAACAGAAACAACTACAAAAATTATATTACAAAACATGTCTTTCATATTGCTGTATATCTCAACTTGAAGTAAAAAATTCATTTCTGCAAATTAGATATTTTGGGCAAAAATTTATCAGGAGCCTATTCTACATTATCTGATGTGAAATTTTATGTCATTATACATTAACTTCAAATCTTTACTTGATTTCTTGAAAAACACATGTTTTATTACATACCTATATATAAGAAACCTACTGTTGGCCCTTTATATCTGCAAGTTCCATATTCCTAGGTTATGCATATTGGGAGTAAACTAACTGTGGATCAAAAATATTTGGGAAAAAGACATTTCATAAACTTCCAAAAATCAAGACCGGAATTCACCATGCATCAGCAACTATTTACATGGCATTTACATTGTATTGGGTTCTATAAGGAATCTAAAGATAATTTAAAACATTCAGAAGGACAGGTGAATTTACAAATTCAGTTACAGGGTACAATATCAGTATACAAAAATCAGTTGTGCTTCCATATGCTAATAAACTATTAGAAAGAACTTAATTACATGAAAAAGAATAAAATGTCTAGAAAGAAATTTAAGCATGAGATCAAAGACCTGAAAACTGTAAGAAACATAAAAAAATGAAGAGGATAAAATTAATGGAAAGATATTTGTGCTCATGGATTGGAAGAGTATTGTTAAAATGTCCATACTATGGAAAACATCTCCAGATTCAGTGCTATCACTATCCATATTCCAATGGCATTTTTTATAGAACTAGAGCAAACAATTCTAACATTTGTGTGGAACCATAAAATATAGGCAAATAACTAACAGGGTTTCCCTGGTGGCTCAGTGGTAAAGACTCCACCTGCCATGAAGGAGACCTGAGTTTGACCCCTGGCTGGGGAAGATTCCCTGGAGAAGGAAATGACAACCCACACCAACATTCTTTACTGGAACATCCCATGGACAGAGGAGCCTGGCAGGCCACAGTCCTTACGGTCACAAAGAGTCGGATATGACTAAGTGACTAAGCAACAACAAACAGCCAAAACAATTTTGAGAAAGAACAAAGCTGAAGGCACCATGTGGGTGCATGCATGCTAAGTTGCTTCAGTTGTGTCCTTCTCTTTGCTTCCCTATGAACTATAACCCGCTAGGCGACTCTGTCTATGGAATTCTCCAGGCAAGAATACTGGAGTTTATTGCCATTTCCTCCTCCAGGGGATCTTCCTGAGCCAGGGCCGTGGGTTCCATCCCTGGGTCCTCATTGGTTATCCATTTTATGTATAGTAGTATGCATATTTTTCAGAATCTGAAGTCTTTATATGTCCGAGTTTGTCTTCTTCTGATTTTTATTATTGTAGATTATGTCCTCATGTGTTTTTCTTTTTAAATAATTGTTACCTTCTAAAACTATATCTGTGGGATTTCTCACAGAGTTAAGTTTTTAATGTGTTCTTATAAAGAATGTTCACATTGAGTCTTCCATGCATTATGGCACTACTGACCTGAGATGACTAAATTAAATTGGTGACTGTTTTGAACTCTACAAGTTATGAGAATAACATCCCATATCTTTGTTAGAGCTGGTTTGTGTTAAAGACATTTTCTTTCAACCACAGACAAAATCAAGGTAAGCTTTTTTTTAAATTTTAACTATATCACTATAGTGTACAAATTTTGTTTGGCTTTGATTTTGTCTGGTTTTATTTTGCTACTGTTCTCTTTCACTGCCATTGTTTCCGTATTTAGTGAGGGGACATCATATCTGTATGTTGGATTCTATGATGACATCTCATTTTGCTAAGGATCTAGATTAGGTCCCCTGCTGCCTGGGCAGCTCCTTGATTTGACATTCTGAAGATCTGGGTCACCGCGAATTAGAAGATGACCCCAGGGTGTGCTTCTCTGATTTCTTAAATATCTAGAATCATGCTTTCTCATTGATTTGATTTTGAAGGATTTTTTAAAAATTGCTTTCTTCTCATCTATACATCCAAAGATTTTAAAGCACCTCATCCAAGATTTTATTTTGTTTCCGTTATTTACGAGATGGGTTTTTTAGAGCTTTCTAATAGGACTTGTTACTGGAAATAAATGATGTGTAAATAGGGGTAAGACATAATTAGATGTTCATTTTAGAAAAATCAAAGCAAAATTGGAAAAGTTGGTGTAAAACGTGGGATAGTAATGGTAAATAAGACCCTTTCTTAAAGAGACTTTCTAAGAAATCAATCAGGAAATAACAGTGGAAGAGTTAGATACTAGAAACACACCAGGGGTGGAATACACAGACATTTCAACCTGTGACTGGAAGAGTATCAACCATCTTGAATGACTTTAGTGTTTCAGCTTTCGGGTTTGTACACCACAGTTGTTGATGATGGCTTTCACTAGGACAGATGAACAATTTTCAGAAGGTCCAGGGAAAAAATTTCCCCTTGTATACCATATAAATATTAAATAGCTACAGACTAGTTAGAATTAGAACAGACACTCAAGTATTCTACTACTCTTGTATTAATACCTTTTTTCAGGTGAGGCCAGAGGAGGGAGAGAAAGATGCTAGAGAAGAGATGTTCATACACATTTCCACATACTAGCCCAGGAAAGAAGCATTGCTACCCTCAAATACTGGAGGGAGGATGAAAGACAGAGATAAGGTTGGGGCAGAAGACTGCAAAACTGTGAAATATTTACTAATAGGAATACTTACTAAACGACCGTTTGTAATTTGGTCTCTCTTGTGTTTATCTACTTCTTCCCATTAAACATCCCATTCAACCCAACAATTAACGAATAGCAGAAAAGATCTGGGCAGAACACTGAAGAATTGGTGCTTTCAAACTGTGGTGCTGGAGGACTCTTGAGAGTCCCTTGGAAAGGAAGATCAAATCAGTCAATCTTAAAGAAATCAACCCTGAGTACTCATTGGAAGGACTGATTCTAAAGCTCCAATACTTTGGCCACCTGATGCAAAGAGCTGACTCATTGGAAAAGCCCCTGGTGCTGGGAAAGATTGAAGGCAGAAGGAGAAGACGGCAACAGAGTATGAGATGGTTGGATGGCATCACCAATGCAATGGACATGAACTTGGGCAAGCTCTGGGAGATGGCAGGGGACAGGAAAGCCTAATGTGCTGCAGTCCAGTTACGAAATGTCAGATAAGACTTGGCAACTGAACAACAAAGGAATCTTTCAAATCAATAAATGCTAATAATAATATATTTAATATTTTCTTATAATGATGAAGTAACCATCATTGGAAGGATCAACTATCTCCTAGTTGAACAAAGGCAAAAAAACATATTAAAGAAGAAAAATGCTAGCTTGATTCCTAGTTTTATGACACTGTAATTTAGCTCAAGGGTTTCTTTTTTTCCCTTCTTCACAAAACCTTTATAATTAAGAAACAATTTCCAGTCTACTTTCTCTCTGCTAAGATCTATTGGATAATTTAAAAATCAGTTTGCTATTCTTTCAGGAAGTAAAAATTCCAGATGCTTTGTGTGCTGATTAACATCTAAGTAATCTATAAAGTTTAATTAGGAAAAAAATGAACAATAAAGTTTTATTCACCCCGCTAAATTTTAGTGGCTAATGCAGTGCTTTATTTTCCATAGCTTTATTTCTTTGCCATCTTAAAAAGACTTGAAAATCCTCATCAGAGAAACACGTTCTTTGCATATTGTCAAGTGGTGGGAAGTAAAACAAAAGCTTTAGATTTGCTGCTTTTATTTCCTTTTTTAAATGTGTAGGATTAATTTAGCAATTGTTATCAATATATTCAGTTTTAATACTTTATTATATCCAGTCTAACATTTTGATTCACTTTTTCCTGTGTTTAGTTGTCATCTCTAGGACTCAGAGAGATCTTGGTGGATAGAATCTGTGAGATAATATTATAATCTGTCCTTACTTCCTGATGCAGAGTTCTTGAAACTCTTATAATTTCTTAAGTAATGAAAGAACTAGGAGCATCTTTTCCTCTAATATATGATTCTGGATCCAGGTTCCTGATTCAGGGCTCTTGAGACCCTTGTTAATTTCCTGGGAGATAGGAGTTACTTTTGTCTTAATGAGGTGACTCTGGCGGTGGTGGTGGGGGGTTGGGGGAGGCTGATGCTCATGGGCTCCTGGATGAGGTCTGGTCACTAGAAAGACCAAGCCATGATTAGGAGCTTTAGAGCTCCACCCCTTTTTTTCTTGAGAAGGGAACAGGACTGAAAATGGAATTCACAATTGATCGTGCTTACACGGCTAAGCCCCTATAAAAATAAAAAATCCCAGCAGTTTGGGGTATGGAGAACTCCCAGGTTGTTTACATCCACATTCCAGGATTGTAACATTCCCCAGCCTCATGGGGACAGAGGCTTCTGTGCTTGGGACCTGCTCAGGAAAAAAGATCAGGTCTAAAACTATCTTGTATCATCACGATACATCTAATAAAGCAGAATAAGACCTTCCTTGTCTTTCTACATGCATTATGCACAGTACATTCATTAGTCTTATATTTATTTTCATAACCAAATATTTTATTATCTATATTAATATAAAAATTCATATTTTAAACTAATTGACAGAATTAACTAAGGTCTCAGAATCCCTAGTCAGCACTGTTTAGTTTTACTTCTTAATCTTTGCTGCAGTTCAATTTAAGTCAAATAATGTTTCCTGGATGGTTATTAATAAACCATAGTTTTAGCATGCATTATGCCCCCAAGCTCCCAGTCACTGAGAAATTAGTTTCTTATAAAGCCCTTTCTAGCTCTCTTTCTGGATCTCTTATATATTATTTCTTTGTTTTAGGTCAATCTCAATAGATTTGAAGAAATATAATCTGTGGAGTCTTCTTTTTAAATTACAGAACCACACAGGCACATAACTGTCAATCAACTAGCTGTAAATGTTTACAGTAGTCATATTTCAAATGGACTCAGCATTAAATACAGCATATTTTCTTAAGTGATCATGGCTAAGTATCTCATATCTTCAAAAGACAGGCAAGATTATGCTTTTTAAAGAAAACCATAGCAACAGTTAAAACAAGGTGACCTCATTAAGGAAAAACTGCACAGTAGAAAATTGTATCCACATTGCTGCTGCTGCTGCTGCTGCTAAGTCGCTTCAGTTGTGTCCGACTCTGTGCGATCCTATAGATGGTATCCACACTAGAAACTTAAAAATGCATTATAAAGGAAGTTATAAGGTACAGCGTTGTAAGTTTCATATATTTAATACATGTTGATGACAAGATCACTGTGTGCCTACTTGCTGTTTGTGACATTATAAATGTATATAAATTTTAGAGATAGAATGATAAAAACAAATTCCGAACTGGGATGATTCCTATACATTTTGGAATAAGCATTTCTATTCTTATGCATTAGTTTTAATGATGTAATTCAATAAAAAAATAGTCTGTCTGAAATGATTGTAGTACAATCTGATGGTTAAAAAAATTAGGAAAAAAGCTACTTGTAAAATAAAAATTACTAAGAAATTCATTATGCACAATACCAATAACATTATTCCAGCCAACAATAACTGTAATAAAGTATACGAACACATGAACATCTTAATGATTTGTAAAGCCACCACGGAAGAGATCTAGAGCCAGGAACAAGCGTGTGTCCACTGTTTTAGTAAAGAATTGAACCCCATGGTCTATGTTACCAAGTTCTATTCATTGAAACTTCCAGCCACATTTAGGGTTTGGTGTTTGCCATCCTCCCGCGTGGATTTCCTTCCTGCCATGTTTTTGTTTTAGTCACTAAATTGTGTCCACCTGTTTTGGGACCCCATGGACTGTAGCCTGCCAGGCTCCTGTGTCCATGGGATTTCCCAGGCAAGAATACTGGAGTGGTTGCCAGTCCCCTCTCCAGGGGATCTTCATAACCCAGGGACTAAACCCAGTCTTCTGCACTGGCAGTCAGATTCTTGCCCACTTCGCCACCAGGGAAGACTTTCCTGCCATGTGCCAGCCTGCTTTTCTTAGGGAACACTTTATTTCCTTCTTTGTTTATTATCACGTTGAAGCCTTTAAAAATAATAAACACACCAAGCCTGCATTTGTGCAGGTATATGATACTCAGCTTGAAGTGAGATCATCTCTTCTCTGTCTGCACATGAGAAAATTGTTGTCCCCGAGCATAGAGACAGGCAAGCCCTGGATGCTCAGGTATTACCCTGCTTATCAAGCAGCGAAAGAGCCCTGACTACTAAGACTGGCCTTCCAAAGAGATTCTCTCTTGCTTGGCTGGTTCAGGACACTGCTGTGCCCACAGTGCGTGACTATCTCAGCAGCGTGGTGCACGGCTTACCTCCTTGCCTGACTTCACAGCCAGCAGAAGGTCAGGGCAATCGTGATCAGCTGGGTACGAGGTATGAACTGCGATTATTTAAGAATCATCAAGAACATGAAGAAGCACATTGTTTTGAATCTTGTTTCCCTCTCCTCTTCAAAATCACTGGAGACATATCAGCTAGCAGAAGATAGCTGTGCTCTACGTTGATTTGAGGTGTTACCCCCAGGAGTGTAGTGTTATGAGAGATTTCCCTCAATTATTAAAGGAAAGATATAGAACCAAGGACAATTCTCAGCACTCAACAAGTCAATCAGGAAACCCCATGGGGGAAGGACTTTTTCTTTTCACTGAAAGTAGATAATGCCTTGAATTTCTCAGTGAGAAAGAAAAGGCTGCTGCTGCTGCTGCTAGTCGCTTCTGACTCTGTGCGACCCCATAGACAGCAGCCCACCAGGCTCCCCCGTCCCTGGGATTCTCCAGGCAAGAACACTGGAGTGGGTTGCCATTTCCTTCTCCAATGCATGAAAGTCAAAAGTGAAAGTGAAAAGTGAAAGTGAAGTGGCTCAGTCGTGTCTGACTCTTTGCGACCCCATGGAGTGCAGCCTACCAGGCTCCTCCGTCCACGGGATTTTCTAGGCAAGAGTACTGGAGTGGGGTTCCATCAACTTCTCCGAAAGAAAAGGAATGAATGGATTAAAACGAAAAGGTTTCGGAGAAGTTACATTATCTTCACTATGGAGAAGAGAAGGGCAGGAGGAGGGCAGCAGTGTTTCAGCAGGAAGCACAGCTCAAAGCCTGCCAGCATTCTTCCCAGCAGAGATGGGCTTATTTTCTTGATCCCATTTCAATCTTTGACCCATTCCTTTTATGAGTCAAAGGATCTGGTAGGAGTCTAGGATTGTTTACGAAGTCTCTGGCTTCCTAAAATGAGTTTCACAAGGAATGATTCTGCCACAGTCACCTCCCTGTGCCCAGTGCCTAAAAAGGGTCTGGTGCATAACTGCACCTTAATAAATATTTGTTGAATGATTGTGTTATTAGCTGCCTCCACCCGCAATTCTGTTTCAACCATTTCTGCCTTAATGATGCATCAGTCAAGTCTTAAAGCAAGTAGTGAAAAAGAAATGGAAGCCCTAGGCCATTTCTCAGCCACTTAGAGCAGAGTGAGGTGAGGAAATGAAATTAAAAGGGCAAAAGGGAAATTAGTAACAGGAGAAAAATATAAGGAGATGAATAGGTGAAGAGAACACATTCTCCTTAGACTGTAGAAGTAAACCTTTAATGGGTGATTCAGAGTATAACCTACTGAATACTATCCCCATCCTTAAACATGTTAACTAGGCTCTCAGATGTCAAGGAAGAGAGATGCATGAGCACACTGCCTGAGGTTACTTCACTTTAGCCCCGACCTCACCATCACAGGTGATAAGTTCTCTCTTGCCTGGATGTAGACAACCTGAGACACAGGGCTATTTGCGGTTTTGGTTTATTAGATTCCACTGAAATGTATTTCCACTTTAGCAGGGCTTGACAAGGCAGATCCAGCAATACCTCTCAACTGATGCGAACATGGCTTCTATTACTGAAACAAATCACATGATATGCATTTTTCTCTCCAGGATATTCCCTTTTATCCAATTCTTTGCCCCCATCCTCGTGCCAGATTCAATTATGACATTCAAATTTTGTAACCTTGCCAAGAATCCTTAAGGCCAGTGGCAACATTTTTAATAAATCAAAAGGATCAAATCAAATAAATAAATGATTTGGGTGGCAAAGGGCAGAAAAGTTCCAAATGAAACTCAGAGCCTTAGCATGTCAGATAGGAAACTGCATAATCGGCAAATTTCTGGAGGTTTCTGGGTTACGAGACAAGGTTTCTTGCACATTGCACTAATTATGGCTGGAGTTAGAGAAACATGAAACAGAATAAAGAAAAAGCAGAAAAAGTGATTGGAAAGTTGGCCACAGCTACTTCTCTCTCAAACCTCATTTCTCAAGTCAAAATGTCAGACAAAGTACACTTTGTGGTGAGTTTATAAGACTACTCAATTTAGGAAGATTTTTTTTTTTTTTTTTTTTTTACTATAGTGATTCCTTCTGCCTCAGGGGGGAAAAGTGTTTTTTTTTTTTTTCTAGAGCAAAGATAATTTGTCGGCTTTTTACCTCTTCTGAACTCACTGCTGTGTCTTTGAACCATTTCTTAAAGTGTCCTCATTTTTTTCCGCAACACACACACACAGTTTAGAGACTACAAATGCCCCCTGCAACATTTCCACTCTGAATTTATGAACTAACCAGTGTGCATTACTTTTATAAGTATGAAGCAACACTGCGGTTGCACTGTTCCATTTATTGCTTCAAATACTGCCTAGTTTCAAAAAGTTTCACCATCTGTTCTGGCTTAAACCAAAGCTGAATTAAAAGGATAAACTCACTATTGCCTCTGGTACTGTTGTGGTGCTGCTCTATTTTAGGACTGGGGAGGAGGTTAGAAGGCAAAATAAATCTATATGAAGTCTCTAAGAGGATAGAAGATGGAAATTTTCTTTTGGCAATTAATGGTATTATTTTTGAAACTGATCCTGAAGGCTATTTCTTTTCTTTTGATAAGTCCCATCAAAAAATTGAAACAGACTCAAAAATATCAGTATATCAGTCAGTCACATATTTGTGAAATTTCTTGAGTTCTGACATTTAACTACATTCTGTGGTGCTCAAAAGAGGTGTAAAACTTAATTGCTGCTCTTAAGGATCTCACGTAGTAGTAAGAGTGATGAGAAACACGTACATGGAATAATTTTTTTTTTAATTAGTAGCAAAGATAGACACTTTGACCATAACTCTACTAATAGAACAGGAAAAGTAAGATTCTTTTCTGTCAACCAATTATTGCTTATGACTGACATTACCAGGTGTATGCATTTTATCTTTACTAATATTTTTAAGTTATGATTAGTAGTATACATAGCCTGCAACTGGAGTTCTGATTTTTAATCAGGATAGAGCAAAGAAAACTCTATGTTTATAGCCTAAGAACATGTGGACAGATTATTCCAACAGGTATCTACTGTGATCCATCTTAACTGTTGATGTCAATGGAATCACCTAGCAAAGCTTTTATAAATTAAAAAAAGTGTTAGTCGCCCAGTCATGTCCAACTCTTTGCAACCCCATGAACTGTAGCCCACCAGGCTCCTCTGACCATGGAATTCTTCAGGCAAGAATACTGGAGTGGGTTGCTGTGCCCTCCTCCAGGGGACCTTCTCGACACCGGGATCAAACTTGTCTCCAACGTTGTAGGCAGATTCTTTACCATCTGAGCCACCAAGGAAGCAATGTGTTTAACTAAACACTTAATAAATTAACTGATTAGAAAATCCCTGGGCCCTACTAACATAAACCCCTGGGATAAGGTCTGGGCATTGTTTTCTATTGAAATACAGCCAAAGTTCAATACTATGTTAGTTTCAACATACGTATGTTAGTTTTCAACATATGTTGCCGCTGCTAAGTCACTTCAGTCGTGTCCGACTCTGTGTGACCCCATAGACGGCAGCCCATCAGGCTCCACCGTCCCTGGGATTCTCCAGGCAAGAACACTAGCTGGAGTGGGTTGCCATTTCCTTCTCCAACGCATGAAACTGAAAAGTGAAAGTGAAGTTGCTCAGTCGTGTCTGATACAACATAATGATTTGACATTGTCATACATTATGAAAATGATCACCACAATAAGTCCAGTAACCTTCTGTCCCCTTACAAAGTTATCAGAATATTATTAACCATATTCCTTATGCCATACATTAATTAATCCTTGTGACTTATTTATCACATAACCAGAGATTTATATCTCTCAATCCCCTTCACCTGTTTCTCCCATTCCCCCATCCTGCTCCCTTCTGGCAACTTCAGGTTTGTTTATGGTTTCCATGGGTCCATTTTCATTTTCTTTATTTTTTACATGCTACATATCATTGTGATCATGTGGCATTTAACCTAGCATAGTACCCTCTAGATCTATGTGTATCATTACAGATGACAAAAACTGTTTATGGCTGAGTAACATTCCTCTGTGTGTGTATCATTTAAGTTGCTTCTCAGCTTTTGTAGATAATTCTGCAATGAGCACTGGAGTGCATTTATCTTTTTGAATTAATGCTTTTGTTTTCCTCAGGTAAATACGCAGAGAGGAAATTGCTAGATCATATGGCAAGTCTATTTTTAATTTTTTTTTTTAATTTCCCTCTTTTTTTTAAAACTCCTGTAAGGTTTATGAGGAGCGTTTCTCTTTCCCCACCTCCGTCTTTCTACACAGCATACAGAATCTTAGTTCCCCGACCAGGGACCCAACATGGGTCCCCAGCAAGGGAAACCTGGAGTCCTAACCACTGGACCACCAGGGAATTACTATTGTTTTAATTTTTAAAGGAAACTCCAAACTATTTTCCAGAATGGCTGAACCAATTAACATTCCCACCAACAGTGCATAATGGTTTCCTTTTTGCCACATTGTCCCAGGTGCTTTTCAAACTACTGTCTCTGTGCTGGGACTTGGGAGAATGTGAAATTTTAGGAAGGCCCTTAGAAAGCAAAGTCTGTGTTTTCGATAGCTTTCTGGCGCCCCTGAATATAAGCCTCACTGGTTTTCAAAGCCTGACTATCTGGGGTCTCCTCCTTCTGGTACAGAACCCCTGGACTGGAGAGCCAGGTGTGAGGCTGGACCCCGGCTCCTCCAGGAGACCCGCTGTGGGTGTCACGTCCCTCCCCCACCAACCTCCTGCTTGTGAGTCCCGACCTGGAAATGTGGGCATGACTAGATTGAGTCTCTACCCCTCTTACCTGTCTCCTGGTGACTTCTTTATATCTTTAGTTGCGGAAAATAATTTCTGGTGGTCCTAAGGTTGTTCTCAGAGACAGTAGCTCTGTAAGTAGTTGTAATTTTGGTGTAGTCCTGAGAGGAGGTAAACGCAGCCTCTTCCTCATCCACCATCTTGACCTTCTCACACCAGGTGATTTTAATGAGCTGTTAGGATTGAGAATCCCTGCCTTAAGTAGTTACAGCCATGCCTTATTATTTGAATTGTTCCTTTCTCTCTTGAACCTATGAGCTACTTTTTTTATTTTAATAGGTTTGGGAAAACAAAGTCAATAATTCCAGGTACCCTTCAATCACCAAGGAATTTTCTGTTTGTTTGTTGTTTTTTTTTTTACTTTCAGTTCAGTTCAGTTGAGTCGCTCAGTTGTGTCTGACTCTTTGCGACCCCATGAATCCCAGCACACCAGGCCTCTCTGTCCGTCACCAACTCCCAGAGTTCACTCAAACTCATGTCCATTGAGTCAGGAATGCCATCCAGCCATCTCGTCCTCTGTTGTCCCCTTCTCCTCCTGCCCCCAATCCCTCCCAGCATCAGAGTCTTTTCCAATGAGTCAACTCTTCACATGAGGTGGCCAAAGTACTGGAGTTTCAGCGTTACCATCAGTCCTCTCAATGAACACCCAGGACTGATCTCCTTGCAGTCCAAGGGACTCTCAAGAGTCTTTTTGATGTTAGCACCTAATAAAATATTTATCTTCCACTGACTTTTCTTGTAATGACACTATGTTCTCCTGGCATTCCTCACTCCTGCATGGCAAGTTTCTCACACATAACCTATAAATATTTGAGGTCTGAGATTTTAGTCCTATAAAGCCCCTTGGCTTTTCTCTGTATGTTATGTAAGGGCACCCACTTACATGGCTTTAGATATCCCAGGTGTAGTGATAGCTCTTAGATTGCTATTTCTAGCTCAGATAATCTGAGTTCAAACATAATCATCCAATTGTCTGTTTACTACCTTTACTTAAGTAAGTAGTAAAAAATAAGCGTTAGTCACTCAGTTGTGTCTGACTCTTTGTGACCCCATGGACTATAGCCCGCTAGGCTCCTCTGTCCATGGAATTCTCCAGGCAAGAAAACTGGAGTGGGCCACCATGCCCTCCTCCAGGGGATCTTCCTGACCAGGGATCAAACCTGGGTCTCCTGCACTGCAGGCAAATTCTTTACCATCTGTGGTACCAGGAAAGCCCACCACCTTACTTAGATGGCTATAATTATCCTAAATTTAAATTATTAAAGTCTGTTTATTAGTAAATTTTAAAACTTTAGTGAAATGGACAAAATTACTAATTTTCTCATAACATCTATCTCTGTAGTTTTTATAAGTGTTTCACTTAATAAAAATTCCTAATATTTTAAAATTTTTTCTCTCTTTTACCTTGACCCATCTGGAAGTTTTCTCTTTGATGGGTCTTTTCCAAGACTAACATTTGGCTTTATTGATCTTATTACTTCTGTTTATTTTCAATGCATCAGGCACCCACATCCTCTAGAGCCTTATCACTGTCAGTCTGAACCCTGTCATTCCAACCATATTTGGGGGGATCATTTTTACTATTTGTGCCAAAGTAGAACCAACCAAAATGATCTTGGGTTAGTCATTCATTGGTTAGTGTGAGCAAGAGTTTCTCCAACAGCTAATAATCACCAGGAGACTGAAAAGTCATACCGGCTATTGCCTGCAATTGCCTGCACTCTTGAAGAGGTCCACAGCAGGATGTTTTTTAATCTCTGTTCTTTACTGAATTTTTTCTCTAATATTTTTGCACAGACTTAACCCAAGGATAAACAGGCACCACAAGTTGACTGACAAGTTGATAGATATTATTCTAACTAGTTGATATGTGTTAGGCCTTTCAACCTTGGCAGTGTTAACATTTTGGACAAGATAATTGTTTGTTGGAGGGAGGCTTTACTGTGCATTATAAGTTGTTTACCAGCATCCCCGATCTCCAGCCTGTATGTGTGTGTAGCACTTCCCACCTGTCAAGTCAACCAACTCAGTACCTCCTCTTCCCTACCCAACCCAGCTAAGAAGCATTGTTTAGAAGGCAGTCCCTTGAGGCATGCCTAATATCTTTCCTAGTGAACATGTTTTCACTAAATGTATCTAAAATTTGCAATGATTTTATGTCAGAGGACTGCAAGTGAGAGATGCAAGATAAAAATTTATCTCAGCTGGCTAGTGTTCAATACAATTGAACTGAATACAGTCAATACCGCACAACTCAATACAATGAATTTCTCATGGATAGATTTAGAGCCTGCATTTAAGTGAAATTGCAATTTTATAAGTACAAATGAAACTTGTCTCGGAAAGAAATCTGATGATGGCAGTTGATTGCAAATTCATTATAGTTGAAATAACTACTGTAAGATTTTTCTTAAAAAAATTAAAACTCCAAATGTTAGTATTATAAAGTTCACATCAAGGAAGGCGATAAACCCATTGTAATATGGTTTTAAAAACACTATGCTCGGGACTTCCCCAGTGGTCCAGTGGCTACGATTCCTCGCTTTCAACACAGGGGGCCCAGGTTTGATTCCGGATCAGGAAACCAGATCGCACATGCCACAAGTAAAACTCTCACATGCAGCTAAAGATCCTGCATGCTGCAACGAAGGCCCAGTGTAGCCAAATAAATAAATATATTAAAAGACAGACAGCCCCTCCCTCATATGGTCATTTCCATATCACATTTTGAGAAGAACAGAGGTTCAAGGGAAGAGTATTAAGATTATGAGAACTTAAGCACCCATATAATATAAGTAACAGCCAAGGGAAACTAGAAGGTTAAGACTGAAGAACAGAAAACGCTGGCAAGCATGGGAGGGGGATGACAATATTGGAAAGGTTGTCGTGTGGAATATGGGATACATTCTGTTTTGCACAAAGAGAATTAGAACCAATGAGTGGAAGCTATAAGAACTTAGAAGTAAGGAGTCACAACTAAGTAAATTTAATCACAAATTTGCTTAACCAGAATTATATTACTTTTATGGAAAAAAATCACATCTATGAAACCAGCACTTTCATGTTGTTTTCAGCTAGTTCCAGGAGTTTGTGGTTTCATGCACAGCAAGATGAAAAAGATGTAAACAAAGGTATATTTAGTGGGTGCATCTTTAAGTGTGTCAGTGTAGTGGTGCTTAATTTAATGAATATTAAAATCCAGAAAATACAGGGTTGGTAGTTTTCCTCTGCTTGTCTAAGGATGGGTTTTCCTTTCAAACGCAGTCTTCTTTATGCTGCCCCTTTGTCCCCAAAGGGTGTCGCAATTACTTTTAAAAAATCAATAAAACCACCATTGTATTAAGAAATATTTTATTAACAAAACAGTAAATTCCACTTGCTTAGCATTTCCAATAATGGATAAGTTGGCCTTGCAACAGAAAAACAAAACAAAACAAAACCCTTAGATACCCAATCACACAAAGCACTAGAAGGGTAGGGTCATGTGGCCTTTCTTTGATGTCTTAGGGATTGACCACCTCACACATTATTGTAGTATTTGTTTTTTGTGTTTTAAAAAAAGGCAACACATAACATGGATTAAAAAAGAAGCATACTCAATCAGAAAAGTTACAGTCTAGAGATGTAATCAAATTTATGCCAGGTAGTGTGAAATCCTCTATTAACTGCCAACTACACATGGAACCCTGATACATTTGGTATGAAGATACTTGGGATTTCATTCATGCCTTTTCTCTCCCTAGCTTGTGTTCTTCTCTTTTCTTTGTCCATTCACAAAGAAAGAAGAAAACAAGAAAAAAAAAATTGCTAGATTTCGTGTAGGCCATTACATTGGAAATATTTTTACCAACAATATCGCATAAAATTTTAAAATTTATGCTGGAAAGAAACACTGAAATCAATTTCAAACAACATGCTTCAGAGATATACTGCTTTAAAATACCATTATTTCAGTTATTTTCAATCACAATTTAGAATCTTTCCGGATGGAAACTAGTTCAAGTTCAGATCAAATGGAAAAGCAACTGTTTCTTTCAAACCTCAAGATGTAAATGAGTGGTTTTATATTTACCTTCTGTTTCACTGGCTTTCCCTGAGTAAGACTGGATGAGAGGAAAACAGCAACTACAAAGAAATTTATGAATTCTTTAACCTGGCAAATTAAATAAGAAGAAAATCTGAAACATAAGTAACTGATACTAAATTTTTAGTTTCATACCTCTACTTTCTGGGTCATGAAAAGCCTTTAGGACTTTTCATATATGACAATTACTTGGCAACCATAGATGGTGGTGATTTGCTATGAATTATACATATATCTAAGGTGCTGTATGTCTATAATCCAGGCCACTTCTTGGCTTTTTTCATCAACTGAAGTATCACAAAAGATGTTTTGCATTTTTTTGCCTTTTCTGATTAAAGCAAATTGTAAAATTATTCTTCTCTTCTATAAAATCTAATATTCTTTTAGGAGATGTTAAAGTAATGCAACCAATTTTTACTGAGACATCACCTTCCAATCTAATATTGCATCTCCTTTGCATTGCCTTCTCAGACTAATAATTTATTGCTATGAACATCATTGAAACCATAGGCAAAACAAGCATATAATCTATGTTTCCACTACTTAATGTGTTAAACTAAAGCTATATTTAATGATATATATGTAAAACCAGAAAAGTTAAATTATAGTCAATAATCAACAGATAATGATTTTCTTAAATGGATAGTAATATAGAATTAAAAATTACTGAAAATACTTTTTTAGTTGAGAAAGTGTTTACTTTCCAAAAATGTTTATCATGCACATCAGGTTTAGAGACTATATATATAATTTTATTGGAAACAAAGTTTTCAATTGTAGCAGCCAGGGTTAAGGTATAGATCAATCAATTTTGCTTCTGCAACCTGCCCACTTAATGGTTCATATTCATGCAGCAATATACCAGTGATAGTTTACTTGATAAGAAAAGGTTCCATTTCTTTAGGGACTAAAATCTTCTGGAAGTTTCCCGGGAGCATATCTCAGTGAAGCAAATCACCCCGTTTGTCATCAATATCTTGGCACAACTATCTTCCTTCCTGCTTTTCAATTTGTCAGTAAATATTTTGTATTATATGTACGTTTGGGTCTTCCATCCTATCTGATGGATTCCTCTGGATGTGTGTGTGTGTGTGTGTGTGTGTGCGTGCGCACAGGCACGCACATATCTGTGATCATGAATGGGAATGTATGTGGGAAATGTGAGTATTTGGGGAAGTAAAGATTATAGGATACATATGTATATAGTTTGCTTTCTAATCCACACCTTTCATACAAATACTAAAATTTAACTGCAACAGAATAAAGGCTGTACATGTAAAGGAAAAAAAAAGTAGCTGAGTCTTTTTATATACATTCATACATATCTTCCTTAGAATAAACATTACATTGTAATTTAAAAAAAGGTAAGTAATTGTGGTAATTTATAATGGTGGCAAAAAAAAAACCCTGAAATAATTGCTGATCTGATGTCATAAAACTCCCTATAGTTAGCAACACTTATAACATTGAATTTACCAAAAAGGGCTGAAGAGCAGAGATATAGTTTGCATTTTCTATACAACAGGCTATAAAACATCACTTATCACAGTCCAGAAAGCACACAGAGATGGATTTTATATAAACATATGTAATAACATATTAAGCGTGCATGAAAATTTCCCAATGATTGCATCTATACCTTCTTGTTTATTTTTTGTTGTTGTTTCTGTTTTGAAATTTTAGTGTGAAAATGTGCCTTATCTTTCACATTGTTGAAAATAAGGCCTCCATACTTTCTTTTTTTTCCCTCACAACCAGAAAGGGGCTTTTTGAATGTGTTCCTACACAAGTCTTCAGAAAAGTCAGCACTTTTTTTCAAGTGCAAGTTCGTGTCAGCCACTGTTCCAGTTGTGCCAGGCGGTGACTTCGGAAAAGGCTTGCAGGTGGAGCCACTCAAAATGACATTCTTCTCTGGCCATCAGACTAACTGGTTTCTCAGGAAAGCGCTAGCACTTTGGCTAAATCTGGGATCCTAGGTAGCTTCTTCTTCTGTGTTGTGTTTTGTGTTGTTTTTGTGTTGTGCCTCCCGATGTAATACTCCTTTGCTTTATGAATGCATGTGGTCATCACTGTCTCTTAGAAATGTTCCAGCAACATAAAGACAGGCAGAGTAAATTAAAACACTGTGGATGTTAAGGAATTTATTGGCCCCTGTTTTTTTTTTTTTTTCTTTTTTGGAGAAACAAGAGCATGAGATACTTGTTTTTATTTTTTAAAAACAGTCTTTCCTTCCTGATTGCATTCCCTGTCTTCTTTTGTATGTGCTTCATAAAAAGGAAAGTAAATAAGTTTATATTATGTCTCGGATAAAATGAAGACTATTTCTATACAAGGGTCCTTTTTCAGATCTTGGGCTCAGACGTAATACTCCTTATCCTTGTTCTTCTTGTTTTTGTTGGCGCTTTTCGCACTGCTGGGTTGTTTCTCCTTTACAACAGCCCCATTGGACTGTGCTGAGTTACTGATGTAGTTTCGACTCTCGTCCACGTGGTACGAGCCTTCATCCCGGTTTCTGTACTTGTACATAGCATAGAGAAGGATGAGGATGCATAGGGCGGCAGCGGCCACGATCCCCACGACCATGCCCGTGGTGCTGCTGGACTCCCGAATCACTTCCGCTGAGCCTGGGTACGGCTCTCTCCCGCCTGCCCGTGTTGGGTTGGCTGTAGGAAAGAGGGTGAGAAAAAACACCGAGTGATTATGGAGTTTCCCGAATGTCAGAGAGTAACATTCACCATCTGTTTTCATGCCTAATGGATAGTTGCCTGTGCCTACTGCTCTTGAAAAAGGATACTGAAGCTAGTGAGTGTAGTGATGCCTACACCTGGTGGTCACTAAAATCTAGGGACAATGAAGCATACCATTGAGAGCGATCTGTTACCATCTTTTCTTTTTCACAGATCACTTTTGTTAATAGGGTGTTGTAAGTGTAGCTCCAAATTAGCCCCATGTAGCTCTAAAGGGCCATATTGATGTGTTAGGTGAAAAGCAATAAATTCAACATGGAAAATGTATAGCATCATAATGACTGTATAATATTAGAGAATAATCATTTTAAGAATCAAGAAAAAGGATATCTAAATTTAGGATTACTTCAGAAATCACACTGCCTCCTATTGCAATGAATACAGTATTGAACAATAAGATAAAACAGGCATTTTGACGAGTCAAGTTGACTGCTTTTAAAAGTGTTATTTTAGTCACAATTTTTAGAAATTAATTTTATCATACTCTATATATTATGGAGTATATATACTCCAACTATGGAGTATAGCTGCTTTACAATGTTGTGTTAGTTTGTACTGCACAGCAAAGTGAATCAGTTTTATATATGCCTATATCTCCTCTTTTTGGATTTCCTTCCCATTTAGGTCACATAGAGCACTGAGTCGAGCTCCCTGTGTTGTACAGTAGGTTCTCATATTTTTTATGTCTTATCAATAGTATATATGCGTCAGTCCCAATCTCCCAGGTCACCCCACTTCCTCCTATCGCCCTTGGTATCCATACATTTGTTCTCCATGTCTGGGTCTCTATTTCTGCTTTGCAAATATCATCATTTATGCCATTTTACTATATTCCTCATATACACATTAATATACAGTACTGGGTTTTCTCTGACTGACTTCACTCTGTATGACAGTCGCTAGGTTCATCCATGTCTCTACAAATGATTCAGTTTTGTTCCTTTTCACGGCTGAGTAATATTCCACTGCATACACATACCACATCTTCTTTATCTCCTCCCGTGCTGATGAATATTTAGGTTCTTCCATGTCCTGGCTATTGTAAATAGTGCTGCTGTGAACACTGGGGCACACGCGTCTTTTTGAATTATGGTTCTCTCTGGGTAAATGCCCAGTGGTGGGATTGCTGGGTCATATAGTAGTTCTATTTTTACCTTCTTAAAGAACCTCCATACTGTTCTCCATAGTGGCTGTATCAATTTACATTCTCACCAACAATGCAAGAGGATTCTCTTTTCTCCACACCTTCTCCAGAATGTATTGTTTGTAGATTTTTTTTTAATTGGCAAAGTATTTTAATAAACATTTCTCCAAAAATGACATTAAATGGCCAACAAGCACACAAAAGATACCCGACATCATTAATTAGCAGAAAAATGCAAATCGAAACCCTGGAGAGATACTACTTCATACTACTAAGATGCCTATAAGCAAAAAGATGGACAATAAAACATGTTGTGAAGGATGTGAAGAAATTGGAACATTCACACATTGCTGGTGGGAACGCAAAATGGCACAGCTGCCTTGGATACACTTTGGCAGTTCCCCAGAAAGTCAAATACAGACTTTCCTCATGATCCAGCAATTCTACTCCTAGGACTGATGTTTGTAGATTTTTTGATGATGGCCATTCTGACAGGTGTGAAGTGATACCTCATTGCAGCTTTGATTTGCATTTCTCTAATAATTAGTGATGTTGAGTATCTTTTCATGTGTTTGTTGCCCATCTGTATGTCTTCTTTGGAGAAATGTCTATTTAGCTCTTCTGCCCAAATTTTTATTGGGTTATTTTTTTGAGATTGAGCTGTAGGAGATGTTTGTAAAAATATGGAAGGCTTCATGAATTTGTGTCATCCCTGAGGTTCTACTAATCTCTGTATTGTTCCAATTTTAGTATATGTGTTGTAGAAGTGAGCATTACTCACAATTGTACAAACTAAAACAGAACTGATTTCCTTTACTATTGAAGGTTTATCTGTTTATCTAAATATATATATATATATATATATATTACTTATTTACTGGCAATGGTTGAGTGATCACCAAGACAAAGTTTGAGAGGAGAAAGTAAGAAAACATTTTTACATACTTTAAAGACTATCTAGAATGATTTTGACTCAAAATTCAGTACGTAGCAGATGATCATAAATAAAGGGCTAACTGCCTCACTTTTATCCAATTGATAAAACCCTCATTCTGTCTTTCCAAAGTATAAAGTTCTTCCTTGGGTACAAGAAGTGAATTGCAGGGGGCATTCATATTTTTCTCCAAGGCTTAGTCAGTCACTGAAATTAACCACCAATAGGGAGAAAAGTCCTAGGGTTTAGCTTGCAGATTTGGAGGAGAGGAGAGCGGTTCTCTTCCTTTACCTTAGAAACTTACTATTTAAAACAACTTAGAAGAAAAGGAGCTGTAGAGAGGTAGTATTCTATCCCATCTCTGATCCCAGGTCATGCTTCCCTAACGATTCTGTTTTCTCTTTCTCTGAATCTCCATCTTTTCCCTTGTCTTATAGAAAACATAACTTTTCAGATGTAAAAAATTAAAAATTCTATAATTTTCAAAATATTCTTTGTAAATTATGCAGAATGAATTTACATAATCTCAAGATTGCATAAATATTGAATATATGTATGTATGTATATGTGGAAGGTGGTTTTTTTTTGGTATATATATATATATATATATATGTACACACACACACACCAGAAATTGAACATTTCACAAAGACTAAAATGGTACTTTTATTACACTATTATTAGTAATTTTTAAAATATTTCTATAACAGTCCCTATTAGCTATTGGGGATCATTTATCTGTCACTTAGCACCATACTGCTTTGTAATTCCATTTGCAAACATCACCAAGATTTCATCTGCCAAATGTGGGTTTCTTGCCGTCGCTTTCCTTTCCTTCCCGAAATAAAGCCTTACAGATATAGTCACTAACAAAGGAACAGCTTTCAAAGAAGCAATATGCTCTGGAGCTACAAAATGTAGCAGGTGAAACCTTTGTATCTTGAATGTATCCCCTGCTTGTTTTACAAAAGCGCATGTAATGTTGCCAAATTAAAACGCCTTGGAGTTGCTTCTGGGGCCAAGGCAGAAGGCGACGAAGACTATAATCCACAGCATTTGATTACAGGAAATTAACTTCCTCTCAAGAACAGAACCCATTGCGGGAACTCTGTCACTACCTGACAAACCAAGGCAGCACTTTCTCTTTCAAATACCGTCATCTTTGCCAAAGTCTGCCAATTAGCTCAGCTGCTAACTTTCACTAAATGACAAATTTCTGCTTGCTCATTTTGTGGAGCATTCTCTCACCATGGTGTCTCAAAAGCTGGAAAAGGGTTTTATTTAAACATTACCTAAATCATTTGCCCCACCTGATGGAATGCTTTCCTTTTAAACATATTTTCATAATTACCTCACTTTGTCTGTCAGAAATAAATGGGGAGAAGACAGATAAAATCCTAATCATATAGCTCATGATAGTCAGACTTGAGAGTTTTAATGGAATTCAGGGTTTACATTTTTTTTCTTTCTTAAAATAGATATTTTATTTATTCAGCTGTGCTGGGTCTTAGTGCAACAAGCAGGATCTTTGGTTACTGCATGCAGGTTTTTTTTTTTTTTTTTTAAGTTGAGGCCACAGAGAACTCTTAGTTGTGGCATGTGGGATCTAGTTGCTTGACCAGGAATTGAACCAGGGCCCCCTGCATTGGAAGCGTGGAGTCTTACCCACTGGACCAAGAGGGAAGTCTCTACATTTTATATTTTCTAAACTAAGAATATATATGTACTTCTCTTTTTTTCATTTAGGAGTAGGTATTGTAAACGGACTATCTTATCAGAGAATTTTAATCTGATTTTTATCTGTTCAAAAATTTCTGATATGTTTTCACAACTATTGAAGGAGCACAACAAAACCAAATTGACGTAAAACTAAAATGAGATGACAAAGACCAAAGCAAAAGCCTCAAATGCTTCCGCTTTGCCATAGAGCTATTTGAGAAATGCCTCCTGATTAAGGAAAACACTGTCTCTTTTGAAACTTCAGCCAAAATGTTGCTTCTCATGCAGTCCTGAAACAGCTCTGTAACCCATACATAAATAAGAATTCTAAATATCATGAAAAGAGCCTACCAACCCCCTACCACAAACCCAATGATGAAACATTTTATCCCCCTTTTTTCCTGATTCATTTTGAAAATTAATAACCACCACAGGTATTATGATAGGTCTATCTGGAGTATGCAGTTGCCTCCATATCTAATTGATTATTGAATAATGTTTTCTGCTTATGCTTCCAATCTGAAAGCTAAGTGATAATTTTCTTAATTTTCATGCTAAGATCACTTAAGTACTTACACGCTTAAGAGTTAATGGGACATCTCTCTCAGAGGTACAAAAACACCTAGAGAAATTTAAATATTTCTATGAATTATAAATGTGGTTTCCCTTATTGATGGTCATTAGTGGTTTATTTTGATGATCACTGAAATATCTCTGAGGAATTTCCTATGAATTTAAATGTAGAGAATAGAATAAATGGCTACAAAGGCTACTGTTAGTTGCTCAGTCATGTTTGACTCTTTGTAGCTCACTGCTGCGATTCATGGGGTCGCAAAGAGTCGAACACGACTGAGTGACTGAACTGAACTGAACTGAGGCTCCTCTATCCATGGAACTCTCCAGGCAAGAATACTGGAATGGGTTGCCATTCCGTTCTCTGGGGGATTTTCCCAACCCAGGGATTGAACTCAGGTCTCCCACATTGCAGGCAGAGTCTTTACTGTCTGAGCTACCAGGGAAGCCTAAAAAGGCTAAACACCTTCTTATAGAAATTGGTTAAAAATTTTTTATTAAAAAATACAGTCATTTCTTCACCATTCATAACAGTATGAAGACAGAAATTTAATCAGAGACCTCCCTAAGCAATTGTATTTAATGACTTTGGCGTGTTGCATTCTCTTTATATTTCCTAGTAAACTGAATTGAGACATTATAAATCATTTTTAAAAATCTACAATGTGTTTTTTTCTCAGTAGTGCCAAAAAACACATAAATGAACTAAATTTTACTTTCACATGGTCTCCCTTTGTTGCAGCAAGTGATGAGAAAACACTTAAAAAACATGTAAAAGAGAATGAGAAAGGGGCTAAAAGAATGGAATGGGTACAGATTAGCAACAAGTCCCCAAATAGTCAAAAGTTAACTGGTTTGTAGGTAAAGCTAAGCTAACACAACCAACTCATTATATGGGGCTCAGAGGAACAAAGAGCCCAGATCAATGGAAAACTTCAGTAGGACTGATGATGGGCAGTGGATAAGCCAAGGCATTTGCATATTATTAGGTATAACTGGAAATGAACAAGTATTCAACTCCACTGGTGGCACACAGTTTGATTTGAGGATAGCTTGCTAGCAAAAAAAGAAGTAGAGAAGATGAAATATCCTATGTGTTTATTTCCACATATCCCATTTTAATGATTCATAAAATAAAGGCATCACAAATTACATATAGTTTATATGAACGCTATAGTGATAGATTATTTACTTAAAATTTTCCCAAGTAACTGTATCTTAAGTTTTACTGAAGGATGACAATCACCACATACCCCCCAGTAAACAGAATGGAAGTGCTTGGTCTACTACATGGGGGGAAAGTGCACGTGTACTCCTTAATGGCAAGAGGAAGACTTTTCATTTTTGCTGGCATTTTTGCCTAAGTGATTCAAAAGTACTGGTTGTACTGGCAAGGACACAAGGCTGTCACAAGGGTTGCAACCTCCTTCATATAAGCCACTTCTCAGCCAAATGGCTATGGGACTATTTCTGGGACTTGTGTAAAGATAGTGCTATCTTAAGGACAGATAAAAACTGATTTTTAATTCTCTTTCTCTCCCAAATATTCAGCAAGATCTGATGGCCTCTAATTTTCCCCATGGTCTGTTTTGATCCAGATTATCAAAAAGCCTGAAAGCTAGTTCTATGACTTTTCTCACTTTTCACTGTCAAATCATTACTGTGGTTACTTAGAAAGACACTGTCTTTCAGGTGCTAGGACAGTTATTAACATATTTCCACATAATACCCCAAACCAATTTTAGGTTACATCAGATAATAATTCACTGTGAAAATGCATAGTAAGTGCAAAAGACACATTCTAGGGCCTTGTGACATAAGAAGAATAATTGCATTTGTTGCTCTGCACAAAAAAATTAAAGTGAAATATTAAGAAATTTAACTTAGCCTTAACTTGCTGCATAGCTTTTTAAAACTATCACCACAGAAAAATAAATGGTCCTTTTTATTTTGACACAGTTCTTGGCACTGTGTCTGTGCAAGAGTATTATTTCCCCAAATAGGAACTAATCTAGAGCTAGCTAAGAAACACCATGGAAAAGACAGGTTTAAGAGACACAACAGGCTGTAAAACGGAGAGGACCCTGTGGTAAATCTCATTTCTCACTAGCTCCTTTGGGTGGCTGTCACCTACTCCATGCTCCTGCCTGCCTTCTCTTTTGCGGACGTCCTCCCCTTCCCCAGCTCTTCTCTGCATCCCTCTCTCGAATCTTGACATCTTTCTAGATGGCCCCTAGAGAGCATAGTGATCCCCCCATTGCATAAATGAACAAGGCCAGGACAGCGAGGTCAGAACTCTGCCTTTTGAAGCTGGTGCCTTACTCAGCCAGGAGTGCAATGAGGAACAGAACGTATTGCCAAAGTTCCTGATTTCACAGCACACTTTAAAACTGTCCCAACTGTCAAAAAAAAAGTCTCAATGTAATTGTTTCATTAAAATACAGTTTTAGTGCTTTTATAGGCCTGCTTTACTTAAAAATTTAACTTCCTAAATTTGCTTACAGAATGAAATTCAATGTTTTATCAAAAGAAACAATGTTTCGTTACAATTAGAAAGAACTTCAATTATGAGGATGGTAAGATGAGGAGCATGTTAGGCCATTCAGCTTTGTACCGGAGCCTGTCCTTACCAGTTTGCCAGTTTGTGTCTGGTCTGGTCATAACCTTAATCTATACACAGCGGGAGAATAAAGCCCTCATGCTGTCTCTGAAAGATGATTCACAACTGAAGTTCTAAAATAACGCTTCATTTTGAAAGGTAAATTTTCAAACATTAATGAGTTTTTCCAAGGAGGTTTCACTGTGCAGTGGAAAGAATGTGAAATCCATCTGAGGTTGGAAACAGAGCAATTAAATTAATTTTGTTATTAAAAAACAAAACTGCTCTTGATTTATGTTTTTACATAATGTTTTGCAAGAGAAACCTTGCTTAAAGTCTTAATTCCTGTTACATAAAATAAGGTGGGTAGTGGAACCATGTATTTCACCAAGGCAATAACCATGTCATCAGATGCTCTTTTTATCACTCAAATTGGCAGTTTTATGAAAATATTTTGTATACTTGATGAGCGGTTCTGTCACTGTAATCTTATTGTATTCATGCTGTTTCCAAAGTTAGCTTTTCAGGGTGAGACTGTGGTTCCCAGGTCATTTGTATTGCTGGTTTTATTTCTTAAATATTCAGTTCAGTCACCCAGTTGTGTCCAACTTTTTGCGACCCCATGGACTGCAGCACACCAGGCCTCCCTGTCCATCACCAACTCCTGGAGTGTATTCAAACTGAGGTCCACTGAGTCAGTGATACCATCCAACCATCTCATCCTCTGTCGTTCCCTTCTCCTCCTGCCCTCAATCTTTCCCAGCATCAGGGTCTTTTCAAATGAGTCAGCTCTTCGCATCAGGTGGCCAAAATATTGGAGTTTCAGCTTCAACATCAATCCTTCTACTGAACATTCAGGACTGATTTCCTTAAGGAAGGATTGGTTGGATCTCCTTGCAGTCCAAGGGACTCTCAAGAGTCTTCTCCAACACCACAGTTCAAAAGCATCAATTCTCTGGCACTTGGCTTTCTTTGTAGACCAACTTTCACATCCATACATGACTACTGGAAAAACCATAGCCTTGACTAGACGGACCTTTGTTGACAAAGTAATGCCTCTGCTTTTTAATATGCTGTCTAGGTTGGTCATAAATTTCCTTCCATGAAGCAAGCATCTTGTAATTTCATGGCTGCAATCACCATCTGCAGTGATTTTGGAGCCCCCAAAAATAAAGTCTGACACTGTTTCCACTGTTTCCCCATCTATTTGCCAGGAAGTGATGTGATCAGATGCCATGAGCTTTGTTTTCTGAATGTTGAGCTTTAAGCCAACTTTTTCACTCTCCTCTTTCACTTTCATCAAGAGGCTCTTTAGTTCTTCTTCACTTTCTGTCATAAGGGTGGTATCATCTGCATATCTGAGGTTATCATTATTTCGAACACAAATCTTGATTCCAGTTTATGCTTCATCCAGCCCAGCATTTCACATGATGTAATCTGCAGGGTGACAATATACAGCCTTGATGTACTTCTTTTTCTATGTGGAACCAGTCTGTTGTTCCATGTTCAGTTCTAACTGTTGCTTCCTGACCTGCATACAGATATCTCAAGAGGCAGGTCAGGTGGTCTGGTATTCCCACCTCTTTCAGAATTTTCCACAGTTTATTGTAATCCACACAGTCAAAGGCTTTGGCATAGTCAGTAAAGCAAAAATAGATGTTTTTCTGGAACTCTCTTGCTTTTTTGATGATCCAGCAGATGTTGGCAATTTGATCTCCGGTTCCTCTGCCTTTTCTAAATCCAGCTTGAACATCTGGAAGCTCATTGTTCATGTATTGCTGAAGCCTGGCTTGGAGAATTTTGTGCATTAGTTTGCTAGCGTGTGAGATGAGTGCAACTGTGCAGTAGTTTCAGCATTCTTTGGCATTGCCTTTCTTAGGGATTGGATTGAAAACTGAAGTTTGTGGCCACTGCCGAGTTTTCCAAATGTGCTGGCATATTGAGTGCAGCACTTTCACAGCATCATCTTTCAGGATTTGAAAGAGCTCCACTGGAATTCCATCACCTCCACTAGCTTTGTTCGTAGTAATGCTTCCTAAGGCCCCCGTGACTTCACATTCCAGGATGTCTGACTCTAGGTGCGTGATCACACCATCGTGAGTATCTGGGTCATGAAGATCTTTTTTGTACAGTTCTTGTGTGTATTCTTGCCATGTCTTCTTAATATCTTCTGCTTCTGTTAGGTCCATACCATTTCTGTCCTTTATTGAGCCCATCTTTGAGTGAAATGTTCCCTTGGTATCTCTAATTTTCTTGAAGAGATCTCTAGTCTTTCCCCTCTATTGTTTTCCTCTATTTGCACTGATCACTGAGGAAGGCTTTCTTATCCTCCTTGCTGTTCTTTGAAACTCTGCATTCAAATGGGTATATCTTTCCTATTCTCCTTTGCTTTTGGCTTCTCTTCTTTTCACAGCTATTTGTAAGGCCTCCTCAGACAGCTATTTTTCTCTTTTGCATTTCTTTTTCTTGGGTTTGGTCTTGCTCCCTGTCTCCTGTACAATGTCATGAACCTCCATCCATAGTTTATCAGGCACTCTATCAGATCTAGGCCCATCAATCTATTTCTCACTTCCACTGTATAATCATTAGGGATTTGATTTAGGTCATACATGAATGGTCTAGTGGTTTTCCCTACTTTCTGCAATTTCAGTCTGAATTTGGCAATAAGGAGTTCATGATCTGAGCCACAGTCAGCTCCTAGTCATTTTTACTGACTGTATAGAGCTTATAGACTATATTTCTTCAATATAGACTGTTAGTGTATAGGTACATCATCGACGATGACCCTGTCATATGAAGGATATAGCAAGAGTTTCACTATATACTGATAATGAAAATTCAGCTTTTAAGCTTTAAGGAAAAAAGAATTGTAAGAGATCATCAATATTAAGAAATAATAAAATACACCAATGATTTAAAAAATGGAACTTGAGCTATATATTTCAGATCCGGAGGAGTAGATAAAGGTCATAAAACTCCATTATGCTCAACATATATCACTCTGGTACACTAAATTATTAGATCTTCTGCCTTAAATAATCCTTTTCAAAAACGAATGAAAAGATGTATTTACTGAACTGTTTCTCACTTAAGAGTCTTTGACCAGTCAGTCTTTCTTACCAGAAATCAATCAATTTTAAATTTCTGTCTCCATCTCACTGAAGAAAAAGAGTTGCCTAAAATGATCTCATTAGACCATAGTCCTGTACTGCATCTTAATAGATGTGAAAGTTATTATAATTCTAGGCTAGCCTTGAAAATGGTTTCAGATTTATAAGGGAAGATTTAACTTTTCCAGTACCTAGTTTCATTAATACTGTGAAAAGAAAATTGGAATTGCTGGTTCCTGTGGTGTTTGTGAATTGAGATTAGCAGTTTTTTCCCCAAAACTGAAAAAAGAAAAATATAACTTTCTTTCATTCTTATATTTCAATACAACACATGCCAAAAAAAAAAAAAACCACAGTGATCATGTAAAGACTCATACAAATTCATGTTTAAATGCCACAGCTGCAGAAAGCAGGTAGGCGGCGATTTATACAATCAATATGCACTAATTTCAACTCATCCTGTGGTTTCTTGAGAGGTGGTGCTAGATATTTCAAATCCCTCCCAGTTTCATCTTCCCTACCATCAGCTCCATCCATGCCCTGCACATTTTCATGTCTACTACTGCAGGTCAGACTGCTTGAGGGAGGTCACGTCTAGTATATCTCAATCCCTACTCAATCAATTAGAGATTCAGAAAGAACTTGGAAATCAATAAAACCTTACCACCTGCCTGGCTGCTGGGACTAAACATTGCCTCAACTACTTTCAAAACCACCAAAGCAAAGCATGTGTTTGAAGGGAAATCCACTGATGTGGGATTGAGATGATGACTATCTTCAGCAGACTTCTAGGCACTGCGTGAGAAGCAGTGTGAGCCACAGAAAAATGTGTTTTGTGCCTGGAGAATAGGGAGCACCTCCTAGGGCCGCTGTTACCTCAAACGGCACCACACAGAATAGAAAAAGCAATGGACAATCACATCATATGTGACTTTGGTGACCCTGAAAATAAACGGAGGAGCACACACTCTCCCTCATCTCTAGGGGAGCCAGGGGACCATGCCTGTGTGTCCACAGCCTGACCATCTGCAAGCTTCATAGACTTTTTGCATGGTCATTGTACCCATAAATTCTTACTAGAATCCTTGAAATTGTCATGGTATTTACTAAAGTACCTCTGTTCTAACAGCTCTTCAGGGTCTGCCTACAGCTACATATTCAAGTTTGTCTTCCATTTCTCTCAAAGAAAGTAACAGTCATAATTTTATTGCTGTCTCCGAATCCCCATACACCAAGAAAAGTTTTATTGTCATGCCTGGCTCATATGACCTTTCTTTTCTAGCTTGGCTGAGCATTACTTATTTCTCAGACTTAGCTTAAATGCTTCACCGTTTATGGTGTTCTCTCTATGAGTATTCACTCCTGCTGTCAACCAGTTTTTGATGAGCTATTGTTATGTTCCAGGGACTATACTAAGTCCCAAGGGAAGAGGTTTTAACCAAACACACTTGATGCCTTCCCTCATGAACCCTGAAATATAATGAGGGAAAGATTTCCACAACAACAAAAAACCCCACACAATTAGGCTGAAAGCAATAACTGAAATGTGTGACAAAGGAACATGACAAGTACCATGCAGGGCAGAGCAGAGGCTTCTGATTTAGACTGGGGAGTCACGTAGAATTTCTGAGGCTGTAATATACATGTTGAGACCCGGAAAATCAGTGGAGAGTAGTTCAGTAAAAAGTGGGCAGAAATCATAAGGAAACCTATATGGAATGACTTTGAGGAAGAAAGGAGTTTGCTTTTCAGGAACTAAACTAATGCCAGACTGGAGGCAGCATATTGACTTTCAGGGGAAAGTGAGAAGAAATTTGAAGGCGGACATGGAACTTCCATAGATCATAGTCCTTGGAATGAAGCCATGCATCAAAGATCATCACACTTGACTGCATAAACAATAATAATTTTATGTGGAAAAAGGTGTCACTAATGAAGTGAAACTGCAGATCAGAAAGGAGAAATATCTGCAGTACATATGACAGGCCAAGAGTTACCTCTAAAATATAAAACCAAGTGCTATGAACAAAAGCAAAAACCCATTGGAAAAATGGACAAAAATAGAGACATGCAAGTGGAGAACAGAAGATCCAAATGGTTGATAAATGTAGGACAGGATGCCCAATTTCACTAGAAGGCAAGTCAAAATAAAATAAGGAGGTATTTTTTTCCCCAACAAACTTGGAAGAATAAAGTGAATTAAGGTGATAATTTGGTTAGAACATTTGCTTGGGAAATAGACAATTGTGCTGGTGAGAATATGAATTTCTCAATTTTTAGATAGTAATCTAGCATCTATTACAATTTAAAAAAGATTAAATTGCAGCTGGCTGATGGGTGGATGTGAGTTCATTATACAATTCTTTCTAATTTAGTTTATGTTTGAAATATAAAATAGTAATGTTAAAAAATACACAAATATTTTCATGAAGCAGCCTCAGTTTTGAGAATATAGTCTAAAGAATTAAATACACCAGCATGCATATAAATAAATGCAGGATGTTTGCTGATCATGTTGTGAGGAAAAAAAGAGAAAAGGACAGTTTAAAGGCTCATTAACAGGGCTGTGATTGAGTAAGTTATTCCAATTTTTTATTGGACACCCATAATTATGGCACACCTATACCCTAGAATTTTAACAGAGTTAAAAATAGGAATTGGAGAAAAATCTGTTGAACTGAAAGTGAAGTGAAGTGAAGTCGCTCAGTTGTGTCCAACTCTTTGTGACCCCGTGGACTGTAGCCCACCAGGCTCCTCTGTCCATGGGATTCTCCAGGCAAGAATACTAGAGCGGGTTGCCATTTCCTTCTCCAAGGGATCTTCCCACCCAGGGATTAAACCCAGGTCTCCCGCATTGCAGGCAGGCACTTTACCCTCTGAGCCACCTAAAGAGGTTGAACTGAAAGATGTCCATAATAGATTAGGAAAGGAGAAAAGCAAGCTTAATTCACAGAGTATGCTTCTAATTTTTATGTGACAAGAGAGAAAAACAACCCTCTATTCATGTTCATAGGAACATGGTGAAGGTGTAGGAAAGATTCATGCCAAGCTGTTATCATTGGTTAATGTATGGAGGTGGGAGAAAAGGGAAAAATAAAGTTAAATAGAAAAAAATAATTTAAAATTCCAAGAAATAAGTATTAAGTAACAATTTACTAGGCACTACGTAAGACATTAATAGCAAGGTACACAAAACAGCCTTGGGTTCCACCTTCTTAGAACTTTCAGTATATTCAAAATAAAACAGAAAATGTAAGAAAACAAACAGAACAATTTTAAATTAAAAAAATAACACAAGAAGGCACAAATACTGGGTACTAAGAAAGAAAAGAAAGAGGGTGGATATCAGCAAAGGGCTGTCCCAGTAGAAGTTGTTTGGGATGAACATTAATGGAGCTGGACCCAGGCCTTCCAGTGTGAACCCTGGAAAGCCATCAAGTATTTCTCAAGAAGGAAGACATGAGATAGAATAGCTTGAAGTTGGAAAAAAACCATAAATCAAGAAGACACATGGGAGAATTTGCTGAAAACCCAACTTGATCCTCATCTTCTCTCAACCATATACTACACCATCCACTTTAGTATGGATCCTTTATTACTCTGAAATCTTACACTTCTGTTGCTTTGTTAATTCTCTTCCATACCAGACTGCTAGTCTTTTGACAGTTTCCTGTGAGTCTGTTTCTCTTTCCCTCCACTTTCCTCCCCTCCAAACACTGAACAAAGACTGAACACACAAGCTGCAAAATGTATGTTTTCTGACTGAATAGAGCAAGAGATTTTCCCAAGTTTATAAATTTCCAGGAGTCGACTGGCATGGATGTAATCAGTAAGAAAATGTGAGAGATCTTTGCTTTCAAAGCTTTGAGTAAAGATAGTAAACAAGTAGGTAAAACATTGATGATGACATTGCATACTTCTTTATAAAGTGCTTTTATCTCAATACTTTCCTAACACCCACCTCCTATAATATCTCCGATAAAAGAAGTAACGATAGTGTTTATTTAATTAAACCAGAAAACACTTCTCTGCTTAAGTGAATTGGTATCATTGTGCATTGATGTAAGTATCATAGCTGTGTTTAGTTTTCCTAAGGCTTAGATGGTAAACAATTTGCCTGCAATGCGGAAGACCTGGGTTTGACCCCTGGATCAAGGAAGATCCCCTCGAGAAGGGACTGGCAACCCTCTTCAGTATTCTTGCCTGGAGAGTCCGATGGATAGTAGAGCCTGGCGGGCTGAAGTCCTTAGGGTCACAAAGAGCGGGACACGACTGAATGACTAACATTTTCACTTTCTTTCAAGCCTCCATATATAAGTTGCTTAAATTCCAGTGACTATGTGCCAAGTTATTTGAAGTCAACCAGGTTAGTAGTCTTCGGTTTGATTTGTTTGGGTGCCTAATATTTGTATTAACCTTATCTAATATCCACAGCACTCCAAATAGTTGAGAGCTAATTTGGAGCTCTTTTCTCAAACTCAGCAAAGCAGCTTCAGAAGTTTCTAGGGTAATTTTTACTCCTGTGGCTATTAGAGTGAGATGGTTGAAAAGGGCCTCATCAGTCAGCCAGGTCAAACTTTCCATAACTGTCAAGTAGAAGAAAAGCCATTTGGCAATAACTGAGAAAGTTGATTTCAAAGCAAGGGAGCCTCGTGATTCTGTATCATATATCCTATGTGTTTTTCATCAAAAGGTACCACATTTCAGTAAATGCAAGAGGAGTTATATTTTGAAATAGTGATGATACTCTCCATTATTGATTTCAAGTCAACTAAACTCTTTGATAGCAAAATAGTTTCTTTCCCTGGAAGTTCATTGACTAAAACACCAAGAAATACAGGCATTGAGAAATCACCTTTCTTAAGACGTATTTAGTTTTGTTTTTTTTTTTTTTTTAAACATATGAAAAATTGAACAGTCACTTTACATAAAACCAGGGGATTCATTCCAAGGAATCCTTAAGTCTGGAACCAGGAATCTGGGAGGAACCTGGCTTCTAGTAAGATGAAAATGGCACTATGATAATAGCTGCAGCAATGAGGAGTGTGTGTATGAGTGTGTATATGCACATATGTACGTGAATCTTACAGCATTCCTTCCAATGCTCTGACAGAAATTGCTACAGTCACCTTTATTTTCTCATAATTTATAGGTAAAGTCAGGCTTCTGAGAACTCCAGAGAAGATTTCATAATACCTTGGGATGAATTTACTTAAATATATTAAATTATTATAAACCTCTTTGTTAATTTCCTCTCAAATGATGCAGGGCTTTACCTTTAGTAGATAGAGTTTCCTGTGACTTAACAGTCAACTGATGCTCAATACGGGCTACTCTGCCTTCTGACTCACTGCGAGGTTGAAATCTTCTTTATTGTTCTATTTAGTTAGTAGCGGTTACCTCTATTGGATTATTATTATACGGCAGGCTCTGGGCTTTGCACTTTATCTAATTTATTCCTCATAGTGACTCTGTAGTTGTTATTACAACTTTACAGGAAAGGAAACTGAGTCTCAAGGTCATGCTATGTGTGCTTCACAAGTGACACGGTCAAAATCCAAATCCCAGTGTGTCTCTGGCTGTTAGCATTTTATGCATTCAATGTGTCAGCACTTATGACTGCAGAATATTTGTCAGTATCCCCAATTTTTCCCTTTCTTGAAGAACTGAATCCTTTTAGGCCTCTCATCTAAGCAGTGTCCAGTTCTACCCCTACTGGCCACATTCCACCGCAAATCCTGCCATCTGTCTGTCCTTTGCGGTAGAAGGAATTTGCATTCCACAGAATCTTAGGAAAGCATAGTAAAGTGGAAAAATAACGTTTTTGTTTTTTTTTAAGACCTAGTCCAGGCACTGCCCCTAATTTACAGAACGATTAGTTGAACTTCATTATCCTCTGCTCACATTTTTTTTAAAATCCTCTGCTCACATTTTTTTCATCAGAGATATAACAGTGATACATTATTTATCTCCCAGGGTCACTCTGAGGATCCTACCAGGTAGATAAATGTGCGAGTGCTCTGAGGAAGATAAAGTGCATGTAAAAACAATGCTGGTCTGACTATCTTCCCTGTGTCTTCCACACAAAAGGGACTGAATCAGCAGCCTTGCTAACAATAAGAGTTTTGTGATACATCCAGCATACCACGGTCAGTCAGCCACGGCAGTGTCCAGTTCCACCAGGAATGTTATCTCTGAGGAGGTCTCTGTATTCATTCTTTCATGAATGGAGGCCTTGTGAATTCAGGTGGTGAAATGACCATTTAAACCAAGGGACCTGTTGTTTCAGGCCATTAATTGTTAAGCTGCATGTGGAGCTTGTTTCTGTTTATCTGCGAAACATTCTATCTTTATGGATCAGCACTCTCCAGCTCCCACAGTTGGAGTGAATTAAACCTCTCCCACTCTCAAAATTTTATTACAAGATTTTATGTTTCTAGGTATCAGGAAATCAATCACCTGAGACCACTCTTCGGTCATATCTGACAGAGAAGCTTATTATCATGGAAATAAGAACTGTTTCGATTAGGTTTTAGGGTTTCTTTCTAAAATGATTAGGTCATTTCTTCTTCCCTTCCCTGCTCTGGAATTCTTTGTTGTACTCTGGATGAAATCCACAGCAGAATTCCTGTAGCAGAGTTGTAGGCTGGGTTCTCAGAGCCCTGTGTCTTGCCAGGCTTTCTGGACAGCTTTCATGTAAGCACATGTCATTCTGGGTGATGGGGCAGTGTGCAGTTTTCCTGATTTAAAACTGGGTCTCCTCATTTTGGGTGATCATCTTTATATTCCTGTCATGAAACTACTGCTGTCTCAATTTTCTTTTGTTGGGAAAAGTCATATTCTTTTTGGCTGAAGTGCAATAGCTAAGGTGAAACATTAGACAGCTTCCCTACTGAGCCCATTAGAAGGAGGCATGTCAAGCCTAGAACTGGGGAATATGGAAGACAAGCTATCCATCATGGGGGGAAGGGTATGGTGGCTCTGCCAATTTAAGTCACTTTAGCCCAGAACATTTCTGAAGGTCTTAGGAGGCAGAGCTAGTCGATTATAATAGCATGGGGAAAGGTTAATCACTCCTTCTCTCTGAAACTCTGCGGGGCAGAGACCTGCATTAAATTCCACCCCCACCCAAATAAGAATAACAGATGATATGTGTCCTCTTGCCATTTTAGCAACTTACATACATCTAACTAAAGCACTGCTCTTGTCTTATTAGTTTCATAATGGCTACTGAGAAAAGTTTGATGTTGCTAGAATCCAGAAAGAGTTTATAAAGCTTTCTAGATGCTAAAGTGTTAATTATTAACACTTTTTACCCTTGCCTGTGGCTATAGATAGGTCTATTTCCATTTATAATATGGCTGACTCCTCAGTTAATTTGTTTGTACTACTAATAAAAGCTAATTAATATTGTCAAATTTTGGATGGCAACTCAATGTTAAGTGCTTTACATGCATTGTCTCTTTTACCAGCACAACAATATCATGAGTAATTAACATTATTCATGTCATTTTGCAGAAGTAAAAAGTCAAGTACACAGAGGTTCAATGTTTGGCTTCTGATTACACAGCAAGTGGGTGAAGCGGGATGTGAATTCAGTTTGATTTCCAAAGTCTGGTCAATGAAATGTTAAGATTTTAGTGGTAGATATGGTAATATTACTATGTTATATTATGTAACATATATGTACATATATGTACACATCTGTGTACCACATATTACTACTTCTCTACTAATTTTTTTAAAATTAAACAATGGCTTCTGCCTGTACTGGCATCTTTAAACCTGGGCATTGAATAAAGTATTCTTGTTTTTCTTATTTTATTCCCAATGCCAGGCTTCTTAAAATACCGAGGATGAGTGAGGAGCTACTAATGACGAAAGTGATCTAACCAACAAGTCAACTGACATGAGATGAGACCCGCAGACTAAAGCCTGCCGTAGTATTTGCTGCTCCTTGGAGCACGTGAACCAACAAAGACAGCATATGGGCTCTTCATGCGAGCAGCATGCCCTATAGAGACGTATTCAGACTATGTCACCTTTCCTCTGTTACCATTGGAGTAAGTGTAATTAATACATACGAAGAAAACTCCACAGGAAAACAATTTCATTATCAAAGCTGGTATTGGACACAGATGACAAGAAAATGTGGTTTCATTCTTGCATTTCATGTTTCCTTTAGAGGTAGACTTAGCCTATAAATTTGGCTCCCTGGTGGCTCGGAGAGTAAAGAATCTGCCTGTGATGTACGAGATCCGGGTTCATTGGGAAGGTCACCTGGAGAAGGGAATGGCTACCTACTCCAGTATTCTTACCTGGAGAATTCCATGGACAGAAGACCTTGGGTGGTGGGGGGTGGGGGGGGGGGTGGGCGGGTGGGAGGGAGGTGGAAGGGGTGGTGTGGCACAAAGAGTTGGACAAGACTGAGCAACTAACACTTTCACTACCTTATATTTTCCTCAACCTATGCTGCATTTCTCCCTTTACAATATTGGGGAACCATTTTAAAGCACAGAACTCCATCGCATCGTCTCCTTCTAAAGCTCAACAGGACAAGTCACACTTTAGAAAGGCGTGTGGTATTTTGAGCCTTTCTAAAAAGGACTTTAAAAGTGTTACTAATGTTTAAAGGCTGGGTGTGTATATATATATATATATGAAGGCTGCCTAGAAATTTATTTTATATACATGAGTAGATTTTTCTTTTATTTATTGTAGGACAGTTCTGTATTAGCAATCATGTACTTTTGGCAGACTTTCAAGTAAATGCTTAATCTAACTCAGTAAACTCACTTATTTGCTAGGTAATTACTGTAAGCAGCCAATCACAATTAGTTTACATGAGTTGCGAACAGAACGCATTCTAACAGCAAAAGGAACTGTGCCCATTTTCTATCCAGATCAAATCTGTCTGCCTTTCGAAGAGCCTCCCTCAAGGTAGAAATAATGCATTTCCTGGCACAAAAACAGCGCCAGTAAAGCAGGCCTTCCACTCACCACTGGGCTTATCATAATCATGCTACAGTCTTAGTACTTGCCAGGTTCTCTGCTAAACACTGTGTGTGCATCTTTCAATCTATCACCCCATTTCCCCCATTTTACACAAAAGGATGAGACGGCTGGATGGCATCACGGACTCGATGGACGAGAGTCTGAGTGAACTCCGGGAGATGGTGGTGGGCAGGGAGGCCTGGCGTGCTGCGATTCATGGGGTTGCAAAGAGTCGGGCACGACTGAGCGACTGAACTGAACTGAACACAAAAGGAAATTGAGCCTCAAAGATACTAAGTAACTTCCCAAGACCAGGAAGAGCTGCAACCCAAACTAGTTCTGCAACTCAAATTGTGACTCCAAGGTTACAATCATAAGTAATACTCCCTTCCCTTGTTATTTTGTTTTCTAGTGATCTCCTGGTAGGAACTAATTGTGGTAAATGAAACAGGTTGTCTTAAAGGGAGAATCACCTTCTCTAAACAAGATCTTAACCTTCTCCACCGCTTGGCCAAACTTCAGACAGCTCTCGTCCTGTCTCTAGGGCCCTGGCCTCCTTTTTCTTAGAGCATTTACTTCATAAAACTTGTAATTTCTAATTTTTTCTCTGTTCCTTTGATGTGTAAATATTTTTAAAACTTCTTTTCAGTGTTACCACCCAGGATTATTTTTCTCCAGGACCTAGGAGCCCTCATTTTGAAACCTAGCTTTCAAGGAAGGACAGCTCTCCTTCCAATTTCTGTGGGGAAAATAGGATCCTACCTTGAGGCAGTACACTTTGCTCCAACTCATAAAACAACCTTCAGCCTTGAAGTTATTCAAAGAAGAGGGTTTAGTGTTCCTTTGGGTGAAACCAATTAGCCAACACAGAAGGTCTATGGACTATGAGCCCTTCACTCCAGCCCTTAAAAACTCTCCAGTTTTCTTTTTTTCTTTTTTTCATATTGAATTGAGCTCAGATCGAATTCTGGGCTCCTTCTCTACAATTGTCTTGAATAGGTCTCCCTTGCCTGTTTAACTCTGTTCAAGATAATTCTGTTTTGTTATTACTGCTCTCAGAAAAATAGTGGGAAAAGTGCAGATGATGTCTGATGACGTTCTTCCATTTTAACTACACAGCAATTCATTTTTATTCCAGTTTTCTGGAGAATTAAATTTATATGGAAAAAAGAAGTTCTTCCACCAATGTGTCATTCGCTGAAAGCCACCTAGCCCATCAGGGCCCAAGCTCCCGCTGTCCCGTCCTGTACCCATGTGATCAGCTGGGTCCTCACTACTGACTCTGGAGTGACTCTTCAAGAGAGCTGCTCTAGATGTTTCCAAAAATGGAGCACTCATCACTGCTGTTTTGCTGGCTACAGCTCAAAATTCCCCATTTTAACAGCAATGTGTTGGCTATTACAGGTTAATTAAACTTGCTTTTGAATAATTACATAATAAATACCCCAAATTTAAATGTACCACAAAATTATCTTCTAATCAACCTCTAAAAATATGATCTAATAATACATTCCTTTAAATGATTATGATTACTTAGTTAATAAAAAGATGCACCTTGTGCAATATACATATCTTTATTCCTAATGTGGTTAATGGGATCAGTTCAATAGAAATCCTCTCATCTTTTCTCAAAATAGCACACTGGAACACCACACGAAATTGCTTAGTAATTGCAGCAAATTTAGCCTAATGAATAGTAATACATGTAAAGGACCTTTTGCCATCAAATTTAAAATTTATGCCAGCCATGGAAATTATTTAAATGAATATTTAAAAAATTAATCGTATATTTGTGAGGTGCCTGAATTCTAAAAGAACAACTTTCTGCATTCCAAGAAATTAAAGTGCCACTTTTCCTAAACTAGAGAATGTCTTATTTCTCTTGTGTTACAAAAAAGTAACTTAATCTCTCTGAATCTCCTTAGCTATGAAAATACTTCAGTGTGGCCAAATCATAAAATAGGATATTGCTCATAAAGAACTAAGGACAATGATGAGCACAGAACAAATCTTTGCTAGACTGTTAGTTGCTACTGTTATCTATTATTACTCATTTATCCCGAAGTCTGATCAACCGATAGGCAACCAAAGCTTTTAAAACATCTATTTATTTGGTTGTGCTGGGTCTAGTTCCAGCACTCAGGCTCTCTCACTGTGGCATGTGGGGTCTAGGTCCCCAGTCGGGCGTTGAACCTAGGTCCCCTGCACTGGGAACATGGAGTCTTAGCCATTAGACCATGAGAGAAGTCCACAAACAGTATTTTTTTGAGGGGCTGTACTCTCATCCCCACTGGTTCAACTAATGTTTAAGAGATTGCCTCCCAAGTGACAATCCTTTTCTTCTCCTATTACTACACTGATTTTTAAATTATTCAATAGAGCTTTTCTTTCTTTCCTTTGACAAAGGTTTAACTGATTTGAGAATGGCCCCATATCCTATGAGCTACCCACTGCCCACATTCATACACAAAGAGAATAAACATATTATTTTAAGTATTCTATATCTAAGAGAAAATTTTCCTCTCTAAATAGGACTTCCAGGAAACAAACCTGATAATGTCCTCTTTGTAACTAATGACAAACCAGTTTTCATCAGGAAGTCCTCATAGCAAAGAAGATCATTATCTTCATTGAGGTCTCAAATATCAAACAAAAATCACCATTTCCAATTTCTTCAGGAGTTATGAGTAAAAAGAATCTATTTGGAAGAAGTCCTCAAACTTAAGATGTGAGTAAGGGTCACTGTGGAACTTCAGTGGTTTATCATGTCGTTATTTATCAGTTTATTAATAAACCAAAGTAATCTGTTTCATAAAAACTGTGTTTAGTGAAACATCTTGGAAAATATGTATATTTATATAATACATAATTAATAACAGCAAACATTCATATTGTACATATCATGAGCAAGGCGTTGTTCTATCACAAGCTATCCAAGTATTAATTCACTTACTCTAACAACCATATCTCTAGGATGAAGGGAAAGCACAGAAGGAGCAAATGCTTTTGACAAAAATATGAAGGAAAAGTCAGCCACTTCTCACACGTCCAGACAGCTAAAATCAGGCATTTTAGGGCAACGGTGGGCTGCAACCTAATTACCAATGGCTGCTTCAGATTTCCACCTGTCGACTAAGAGTTGGGGTTCAATTAGACCTGCTGGATTGAACAGCCACCCTCTCATATTCTAAAACACTGTTTATAACAATGTGAAATTGTCATCTGATGCTAACCAAACCAGAGAGTGTGGCTGGAATCAAGTATAATTGAGTTCCATATGTTCCCACATAGGGGGTTGCTCCTGATCTAGTTTCAACATGTACAGTTCCCATCAGGAGGCCTTAGTGGTTTCATCAGTTGCCCACCAATTTTCAGCCAGGAAAAGTAACAGCTGTACGTAAAAGGGAAAAAAGTAGCTTGAATATTCTTTTTTATATAACTGAATTGGGCAAAAGAAAAGCCAGCATTTATGCTCTAGCTTATGCTGGGCATTGCAGTAGGTATCTTATATATATGCTATGCTATGTCACTTCAGTCATGTCCAACTCTTTGTGACACCATGACCTATAGCCCACTAGGCTCCTCTGTCCAGTATGTTAGTTTTAATTCTTGCAACAAACTGAAAAACAGGTGTTATTTTAATGTCAAAAATAAAGATCCTGTTCCTTATAAAGAATAGCTGAAAAACGGGTAAAATGAATGTAGTCCTTTTGTAGAATGGAACTGAAGGTGCAGACTTTCTATTTTTTTTTTCCCCCAGAGCTTAACACAACAGTGAGTGCACAATAATTCCCAACACTCTTTGGTCAGTGGTGAGACTGACAATCTACCAAATAAATATTCAACCTCCTTCTTCATTAAGAGATCTGGGTGGAAGTGCATGGTATTCAAATTTATCAAGCATTTCATAAAAGGTGTTAATTGACTTGCATTCAAGATGATGCCAGATTTTTCCTGTTCACTTCATTAATGCCTTAGTGAGTACTCAGTAGCTTTAAGAAGATACCTAAATGATAAGCATAGCACATTTTCAGAGAAGAAGAAGGCATTTGGGGGAGAGTTTTGGGCAAGGTGATTAGAGAAATTTCATATGTAAATATTCAGGAAGACTGAAAGACATTGGTATGAAATATACAGAACATTTGGGTAATCTACCTATAAAAGTAAATATGGATCTCTTTACAAAAATATTTGTCTTCACTTGCTTAAGGAGTAGCAAAAGTGCATAGCAGGTATGCTGCTGCTGCACGTGGGTGCTCAGTTGTGCCCACCTCTTTGCGATGCCATGGACTGTAGCCCACCAGGCTTCCCTGTCCATGGAATTTTCCAGGAAAGAGTGCTGGAGTAGGGTGCCATTTCCTCCTCCAGGGGGTCTTCCCAACCCAGGGACTGAACCTGCCTCTCTTGCTTAGCAAGTATATCCAATTCTAAATATTTAACCCAAGATACTACTTTCCTAAACAAACAGTTTCCCAAATAAAACCTGCTGATATCTGACATAATTTTTATTGAAGTATATCTAACAGTATCCAAAGTCTAATAATATCAGCAACTGCAATTTTTTATTATGTTGTTTTATTTTGTGTTCAAGACACAAAGCAAGTAAGGAAAAGCTATTTAAGAGATCAGAGGAAGGCTATCCTAGCAGTAAACAATATTTAAAGAGGATAACAAAAAACAACTCTTCAATTAAAAACAAACAGTTGGAAAATAGGAAAAAAATCATATGAACTAAGAATTTCACCAGAAGCTGTCATACAAACAGAGCCAATTATGCCAAAAGAGCAACATTGCATGAATTATTAAAGATGGTCTTAAAAAAATTACAGGGAACTGGATAGCAGAATGCAGTGGAGAAAAGAGATCTCACAGAATGTAATATAGAAAGAGAAACCACGCATGGACTATACTCTCAAGACACCATCTAGGGGAGGTAAGATCACAAGAAAAGCCTATGCTGGAAGGTGCCATGAAACAACAGACTCTGGTTTAAGCCTTGAGAAGAACTGATGGATTGGAAACTAGGGAATAAGGAAAGAAACACTGAGGCAGGAGGGCAAGTAAAACTAGATTTGGTACAAGAGTATCGTAGCTGTCATCAGATGGGGTCAGTTCCTACTGTGTCTTGAACATCCAGCAGCAGATTTCCAGGCTGTGGAACAAAATCAAAATTCATGCAACAAATCTTGCATAGAACAACACACGGGTTTCCTGCTCAAGGAGCTTTTCTTACATGGTGAAGAGTCTCACTATATGCTAATGAACAAGTAATGAACAGAAAAATAAATGCTACTGTTTCAGATAAGAGAGAAATTAGTAAAGAAAAGAGAAGCAGAAAAAATATCTGGAGTATGTTATTAACAAGCTGCTCCTTGCTTTTGGTGTTATAATATTTAACAAAGCCCAGTGAATAAAAAAGAAGAGGAAGATGACGAAATGGTTTAAAAAAAAAAAAAAGAAGGGGTGATAATCTCTCTCTTTCTGCATGCCCACCATTCTCTTCTTAGAGCCAGAGACCTAGACAAAGGGAAAGACAGAAAACTAGTCTATAAGGAAAGGTTAGTAAGACCTAGGAGCAATGGCTAGCAGAATGGATCATTTAACTATGCTCAAGGAGGGGGGAAAAAAAAGTGACCATTTAAAATGTAATTAGACTTCTTACACTGAAGTTACTAGGTACTCAAGGTGAGGATTCTATATAAAGAAAATATTAGCCTCCACTCAGACAGCAAAAGAAGGATTCGGCCCAGAGGAAAATCAGCAGGTACTATAATTAGTAAGAACCTAGACTGTTTTCAACATTATGTTGAGACACACACATATCAATGTATAACAAACATCAGACTTGGTTTTATGAATGATCCATGCTGGAAGATCTCGGAGAAGATACAAAAAAAAAGACAGTCATGGTGAGGAACATGAAAATAAGAGAAATGGGGAAAAAAGACATTTGTGGGAGGGATAAGGCACAGAGGTGGACTGACATAATGGACAAAAAAGCACTAGCTTTTCCTTTTTGACTAACATAGAATGAGAATAAAAAAAAGAGGGGGCCCAGAACAGTATCAGGAAAGGACCACGTCTGTCTAGACAACTAAAAGGGAATCAGGTCACATTCTAATAACTGTACATGAAAAATGTTCTGGAGGCTGAGAATTTCGATATGTGGGATGGAGGTGAGAAAAAGAAAGATGGGAAGACAGCCAGGATGGACCTTCAAGACCTTCTCCTGCTGAGAGATGACAGCTGAGCTTCTGTTCCTCATGGGCACTCAGGAGCTGCTCTAAATGCTGACAGTCAGTAGTCATAGCCAGTGGGTGCAGGGAAGTGATATTCAAAAGGAGGTAAAACATATGTTTCATGAATCATTTTTTATTGAAATATCAGAATGAGTAGATGAAAATGATATTCTTCAGAAGAATTACACATTAATTTTTTCATTATGATATGAAGTTCTCCTGGGGTAACAGGTGACATCTACAGAAGTCATGAATTATCCCATAGTGGTGAGTCCATACCCACCTCAATGATTCGAACCCTAAACAAGACAATTATTGAATTTTAAGAAACTGCTTATAAAGGAAACTAATGGAAATTACCCTAATCCTTGGTATTATGAGTATGCAGATGAAACTCAGGCTATGATTCATTCATTTTCAGGGTCCACAGCTACCACTTGATGGTACAAGGCTGCAGGTAAACAGCAGTTGCTTAGTCGCTAAGTCATGTTTAGCTCTTTTGTGACCCCATGGACTGCAGCCTGCCAGGCTTCTCTGTCCATGGGACTTCCCAGACAAGAATACTGGAGTGGGTAGCCATTCCCTTCTCCTGGGATCTTCTCAACCCAGGGATCCTGCATTAGCAGGCAAATTCTTTACCACTGAGCCACCAGGGAAGCCATATTTATGTATTAAATACATAAATTAATACATAAATCATATTTTATCACAAAGAAGGAAGGTAAATTATGTATCACCTAGAGTTAAAACACATCAACTTGAATTTTAGGGAGACATGGGAAGACTCAAACATGTCTCTATTAAATGAATCAAAGACTGTACCTGTACTGCCGTAATACTCTTACTTTTAAAATTCAGAAATATATCACTTAAGATAATTTGCTGGCAGAATGAGAGGTGAAGACTTTTTGTCAGTAGAAAGGTCAAATAATTTTCCACAATGCAATGCAATTTTTAAGCTTTACAGTTTTACTATAGGTGACCTAAGGGAGATCCCCTTAAATAATTATATTGAAAATTACATTGTGAGCTAATAGAATGGGAACAATGAGGTATGAGCCTTGTGTGCTGTCCTCTACTGCTTTTTCTGAAATACATAATCTTGGTGGGTTTTGTTTTAAAACCTTTTTTTCCCCAATAAATGTAGGGAACTCTATCCATATAAAAACTATAAACTAAGGACTTCTAGATATAAGTGCAGGATATATTTTTTTAAGGACTATAGCATGCAACAAAGATTTACAGTTGAGCCAAAGAAAGTAAGAAAAAAAGTCGACTAACCTAACCCACCTGAGCTCGGCTCACAGGGGTCAATGTCCTCATCGTCACTGGGACACTCTGCTGAGGCCACAAGGATGTCATCTGTGGTCTGTAAAAGAATCACATTCAGTAGATTACTTTAATGGGACCTAACAGATCTTTTCCTCTTTGTCTTGTGGACTAAACACCATTTGCATTTACCTGACAGATTGAGAAACCAAATTCAATATTTCCCTTCCCAAGGACACAGAGCTTACACTCTTCAACATATGTTAGGTTCCTCATGGAAGAATTGGCAATATTTGTGAAACCTTGATTCTAGCTTACTTTTCATGAGGCTAGGTGGCAGCCAACTTGTAGATACCCATCCATTTAACTGCACGGTGAAGCTGCACACAGGAGAAGACAGCGGTTTAAAAAACAGCCTGGCAGAAACAGATGATCTGAAATTTATTACAGCCCTGGAGTGCTACAAGGTATGCATCAGTGGGCTTTATGCCGTGCTTGTGCTTGGCTTCCTAAAAGCAGAACAGCTATAACCTTTTATATTCATGACCAACTAGAATTCAATGTATCTTTGAGATATAGCCTGTCTTTATTAGGAAACGCAGATTAAGCAGAGAATATTTTTTCACTGATGCAAAAAGGGAAGCAAATACAGTTCATGGAAGGTATTTTTAAACATTTTTGTTGAGCTTTCACACACTCAATTCTAATCTTTGCAATATTCAAAAATCAGGCATTATTTCCCCATTGTCTTTGCCACCATTAAAGTTTCAGAATAAATGACATAAAATAAATGCTTTAAAATGATATTTTACAGCAAACAGGATAGAGGTGACAGTTTTCTTTGTGACATTTTAGTTGCTTCATTGCACTTACAGCAAAGAAGATAACCATCAGTGTAATAAAAAGCAGAGTGTGTAAATCCTAGCAGTTAGTCACATAATCAACATATTTACAAGCATTAAAGGCTATTCTTTGCTGTCACTTATAAGCAGCAGTAAACTCAGCATAGGTATTTCATAGTAACTGAAGGTTTGCATCATATTTGGCTAAAGCTAAGGCAACACAGAGAGAATTGAAGGTACAAGAAGGAAAACATCTCATTACATTTGTTAAGGATTAAGAGATTATAACTGTTTAGATAACATTCAGAACTGCAATATTGATGAAATCCTTATTGAAAAGTAGAATTATAATAGGAGTCTTAAAGGAAAGAAAAAATAAGAAATATGATAAAGTATATTTTTATTAAGGGAGTATCGAATAGAGGGTAAAGGGTGCTATGCTTAGTGACATTAGTCACTCAGTAATGTCCGACTCTTTGTGCCCCCATGGACTGTAGCCCAGCAGGCTCCTCTGTCCATGGAATTTTCCAGGCAAGAATGCTGGAGTGGGTTGCCATTCCCTCCTCCAGGGGATCTTCCCAACCCAGGGATCAAACCCAGGTCTCCAGTACTGCAGGCGGATTCTTTACCCTCTAAGCCATCAGGGAAGCCCAATAGAGGGTTAAGTATAGATATATAAATATTAAGAGAACAGTGTCACTTTGAAAAATGGAGACAAGGGATGATGTATATTTGTGACAAAAATTATGCTCAAAATGTTTCAAGTACAAGGTCTTTAATTAAGAATAAGGAATTTGTTCAGAAGTTAGTGCTTCACAATATAACTTTACATAGTATTTTTAATAGTATTTTGAGATGGTTTCACATTATTCTTCTTTTAATTCCTTTTGGCAATTAAGTTTGGACACCAAATTCATTTATTTCGTTGCTGTCATATTAAAAGAAGAAGTTCAAATGCTGATTTTCATGGAATTGTAACTTTTAATGCCAGTGATAGCCACCAGCAATTGGTGTGATAGTCACGTAGGTATCTTTCATTAAAGTGAGCTTTAAAAGGCAAGAACACATCCTTCTTTTGGCACGAGCACGTCTCTCGGGATAACATCCAAACTGACTTGATAATAACAAGTTATTGGATTAAGAGGTCTGCCAGGTCAATTGTTCCAATTCGCCCAGGAACTGATAATCTGCTTTTCAAATGCCAACTTCGAGTGGAAAGCTACTCTTCTTTTTTTCTTTTTTTAAACCAAAGTGGATACTCTTTAACATTAATTTCAAGTTAGAAAAAAATTTCTCATTTTCCTTGAGGCATTTTAACTCTGTTGATGAAATCCAGAAAGGGACGTTGTTTTGTTCTTGGTTGGGGGAGTGGTGGAAGGAGCAGGATGTGGACAAATTCTTTAATGTAGTGTCTCGCATCCTGGCAGTGATGTGGTCCCCTCTCCCTTCCTCCATCTGGGAAGACACTTGGTAATGTCTGGAGATGTTTTAGTTGTATCAGCTGGGTGGAGGATGGGAGTAGGTGAGCTACTATTAGCATTCAATGAGTGGTCACCAGGGATGCTGCTAAAAATTCTAAAATGTATGTGACAGCGCCCCCCAGCAAAGAAAGATCTGACTCCAAAGTTTCCAAAGTGTTAATAGTGCAGAAGTTGAGAACCTCTGCTCTAAAAACTCAAAAACTGTTCTGTTCCTTGTTTTTCTCATCTGAAAAAATTGGAGAGCACTGTCACTGTTGTTGTAAAGATGAACTTAGTACATGGAAAGTAACTAGAATAGGAGCACCTTGGAAATATTTACAGAAGCTGTGATAGTATCAACATTATTGTGTCACAAATGGAGCACTGATGTAATATTTTTTGCACATTATAACTTAATTTTAGATATTAAACTAGAAGTTGTACATGTGAATTATTCTCAACTTTACATCTCTTGTTAGTTTTTATACAAGAATAGAGTAGCTCTATTGGTACTTGGCTGAACTAAGTTTCCATCTTTTGCTTCCTAGATTTAAATTCTGAATTAAAAGTCAAACATAAGAAACAAATGATAAAGGTTTCTTCCTAAAAGAAATTCAAAGACAAGAAATGAGTAACTCAGTGTAGTGTTTCAGGCAAACTAAATTATTTAGGCTGCACAAGTTAAATTTTGCTTTAAAAGTCGACCTATTTTTTACATTCCACAGCCTTCTGGAACAATTCCACAGCCTCCTGGAACAATTCCACAGCAAACAGAAAGTGTCAGAATGTTCTCAGTGTTATCTTTCACAAATCACAGTACCTAAAATAACAAAAGATGTCATAGAATAAATAGTACCTCCTATAGCCCTTTACAGTAGGAAAAAAGTCACCATACAAATATCACCCTATTGTACAACTATATTTTAGTTTTTAGTGTACTTTCCCTGATATAAACAATATACTTTTTCCATATTTTTCTCTCAGAAATTAAAATCCAGCAACAGTCTTGTGAATAAGAGATCTCAAATCAATAGATGCCTTGATAGAAATCATCACTGTATGAAAAATCAGGAAGTGGCTTAAGTGTAGGGGGGGAAATCAAATTTCATTCCAAGGGCTGAATTAACTAAACACTTTTCTAGCCAAAGCTGTGTAATTTAAATTTAATTCACTGTGTTTGGAACGGTCTCCCTATGACATGCTGTTGAAGAGAGGTAGAAGAAACTCAAATATGTCACATTAATCAATTCTATTCTTCAATATCCTTTTCCCTGATGTTTATAACCTTTTTCAGAAAAGAGACGACCTGCTGAAGAAGACAGAATAGTGATCAAGCAAAGGCACTGTCTTTTCATAACCATACATTTAGATAAGTATCCCTAACTGTGTATTTAACCACTCAGACGTCAAAGCGCATGCTGGTCTCCCTTAATTCAGAGTGGTCTGGACATTTTCATGGCCAACGTCTGTGTTTGTTCAAAATGTCTGCTAAAACTATTTTATGTTTCTTTATCTTTAGGGGAAAAATGACTTGTACACAATTCAAGAATTAAAGGCACATGAAACTTAATTCACATGTTTTATGGATCAGTACCGACCTGGTATAGGGGAGGAAAATGTACTCAGAATGGGAGGGAAAGGAAGTTTTTAATGTATAGTAAGACATTAGAAAAATCAGGAGGTGGCTGATTTTTAGTTTATTTTACATACTAAATCAACATTAATTTATTTAATGTTCAGAGTTATTAGGTAGTGACCATTCAGTGGATTAGAAAGTAGAGAAACACTGATGTATTTTTGTTCTGCAGAGAGACTTTTTGCCTATCACCACATTTAATGACGGAATTTGTGGCATATTTACTTTCTGAATATAGCACAATTGCATATCTGTGTGGTAAGAAGATATGATGAGAGAATGGATAAACTTAGTCTGTAATATTATATCCTTGCTCAGAGTAGCATTGCTAGACTTTATCCCTCGTGGTAAACAGTTTTGCTGAAGACTGAAACATTCTAATGGAAACACCTACAAGCAAACTCTACCGGGACAAATCTGCTTTGTAAGGAAAGGAGCACACTTAAACTGTGCAAAGACGTCCACTATGAATTTGATACCCACAAAGAAATTCTTGATTTACTCTAAAATTTCAATTGAAACTTTATTTCTAAACAGCAACAGTATGGGAGTTCCCTGCTGGTTCAGTGGCTAAGACTCCGTGCTCCCAACGCAGGAGGCATGTTTATGGTTTTGATCCCTGGTCAGGGAACTAAGATCCCACATGCCAAGCAGTGCGCAGGCAGGAGAGGGGAAAAAACAAAACAAAACAAAACACAGCAGCAGTCTATTCAGCTATACATCCAAATACGACATAAAATATAGTTGTCTCGAGCAACGGTGCTCCCTCACTGTAACAGTATTTGGTCTAGTTTCTCACGGCTGTGATGGACACTTAGACTAAGCTGACTGAGACAACTGGTTGAGTATAGTGCCACCTAACATGTGATGTATTTGACTGACTGATGGACACTTGTTCTGGCTGATACTTCTGTTTACATGAAGCTGCTCAGGAAGGAAAAGAATATTCATATCTGCCTTTCAGCACTGAATCTGACAGTTTTCCCTATCAGATTTATCAGTAGGTGAACTTTGCAGAAAAAAATTTAAAAAAAAAGCCAGGATTCACAACTAGCGACACAAACCCTTCAAACTAGTCTGAACCATTGCACTGATAATCTACATGGCAAGAAGTTTTAGGTGGGGGAAGTTAGAGTTTTCACCAAAGGAGAAAAAGTACAAATAAAACAAAAACAAAAAACCCCAATTGTAAGACATATATAGAATTCCCAAACAATATGATCAAATCAAACCACTAAAGAAATACATCATATAGGTAATTTTAGTTAATCCTATTTAAAATGTAGAAGGACTTTAGAAACTTTGCATATTCCATCATTTCAGTCAAGCTTTGGTTCTTATTTTTCATTTGTTTCTTTGAGTAGCAGATGCCACATAAAGATATCAATCCCATGCTCAGTAATCTAATAAAAATAATAATAATAACCTGAGATCCAATATATGAAGGATCCATTTAGCTCCAGCACATGAGTAACAAAGAACATGAAGATCAATTGCTTGCTAAGCCGCGTCAGTTGTGTCCAACTCTGTGCAACCCCATAGATGGCAGCCCACCAGGCTCCCCCGTCCCTACGATTCTCCCAGCAAAAACACTGGAGTGGGTTGCCAATTCCTTCTCCAATGCATGAAAGTGAAAAGTGAAAGTGAAGTCATTCAGTCATGTCTGACTCAGTGACCCCATGGACTGCAGCCTACCAGGCTCCTCTGTCCATGGGATTTTCCAGGCAAGAGTCCTGGAGTGGGGTGCCATTGCCTTCTCCGGAAGATCAATTAGTCACCAACAAATTAGTCACTCATCTGGGCACAGCATTTTTTGATGGGCACAAAATATGGTTACTACCTGAGACAGTTTAAGTTGTGATTCACAGCTGCAAATAATTGATTGTGCACATTCTACTCTAAAGCATAGGAACAATTCACTCATTAATAGAAACAATAACAATCAAGCTAATTGCTTATTTTGATTGAAATGTAAGAGTGCCTCCATCTCGATTACTTCATTAAATATTTACCAACAACATGCTTATGCAGAATGCAGGTGAAGGTACTATTACTCTGAGTGTTACAGCTAAGTGCCAAAAAAATACCCGTTTGTAGACTTATTAACCCAATTTGAATGTTTGAACATTGGCATTCATGAATATTTAGGGAAAAACTCAAATATCCTTGAAAACAGCCAGCTTTCACATTTCTTTAATTTTTTTCTCTCGATGCTTTAGGTTATTATAAAAAGTGACTATAAATCAGCTGTCTTCTTGGAAATGACAGACTTGAAAGTCATTCGATTTTCTTCAGAATTTCTTGGCTGTTTAAAATGTATGCAATGGTTTCAGAACAGTGCAAACAAACTGGATAGAAAAACTTACCACATAAAGATATCACTAATGCCTTACTCATTCTAACATGCATTTTTATATGCATTTGATACTGGTCATCCTAACAGGAAAAACTCTAAAGGGGAAGACAGGGATGTGGAAAGAATGCCATAGAAAAATGAATTTATGAGAGAAAGAAATGAACTGAATCCCTGCTTAATGAAACAAAAAAATTATATTTTAGCAAAGTTATACAAAAGAGTGTTAGTTGCTCAGTTGTGTCTGACTCATTGTGACCACATGGACTGCAGCTGACAAGGCTCTTCTGTCTGTGGGATTCTCCAGGCAAGAATACTGGAGTGGATTGCCATGCCCTCCTCCAGGGGATCTTCCCAACCCAGGAACTGAACCTGGGTCTCCTGCATTGCAGGCGGATTCTTTACTCTCTGAGCCACTAGGGAAGTCCCTGCAAAATACAAACCTGGTATCAGGAAGTTTGAAATTAATCTTTTTTTTTTGAAGAAAATTTATCTTTCTTTGAGATACTGATGACCTCTATGCTCATTTCCATTTTAAGCCAAAGCAAGTAGGAGCACTAGCCAAAGGAAAAGTTAAAAGGAAAGTTAAAATTTTCAGAAAGGAATTGGAATAATCTATTCTCTTGGATCCCCATGAATTATAATTTGGGAGTGTAAGACCTCCAAAGAATGCTGGTAGTGGAGTGGAGATGCTAAAAGGGAAACTAGAATATGCATGTGATTGAACGCACTTCCTCTTGGTTTGTTTTGGTTTTGAACAAAGACCTTTCTGAAATGGATTTGGACATTTCCAAATTAAAGAAATAATTACAGATGTTTACAGTGTAAATCTATGCTTCTAGCTGTGTCAATGTGAATCTTTCGTCTAACTATTATGGCTGAATAGACTAATTAGTTACACAGGTTGAACTGAAAATCCTTACTGGTAATGAGGCCAAAACAGTTTATAATTGTAAAAGGCCTATGATGGATAGTTTCAACAACATGTCCCCCAAATCCAAGTTTCCCTTGTTAGCATTAAACATGCTAGCAAATGGAATCATACTTTAGTCAAGGAGTTATCTATCTTCTTAGACTGAGTGATCGTTAGTCCTAGTGATCATTAGTCCAAGTTCTTGATTTTACATATTAGGAAACTGAAGCTAGAAAACTAAGTCTCTTTGTTTGATCCCAATTATACTGCAAATGAATAGCAAGACTATGAGATAATTCTGACTCCCAGTAGATTATGACTGACTGTCATTCCAGGTGATTTCTATCCTTCCGTTCATCACTCATCCAGTTATCTACTCATTTCCCCATCCATCTCAAACCATTTTGTTTTTAAAGGGTTTGATGTGATTAAAAAGATACAAAATGAAATAAATTTAAGGTAAATTAAAAGGTGGCAAAGGAAAGTATTGGATTTTACATAAGTAACCACTAAATGTTTCATAAAGAAAGCCCACAGGGAGTACTGGGAGACATCCACAGCTATTGCATCACTGGATATGGCAGCACATGCAGTGGCACTAAAAAAGGAATAAAATGAATTCTGGAGTTTACCTGTTTACTCCACTTACAAAAATTCAAATATTTATAGAACAATATTTCTGAAGGAAATGGCGACCCACTCCAATGTTCTTGCCTGGAGAATCCCAGGGACGGGGGAGCCTGGTGGGCTGCCCTCTATGGGGTCACACACAGCCGGACACGACTGAAGTGACTTAGCAGCAGCAGCATTGCTCTGAAATGGAGTAAACCCAGAAAGTTCTTTACTTGTGTTTACTTTTGTTAACTTACTCTTTAAAAGACTTTAAACACCTGGACTCCCATCTCTGCATATAAATGCATAACTAAATTCTTCAGGACAGAAAGAAAATGTAGATTATTGAAAGTTCTCCTATTTTTCCCCTTGACTTAGAACATTGCAGGCCACACTGGCTACAAAACTAACTCAATGGACTCTTTCTCTTCTCATTAATCCACTGATGAAAACTTCCAAAGTCTCTCTTATTAACTTCTGTTTTCACAATATCGGTGCTAATGAGATATTTATCTTTGTCTCTCTCACATAACCATCATTAGGGTTTTGTCAAATTATCTCATTATATCTTAGGAATAAATAAGTGGAAGTGACCATTTGTTAATAATACTGGTTGCTTCTCCAGTTGCAATCTAAATATGTATTCACTGAGCAGGATGGTCTCATTTACATCATACCCCTAGAATTGGAGGTTTGAAGTCAAGGTATAGAAGGAGCCACAGGCAGCTAGTCATCCAGAACACTTCTTCCCTGCAGGGCAGGACCATGAGAAATGTTCCCTTGATAGAGCTTTAACTTGGAAATAAATGAGAACTTCCATCCCACACAATCCTTGAAGTATGCGACAGCAAGAAATAGGGATGTGGTTGGAAATAACGTTGATATAATTGACAGCTGGTTTTCTGATTTTTTTTTTTTTTTTTACCCATTTGTTGTATATCTGCAAGGTTCTATACCAATATCTTACCTAGTATCTGAGCAGCGACTCTATGAGCGCTTCTGGCAGAGTGATTAAGAGTAAACGTGATCTGGCTTAACTGTTAAAATGTTATTGTGTTCATGAACTAAGAAGATGGAGTCCTTGCTGGTTATAGTTAAACTGGACCTCCAAGCCTCAAAATCTGACTATTTCACTCCTTGTGATGCGTACTTACTTTGGTTCCTTATATGTATTTGGAATATGTTACTGTTGAACTACTTCAGTTTACTTCGTTGCATGCTGATCAATAATATGAAATATATATAAAGTCTTGATCTGGGTTTTATAAGCAGTATTACCATCTTGAAAAGGTTTCTGTGTTTGCAACAGTATATAAGAATATGCACATTATATATGTAACTATATATATGTGTATATGTATTATATATAATGTGGAAAAATGTATATACAATCATTTTTATATGACAAAATAACTTCTCCATCTCATAGGGGTATTATGAGGATCCATTTTGAAATGTGTGAAAGCACTTTATAAACATAGAAAGTTCTCTCAAGCAATGTTTCTACGCTATTATTACAACTAATACAGAGTTATTTTTTCCCTCACATGACAATAGGAGGAACTGTTCTAGGAGTGCCTAAGGAAGGCAGCCAAATGTCCACTTAACTGAATATTTTTCATGCCAAGAAATCCTTTTGTCCCCTCAGTTATTCGAATAAGATCTGTACCTCTCACTCCAAATGGCCCTTCATATAAAGGCTGCTAATTCTTGGGAAGATCCCTTTTATGTAGGGATGTGATTTACTTCGGCACCGCTTGCTGAGTACACTCGTTTCAGTCTCGCTGGTAACCTACAAGACGGGCAGTGCCAGCACACGTCCAGCTCTGTCATTTCTTCTTCTCCAGTCAGAGCTTTGAGAGTTACTGTACAGATGCAGGGCTACTGGAGTTCCCTTGAAACTCTGCTTCTCATTCACTTTTCTGGGACTTACAAGAGTGTGACAGTTGAGCTGACTCTGACTTACGCCCTATTATATCTAGAGCAAATCAATGAACAGAAAATAAGAAAAAGAGATCGCATAGCAATACTGCTAATTAAAGGAGAGAGAGAGAAACAGAGATAGAAGGAGAAGAAATAGGGGGGGAGCTGAGGGGAGAAGAAGAGACTCATTCTAAGTGTGACACTTGCATCCAATGCTTCTTATTGTAACGGTTGTATCAGTATTTATAGTTGTAATGTTGCCCATGGTCACGTTCCCTAGATGGATTAAAAATATGAGGATGAACTTTTATAAGACACTGAACAGTACTTTCTTAGTGCATTAGAACAGCAGAGGTATGTGCCTTTCCAAATTGTTTTTAAATCTAAAAGTTTTTGAACTGCCTAGCTATATGTTTTATCTTACTTCATATATTTCTGTGGGACAGGATTTTTTCCTATGATTTTTTTTCCTTGAACACCTGTTACATTTATCATGGTTCAACAGAGTAGATTTAAAATGTCATCACCATTGACTGTAATGGTTAATTCACAATGGATAGCAAAACATCAACTCATATACCTTAAACAATTTTGTCAATCATACCTCAATAAAGATGGGAAAAAATCTTATCATACTCTAAAATTGGCTTCTTGAACCACCTGCAATTTCAATATCAGCACTTGATGAGAATAATTGTGATTGTGAAAACAGAATGAATAAAGTTGAGTGAAGAATTCATCTTTAAAAACAGAAGAAATATTATATGTGGCACTTGAATTGGAAGAATCATTTCAAATAATCTTTTCCTGAGGGTCATCCTCTCTAAGCTCACTACATCTGAGTGTATTTTTTTCACAATTGCTTATTTATAACAGCTCATTAAATCTCAAAATAAGAGTGAGAAAGTATAGATTATTTTCCAGGAGTATAACTCCTAAGAGTGGGAGATGAGAATTGTGGCAAAAATCACACTTTTTGAAAGATTTTATCTGCCTTCTACCATCTCTAGAAGTGACAATAAAACTTTATAACTGGTTTTTACATTATACCTCATGGCTGGAGATTTATGGTAGAGAAATAGCAAAAAGTGACATTATCTTTAACTGTAAAGAGAAAATGACTGAAAGTTAGAAGGAAAGAAAAGCTAAAAATGTCTTGCAATAAGTTGGTCTGCCTGCTTTTATGAAGCATCTCTGCTCCTTTGAGAAAGCAATAAGATACAGCCTGCTTTGGAGAAAGGTGAAAAAAAAAAAAAGACAGCTATTCTGTTTTTCCTTTCTTTTCCTAGATAATATTTCCCCAACTCACTCTCCCCTGCACTCTATTTCAATAGTCTTACCCTGTGAATACTTTCATTAGATTATAAAGAAGCTATGCCTTTAGAATGTTTTCCTTCAAATTCCAACTACAGAATGTAACTTTTGTCTTTTTCCTGAAATAAATCACATAAATATGGCTGAGACCAGCCATCATATAAGTGGTCATAGGATGCACTCTTGAAATTTACATCTTTTGATAGATTTTTCCATACACCCACTTATTCACTAATTCATTCATCCATTCACAATCATTTACTGAATACCTTTGACTGATAAGAGGTTAAGCAAGGGAGGAATATAATATGGAACCAGATTTATCTGCCTAGAATTGTTTGGAGAACTTCAGGTGTATGATAAATAGAGGCCATCTAAGAGCAGAAAATCTCTCTTTGACCCCTCAGCATGGAAGGGGCGTGAGTGTCAGAGCTAAATTGACTAGGCTGAAATTGTAACTCCACCACTTATTAGCTACATGATGTTGGGAAAGTTATCTAGCTTCTTTAGGTTTCTTGCTCTGTAAAAATGACATTATTTACACCTGTTTGCAGAATTTTTATGAGGATGAAATTCTCTAGGGCTAGATAGGCAAGCTGTTTAGCACAGGGGTTGGCACTTAGAAGATGTTATTGAGAGTATTTACTGTGTAAATAGTAAAGCAGGCCCTGTATACATTCTTGCTTTGCTCTCCCTGCAACATCAAAAGAAAAGTTTATTCCTAGCCCGGCTGCTTCTAAGTCACGTAGTTGTGTCCGACTCTGTGTGACCCCATGAACTGCAGCCTACCAGGCTCCTCTGTCCATGGGATTTTCCAGGCTAGAGTACTGGAGTGGGGTGCCATTGCCTTCTCTGATTGTTAGCCCTGGATTCCTGCAAACTTCAGACACAGACATTCCCTTCACAAACTAAGTACAATTTCCTGGCTTAAATACACACATCTGTGTTTAAACATCCTATAAACAGAGTAAACTACATAACTGAATTGAGAGCTCTTTTAAGAACACCTCAAAAAACATCATAATATTGCCAGTGTACTGAAAAGCCCAGGAGCTTCTCTTTTTTTCTCCCTAGCTGCATGATGTAACCAAGCATTTGTCAAATCCTACTGTTTCAGAGTCTGGGGACTATTGAGTTGTTTTTTTCCAGTTCTCTTAGAGTAAAGAGAGGGAAACTCTAAGTGGGCACAGTCAGATGTGCAGGGGCAAATCACTGCACCATTAGTGAGTGGTAAGTTACCTGCCAGCCAATTCAGGAGACATGGGTTCCATCCCTGGGTCGGAAAGACCCCCGGAGAAGGAAATGGCTACCCACTCCCGTATTCTTGCCTGGAAAATTCCATGGGCAGAAGGAGCCCGTTAGGCTACAGTCCGTGAGGTCCCAAAAGAGTTGGATGCAACTTAGAGATTAAACAACAAATTTTATTTAGTTTTGCCATGAATGACCCCTTCTTCTACTACTATTTATACACATTATTCTTTGTTTAAAAATGTTGTGATAAGTAGAAGTCACATGTAAAACCCTTCTATCTCTGAATGTTTAACCATGTCCTCTTTTGGACAGTTTCTCTCTCTCTCGCCTTGCATTTACAATCAGTTCCTTTCAATTCTAACATGTTTCCTGGAAGTTGCTATCATGCCTCTCTACCTGGATAAATCTTTTTCCTCCCTCACACACCTCTGCAATCCCTTAATCTTATCACTTCTCATTATGAGAACTTTGGAAACATGCAAGTGTCATCATGTAAACAAAAAGACAAGCTTTTCTTGATGGCTTGGTAATACCGTTATGAGCATCAGTGCTACTTATAACACAGTAAGGACCTCAGATGCCAAAGAGAATAGTATCACTGGCCTGCTCTAGAGGTCCTCAAACTACCCTTCCATGTTTTAGCTGATGCCTACTCTTACTAGTTTTTCTCTTTTGTCTATCACTGTCAGGTTTTAAAGATGCCCTTTCTGTCTTCAATTTTGCTCCTTCATGTCTGCTTTGAGATGAAAATCTAGATGATCAGATAAGCAACATTTTCTAACTATCTTAGAAATAATGTCAGAGAAGCCCTCGAACAAGCAAGTCCAGGTGCTTCAGAGTCAAGGTTTATGGCTTAAAATATGCAAGACTTATCTGCCTCAAAACGCAAAGTTCCTTCTGAAGGCAGTGCATATTGGTAAGTGAGTACCCAGTAATATCTTTACTCTGATAATTCTCAAAATGGTTTTTCTTACTTCATTAATCCCAAGAAATTCTACTGGAACTAGACTCCAAACTTCTCAATCTTCCCCCCCCCCCCCCCCCCCCCCCCCCCCCCCCCCCCCCCCCGCCACCCAAGGTTTAGTCAAATAGAAGCCAAGCCTCCTTGGTATTCATCTGAGTTTGCAGGGAGGGGCATGTGCAATGTAAGAAGAAAGAGGCTGCCTTACAATCTTTGACCACCTCTCTAGCTGAAAGATGGAGGGGGAGTATGCTGGCTTGTGTTTATAGGTGGAACCTGATGCTGACATGCAACGGTTCAACTATATATCCAGAGTCAGTGATTCATTTAGTGTATCCTAGAGTGAATACAGAGAAGGCAATGGCACCCCACTCCAGTGTTCTTGCCTGGAAAATCCCATGGATGGAGAAGCCTGGTGGGCTGCAGTCCATGGGGTCGCGGAGAGTCAGGCAAGACTGAGCGACTTCACTTTCACTTTTCACTGTCATGCATTGGAGAAGGAAATGGCACCCCACTCCAGTGTTCTTGCCTGGAGAATCTCAGGGATGGGGGAGCCTGGTGGGCTGCCATCTATGGGGTCCCACAGTGTCAGACACAACTGAGGAGACTTAGCAGCAGCAGCAGCAGCAGCAGCAGACTGAATACATTTGGGGTAGAGAGAGAGAGCCTCTCTGGTGGAGCTATTTTTCTTGCTTCCCACATCCAGGCTTTCACTTGACAAACTGAGGTATGCTGGTATACTGCCTCGCAGTGACTCTCTGCATGGATACTGGAGTTAGACCTGAGTTTAAATCTAGAGTTGTTAGAACTTGGGTGACTCACTTAACCTCTCATCTATAAAATGGGAGGAATGCAGTAGTAACTCTGGTGGTATAGTTGTAAGAATTAAGAAGATCATGATCAATGAAATACTTAGCACTATTCCTGGTTGAGAAATAAAACCTAAATTTTTATGGTAAGGCAAGACAAATTTAAACAAAAAATCTTCTCTGACCTTTGGCCTCCTCTCTCCCCAAACTGTGCTTTGTGTATCAGCATTATGCATTGAACAAACCAGTTAGGAAGCAACAGTTAAAACTGGACATGGAACAACAGACTGGTTCCAAATAGGAAAAGGAGTACCTCAAGGCTGTATATTCTTATCCTGCTTATTTAACTTCTATGCAGAGTACATCATGAGAAACGCTGGACTGGAAGAAGCACAAGGCAGAATCAAGATTGCCGGGAGAAATATCAATAACCTCAGATATGCAGATGACACCACCCTCATGGCAGAAAGTGAAGAACTAAAGAGCCTCTTGATGAAAGTTAAAGAGGAGAGTGAAAAAGTTGGCTTAAAGCTCAACATTCAGAAAATGAAGATCATGGCATCTGGTCCAATCACTTCATGGGAAATAGATGGGAAACAGTGGAAACAGTGTCAGACTTTATTTTGGGGGGCTCCAAAATCACTGCAGATGGTGACTACAGCCATGAAATTAAGAGACGCTCACTCCTTGGAAGGAAAGTCATGACCAACCTAGATAGCATATTGAAAAGCAAGAGACATTACTTTGCCAACAAAGGTCCATCTAGTCAAGGCTATGGTTTTTCCAGTGGTCAGTGTGGATGTGAGAGTTGGACTGTGAAGAAAGCTGAGTGCCGAAGAATTGATGCTCTTGAACTGTGGTGTTGGAGAAGACTCTTGACTGTCCCTTGGACTGCAAGGAGATCCAACAGGTCCATCCTAAAGGAGATCAGTTCTTTGGAAGGACTGATGCTGAAGCTGAAACTCCAATAAGTTTGGCCACCTCACGCAGAGAGTTGACTCATTGGAAAAGACCCTGATGCTGGGAGGGATTAGGGACAGGAGGAGAAGGGGACGACAGAGGATGAGATGGCTGGATGGCATCATCAACTGGATGGACATGAGTTTGAGTGAACTCCAGGAGTTGGTAATGGACAGGGTGGCCTGGCGTGCTGTGATTCATGGGGTCGCAAAGAGTCGGACATGACTGAGAGACTGAACTGAACTGAACTGAAACTTCCATTATCAGGAAAAATACCCTCACAACCATAAAGAGTAACATTCTCCTAGCCTCAACAAGGCAACTCCTTAAACAATAGCATTCCTTCTTGATCTTCTAATGGGTCAGATGACCTACCTCAATGCCACTTAGATATGGATTATGTCAACAGTCATTAATATGTCATTTGATGTACAGATCTCTGACTCAAAAAACTTACATAACTGTGCCTTGATTTCTAACCAACAGAACAGTACTGAGAACTTTCTGAAATGCCTTTTTGTGGTTACAATCCTCAAATTGGGCACAAATAAAATTCTCCATGTATTTTTAAAAATCTTTTTTGACTTATTAATTTTTTGTCAATATGGGGCATAATAAACAGTAAATAAATCTTAGCTTTTCTCACCTATGTTATTACATAAGGCATGCAGATAGGTTTGAAGTACACCTGGTGGCTCAGACAGTAAAGAATCTGTCTGCAATGCAGGAGACCCAGGTTTGATCCCTGGGTTGGAAAAATTCCATGGAGAAGGGAATGGTTCCCAACTCCAGTGTTCTTGCTTGGAGAATTTCATGGACAGAGGAGCCTGGTGGCTACTGTCTATGCAGTCACAAAGAATCAGACGTGACTGAGTGACTAACACTGTAGGTAGGTTATCTCTAGCCTACCAGGAGGCAGCACATTTGTCATTTGAGAGGGTAAAACCGAACGTCCTAACAACCACAATAGGTTGACCATCTACATTTGCCCTTGCCTAGAATAATATTGTGAAGCAGGAGGAGAAAATAGTTAAATATTGCATGAAGAATGCAATTGTACTTTCTCCCTGAATTCCTATTTTGCTTTTCAACTTTTAAACTCCACTTTATTTAAAAACATACTTCCAACCATTCCAAAGTATTTTCAGGTTGGAAAGCCTTTTTGTTTCACAATAAGCTAACTGCAGGTGCAAACTCAAGGGAGATAGACCTTGAAATTTTAAGTATGTTGCCATGGTGATGGCTTGCAAGATTGTGTATGAGTTTCATCTTAACTCCCAAGCATTCAACCGAGTTCATACGTGGAGGGTCAAATCACTAGGCACACAATGTTTGCCATTCACTGGGTCCTGAGAGGTTTAGAAATAACTGTCTCTGTTGCTTATAGCAACCAGAAATCACAAAAATTCTGTCTATATATCTGTTTATCTATCTTTGTATCTATCTAGCTATTTATGCAAGTGTGGAGACCTAGTTATTTATTACCTACTCTTAACTAGCCAGTCTCGTCAGTTTGGCTGCTTTAAGTAAAGCTGTATACATACATTCAACAGTATCATTTATGCCATTGTTACAAAGAGGTGCAGTCCCAATATGAAATAGCTTTAAAATTATTCTACTGAATTTCACATTAATTTATTCTTCAAAATGGACATATCCCTATAAGAAGCACGATAATTATTTAGGGATGTTCAGTTAAAGCAAATTTTCATTCTAGTGAAATGCGGAGGAATTGCTTTTTAAAAAGGTCCCATCCTATAATGCTGGAAAGAGGATTAAAGTGTATAATTTGAGTCACTGTCAAACGCCCTCCATCCCCAAGCAACACTACCACTACCAAAAGCGAAAAAGCATACAAAAGAAGTAAATGCGTGTTATTTGAACTATCAGTATCTTAACTGCCGTTAAATGTTTCATCTGATGCTTCTGAATTCCAAAACCTTCACAAAGAACTCATGATTCATTGGTAATAAAAGCAGGAGTTCTTGACAAAAACATTTTCTTGCCATAAATGGCATCTACAGAACACTAACATTGGAAAGTTTTAATGTTATTTATATAAGAAATAATTCTTAACAAATTCTCTTCAAATTACAAGACTTTTTCCATCTAAAATGGTACTATGAAAATTAAGCCAATAATAAAAAGATTCAGTCACAGGGAGGTGGGGGAGGCGGGGGGGGGGGGGGACGGGAATGGATTTCTAAGAGTATATAATTTTTAGATTTCCTAGCAAAAACTTTTGTTGCAAAGGATCCATCAGTATACATAGTACCATACATAAAATAAGACCACAAAGGACTTACATTTGGTTAGTCACAAAACCTTCACAAAAATGTTGTTAGCTACCAAAGTCTGGCAGTTATTTAAAATTCTCTTCCCACTCCAGCACTCTTGCCTGGAAAATCCCATGGACAGAGGAGCCTGGTAGGGTGCAGTCCATGGGGTCGCAAAGAGTCAGACACGACTGAGCGACTTCACTTCGACTTCACTTTCACTACTTTACTTTGACCCATCTTCCAAAACACACACACACAAGTTGCAGAGAAGAAGCCTATTTTGACTCCAAGTTGGAAGCTCTTAGACTTGCTTTTCGCTGCTTTTGTTATTAGAATCATACATAATAGCCTGCTTCAGAGGACTCTGCCCCTCTGCTTGCCTGTAAACTAAAGCGCCTTTGTTCACCTCAAAGAGAGAGAATCTGACCCTGCCCACCTATGAATAGCTACAAGAAAGAGAAGAGATTAACACACCCCTTCCAAAGGCCGGCCATTCCTGGAGATGTTTTGCAAGACCGAGGACCCTTTCTCTTTATTTCCCCACTGCCTCTTCCTCTCTATTCTGCCTTTGGACTCTAGTTTCTAATCGCTTCTCTCTCTCTGACTCTATAAAAGAAATTGGCATGCAGACCCCAACAACTTCGTGACTTTGAGATATTGGTCTGCCATCTCAGTCAGCTGGCTTTTGAATGAAGTCGTGTTCCTTGCCTCAATACCTTGTCTCTTGGATTTATTGGTCTAGTGTCCAGCAAGCAGAGGGAGTTTGGACTCAGTAACACACACATACACACACTCTTTCTTTCTCTCTCTGTCGTTCACACTCCTCGATTTAACAGCTCCTTGATACGCTGTGAAACTATGGTAGTGCTTCTCTCCCCTCCCCCATTCTAAAAAGCCTACAGCAGTGCTGGAATTAAACAGATGAGAACACAATAATTAGCTATGCAAACTGTCAAGTAGATCTAAAAAGGAAAACAACCCAGAAAACACAACAATCAGCAGTTTCAAGTTCTAACAAGAATCTACATTGAGTTCCCATTTATTTTAAACAAAAATAGATTAGGTCTTTGAAAAATGTTCGCTGCAATTTCCATGGAAATAGGGCAAATCAGCTAATGAGTCTTTTACATCTCTAATTTCTCTGATGCTGATATAGTATAAAAGCCTTTGCTCCTCCACTCTTTCCATGTGAGTTCTGTTCTACTCTTCCATAACCAGATTTATTCCTAAGGTGAGTAGCATCTAAAATGGTTCTACAGGTAAGTGGGTCAAATCACATGCTGTGACCACCCTAAAACCCAAAATCCCCTGAGTCTCAACACAATAGCTTTATAAGAGGTAACAAAGTTAAATGGCAAGCTGGAAAGTGAAAAGAATTCTTAAATTGTCTGGTGCATTTGTGTATGAACAGAAGGGAACAGACATTCCGTTCTTTGGGTGGAGAGTACAGGCTACACAATCTGTAGCTAAATCTCTGGGGATCCTTTACTATCTTCCCCTTCTTATAACCAGGCTGAGTCCCTGTGAAGCAACACAGATTACCTCCAACATACACATGCTTTATCTGAAGTGTCAATCTAAGGCTTACATTGACAGTTAATGTCCCCTTAACCCATTATGCAGCCAGTAATAGAATTCTTTTTTAAAGCCAGAATTGTGATAAACACCATTGCTTTGAAATTTGTGTTTGCTTTAACTCTTTTATCTTCCAACTTGTAGAATAACTGCCTACTTTATAAAACTGAGATTGTATGATGGGATGCCTGAAACTAGTCTGGGATAGGGTACCGCTTTCTGAGGTCAATCATTATCTAACCCACTGACCTGACACAAATCACTCTCCATTCCAATAAAAGTAGGTTAGTGTAGATGACTCCTCAGGTCCCTTTAAAGTGTAACAATCAAGGGCAACACATGAGAAGCTTCTGGTACAGATAAATCTCTTGATTTTGGTGGTGGGTATAAGTTACACATGTGATAAAACTGCATAGCACTTTATAGATCCACATGCACACACATACAAATGCAGGTATTATCTGGTGAAATCTGAATAAGTTCCATGCTTTACATTCTGGTTTTGTTATTGAACTATAGTTATATAAGATGTAACATGGGGGGAAACTGGACAAAGGGTGTAGGGAACCTCCTGTATCTTTCTTTGCAACTATCTGTGAATCTATAACTGTTTCAAAAATGCTTTAAAATAGATAATACATGCATACATACATAAATATAATAATCTGATTTCATGAAATGTCTTATTGACCATCAAAGACAAATGCCAACCCAGGGCCTGCTCTTGTTGTTGTTCAGTTGCCGAGTCGTATCCAACTCTGTGACCTTGTGGACTGTAACATGCCAGGCTTCCCTGTCCCTCACCGTCTCCTGGAGTTTGCCCAAGTTCATATCCATATAGGGCCTATTGCTTTACCAATAAAGTGAAATTCATTGGTTCCAAATAATCCACCTTTCAGCTAAATGTGACGTTTTTACCTAAAACAACTAGTGGTTTCAAGCTGGTTAGTGGAACTTGCCTGCTGGTCCAATGGCTAAAACTGCATGTCCCCAGTGCGGGGGTCTGGCTTTGATGCCTGGTGAGGGAACTAGATCCCATGAAGTGAAAGTCACTCAGTGGTGTCCTATCTCTGTGAGCCTGTGGGCTATACAGTCCATGCAATTCTCTAGGCCAGAATACCGGAGTGGGTTGCCTTTCCCTTCTCCAGGGGATCTTCTCAAACCAGAGATCGAACTCAGGTCTCCCACATTGCAGCTGTATTCTTTACCAGCTGAGCCACAAGGGAAGCCCAAGAATGCTGGAGTGGGTAGCCTATCCCTTCTCCAGTGGATCTTCCTGGCCCAGGAATCAAACTGGGGTCTCCTGCATTGCAGATAGATTCTTTACCAATTGAGCTATCAGGGAGGCCCCAGATCCCATATGCCACAGCTAAAAGATCCTGCATGCCACAACTAAGACCTGGTATAGCCAAATAAATAAACAGATATTAAAAGTAGCTAGAATATTGACTATTTCACATTGATGTGAATAAGGAAATTGTCATATGACAGGTTGTTACTAGTGGCACCATTTTTGCCAACCCTTCTGTTATTTATTCTTGAATACTGCACCCTAAGGATTAAGACACCAAATAATTAAAAATTTCAACAACATGTCTTTCACTTAAAAGAAAATTAAAACAAAATAGAAATAGAATAAAACAAACACAATTCTAAAGGAAGTATCAGAGAGTTACTAAAAATTGAATTTCTAATATTTATATGCTGAGGATTCTACAGTTTCCATGTAATAAGCTTCTCCTATGATGAGTAATCTTGCTGTCTATTCCTAAAACCCTGTGGAATCCTATTCATCTAAAAATTCGGCTGTGCTCAATACATTTCATGTCAATGTCACAGAATCCAGTGGATTCTTCTGACCTTCATGAGGTCTAAAAATAATGGCCATTGTCTTAGTGATTTTGTACCTATATGTTGATCAAAGTTTGATTCTTAAGTTTCACAAATGGGGCAAAAGAAAGCAAAATAGATGCCCATAGCTGACTTCTGTAAGAGGTAAAGTAGGTGAAAAGAGGCAAAGCAAGCAGGAAACTATGAAGAAGAGTGAGCAGAAGGAAAGGGGAAAGGTAAGAAAACGCTTCCCTCATGTATGTTTCAGGGCGGTAGGGGAATCTCGGGACTTCCCTGGCAGCTCAGCTGGTAAAGAATCTGCCTGCAGTGTGGGAGACCTCGGTTTGATCCCTGGGTTGGGAAGATCCCCTGGAGGAGGGCATGGCAAGCGACTCCAGTATTCTTGCCTGGAGAATCCCCATGGACAGGGGAGCCTGGCAGGCTATACTCCACGGGGTCACAAAGAGTCATATATGACTAAGCACAGCACAGAGGAATCTCAGTTCATTTTACAGATAAGACCAATATCAGAGGTATTTCACACTTAGAAAGTAGGTCTAATGTCTCACCAGTGAGATATAAAATAGGTCTTGGGTTTCAGAATTCCAGGAAAAGATTTGGAAGAAATGAAGAATTATGAAATTTACAAGTCAAAGTAAATTAATACATCACATAACCTCTACTCCAGGACTAGCCAACTAAAATGTGTCTTTAGCTCTCTTGCGGCAGTGAAGATTTCACTTCTCTTAAACACCAGAGCTTAAGACATAGAACAGGAAAGGTGCCTAGAAGAAGATTGTCCGGTCCTTGAACATCTTTCACCAAATGATACAAGGTAAAACACACAGAGGCATTTCTCAGTCATCTTAATTTAAAAAGGCAAAGAAAGGTGAGTTACCTGCTAGAAATCCTTTAGAACCCAAGCATACTTCTCCCAGAGTTAAGTCTACTGGTTACTATAAATTTAAAATGGTAGAAGAGCTATTCTTGCCACCTAAGAAATATCACCTATTACCTGGTTCTTTAAGAATTGAGTCATTAGCCACTGCAATTGCTGACCTATGGGTACACTGTGAGAATAATTTAGGGCAGAGATCAGGAGTAAGGCATTCTGCGCTCTGGGAAAACTAGCAGAACAGGCCATCAGAAATTTATATATTTCCAGGAGAAAAACTTCTGAATCTAGATTTTTGCATCTTCCCATAATCAGAAAATCATGAAAACCATGGACTGAGAATATCTACTCCTCATGGCTAGCAGCAACCTTCTACTGTGATGTATGCTTGACTGCCTATGTCCCTTCACCTAACTCATATATACTGACCTACCTCTTTGGAGCAATGTCTCAAAGCTATCTGAGACACTGTCCCTTGGCTATAGTCCTTGGTAAATCCCCCAATAAAAGTGAAACTCACAGTTCTCATGGTGTGCTTTTTTTTTTTTAAGTTGACAATCCCAATGATTAGCCAAGAAAGATACTGGACTTAGAGTCTGTTATATAGGATGAAGTAAGTCAGAAACAGAAAAACAAATATCATATATTAGCAAATTTATGTGGAATCTAGAAAAATGTTACAGATGGATCTATTTGCAGGGCAGGATTAGAGACGTAGGCATAGAGAACAGGCAAGAAAACATCGCAGGAAGGGGAAGGTAGGACAGATTGGGAGATTAGGATTGACAGAAACACACTACCATGTGTAAAAGAGATACCTAGTAGTCGGAGAAGGCAATGGCAACCCACTCTAGTACTCTCGCCTGGAGAATCCCATGGATGGAGGAGCCTGGTAGGCTGGTAGGCTGCAGTCCATGGGGTCATGAAGAGTCGGACACGACTGAGCGACTTCACTTTCACTTTTCACTTTCATGCACTGGAGAAGGAAATGGCAACCCATTCCAGTGATCTTGCCTGGAGAATCCCAGGGACGGGGGAGCCTGGTGGGCTACCGTCTCTGGGGTCGCAGAGTCAGATACGACTGAAGCGACTTAGCAGCAGCAGCAGCAGCAAGAGTGGGAATCTACTACAAAGAACAGAAAGCTCACCTCAGTGCTCTGTGATCACCCAAATGGGTGAGATAGGGGGTGGTAAGGTGGGAGAGAGGTTCAGGAAGAAGGGGATACATATATACATATAATATAGCTGATTTGCCTCATTGTACAGCAGAAACTAACACATTATAAAGCGATTATATTCCAATTGAAAGAAATTTAAAAAAAAAAGACACTAAGGGTCATCAAAGTGAAAGTCGGTCAGTGTGTCTGATTCTTTGTGACCCCATGAACTCATGACCCCACCAGGCTCCTCTGTCCACGGAATTCTCCAGGCCAGAATACTGGAGTGGGTAGTCATTCCCTTCTCCAGGGGATCTTCCCAACCCAGGGATTGAGCCCAGGTCTCCTGAATTGAAGGGGGATTTTTTTATTGTCTGAGCCTCCAGGGAAGACCGTGGGTGGTGAACATGTTTCAAAGCTGCTGTAACAGGATCCAGGCCTTCACGTGTCCATAATAGAAAAAGCTAGTGAGAAGTGTCGGGTTACCATCCTGCATAACACTTCACCCCTCTTTCCTCTGCCTATCACCACAATGCATCCTGAGCTTTGTGGGGTCCAGGTAATGCTTTACAGTGAAAATGTTTCAAGCTAACTGTGTTCTGGAAGTCAAATCTATCATTATAAGATTTCATTAGAAGCTAAGTCTCTCCTACACATAACAATTTGTACTCCAAAATGCTGGTTTCCCAGAGTATCCATTAAATCCTGTCTGGGTTTAAATGCTGATAAGAAATAGAAAAAAAAATTAAAAATGAAATCATTATAACTTCTATAAATTAAGTCTTAATATTGTATCAAAGTTTTAATATCATTTCCTATGTCTACAAATATTTCTCTGCTAAGTATTTCCACCTGCTATAGACATTCACAAACTATATAAGTTTTTATAGCTAAATTATGAACACTCATAAAAATTATTTGCCCTACACATTTAACCTTTGTTCTCAATATAGACCCACTTTCTTTTTCACATTTATAGGAAAACGCTTACAAAGTCTTGTTCTCTGAGGATGCCATTGGTACTGATTAAATTTATTTTTCATAAATCTTTATTGGTGATGAGAATTTTTTGCAGACTGTGCTGTTGATTGCTTATGTTACCTCTTTCTTTACCACTTTCATTAGAAGCCTCCTTGTACCTTGTTTTCTTAGAGAAGAATTTGAAACTGATTTGGGGATGAAGGAATTTTAGTCCAGTGTATACAGCACTTTATGAAACATTTATTGATATAAAGCCTAAAAATACACATGGTAGGTAGAGCATTCATGTGGGTAATTATTTAGCAGATTCAGCCCATAATTTTACACCACAGGGTTCTTACTAGGAATACCAGAAAGGGAATCAGAGTTTCTTGACACATGGTAATAAATATTTTCACTTATAATGAATAATTTAGCTCTTTTGCTATTCAGAGTATAAAAAATAGATCTGAAATAATTTCAAGATCTCTTTGCAAAGGTGAAGGTTTTGGAACACAAGGAGAAAACAGGCAGCACAGGCCACTTTTCTCTTGTTTTCACAGAATTGCTTGTTTTTGTGATGCACATACTGCAAAAATTTCCCTCATTTGTCAAGATGATGTCAAAACAAGAAGATGTTG